>NC_083329.1:617500-1235000 GCF_963455315.2 Globicephala melas | reverse complement strand
GAGTTAGCTAAGGCAGATTCTGACCAGAATTCTTTGCCCATCAATCCATGAGCAGCATTACTTCTTCTTTTTCTTTTTTTAAAATAAATTCTTCACTCCCTCTTTGGTGCCCCTAGGTACAGTATGAAATGACTGTGTTTTATCAATTCTAATACCTCGATTTTTTTCACATTTTAACATCTATGAAATTGAGTACAACTTAAAATCTAGTGTCCTGGGGTGGTGCCTTTAATTAAATGGAGTATGAGAAGGAGATTAAACAAGCTTGAATCCTGCCCAGATGCGCCCTGGTTAAGACCCCAGGGTGCTGCCGATGGGCCGGGCCACAGCGGAGACCAGCGGTGACTTAGAGGCGCTCCCCGAACCGACCGCCTGGTTCATTAGAAAGCTGTTGGCCAGTTGGTTGGTTTTTCAGAGAGGTTTAAAACCTTTGTGGAAGTGCGATCTATCAGGTGAAGACCTAGTGGGTGGACACATTGTATTGGTAGCTGAGGAGCTACAGAGGAGGGCACGGAATTGCAGGAAGCTCCCCATCCCACTCCCTGCAGGGCCCCGGCCAGGGTGCGTGTGGTGGGTTTCGGTCTCTTTCCCCGTGCTCTGCTGGCCGCGCGCACGCAGGTGCTGGGGCAGCAGGCGCGCAGCACGGAGTCGCAGCCCAGCGTGCAGGGGTGCTCCCGACAGGAGCACAGGGTGTAACAGGTAAGCACTGCCAAGGAGAAGGGTGGGGTGGGAACTTGTAGGTCAGTGGTATTGCCCTGTTTCCAGGGAGTTGAGGCCAAGAAAGCTGTGTAATTTGCTCAAATCTAAACCCTACTTTGAACCAAGATGTTCTGATCCAAATGGTGGTTTCTCTGTGCCATGCTGCTGCTTTCCCACCCGTGAATTAGTGACAGTTTGTAGGCAAATCACTGTTGGTGACAGTAACACTAGTTTTACAGTTACCACCATGTAAACTGCTCCTTGGAAACTAAGTGCGCTGGAAGGATGAGGCCTGGGGTGCCCTGTGGGTGCACCTGAATCCCCTGTCTCGGCCGCCTCTCCCCTGCACCCGGCCCGACACGCTCCCTCTCTCCAGGGAGCCCCCTGCCTCCCAGCCAGGCCTGCTTCTCCACCGTGATGCTCACATCCGTCCCAGCTGTGGGAAGTCTGTAAGGGCTTCTGAGGCCCAGTCTTCACTCTGGTCAAGGCTGCTGTTCTACAATTAGCCTAACCAAGCTGGTCTCGTCCGTGGCCATGGCGAAGCATGTGACAGGTGTGAGGTCATCACAGTTGCAGGGTGGGCTGCGGCGGGGGAGAGATCGCAGGCCAGGTCACTCTGTATGTGGATTTACCTTTGTGAGTTCATGGACTCCTTTGAACTTTAAGAGGAAAACAAAATTTTGAAAGGGGAACAGAAATTTTGTTCTCCTCTTAAATTATTTGGGTGCCAGAAAGGGGCTCCTTCTGTTACCCATATTACAGTTGTTTCACGTTTTGATTAATTAGAGACTTGTTAGAGGGCATGACAGGTCTGTCCTGTCCCTTGTGGAACCAACAGCTCCTGCACAAGAGGAGGGAAGCGTGTGCTCAGCACTTGGCTGGTTTAAAATGAGGGGAGTATTTTTATACATGTTTCCCCAAGTTCATTTTTACAGCATTTTGGCTGGAGAAAACTCAATTAAGAGATTCTCTCCTACCCTTTCTAGGTACACTCCTTGGGTTTTTAATTTAAAAAATAGCACACTTTAGTTTTCTATTTTGATTTTAAAGCTTCTGTTTTCCTCCCCACTAGATGTCAGTGATGCTGGGCCTTTTTCCTTTTTTTCGCACGTGTGACACCGTCACCCACGACTGTGCCTTTGGCTTTGGCCACTCTTGTGCCGGCTCTCTCTCTCGTCCTTGGCCCGGCTGACCTCTCCTCCCTTTCCCTTTCTGTGTGGACGTCCCCTTCCCTGGGAGCCTTCCTGGCCACAGCACTCATCACAGTCGGGGTTTCTGTGCCTTTTTTAAAAAACGTTTTATTGAAGTATAACGTACGTACCCAACATGCCTCTGCCATCTAAGTGAGCAGCTCCGCTGCCATCTGTGGGCTGGATGTACCGCGTCGCGGGCACCAGGTCAGGAGAGGCATGCTCCCCCCGCCCAGTCCCTGCACCCCACCTGCCCAGCCCTGTTGAGGGCGCGGGGGGCGTGGGGGGACGAGGAGATGCGCCTGCTCTCACTCTGGAGGCCGCGGCTGCGAGGCCAGAGGAGGAAGGGGGGCTCAACTCAGGCCCCACATCAGGCATCAGTGTCAGGGGCCATCTGCTTACCGAGCAGCCAGAAGCTATTGCTTATTTGGGGTGTTGTCTGTACCTGCTGTTACTTAACTGTGCACACACATTTGTTCCTTGTTGTTACCTACTGTAAGTGTTCTGATTTTCTGCTGCTGGGATCTTTGTTTTGAATTCCTATTTCCTTCCATTTTTAGGTCCCAATATTGAAGCCCATGGACCTCATGGTAGAAGCAAGTCCACGACGAGTTTTTGCAAATGCTCACACATATCATATAAATTCCATTTCAGTAAATAGTGATCATGAAACGTATCTTTCTGCAGATGACCTGAGAATTAATCTATGGCATTTAGAAATCACAGACAGAAGTTTTAGTATCCTTCGTCAGGTGGATATCGCAGCATTTTTATAGGATCGTTCTTGGATAGGTCATCTCATCTTCATTACACCCCTTTGTCTCAGAGTCTGTCCTTTGTCATTTTTTTCTCCTGTCAGAAGCTCACATTTTCTCTCAGTGATTTGTGAGGACTCTAATTCATGAAGGGTTCATTTATGCAGTTGTATCTTTCATGGTTTTCTTAAAGATTTTGTCCCACCGTCATGCTTCAAATGCCCTTCATTGCAACTGAGATCACACAGCACAGAAACAGGCACGTGCTTTCTGCTATCTGTTAGCACTTTTATATATATACATATATATATAATGTTTTTTTGGTTTGTTTTTTTTATTTTTTGCTGCGTTGGGTCTCCGTTGCTGCACAGGGGCTTTCTCTAGTTGGGGCAAGCGGGGGCTACTCTTCGTTGCGGTGCAGTGCCTTCTCGTTGCGGAGCACGGGCTCAAGGCACACGGGCTTCAGTAGCTGTGGCTCGTGGGCTCTGGAGCACAGACTCAGTAGTCATGGCGCACGGGCTTAGTTGCACCACGGCATGTGGGATCTTCCTGGACCAGGGCTCAAACCTGTGGGACGTCCCCTGCTTTGGCAGGCGGATTCTTAACCACTGCGCCACCAGGGCAGCCCCTATCTGTTAGCACTTTAAAAACACCTTGGATCCACTCACAGGGGCCAGTTAGTTGGTGCCCTCGTGGCTCCTCCCCTCCCACTTCACTTTCAGCCCAGCTTTGCTCTTTGGCGAGCTCTCGCATGAGCTGGGGTGCCGTTCTCTCATCTCTGGGCGTGGCTCCTTCCCCAGCTGGGCAGTGTCCTCACAGGCCTTTGCTGACTGGCCCTCCAGAGCCTGTTGGCCACTCTTCTCCGGCACCCGGCCCTGCGTGCCTCGTGTGCTTCCCCGGACTCCAGGCGGTCAGCGGGCTCAGCCTGGTCCCCGCTCTGCACGGTGGCCTGGAGACAGCCACGACGGCGTGCTGGGCACTGTAGGGCTCCAGTCCCTCCAGGGTCCCTGCCCACGGTGTGTGGTGTCTGGAGACTTGAGCTGTAGTGTCACCAAGTTTTTTAGCTTCCTTAGTTGTCATCTGTTCCTGCTATCCTATCTTGGCCCAAAGCCAAATTGTACACTTCCTTGTTTCTCCAGTTGAGTGAGTTCTGTATTTGGCAACCTAGCATGTGACGTCGTTCTGCCTACTTCGGGCAAGCTCTTGGTGTCAGATACTTAGCAAAGCAGAATCTTGTGGAACCTGGCAGTGCTCGTGTGTCTGTGTCATTTTGTGGATGCTACTATGGGACTTCTGTGCAGATGGGCACTTGCTTGCTTCCTTATCTTTTAACGTGTGTCATGTTGCTCTGAAAGTCCCTTCCTAGAATGCTAGCAGTAGCAGCGAGATGAAAGCAGCCCTCGTATCTGCGTGGCCGTGGCCCCTGTCAGGCACGTTACTGGAGTCTGATTAGGGTATTAACGTAGATCCTCTTACTGGTGTGCTTGCCCGGCATACAGTACTGTAATCGCCTCCTCCACACCTAATCTCTTAAACCTCGTCACGTGGGTTATCTCATGCCTGCGAGCGCCCTGCCTTAACTGTGCGCTTCAGACATCGTGGACATCAAGCCTGCCAACATGGAAGAGCTGACAGAGGTGATCACAGCGGCCGAGTTCCACCCGCACCAGTGTAACGTGCTCGTCTACAGCAGCAGCAAGGGGACCATCAGACTGTGCGACATGCGCTCCTCCGCCCTGTGCGACCGCCACTCCAAGTGTAAGTGCCAGGCGTGTACATAAACGTCCCGTCTAGAGCCCATGTTGTCTGGGCGCTGAGCCGCCCCCGAAGACTTAGAGGCGCTCTTTGTTACGCATGTGCCTGCGCGAGCATAGGCCGGCCTTGGTCCTCACAGCGCTGCTGGCGGGGTGCGGAGCGAGAGGCCCTGCTTTTGTGGCGCCGCGGTGGAGCCCGCAGGTCACTCCTGCCAGCACTTCCATGCAGCGTCCGCCTCCCTGGGTGGGCCCAGTGAGAGCCCCTTGTCGCCTCCACCTCTGTGCACTAGGACCTCTGCTGAGGCTGGAGACGCAGTCCACCTGTGACCTTTCTCGGCTCTCGGAATGGGCTCTGTTCCCACAGAGCTTCGCTGAACTTGAAGGCAGTTCCCTGAGGTGAAAGTCTAGTCTTTAATCCACTGAGTCCTGAAGTCCTTCTAGGTGAGGAGAGCTTTGGTTTTGTTTTTATTTTTAGCCATAACCAACAGGCCCTACTTTGTAGAAAACCAGAAGTCTGTGTGTCACAAGACATACAGAGTGTGTCCCAAGACATACAGAGTGTGTCCTGAGAACTTTGCCAACACGTTCCCAAGTACTGAGCAGTGACGCCATCCCAGCCTGGAGCGCCGTGGGTTTTCGTGTTCTGGACACTTGGTCCTGCAGCTAAGTCAGTGTATCGGTCAGTCTGTCCAGAGTGTCTCCTGTCGTAAAGTGGGGCAGCTCCAACAGAGCCTGATGGGAAGTGTCCTTGATGACTGGCTCTTAGGAGCCTTTTTGCCTCATTCTGTCTCTTTTTGAGGCTAAAGTATAGGGGGAGGGGGGGAGGGGGGTTTCTTGCAGTTTTATTTTTTTGGTTTTTGGGGTTTGTGGTTTTCTTTTTGTGTTTTTTTTTTTTTTTTTTTTTTTTTTGGCCACACTGCGTGGTATGTGGGATCTTCCCCAGTCCGGGATCGAACCCGTGCCCCTTGCAGTGGAAGCACAGAGTCTTAACCACTGGCCTGCCAGGGAAGTCCACTATAGTGTGTTTCTTTGTTTTTTGGAGTTTTTTAAATAAATTTATTTATTTTAATTATTTATTTTTGGCTGTGTTGGGTCGTGTTTGCTGCTTGCAGGCCTTCTTTAGTTGCGGCGAGCAGGGGCCACTCTCCGTTGTGTGTGCAGGCCTCTCACGGCGGTGGCTTCTCCTGTTGCGGAGCACGGGCTCTAGGCCCGCGGACTTCAGTCGTTGCAGCACGTGGGCTCTAGAGCACAGGCTCAGCAGTTGTGGCGCACAGGCCTAGTTGCTCCGCGGCATGTGGGATCTTCATGGACCAGGGCTCAAACCCATGTCCCCTGCATTGGCAGGCGGATTCTCAACCACTGGACCACCAGGGAAGCCCCTATAGTGTGTTTTAAAAGAACTTTGTACTTCAGTAGAATTCCTGCAATGAACAATGAGTCTTTTCTAATGTCTGGCCTATGTTTTCAAGAGAACACTCGTGAGTAACAATTTTAGATTCCAGGAGTAGTTTTATTTGTCAGCAAAGTTACTTATTTGAGTAAATGCTCAGAGTATTGCCACCAGCTTGCTTATAATCAACTTCAAATGCAGACTCAACAAACATAGGTTCCTACATTAAAAAAAGAAAATCAGGGCTTCCCTGGTGGCGCAGTGGTTGAGAGTCCGCCTGCCGATGCAGGGGACGCGGGTTCGTGCCCCGGTCCGGGAAGGTCCCACGTGCCACGGAGCGGCTGGGCCCGTGAGCCATGGCCGCTGAGCCTGCGCGTCCGGAGCCTGTGCTCCGCAACGGGAGAGGCCACAACAGTGAGAGGCCCGCGTACCGCAATAAAAGAGAAAAAAACAAAAAACAAAAACAAAAAAAGAAAATCACAAGCCGCTGCAAATGAAAGGAAGTACAGAAATCCTCACCCAAAGTTCACCAAGCCACAGGCTCGACAGTGCACTGGGGGCTCTGGGGTCTGGCGCATGGGCAGGGGGCGAGTGAGGGGGCACTCGAGTTACTGCTGAGAAAGCAGAAGTGTCAGGGAAAGAAAGGTCTGCCATGGACGCCTGTAGAATCTTTCTGAAACTAGTAGTTCGGTTTTGTTAGCCTAAGTCTCGACTGTTGAATAGTGAAGGAAAACCCCTTTCCTGACAGGCTTTGGCAGATGGGACTGTTCCGGTGTTAAAATCTGACCCAGGCGTTCGCGGCTAAGGGCCGGGCCCTGCAGCGCACTCGCAGGCTCGTCGCCCCAGGGCGCTCGGGGCACCGTGTCGGCGTCTGCTGTAGCGCCCTTTGTGTCTTTCTGTGCCAGGGACAGGATGGGACGGGGTTTGCTAGGGACTGGCATTCGAGGATCTGCAGGGAAGCGTCAGGTTGATGCAGAGGCCTCACCAGGATGCACTCAGAGTGCCCGAGCAGCGTTCTGGGTTGCAAGCCCAGGCCTGGGTGAGCCTGGGGCCTGCGCTTCAGGAAGATGGGAGGCCGCAGCGGTGTCGGGGGAGGGCCCGAGTCTCGCTTGGACTTTAAAATGATTTGTTCTCTGGTTTTTAAACAGAAGCTGAAAACATTGTATTTTCCAGTTTTTGAAGAGCCGGAAGACCCCAGCAGTAGGTCCTTCTTCTCAGAAATAATCTCTTCTGTGTCCGACGTGAAATTCAGCCACAGCGGCCGGTACATGATGACCCGAGACTACCTGTCGGTGAAGGTGTGGGACCTCAACATGGAGAGCCGGCCTGTCGAGACCCACCAGGTGAGGCCGCGGCATGGACCCTGCCACGCCTTGCACGCAGCCGTCCCTCTGACCTTCCTGTCCTTTCATTAAGGTCCACGAGTACCTTCGAAGCAAGCTGTGTTCCCTGTACGAAAATGACTGCATCTTTGACAAGTTTGAGTGCTGCTGGAACGGCTCCGACAGGTGAGACCTGCGTCGTGACCAGGCCCGAAGCACGCTGACGTCCTCAGAGGCGGGCCGGGCTGCCAGGAGGAGTCCCGATGGGCTTGGTTTTCCAGGCCATCTGTGAGGTGGCCCTAGCAAGGTGGGAAACATGGGATGTCTGGACACACTTCTCACCTTGCTTATGATTCCACCTTGTATTTAAACAGCAAGCGTAGTACAGGGTTCATGTTGGCTGTTTTTAAAACGCTTAGTGGACGATAATTTCTTTTTTTGTTGTTATTTCCAAGATGAGTGAAAGGAAGGCGGTGGGGAGGTTAGTTACTGTGGCGTGTGTGGGATGGCCACGTTCCAGTTTGCCTTTGGGGACAAGTGGAGGACGAGACCTCAGAGTCGCTGCTGTGCTTGGACAGAGTGGGGGTGGCTGGTGTGACTCCGCGGTCTACCTCGTGATGAGGCGGTTTGAGGCCTCCGCCACCTTTCTGTGCGTGTCTTAGAGGTGACAGCAGTACTAGTGCTGCCGAGAGGTCTGCTTCATATTCTACGAAATGTCGCACCTCACGTGATGGAAGGAGATGAGCTTGCATCGTCTGTGATGGATTCTGTGCCGTGTGCTGCTTGTCAAGGGTGTCAGTGAGCAGAGGACCTCGCCACTTTCAGAGACGGACTGACGGACGTTCTGAGAAACCCTTTGGCACAAACACCTAGAAACATCAGATGTCACACCACAAATCTCTTTGTGGGTATAGTTGAGCTCACAACCAGTAAGGCCAGGAGTGAAGAGGAAGCAGGAACTAGGAGGGAGCCCTCGCTGGCCTCAGGGCACCAGCTGGAACCAGGAACCTGCAGCCCAGGAGGGTACAAGAGCTGTGGCCCTGGACCCACACAGGGTTGGCAGTTGAAACTGGGACCCTCGGGGTTATGGAAAAGGCATCCATCTACATTCAGATGCGTCCCGAGGGAAATGTATCTGTCTGAGACCTTGGATTGGAGTGAATGAAGTCCCCTGACCTTTGTGACCATGAGCCTCCCTCCCCGCCAGGGACGTGTGTTTGTATTTGTACTGACCTGGAGAAGCTCACTGAGGGTAAGTCCCAGCAGACAGGCAGCCCCGGGCATCCGCACTGTTCACAGGCTGACGTGCCACCTGTTAGTGTCTCCTGCGGCAGACACAGGGCCCCTGGGTCAGAGGAGAGGACCTCACTCCTCAGAGCACAGCAGAGCAGCACGAGCTTGGTCACAGTGCCTTGGGGGGGTGACACAGGGGGCCCGGGCAGAGGCCGCTCACGGAGCGGGGTTGGCCTCACACCGGCACACACTCAGCTTGGGGGTCAAGCTGAGAGTGGTAAACAAGGCTGCAGCCCTGAGATGTGGCCCAGGGAGAGAGCGCTGAAGAAACGCATTCTTGGCAAACGCACTGAAAACACGTAGGGGTGCCTGGCACCCGTGGCGGATTTGTCTTTCCCAGTGCTCCAGGGCTCAGGATTTCCCCAGATTAAAATCACTTAAACAGGAGCTCACAGGTGAAAAGCACCGAACACATGAAGGAAAGCCAGTGTGAGCAAGCCAGCAGAAACAGCCACAGAACTGTGACCTCTGAGAAATCAGGTACTGAGATCATATGCCACAGAATATAAGATGAGAATGTGGAAATACTCACAGGTGAAAGGACGGAACCGGAACCTGAACATGGAACCACCAGGCCATTGAAAACCACCCAGGACATCTGGAAAAGCATCATGCAGGACTTCTAGAAATGAAAACTGTAGTCGTTGAAAAATCACTGTGTGAATTTAGCAGACCCCGTGAAGCTGAAAAGATCTTGAATTAGTGAACTGAAGATGAGAAATATTTTAAGAAGAAAGATCAGGAGAGATTATCCAGGATGCAGCTCAGAGAGCCAAAGAGACAGAAAAAACATGGAAGGTTGGAAAACACGGAGGGTCAGATAAGGTCCAACGTAGCCTAAGTGAAGAGAAGTGTCCAAATTGGAGGATTGTGGAGAAGTAGCAGTTAAAGTGTTAATGGCCAGGAATTTTCTATAACTGATGCAAGACTGAATGAATACACAGATTCAATAAGCACAGAGATCCACATCCAGATCATAATGAAGTTACAGGGCACCAAAAACAAAGAAAAGATCTTAAAAGCAGCCAGGAGAGAAAAGACCCATTGCCTTCGGAGAAAGGGTGTTCAGACCGCGAGCAGACCTCTCGGCCTGGCAGTGGAAGCCGGAAGGCGCTCTGATGCGGTGTGTCGTGATCCCTTCTGACTCGCTTCCTGAAATTGTGTCCAGAGATAAATGATCATGCAGGAATGTGCCTTAAACAAGGCCCCAAACCCAGACAAAGAGATCCAACTACATTGACTTTAAGCTTCTTTATATCATAATAAAACAATGGAAATAAAACCCACAAAAGCACGTAAAATTAACAAAGAGATGAATATCCAGAATACGTGAAGAATCGTAAGTCAGTGAGAAAGTCCTAACTGCTCATGAATGGGAATTAACAGAAACGGGGGGAATGAATAACAACACATCCTCATTAGTAATCAGCAGATCAAAGCAACAGGGACGTCCCTTCACATCCATCAGAGTGACGGAAATGTTGGGGTGGAGGTGGAGGCCAGGGGGCATGACCACTGCCACTGCCCTTCTTCTGAGGCTCCCTGGCAGTGGCCGGGTGGGCTGGGAACCTCTCGAATATACAGACAAGAAAACACGTTCCAAGACGTGCCCTGGAGGCAGCTGAGCCATGTCGGGGTTCCTCCCTGGGCGGGCGGACGGACGAGGAATCATCCTCTGTTCATGGTGTGGACCAGACACAGTGAAAGCCAGGGTTACAGCTGCGCAGACCTGTACGCAATCACACAAGTGACTCATCTGATGTCTAGAGCATGAAAGACGGTTTTGTTTTTAAGACCGTGTAACTGTTCAAAGGACAACCATGTATAGGAATGTTCCCTGCACGGTTCTTTATGCTTTGTGGTAGATCTGAGATATTGCAAAATACGTTTAAATTACCATCCCCGGCACATCCTGAAGCTTTCTGGTGGCGCCTGCCTGTTCCCTCACTCCTGCCAACATGCCCTGCCTTCCTGCCTGGAAGCTTGTGTGGAGTTGGGGGCGGGGGCAGAGCCAGGTTTCTGCCACCATCCCAGTCACTCCGCCTGGGACGGCGCTGCCCAGAAGTTAAGTTTTGCCCCACTTCATCGTGCTCCAGGTTTGTAGCAAACACAGACATCACCATTAAGTTGCAAGTCCACTTACTCCTGTGTTTGGCGGTGTTCCCGCCTAGGCAGCACCTGGCCAGGTGCTGGGGAAGGCTCTCATTCCCGCCGTGTGGAGCAGCGGGCCGGGGGGACATCCACGCCCATGCAGGTGCCGTCAGGACTGCTGAATAATAGTAATAATCGTAATGGACGGCGTGAAGGTTGGTCAGCTTTCATTTCTGTCGCGCACCAGCACCTCTAATCAACATTGATGATAAAATACTCCTTCCCGAAAAAATTCTTTCATTGGTCTCTGTTCGGAATAATCACTGCAGTTAAGTTTTTATATATATATATATATATATATTTTTTTTTTTTTGGCTGTGTTGGGTCTTTGTCGCTGTGCGCAGGCTTTCTAGTTGCAGCGAGCAGGGGCTACTCTTGCTTGCGGTGCACGGGCTTCTCGTTGCGGTGGCTTCTGTTGTTGCAGAGCACGGGCTCTAGGCACGCGGGCTTCAGTAGTTGTGGCGCACGGGCTCTGAGGCGCAGGCTTGCGGGCTCTAGAGAGGTGCACGGGCTTAGTTGCTCCACGGCATGTGGGATCTTCCTGGACCAGGGCTCGAACCCGTGTCCCCTGCATTGGCAGGTGGACTCCCAACCACTGCGCCACCAGGGAAGTCCCTGCGGTTAAGTTTAATAACACAAATGTAAGCTTCAGATCAGCACATTTGTTGCTTATCCTTTTGTGAACATCGTGTTCTGTGTGGAAATTAATGTGGGCAGGTGCCAGTTGCTGGCAGCCCTCCTGGGCCCCACTGCACGGCCCTGCTGCGTCCACCGCCACACGGGGCCCCTCCGTCCCTGAGGTGTGTGCACTCCAGGCTTCAACAGTACAGGTGAGATAAGCCAGGAGAGCTTATCTTTTTTTGTGGTGCGAGGATTTAGATGAGGATTTGCACAGTCGGGGTCAGCCCTGCGCCGTGTGAATGAGGCAGCATGCGCCTCGCGGGGCCTCAGGATCCGCCCCTGATGATGCGGGGATGGCCCGGGAGCCCAGGGTGCCCAGGAGGAGGCCGCAGGGCAGTCTGGTCTTACCGCGCCCGACGGGCCCGCTGAGGCAGGGGCCGGACGCACGTGGAAGCATTTGCCGGCAACCAGCCACTCTCCTCTTAGCTGTGTAGAGAGACCCGAAGTTTTCACCAGTGTGATAGAAGCGCGTCACGGTGCTGTGTGCTTCAGTGGAGACGCGGAAAGGCGTCAGAACCAGCCCGGAAGGGAAAAGACCACGGGCGCTGCTGCAGCATCTGGAGCGTCGGGAAAGAAGGCCCCGGCTGTCTTGCACGCTGACCCCGTGTCTGAGGCCCCTCCTAACTATTTATATACCTGTTCCTTCACAAGAAAAACGCTTTTAAGATTAAAATGAACTTTAAAACCTTGTCTGGTCAGTCGTGAGCAAAGATGGTAACAGATCTCACGAATGTCTCTCGAGCACGTGTGGAGCCCTGCCGAATTGGGGCAAAGTGCAGGAGGTCAGACCGTTACCCGAGCCTGGGGCAGTGACTGTGTTGGGGTTTTTACCTTGTTTGAAAACACGTTAATGTAATTAAAAGTGTAAATCCATTACTTTTTTCCGTTGTATTTATTTTTACTGATAGGATTACGTATACGAAGTTTAGGAAGAAATTCTCACTGCATCTCTCTCCTGACCATTATGATTTTTCATTTTTAATTTGTAAAAATGACCCTGCTGTGTAGAATTGGGGGTAGGAGAGGTAAGCAGCTCTATCCATGCGTCCAGGGCCGGGCCGGGCTGGGGGTTGGAGGTGGTCACTTAGAAGTCTTCCTGTCCTTGTTTTGAGCAGTGCAATCATGACTGGGTCCTACAACAACTTCTTCAGAATGTTCGATAGGACTACATGGAGGGATGTTACGCTGGAAGCTTCCAGGGAGAACAGCAAGCCTCGCGCCAGCTTGAAGCCTCGCAGAGTGTGTGCAGGTGGGAAGAGAAAGAAGGACGAGGTGAGCGTGGACAGCCTGGACTTCAGCAAGAAGATTCTGCACACAGCCTGGCACCCAGTGGAGAACATCATTGCCGTGGCTGCCACCAATAACCTGTACATATTCCAGGACAAGGCCAACTAAGGAGGCAGCGGGACCTGCGTCTCGTGCAGAATCGCGCCTGCTCGTTTGGTGCCAGAGGACAGGCGACATCCTCTCTGTGAAGAGCAGGGACGCCCTCCTGCCTCCGCCCAGACTGCACGGGCTGGCCGCGCGGGTGCCCGCGGGCTTCTGCTTCAGCAAGGTGAGCCCTGGGTGTCGCTGCTCAGGTGAGAAGCCCGCTCGAAGCAGAGTGATGGACAGGACTCAGAAGAGGCCATTGCTAAAATAAACATATTTATTGAAGTCTGAGCCTTCCTTCCAATTTATAGACCAAAAGTTAACATCCAAGAGGAAAGCTGTCAGATTCAGTGTCTGCTCCTGTCGAGCTCTCCTCCTCCTCTGCTGTCATCCTGGGGCCTCCACGTGCGTGGCTGCTGCCCGCCTTCCCTCGGCCTCTCTCAGCCCAGGCAGAGCCTCGGCCGGCGCGGAGATTCGGCCGAGCGGGCTCAGGCCGCTTTACTCCCATCGCGCCTCTGGTGTAACCGCCTAATAAAAGCAACACACTCTAAAAAGTGTTTTTAAGTCCAAAATCAGTATCGTCTTTTTATTTGATTTAATTGCATATAATGAAATTATGCAGAATTCAACTTTAAAAATCTTTTGTCCTTCGTTAACAGAATGGTGGAACGTGTGCAGTACTTCAAACTCTGAACGTATGTATCCACAAACTTCCATAACTTTTTTGTTTCTGTAGAAATGGTACATCTGACACACCAGGTAAGGTCTGGAAAGAGCCTTAACTGCAGCTGCCGCTGAGAAAGAAAATCCCAAGGAGTAGTAACAGAATCGCTGCTGAAAAAGTAACACGTGGTTTAAAGTATGCCTCAAATTCACTGCAGTTGAACACTTACGTGCTTTTTAAACCTTTGTAACAGTACTTCGTGGGAAGAGGGTAACAGGCTTCTAAAAACTGCTGGAATTATATGCATGACGAATTTCACTGCATTTCAAGGCAGCAAAAATTAAACAATTTTAATTATTATGTAATGCCACCAGTACCTTGGTGGTTTACTTTAAAAGTAGGTTGATATCGGAAATCAAGATTTCCCAAGACAAAAAAATACAGAGGTAACAACACTAAGTGATTGGCGCTTGCTGCCGTGAAATTTCACACAGGAGCCCGAGACCCAGTCCTCCAGGGGACGGGACAGCTGGGGCTCACGTGCTGCTCTTGAAATTAAGGTGTATTTTGGTTACTGGTGATATGGAGATGCAAGAACAAATGTCTTGTCAACTCATTCCCCTGAATTAATGTTAACAGGATGCCACGTTAGCTCACATTACGTCGGAAATAGAGAATCAGCAAGTCCATTTATTTTAATTTAAAGGTAATTCTATTACTGCGTATTGGTTGACGCAGTTCACAAACCTGAGATGTGGAACAGAGTTGTCTAAGTATCAGTCAACCCTGGCCCTTAAGGTAAAGCAGTTCTAGTAAGATGGGGTTGTATTTACTTGTTCAACTATTTTGACCAAAAAGTTTAATAAATTTCAGATGTTTTACCAGATTTTTTTACGACGTTTTTCCATCTTTGAGACGTATTTCCTACCAAACAGGAAACCAGCCTTCTGCCTCTCAGACGACCCCGGGCAGAAGGCGCATGCGTGGTGGCTGCCACCAGCCGGGCGGGGCTCCCTGTGTCTGTGGGTTCTTCTCCCCCGAGTCAGGCACACGCTTCTCAGAGATGCTCTTGAGAAACGTGTAATTTAAGAGGTGTCTAGCAATTTCTTCCGTGTTCTTTTCCGTTAGACACTTCTGATTCCATTTAAGCCTTTTTCCCCTCCTGATGAGGTGAAAATCCTGTGGGTTTCAGACTTGACGTTTATTTCTTTTATATTCCTTGTTTAAAAAATATCTGTTGTTTTTCTTGTTCTTACAAAGCTTACGCCTTTTCTCCCGTTGAAAGCTAGAGAAAGCTAGAGAAATTCTATCTGTTCCTGAAAGGTAGTCCTGTGAGTTTTCATCGTTCCTTAGAATTCTGTGCTCCTGCTTGTCCTGAAGCTTTAACACTGTCTCGGTTGGTGGCCTGGGTTGGACGCTTTACTCGTGTGTGCATTTAGACGTGCGCTTTTTAAAGAACAGTGGCGGTTCTAGAAGCCAGTACAGGACAGGACTCAGAGTCTGATTTTAAACCGTCCCCCAGTCGTGGGTGTTCGCAGGACGAGCAGCAAACTCCCTCCCCCGTGGAGCTGAGTAGCCGTGGCCTCACAGCTGGGAGCCGGCCCAGACTGTCCCCTGGTCAGCGCGGTGGGGTCCAGGCCCCGCGGGCCGAGCCCAGGGCTCTGGTGCTGCGTGGCCGTCTGAGGAGGAACTGTCTGCACGCTTTTGTCGAAGGGGGTCCAGGATTGGCGCTGAGGCTTTTTCTTCTGAGCGTGTCCGTTGCCCGCGGGCAGAGGCGGGTGCGCAGACCGAGCTGGGGCGGGCAGGGCCGCGCCCCTCATGGGGAGGACGGCGCTCCGCGCGCCAAGTCCCGGTCTGAGACCCGGTGCTGCCCCGGGGTCATGATGGGGCGGCGGGGGACAGTCCTCCCATCAGGAACTGCCCCCTGGGTGCTGTGCCGGGAGAAGCTTCCACAGGTGCTGGGGGGACCAGAGAGGGAGGGAGGGGATGCCACACGGGGCCCACCCCGCCAGGGCTTCTCCACGGGGGTGTGGTTAGGGCGGGGACAGCGGGGGGTCGGGTGGGGCCTGACCGGTGCGTCCCACGGGGCTGGTGACAGCCCTCCTGTACCGGGCTCCCCAGAACCAACCCAGCGGTGCTCGCCGGACGGACACGCCACAGCGTGGCGTCACCGGGGTCCGTGTCCCACCCGAGCCCTTGGTGGAGAGCTGGTGAGCCAGGGGTTGGAGCGCCACCGTGATCTCTTAGGAACCGTGGCGGCCCTGACATCACGCGGAAGGGGGAATTGGAGACCTCAGGCGCTCTGCTCAGCTGTCGCCCCTCTCGACCGGCAGCCCCTCCCTTCACGCCACCAGCTGAGTCCCGCGAGGGGCAGAGTCACGGCGGCGGGACGGGGGATGGGGAACGGGCAGCTGAGATCACAGGAGTCCCGGCTGGGGGGTTGGGGGGTCCTGAAGCATCCAAGGTGACAGCCGCAGCCCAGCCTGACCCCCGCCTCTGCGCCCCCCCAGGACCCGCAGAGCCCGTCCCGGGAAGGCTTCCCTCAGCTGCCCCACATCTGAAGAGTGAGGCCTGGGGCTGGGGCCCACAATCTCCTGCGACCCTGTCAGCGCCCGGTGAGTGACTGAGAGGACTTGCTGGTCCCATTTCCCTGCTCACCCTCCAGACGGTGATGCCAGCAACCGGAACCTTGGGTGAGTCTGCATCCTGAGCACATCTACAGGGTCCCTGGCCCCCCAGGCAGGACACGGGACCTTGGCCGAAGCCAGGGCTCCAGGCGGGCCCCCGGCTCCTGTGGTGCTGGTTGTGGAGGCCCATCCTCACCAGGCTGCTCTGTGGGGTTTACTGTGTGTCCTGAGGTGATTCACTTGTTTGCCCCAGAGTTTATTAGTAGTAAATTATCTTTGTACATCTTGGGACATCTTTAAAAGATGTGTGTTCCAGGGACTTCCCTGGTGGCACAGTGGTTAAGAATCCACCTGCCAATGCAGGGGTCATGGGTTCGAGCCCTGGTCCGGGAAGATCCCGCATGCCGCGGAGCAACTAAGTCCGTGCACCACAGCTACTGAGCCTGCGCTCTAGAGCCCGCGAGCCACAACTACTGAGTCCGTGTACCACAACTGCTGAGCCTGCTAGAGCCTGTGAGCACAGCTACTGAGCCCGCGCGCCACAACTACTGAAGCCCGCGCACCTAGAGCCCATGCTCTGCAACAAGAAGCCACCGCAATGAGAAGCCCGCGCACTGCAACGAAGAGGAGCCCCTGCTCGCCGCAACTAGAGAAAGCCCATGCGCAGCAACAAGGACCCAACACAGCCAAAAATAAAATAATTTAAAAAAAAAAAAGATGTGTGTTCCGTAAGGATGGGAAGCTAATTTGTTATTCCAAGAACTAACTTTCAGGGAAAATTTGTTTTCTAAAATCTATCTGAATGCAGTGTAAGTCTACAGTTCTTATGAGAAATGTTGTTGGGTTGCTTTTGGTTTTCTTTTTTGAGGTGTAACTGACACAACTATATGAGTTTAAGGTGTACAACATAATGATTCAGTATTTGTATATGTTGTGAAGTGACCACCACAGTGAGTCTAGGTAACTTCTGTCACCACACAGGAAGTTTTTTTTCTTGTGATGAGAACGTTCAAGGTCTCTCCTAGCAACTTTCCAACATGTGATAGTTACTAACTCTAGTCACCGTGCTGTGCATCTCCAGGACTTATTTCGTAACTGGAAGTTTGTACCTTTTTACCTCCCTTCTCTCTCTCTCTCTCTCCCTCTCCCTCCCCCCCCCCAACACAAACACACATAAGCACACACATAAATACACATACTTACACACACACACACTCACACCTGCCTCTGGCAAACACCAATCTCTAGCTACAAGATTGGCTTTGTTTTTCTAGATTCCACACATAAGTGAGATCATATGGCATTTGTCTTGGACTCACAGCATGATACTCTCAAGTCCATCCACACTGTCTGAAATGGCAAGGCTCCGTTCTTTTTATTGCTGAGCGATGCTCTGTTGTATATGTACCACGTCGTCTTTATCCACACACCCACCAATGGACACCTGGGTGGTTTCCATATCCTGCCGGTTGTAAATAGTGCTGCTATGAACACTGGTGTGCATGTATCTTTTCAAAGTAGTGTTTTCATTCGTTGGATAAATACCCAGAAGTGAAATTGCTGGATCACATGCCAGTTCAACTTTTAATTTTTTGAGGAACCTCCATCCTCTTTTCCATAGTGGCTGCACCAATTTACATTCCCACCAACGGTGCGTGAGCGTTCTCTTTTCTCCATATCCTTGCCAATACTATTATTTCTTTTCTTTTTGATAAATGTTTTTTCTTACTTTAAGTATTAAACTGGTAACACCTGTACAAATTTCAGAACTCTTTAAAAGGACGATAGCGAAGTGTTGCCCCTTCCGCTGAGCCTGGTGGTATTGATAACTCGTTAGTCTTGTCTTGGGCCACACTTTTCTTACTCAAACACGAACATGACATATTCCCCTCCCCCCGTTTTTGCACACAAGGTAGCGACCTGTCTACACCTGCATTTCGCTCTGTCCACCGCACGGTGGTCCTGGCCATCTCCCCCCCGTTGGGAGGAGACATCCAGTACCACGAGGATGCAGGAGCCAGACTGGGGGGGCATTCCCTGCCGGTCCAGGGATGCTATCTGAGTAAAAAGATATTGTTTATTTATCTTACTTTTGTAACATTTTATTTGGAAATAATTTTAAATCAGTTGCAAAAATTGTAGAGTTCCTGCCTGCCCTTCACCCATCACCCAGGTTTAATTAACACCACGTAAAGCGGGTGAAGTCACCCCACAGTACTTGTAGCTCATCCACAAACCTTCGTGTTTGTTTTCCCAGTTGTCTTTTTCTCGCCCGGGATCCACGATGCATTTCATTGCCGCATCTTGGAATTTTTTTTTTGGCTGTGTTGGGTCTTCGTTGCTGCGCGCGGGTTTCTCATTGCGGTGGCTTCTCTTGTTGCGGAGCGTGGGCTCTAGGAGCGCGGGCTTCAGTAGTTGTGGCGCACAGGCTTAGTTGTTCTGCGGCATGTGGGATCTTCCCGGACCAGGGCTCGAACCCGTGTCCCCTGCAGTGGCAGGTGGATTCTGACCCACTGCGCCACCAGGGGAGCCCACTCCGTATCTTTCAGTCTCTAACAGATCATTTCCTCATGACCTTGACCTCAGACAGTTATTTTGTAGAACCTCCCCCAATTTGGGATGGCTTGATATTTTCTCATGACTAACCTACAGTTATACATCTCGTCAAGAACACAGAGATGTTGGGGTCAGATCCACGGTACCCTAGGTTCCCTTGGCGGTAATTTCCTGGGGAGGCAGTGACACCGGGCCCACGTCAGCAGCTGTCTGCCTGACGGTCACTCGTTCCCTCATCCCGTTTATTAATTAGATTCTGTCGGGAAGAACTGTCCCTTCCCCCACTTACTTGGTCTCCATCAGTGTGGACTTGAGGATCCTGCTCCAGTCTGGTGACAGCCCATCACCACCAGGAACCTGTTACCAGGCTGACCCACTCTGAGCCACTGCAGGTCCCTCAGGTTGGCTCCGTGTCCTTCACCTCAAGCATGGCCTCACCTCCTGGCACCACAAATGTTTGTCACGCTGCCCTGGAATTCCCACTTTTCCAAGGAGCTCTGGTTTATGGGAGAATGGATTCGACCCCCAGGATCTGTGTTATTTTAATCCAAAATTGTCTGGATATTAAATATTCTGTAAACTTGCTATTCTGTGAATAAAATGAAGGATGCTGTTACTTGCATTAACATAAGGGGTGTGTGGAAAGGCTGTCGCCATTCTGCTATCCTCTTGCCCAAAAGGTCAAAACAAAAATACATATATAGTCACACATTTTAAAAGAATCAAACGTCCACTGGAATGTTGCAGTGAGAGGGGAAAACCTTGTGATCGGCTGCGGCAGGCACTTCCGGCCGCCATCACGCAGCTCAGCCTGTGCCCTGGGGAGCGTCAGTAACAGGGCGGAGATGGAAGGAAGGATACATAACGTGGAGGAGAGGAATAGAGTAATAATCCAGCTAGAAGCCGAGAGAGAACTAAGATTTTAAAAAGTGAAGAAATCAGACGACAGCTATTGGAATCAATCATAAACGAAAACTGGTCTCCAGAGAAGGAAGGGAGCGAGGCCGCGGGTGGGGGTGGGGAGCAGAGATTACACTTGATAGCTCAGAACTCCCCAGACCTGGGGGATGCCTTGCATATCAATGCACAGAGGCCTTCGTCATGGGCCGGGTCACCTGAGTGATGGAGTCACAGAGCTCTCCAGGGGTGCTGGCTCTGAGGACGCTTGGCCTTGCTGCAAGGTCCTGAGTGCAGCCTGTGCTCGTGCCACTTGAACCGCCACCATTTGCTGTTAAAAGGGAATCATCCCCCGGCCAGAGTGGGTCGGTGGGATGCAGGCTTAATGTTTTAGGGATAAATTACATAAAGAATCTTGATGCCGTTCCATCAGCCGTCTCCAGATGAAAGGGCTGTAGCCTCTACCTCCAAGGTAATTGTTCAAATAGAAACAAATATTTTAAAAATTAGAATGTTACATTTATTTAACACAACCGAATTTAGTGTGGAAAAGTGAAACAAATACAACAGCATTTATACAGTGTATCAAAGGGGCGGCCTTTAAAAACCATGCAGTGGGGATACACCTGGTTTAATGAAAAAGCTTGTGTGACGTACGTAAACACCGTAACGAAGTATTTGGCAAAGATTCATTTGTTTTCTATTTCCAGGCTTTTAAAGTAGACACGGAATAGCTTAGAATAAAGCTGATCCTAAGAGCACACAACAACTGAACACAGACAGACTGAATTTAGCAATCCCGAGATAAAAGACACTGATCATCCGGTGGTCGCCGTCCAGGGTGGTCGTAAGTCTCAGCGAGAGTCCCTGTGCTGCACGAGGTGCCAGTGTGGGGACGACCTGGCCCACCCGTGTTGCAGCCTGGATTGTACATGTCACGTCACAAAGAACCACCAGCACAGAGAGAGCTGAGGGGCGTCTGTAGTAGACGGTTGCATCCACTCACATACGGTCTACAACAGGGTTGTAAGGTCACAGTGTTTATTCGGGATAAGCCCTCATGTAGTCCTTTTAATGTCAACGGTATTCGTTCTTTCAAAATACAGTGTTTAACTCAATCAAGGTTGCAGATATTGTGTTAAAGTACTACATACATCATGGATACGTTAAAATTATTTATACTTAAATATTTATAATATCCGAAGAAAGATTACCACCAAATTATTAATAGATATTAATCAATGACAGGCTTATTACTTTATCCCATAAGTACGATTATGGGAGAGCATGGTCTTAGTCTTTATTTTACTGAGTTAGGAACGTGGCATTTACAGAAGAAATGACACAAGTGATGCAGCCACCCAAGGACCACGACAGCCTCCTCTGTACGCTGTGCTGCGGACAACACACACCCCCACTACATGAGAAAGCCGGACGCCAGTTCTTCATCAAAACGTGCTGGTGGATGTCGTCAGGCGCCTTCCAATGTAGATCCTTAACAGAAAAAGGAATTGGTGGTTAACGTGGTCTCGCAACTCCCGGGCAAGTTTGCACAGCTGAGACGGCAGCTGACGCTGGTCCCAGCTTATTTACGTAAGGGGACTGGCTCTCTTACACCCACTGTTAAAACTTGGGTTTTATTCTTCATCAGTGTGTAAACATTTCAGCATCTAATTTAGAAGAATCCAGTTGTGCTCTAACAGCCATGCAGTGGATACACTCAATACAAGCACAAAGGAGAGGATTCTACCCAACCTGAAATGCCAGTACTCCCGTCACTGTTTTTTGAACTGACCACACGCTGCTAGAAAGAGTTGCCTGCAGGACAGGTGATAGCGCCAAGTTTATCGGCACCAACCTCACAAAGAGCCCTGCTGAGCAGTGAAGCCCACGCCCCCAGGAGCCCAGAACTGAGGGGCATATGGGCATCAGAGCACTGTCCAGGCAGAGGGGGCTGGGGAGGACGTCTTCAGGCCTGCAGCCCAGCACGGGGAGCTTCCTTAGAGCAACTGGTCGGGGTGGGTTTTATCATCCTGACCGCTTTGGAGGCTGGTAAGAAGGGCAGACACCCCTGCTGGGGGCTGGCTGCAGAAATCCATCTTGACCTCAAACCGGCAGAGGCCCCCACAGAATCTGACTGCTAGTTGTGGAGGAAGCTCCAGAAATCAACCTCCCCGCGTGAGACTGGCAGAGTCTGACTCTGAAAAGCACTGTGCTGAGAGGGAAGGCCAGGGCAGAACCAAGAGGGAGAGGCCGGGGGCCTGGCCCCGCCAGGGAGCCCTCTCCCCGGGCAGGCAGGACTGTGGGCTGGGGTTCGGGAGGTCGGGAGGGACGCTGCTCTCGCCTCCCAGAGCAGGCGGGCTGGCGTCTCCTCTGCCACATTCACGAAGCCTGCGGTGGCACCAGCCCCCGTCAGGAGGCCATCTTGAGAATCCAGACGTCCAGGAAGCCGCAGCCACAGAAGCCCGTCCGTCCGCACCAGGGCCAGGGAGACCCCCCGCCCACCTGGTCAGAGGCTGGGGATGAGCCCCCGAGGGCAGCTTCGGGCTCCTCAGCACGGTCTGGGCTCAGCGTCTCCGTGGCCCAGGCTGCCCCTCTGTTCCGCACGGTCGTCAGAACTGGCGCCCTCTTCTCACTGCTGAGTGGACGCCAACAGACACGTGCAGCCCGCGTTACTGACACCGCCCCCCTGCAGCCGCCCCGCGAGGAGTGAGGCTGATCCGCACCTGCGTGCAGCGGTCCAGGTCAAGCAGCCAGACGAGCACCCCTGCGCGCGAAACCAGCCTCTGCTGCCGGACGCTCGGGGCAGCGCCGCCCCGGCTCTCGGCCCTGGGCTGGGCTCTGTTTCTCGACCGGGACGGGCTATTTCACACGCCCACGTCGCCCGTGCTTCTAAGACCTAGAAGGACCCCGCGCTGTGCCGTCCACACGGGCAGTCACTTACCCCAACCCGATGGCCAGCAGATGGGACAGCAGAAGAGACGGCAGAAAAACTTTGAGAAACTCCGCCGAGAAGATGCCCCCTTTCTTCATGACGCTCGTGTTCCGCATGCTGAGCGTGGGCGCGCGCTTCGGGCGCTTGAAGAGGAGGAACTCCCTGGGGGAGAGGTGCTGGTCAGCGGAGGCGTGCCGGGCCAGCCGGGCCAAGGCAGGCCCCCGGTGCAAACACTCACTTGGTCGGGGGCACGTTTTCCGGCCGGCTGGACCAATCCCAAATCCAGTCTGAGTTTTTCTTCAAGATGCTTTCGACTTCCTTCCTCCTCTCCATATAGTCTTCCTCAGACTGGGGCAGAGCGAATGGTGAAAGCGAAATGGTGCCTGCCGCACCTGCAGCAGGACGCTCACCTCCCACCCAAGCATCGGACCAGCAGGCGGAGCTCGCAGCCCAGCCACGGGGGGAGGCGAGGGCTGCACCCCCCGGCTCTCCTCCCTCCTCCACACACATCGCCGGGCTGAAGGCCCGACTCAGACTCGAAGAGCTGCAGACACTGCCCCAAGGAAGCGATGCCAAATGAGGACAGACGTCCAGAGATGAAAACGGAAACCATCTAAAATGGCCCAAAACAGGGATGTGCCTAAGCAAGCAGGATACTGCACGGCAATGAAAGCAAGACACACTTTCATGTTAAACGGGAGAGAAAGAAGCCAGAAACTTACGTGTACCCCTGATTGCAGCTACAGTTTTTAAAGTATATAATACACTCATTAAGGAGCTTTTAAAAGCTGGATTACAGGTGTTCTCCCTACTTCTCTGCATTTGAAAAACTCTACCTGATCATCTAATTCCTCCTTGAAATCGGGGGAGAAAAAATTGGTCCAACTTTTGGAAATGCCCTAAAACACTGTACCAAAACCAACCAGACGCCTGGGCGCACCAAAGCTGGGGTGGACCCCACGTGTCTGGGGGCAGGCCGGCCGCCGCCCCTGAGGAGGCCTGAGCACCAGGGACCCCTGGTTTCCTCGGTGAGGGAGGCCTTGAGGGGAGACCAGCACGGGGTGGGGGGGGACCAAGTGGTACTGACCAAGCCCACAGTTCCTGACAGCTTTCACAGCGAGTCGGGGACCCACGGGTTCCTAAAATACACTCCCCAGGCATCACGACCAGAAAGGACCTGGCAAGGCCGCACTGGCCCCGGCCCAACCGAGGCCACCAGAGAAGCAGCACATAGGGCCCCAGGCTCTCTCCCACCCGCACACTGCCCAGCAGACAGACCCGCCGCCTGGCTCCCGGCTCCCCTCCCCCTGGCCACTCCCACTGTCTCCCTGGACAGCGTGTGAGGGCAGAGGCGCCCAGGCCGCACGGCCTACCCAACCTAGGCCCCTGCCACTTCCGGTCCAGCGTGGAGTGCGGGGCGTGCCCCCCCCCCGGTTCTGAGGGCTGGATTCCACAGAACTCGGTACAAACAGATCGCAACTGTGTGCACGTGCGCACCTTACCTGGGAGCTGTTCTTTTCTCCAAGACTATGTGTGTCTGTCTCAGAAGCTCTGTTAGTATCTTGTGGGGTCTGTGAGCGAGGTGGGCTTGGGGAAAACACAGTGTGTTAACCTTCTTTCCACCAGGAGAAGCAAAACCCCACAGGCAGGGGCCACCCTCCAAGGCCGGGAGGCTCCCGCCAGCACCTGGGGCCAGGCCAGGGCCAAAGCGTCCCTCCACCTCGTCAGCTGAGCTCTGATGCCCCACAGTCAACAAGCAGAAGCAGGGGCCCAGCACCACACTCACGGGCCCCAGTCGCTCCCTCCCACCTAAGGGCGAAGGGCCCGCTGTCTCGGGAGGGCTGGACTGAGGCCAGGCGGGCGTTCGCAGCCGTGCCTGCTCCTACCTGGCCTGCCAGCGCCGGGATACACACGTTTATGCCCACCTGTCACAGTGAGAGCTCCTGGAGCTGCTCCGTCCAGATTCACGCTGGGCATCCAGCAGGATTTTTTCCATGTCGCCATTATAAATAGAAACAGAGTCTGGAGCGCTGCTCCCGCTCCCGTTACTGCCAAAGTGTAATTCTACCCAGGAGCCTGATGGGGATAAAAAAAGGACATGGTTGCAATCTTCCACCCACTCTGGAGTCTGGTCCTAACAAATAACCAGCTCGCGCCCCCATTCCCAAGACGTGCCGGGGACTCGCAAGGAACCGTCGCCTTGAATCACGCTGCAACGCCCTTGAGGCCTGTCTCTGGCACCTGCATTACAGTGAGCTCCTCAGGGACCCTTGGGAGCCGAGGCAGTGCACCTGCTGCCACTCCCAGACTACCTGGGACCCCACTGACCAGGACACTCTCCTGCACTCAGCGCTTAGAAAGCAAAGGGTGTCAGCAAGAGCCTTAGGGATTTACACACTAAGGAAAGCTTTACGACCTATTTACACATTCCAGCGCCACGTTCTGACCCTGAGGTCCCACAGGATTCATTACGATTACTGCTCTGTATCTTACATCAGATGAATAGAACAAAGGTAACTAAACCTGATTAACCAGAGCAAGCAAACCATCCCAAGTGCTCATCTAGCCAAGTCTGTACAGCAAGTAAACCCAGCATTCTTTAACTCAAACTGAAAACTGACATGTATACACCCAGGTGTCATCAAAACAGAGAACTCCTTAGCGCCAAGGTCACCTGCTTACTAAATGTAGCACAAAGCAGCTACCACCCCAGATCCTACGAGCCGTTATTCGGAGCTTAGATTTGTCTCTCCAGCCCCACGACTTGGGAGCCGACTTGATGAATTCACCAAAGCAGCCAACAGCTGACCCGGCGGGCGCTCTGCTGCACCAGCCGTGCTGGGCTCCGGAATCGGGAGTGACCGGGGAGAGCCCCTCCAGGGGCACCCGTGAAGGGAGGCGTCCCCAGTCCGGGCACAGCCGAGGTCCAGGTGGGTACAGGCAGGGGAGGAGGTGTTGTCGCGCTCGGCTGTGTGTGTTTTGGGGGTTGACGGGTGGAAGAGCTGGAAGATGAGATCAACTCTGGCAAGCCCCACAGGAGGACAAGTGTGAACCCCAGAGAGGTCCTGAAGGGGTGAAAGTACAAGTTCTGTGCAGCGGGGCTGAGCCACCCACAGGTGTGCGGACAAGGCAGGCGGTCAGGGCCCGGAAGCAACACCTGGGGGCTTGGACCAGAGGGGCCCCCCATCCTGTTGCCGCTGTGCGGCGGACCCAGGCTGGCTTCCAGCGTTTCACGGTGTCCACAGGCTCTCACTTCTGAACCCACACCTAGGAGCAGGGTTCCAGGGTGGAAAAGTTCTAGGTGTGCGTTTCATGTACTGCAACGCCACTGCTTTCCGACGCAGCCGAAGCAATGTGAGCATTTGTTGGCTCACGCTTGGCATCGACTTTAAATATAGCCATTCTGTGGGTGTGTGGTGGTAGGTTATATGGTTTGTTCTGCGCCTCTCTGATTTCTACTGAGGTTGAACGTTTCCTCACTTGCTTACTGGCCATGTGGAGAGCATCTTTTTGAAGCAGCTGTTGAAATCTGCTCCTCTTTCCAACTGAGCGGTCCACCCTTCTCCATCTAGCTCGATATTCAAGACCCAAGCTTTTCTTTTTTTGGCCGCGCCGCGAGACTTGCGGGATTGAACCAGGGCCCCGGTGAAAGCGTCGAGTCCTAACCACTGGACCGCCAGGGAACTCCCGACACAAGCCTTTACTTATTTTTTATTATTTTTTATTTTTTTTTTTTGCGGTACGCGGGCCTCTCACTGTTGTGGCCTCTCCCGCCGCGGAGCACAGGCTCCAGACGCGCAGGCTCGGCGGCCATGGCTCACGGGCCCAGCCGCTCCGCAGCACGTGGGATCCTCCCGGACCGGGGCACGAACCCATGTCCCCTGCATCGGCAGGCGGACTCTCAACCACTGTGCCACCAGGGAAGCCCCACAAGCCTTTCTTCATTTGAATGTGTTGCAGGTAACTTTCGCTGTGGAAAGACAGCCTTTCCACTCAAGCCTTTTGCTGAACATAAAAGTTTTTGCTTTCAATTCACTCTTCCACTGCCAGGCTCCGTTCACTGGCAAGACTGCCTCTGCGGTCCCCTCTGCCCCGTCCTGCTTCCCAGCTGGCCACGCGCACAGGTCTCCTGGGCCCAGGGCGGTTCCTCTGCTGCGTGTCGTGGGTCCGGGCCTCTCCAGGGTGGGTGCAGGAGGGGGAGCGCAAAGGCAGACCGGACTGAAACCCCGACCGAGGCTGGTGGTCACTGTACGGCTCCTCCAGGAACCATGACCCAGAGCTGCTGCTCTGCGCTGAAACCAGGGCCCCAGGGGCACCACACAGCACAACCCATTCGGGGCCCGGACCCCTACCCGTCAGCCCCTCCCCTGAGAGCCCGGGCCTGCCCTCAACAGCAGCTTGGCTGCAGAACAGGTCACATTCATCCGAAGAAAGCAAATCAAGGGGCCAGGAATGAAACGTAAACAGTTTATACCACGTCCAGCCTCCCACTTGGCTGCTAACCACACGATCACCAGCAGTTTTCAGATGCTGATACACTTCTCACTTCAGCCTCTCAAGTTACTTCACGTTGGCCTGGCCCGCACAAGGCAGGCCAGGGTCTGTCTGGGAGCCCAGGGCTCCCTGGACAGAAGCCAGGGCCACTCAGCCTCTGCAGGTCAGCAGAAGCTACAAGGACTCCATGCCATTCTTGAGACAGCCCATCTTGACTGGGGACCCTATTCCCACCTACTCTGGTGGCTGTGCAGGGGTTAGGAAAGCCCTGAAGCATACCATAAGAGGCTCCACCGTGCAACTCCTTCACTAGCCCTCCTTCATTCCCAGGAGCAAGGTGACACTCGGCCTGGCAGCTCTGGCCCCCCACAGCATGGAAGAGGACCACGGCGCCCTGCTCTGGGCACAGTTCCATTTTTCTAGGTTCTCAGTCAGGTTCTGGGCCTGGCTGCCCAGATCACTTTTACTTACGGTGTCCGACATAAATGGAGTTTGAGGTGCAATGTCTTCTCTGACACCACTTCTGACATGAAATTGGGGCGGGGGGAGGCCTACACCAATAAGCAATTTCCGGTACCAACTGGCTGTCCAACAATTCAGTTCTGACACTACCTGGAGTCAGTGTCAGATCCCACAAGTTGAAGATCTCTCAGTCCCACAAGACTGTCCCCCCATCAGACAGCCTCACATGCCTGGCAGACCAAGAATTCAGGGGTTCCGCCAAGCCCCACCCCCTTCAATAATTCACCAGAACTCACAGGACTCGGGAGAATACCTGGCTGACACTTCCGCAGTCTCAGAGGATTACAGCTCAGGAACAGCCAGGTGCACAGGGCAGGGTATGGGGGGCGGGAGTGGAAGGGGACAGTTTCCATACCCTCTCCCAGGACCTCAGTGGGTTCAGCAGCCTTTTTCAAAGTTTTTTATAACCCGGTCTGCAGCCCCTCCCCTCCCGGTGGCAGTGGCGGCGGTGGGGAGTGTGTGCTCAGTTCCCACCCTCGTGCTCCAATGCGCTTTCCCGTCCCCACCCGGAGGCCACCTAGGGCCTCGTGAGTTACCTCATTAGCGGACTCAAGCGCTCACCAAAGGGGCTCCTCATGAATAACAACATCTCTCGGGAAATTCCAAGGGTTTTTAGAGCTGAGCTCTGTCTGGGTCAGGAACCAGGGACAAAAATGAAATATATTTTTCAAATTGAGATATAATGGACATATAACATTATCAGTTTCAGGTGTATGTATATTATACCACAAGGGCCAACTCAAAACTCCATGGAGACAAATATATATGCTTTTTAGAATCATCTCATAGAAAGTCTCAAGCATCCTTCAGGAAAAAATCCCATTCTGGGGTGTCTACAGCAAAAGCTTTGGGTCCAAAAGCTGTATTCTAAGAAATGATTTACTAAAGGACAACAGTTTTATTATTAACCTGCAGCACCTGGGTAGGGAAAGCAGCTTCCTGGAAATTGAAGACAAGGTGTGCCATTAATCTCCTCGCATCTGCAATTAAGATCACTCACCTTCCTAAGCAAGAAAGACGGGATTCAGGTCCTGAAGGGTAACCTTGTAAGGCTTCCTCAGAATCCCAAATAACCTATCAGATAATTGGTGTAATTAGGCCTCAGGAAAACAACAAAACAGGTGGTGAAGCCGCTGATCCAGGCAAGCTTCCCCGATTCCTGTCCCCGCCCACAAAGGCCTGTAATTTACGCTAACAAGACACAGGGCAGGAACACAAGGCAGATGACATGGAGGGAAAGCCTAAACTACCAATATTACATCACCACAGCAAGAAAACCCACAGGCCTTAGAGTTAACCCATTTCTTTTTTCTTTTTTTTTTTAATCTCCTGTGACCTCCACGATCCTTGGTCCCAAAGAAAATAAAGGCCATGTTTTGACTTTGATGACCTGTGGGCCCCAAGATTTGTAACTCAAAATGTTATCACATCTTAGAGCCCTAGAGAGGCTACAGGAATTACCCAAACACACAGCTACTTACTGGGTAAGCCACAGGTGCCATTTAATTCAGCTCAACTCTGCTGCTGCTAACTGAGTGCAAGCTAGGAACACATGCAGAAGCGTTAACCGTAGTTCACTGAGCCACTGCTTGGTTAGTTGGGTGGCGGAACAGATTCCAGCTGTCTCTGATTTACCCAGCTTGAAAACAGAGACAGACAGCAGTACTCTTTCAACCTGTGGAAGGAACCCTTACCCTATCAATAACTTTAATATAGCACCCACGCTGTTCATCCTAAACATTCTGCGCAAAGCTTCTCCAAGTTCCTGCCGCCACTGGGGGACCCCAGGCCCTCCTACATCCCGGGGCAAACACTCCCCTCCAGGCCCAGCTGGCAGAGGCTCCAGTAGCTCAAATCCAGACAGTATCCCTAGTCCAGGGTAGCAGGTCTCAGCCCTGGCTATGGAGGACCACCTGTGCTTTCCCCCCCCTTCTCCAGAAGTCTAACCCAGCGGCCTGAAAATCCTTATTGGGAATGCTGCAGTGGAACCCTGGTACATTTATTTTGAAAAAGCCGTAACGGTGATGTCGGGCAGCCAGGGTTGAAAACTACTAGGGGACCGACCTACACGACTATGGGATTAATGAGAAGGTGGAACCCCTGAGGAGAGCCCTGGGGCAGAGCAACTACCACCCTCATCAGAGGGCTTCTTCCCTGGGAGAGGTGGGATTTAAGAAATGACTGTTTTTAAAAGCTTCTCAAGTTAGATGGGACAGGAATGAGAGGCTTGACTGACAAGTGATTTTGAACATAAAGTCAAGCAGGCAAGTCATTCAGGTTCCTGGATCTTAACAGGAGCTGGCAAATCGCACCCATCCTTCTGTCGCCGACGCGCCTGCCTGCCCTGCTTCTCACTTCACCTCTGGGCCTCACTGTGAACATCTGTGAAAAGTAGAGGTTGGGCCAGGATCTAGATGCCTGAAACCCCTTCCCTCCCAAACTGCATGGCACGAGAACTGCGAATTCTCTTCCTCTTCATATACCTTCAGCCGCTGGGTGCCTGGGACAGCGGAACCCTGTGGCTGCCGACAGAGCAGTGCGTGAAGGGGCAGGGGCTGTCTCAGGGTAAACCAGGAGCACCTTACTGCATTGACCCCCGCCCCAATCCCAGCACAGCAGGGGTTGGGGGTGGGTCTTCTGGGAAGTAAGGTTCACACCCCCTCCCATGATGCTGTGACACAGTATCACAAAACTCCATCTTCTCCCTGCATATTAGGGGTTGTTTATCTGAGAACAAGAAAGGCATATACGACATCTTGCTGCTGGTTCACAACTTTAACTAGAAGGGACCAGGGGGCCGAGAGGCAACGGCAACTTCGCTGTGAACTCAGGGGAAACATTTGGTCCGAGAATACAAGCAAAGGGGAAAAGGTTTGCCATTGTCTGCAGGCTCAGCTACCAAGGCTCTCAGTTCTTTCCGAGGTAAACAAGAGGTAATCAAATCAACACAGAGCACAGGACAAGTGTCGCCCCAGCCACCAATCCCTGCTCGGATTCAGTTTCCCAGAGCGGCCGAGGCCCCACGTGACTCCTCCCACACCGGGCGGCCGGGGAGCGAGTGCCCCGCAGCACGTATCCCGGAGAGCGCAGCCCGGAGAATCCTCGACACTTTCCACTCAGCGTGTAACTGTCTTTTTATAGAATACACAAAACAGAAAAATCCTTTAACCCACGAGCTGGCACTCTGCATTGCCAATGACTCAGCAGTTTGGTCTGCCAATCGAGGACCGAAGATGGAGCCGCTCAGGACACTCCGAACTCTTCCCGACAAATCTGACCCACTAATAAACAGACCGTGTTAGCAACGAAGTAGTTTGCTAACAGGGCTGACTTTAAAAGACAGTTTAGAAAACACTCCTTGGATCTTCTGTAAGACAAAGATTCAATCCCTTAATCTGTTTCAAAGAAAACAGTCACTGTCGAAATTTAAGGAGCGACTGCAGGATTTTTAAGCTGCGGTTGTAGTTTTAAATTCTACAACGCAGTAGACCAAGTCTTGCCTAGTGAAATCTTGTTTTGAGGAATACGAGAAACTAGTAGCTCAAATCCAGACAGTATAAAGATTTTTAAATCTTAACGAAACTTTAAAATTCACTCTCTAAGGCTTCAACGGCCCTCTCCAAAACTTATTTACGAGCTCCCGCCGCCGCCTGAACTGTTGCTTCAGAGAATAAAGGTCGGCGCCCGGCCCCTCCTCCAACCCGTGGGCCTCGGGCTCCTCACCGGGGCCGGAGGCGGCGGCCCGGGTGCTGCCCCGCGGGGCCAGAGCCGGGTGGGTCAAGGCCGCCACCGGCCCCGGCTTCCCGGGAGGGGGCGGGGTGTATGCACCGCGGCCACGGGGCCTCGTGCTCCCCCGCGCAAGTCAACCCCGAGCTGGGCTCTGAACGACCCCCGGACGAGCGAACGTAACTAAGGAAAGGCCAGCCGCGCCCCCGGCCCAGCGTTTCAGGGCTCTTCCTCTCACGGCGGCTCGCCCCGAATCCCGGGACCCCGTCCTCCCCAGCCACTCCGGACCGAGCCGCGGACGGCTCACAACCCGAGTCCACGAGTCCAACCGCAAGTCTGGGCGCCTGCTCGCCGGTAGCGGCACCGGCACCGAAACCACCACCGGGCTGCACCTCGGAAGACCAGGCACCGCGCGGGCTTGGGACGACGTCGGCGCCTCGGTCGCCCCGACCCGGAGACGGGGATCCCTCCGCAGGCCCCTCCTCTGCAGGCCGGGTGCCTTTCCCCCGCAGGCCCCCCACACCCAGGCCGGCCCCCGGCCCCCGTTCACCGTGCAGGCTCTCCTCCGGCAGCCCGGGGGTCTCGCTCTGCGACATGGCGGCAGGGCGAGGGCGCTGCGGCCGGCGGGTCGGGGTTGGGGTCGGCGGGCGCTCCAGGAGGGAGAAGGAAAGGGAGCGGGAACGCCGCGGTAGCTAGAGCGCGGTCGGCCCGCGGCTCCGAATGACTGACGCTCGCGGCCGGAGCTCCGCGGATAAGCGGCGGCACCGCCCACTGGCCGTGGGGCGGGGCCTGCGCGTGCGCGAGGGCGCGCGGCGCGTGCCGCGCGTGCGACGCGTGCACGGGTCGGGACGCGAGGAGGGGTCCGCGCGTGCGCAGCCGGGCGGGGGCGGGGCGCGGGCGTCTAACAGGTGCGCGCGGGACGTGCGGGCACCGCCTGGAGACAGGCGGGCGGGAGGCGGGGCCCGGCGGGGTGACTCGTTTCCGCGACGCTGCCTGAGGCCTGACTGCGCCCCCTCAGACACAGGGCCGGGGAAGGGATGGGGGGGCTGACAGTGGGGCTGCGTGTAGAGTCGGACCCGGGGCTGTGGCCCGCACCCTGCGGCCGGCGGCGAGGCCGCCCCTCACCTGCAGTGCAGCGACCACCTGCTGTAAATTGGACCGGCAGGAAATCAGACAGTGTCTCTAGCAGCTGGTCCAGCAAACCACACACCAGCCCCTGGAACAATCAGCCCAAGCGGCCAGGACTTGGTCGCTGACTGACAGCTTCCCCGATTCCTGCCCCTGTCTCCCACTCAGGACCAACCAGAGGAAGCCAAATATGACCGACGTTCGGTCCCCCAACCAAGCACCACTTCTAGTGGGCCGCCCCCCCCACGGCCCCCGCCTCCGTGGGCCCACCTGAGCCCCTCCTCCTGGGGGCCCCCCTCCCCCGCCCGCCCTGGGTCTCTGTAAACACGCGCACGTGGGGCTCGCCGCTCAGCAGCTCTGAGTAGGAGCCGCCGCTGTGCTCATTTGGGGTCTTGGTTTCCTTTCTGAATGAGGATGCTCTTGGGAGGGGCGTTGGTCTTCTCAGCTTTCTCTCTGGTTGTGGAAGCGCCGGCCTTCCTTTCAGCTGGACCCTCATTCTCACTTGGTCAACGTGCATTTACCAAACGGCGCCCTGTCCCAGCCCTGCGCTAGTGGGTACAGCCGGGGACAACAGCAAGCAGCGTCCCCGCAGAAGACAAACTGCAAAGCCCGCCGGACAATGCACCTCTGCCTTGGTGCCTCTCCCAGCGCCTCGGTCCCCCTCACCCGGGAAGCTGCCCATGTGGAGCCTTCCAGCCCATGAGCACCGTGTGTTTCTCTGTTATTTAGGTCTTCTTTGATTTTTCTCAGCAAGATCTTGTAGTTTTCGGTGTACAGGGCTTGCACATCTTTTGTCAGATGTATCCCTAAGTGTTCATATTTTTATGTTATTGTGATTACTATGGGTATACTTCATTTGGTTGCTCACTGATAACATATAGAAATATACTGGATTTTGGGGTACTGTCGCATCCTGCAACCTGCTAAGCTCACTGAAACTTACAGATTTTCCAAGTCCTCTGAAGTGTCTGTAGGCAATTACCTGAAAGTGTTTAAACGGAAATGTTTCTCACTGCACCTGGTTTTCCCTCCCCGTGTGGAGCCCTCTACAACTCCCAGCAAGTTCCAGCACTCGGAGAACCCCACGTGAGAGAGGCCTGAGGCCTAGACTTTTGACAGCATCACTGTACACATAATGGTTTGCACAGCCCAGAGCGAAGCTCCACAGCATCGAAGGGATGCGAGTAGGTGGAGGTGATGGTGGAAGGGGGTGGGGAGAACCTGTTCACAGGCAGGTCAGTTTTAGGAAAAGTTTAGGACAATTTATTTCAAACTATCCTGTCTCTCCCTCCTTGAAAAGTCTTCCCGTGTACCCAGGTGCTCCCCAGCTTGAGACCACCCTGCCGACGAAGCCCTTTTCGTGCTGGCACTGGTGGAGAGGGGGAGCAGAAGGTGGACAGGGCAGGTCTCCCCACTCATGCACCCTGACAAGGTTGGGAGGCTAGGGGGCCGAGGGGAAGGGCAACGCTGAGGCTCTGTTCTGCCACCTAGGGGAGCAGACACCAGGAGGTGCTGTCTAAAGTTTATAGAACCAGAAATAGATACTTAGGTATATTATTTTAAAAAGACCTAAATAGAAAGCATGTTTAGTTCCAATATCAAAACTAGGGATAAATCGATAGGGAAATGAGCTAATCTCTTATTTTTCATGAGGGAGTCAGTAGATGCTGTCCTAACTTGGAAAAGGAGTTATTCACATCTATTTTTCAAAGCTATGTTGGTGATTATCTGAAGAACTGGAAGCAGAAGTGGTTAAAAATGGCTGCTTCTCGGGAGTGAGATAAGAGATCTCCACTTTTCATTTTGTGACCTGTATTATTTTGATTTTTTTGTCTGGGTGTATATTATTTTGATTTAAAAATATTCACTGAAGCCATAGTGAGGAGGGGGTGTTGAAAAGACACGGGGGCCAGCTGGAGCTCTGTGAGCAATGACGTGGCAGTGGGTCATCACCCAAAGAATGAAATTCCCACGCCCATGTTAACGTAGATAAATGATTGAATAAGCAAGTAAACGAGGGAAAAGAGACAAACCTCCCACACAGAAAAATCCCGAGTAAGTGACGTAGATGTCGTGCCCCCAGGAGGGAAGCACGACTCCCCCTAAGTGTGGGCCGTGCAGAGCGACGTCCTCCCAAAGAGCACAGTGTGGACAGGGAAGGAGCCACTGGACAGTGAAGACACCTGACAGACACGGCCTCAACCAGGTGGTCAAGGTCAACATCGGCAGAAACGCGTCGTGTCAAGAGTACGCGCCCCTGAGAGGACGTGACGAGAAGGACACCTCCTCCTGTCTTCCTTCTAGAAACACACCACCCCAGTTCAGCCACCAGACAAACCTCAGACGATGCCCAGCAGAGGGACATTCTACAAGCTCCCCGCTCCTCCAATCGTCAAGTCATCAAAACTACAGAAACACCGAGAAACCGTCACAGCCGAGAGGAGCCAAGGGGGACTCGAGTCTGAATGAAATGTGGTGCCCACGGTCGCCTCCTGGGGCTGAAAAGGGATTTCAGGTAAACACGAAGAAGATAAGAATAAAACACGCACTTTAATAATAATACATCAGTATTGGGACCTCCCTGGTGGCATAGTGGTTAAGAATCCGCCTGCCAACGCAGGAGTCACAGGTTCGAGCCCTGGTCTGGGAAGATCCCACAGGCTGCGGAGCAACTAAGCCCATGCACCACAACTACTGAGCCTGCGCTCTAGAGCCTGTGAGCCACAACGACTGAGCCCCGCGAGCCACAACTACTGAGCCCGCGCACCTAGAGCCCGTGCTCCGCAACAAGAGAAGCGACCGCAATGAGAAGCCTGCGCACAGCGACAAAGGGTAGCCCCTGCTCGCCGCAACTAGAGAAAGTCTGCAGGCGGCAATGAAGACCCAATGCAGACAGAAATAAATAAATTAAATAAATAAATGTTTTTAAAAAAAGAAATACACCTGCAAACATACTGAGTAGAATGATAGCAAATTGAGCTCTAAAGATTAATACAACAAGGAGGGTCTCTCCTGGGACTGTAAGGACGGCGTAAGAGTATATTTAATAAAAGATTAAAGAAGAAAAAATATCTTGATCATCTTATGAAATACCTGACAGATCAAAGATTAAGAATAGGGCTTCCCTGGTGGTGCAGTGGTTGAGAGTCCGCCTGCCGATGCAGGGGACACGGGTTCGTGCCCCGGTCCGGGAGGATCCCACATGCCACGGAGCGGCTGGGCCCGTGAGCCATGGCCGCTGAGCCTGCGCGTCCGGAGCCTGTGCTCCGCAACGGGAGAGGCCACAACAGTGAGAGGCCCACGTACCGCAAAAAAAAAAAAAAAAAAAAAAGAAGAAGAATCATTTTAGAAGCAAATAATTATTCAGTATGCATTCATGACAACACACAGACACCAAAAACAAGCTTGGTGAGCTGGGAAGGGGGTGGAGGCCCTCAGTTAATTAATTAATGTGTAGAAGACATTTAATAATTTTTGTTGGCTGCTCAACTCCTGAAGCCCTGCTCAGTGCCTGAATTCCCAACTTTTCATTTATAGGAACTTAAAATACTGGGTCTCACATCCTTAGCCTCCCTCCCAGCTGGGTAGGGGAAGAGCAGCTCTTCACTTCCTGGAGTAGCTGTGGTAGCGGCAGCCTCCAGTGCCTGGTGCCGCCTGGCAACGGAACAAGCGTTTCTGTTTTGTCCAGCGGTTTCCTAACTGGACCAGGTGTGCAGCCTGACTTCTGCTGTGCTGGCTGTGTAGCTGCCCTTTGTTCCCGCCATTTTTCATGGCTAGTCCTTGGGCCTCTCCAGCAATTCTGTGCATCCTCCAATATTCCTTCAGAAAAATCCCTTTTCCACTGACATCAGCTGGAGCTGGTTTCCTTTACTTCAACTATGAAGGGACTCACCTGAAACCTACAGCAAGCCTCGTACTAACAGTGAAATGCTACTGCATTTCCATGCAGTCAGTAACAAGCCAGGGCACCTGTGACCATTCTGGTCTGGAGTTCTGAGGCAATGCAGGAAGGCAGGAAGGAGAAATGAAAATCTGGCATGTGGGATCTTAGTTCCCCAACCAGGAATCGAACCCACACCCCTTGCATTGGAAGCATGGAGTCTCAACCACTGGACCGCCAGGGAAGTCCTGAGAAATGAACATTTCAAGATGTCAAAAAGGAATATGCAAAACGGTCAGTGTTGACCCCCCGTCATCCCCACCTCGTGTAAGTTCCATGAGGGCAGGAACTTCCATTGGTTTCTTGGGTTCACCAGTGTACAATGAGCACCTAGAACCAGGCCTGACTTTTGGCAGGTGTTCAGGTAATATTTGTTAATGAAATTAATGCATTAACAAAGAATAATAAAGTTGTTTACCTAGAAAGTTGAAGACAACCAATGGAGAGAGTCTGAACAAGTAAGAATCAGTACAATGTGTGTAGCAAGGTTAGCACAGAAAAATCAGCTGCTTTCTTCCAGATTAGCAGTTTGAAAGTGGAAAACATTCATAAGAGCAACAAACAAAATATCTAAGAATAAACTTAATAAGAATTGTTCAAGATACGAAGAAAATGGTTTAATTTTGCAGGAAAATTTGAAAAGGCATTATTTATGATTTTAAAGATACAGCATGTCCTTAAAAGAAAAAAATGATATGACAACCTCTGTCACCTTACCGTGCGTCCCACAAAGCTCTGAGCCTTGACATTTAAGGTGCCATCTGACCTCACAGCAACCCAGTCAGGTGGGAGGATGGGAGGATTACTGCTCTTTTTAAAAAAAAAAATAAGAGGAGGGTACAGTTTACTGAAGTAAAGGGAATTTGGAGACATAAAGGGACTCGACGGGAAGGAGCCACCTGCAATCCACAGAGCAGGTGAAGGATTCGTGTGGGGAAGGTGTAAATGGCCCAGTACATCCCAGCAAGCTACAGACGACCCACCGGTAAGTGGACAAGAATGGGCACCTCACAAACGACAAACCCAAAAGGCCAGTGAGCACGTGAGAAGATGCTCCAGCTCCCACGGGGAGGGAGTTCCAGCTGAGACAGTGAAAGACCGTTTCTGTCTCAAGCTGCGACCACTGCCGGTCCTGTAGGTTCTCCAGTCTGTGTTTCAGCGTCCCCACCCCAGACTGCTCACCTCCACCCTCACGGCCCCGCACTGCCTTCGTCTCCATCCTCTGGTCGCCTGGTCATCCCTGCAAATGGCTTCAGGGCCCCGTCCCCTCTCCCAGCACAGCATCCACCTGCTTTCCCCCGCCCCCCCCCCCCACACACAGGGCACCACGCCTGCATCCAAGCAGCAAAGCAGAAGAGGGGACACGCCATGCAAACTGGTTTCATTTTCAGCTCGTGACCGCTCACTCCAAGGGGCCCTGGGGGCACTGCTCCGTTCCCCAGGCTCCTGGGCCCCAAGTGTCTGTTCAGTCCTTGCCCAGGGAGGAGGAGTTGGGGTGATGCCACCCGCCCTGCTCTGGATAGAGGATGCGCTCAGAAGGACGCAGACTCCCATGGCCAGCAGGCCTAAGTGTCCGTTCCCCAGGCCCAGGTGGGCTCTGGGGGGTGGAGGGGGGCCTGGGGGTGTCTAGGTCTGGCCAGCACGGTCCCAGAAGGCAAGCAGGAGGCTGGAGGTACCGTCCGGCAGGGCAGCAAGCAGCGGTGACCCCACCGCCAGGGACCTCAGTTGAGAGGCCCAGCGTCCCCAGAGCCCCAAGGGACAGTCAGTGTGAGTGCAGCCCAGGCAGCGCCCGCTCTGCACTGACCCTTTAGGTCGGGACCGTCACTGGGGAGGAGGGGCTGGAGGAGGTGTGACGGTGGCCCAGCCAGGGCCAGTGGAGGGCATTCTGCGTGACCCGGAAATGATTTTGAAAAGCCTCAGGTGGGGTCTCACAGGGAAAAGGAAGAGCTGTCCTGGGGACGGAATATGCACGTCGTTTGTTTCCCTAGCGCCCTGGTGCTGCCGGTGGGGAGGTGGCCAGACATGAACGTGCGTGACCCTGACCGCGGGGGCCAGAGTCTTTAGGAAGGGATTATCCTTCCCTTCTAGACTCGGGCGTCCTCGCAGAAACGCTATCCTGGGACGCAGAGCCGGCCCCCGATTGCACGGTTCTGCTTCCCGTCCTCTTCCAGTAAAACATGGGCTTTTCCACGAGGTCCCAGTGATGTCTGGGCTGTGGCAGGCTGCTTTTCGGAGCGGCCGGCGTGACGAAACACTTCGAGCTGTAAACAGTGTGCTCTCACTGTGTGCTCCCACTGGGTCTGGTTTGTTCCAGCTCCCGTCCCCGGTGGTGCTGGAGAAACAGGATCCTTTCCAAGGAGAGGCTGCACTCGGATGAGAGCCTGCCCTTGCCTGAAATGTTCAAAACAGGGCAAGGCTCCAGAGCAGAGGCGTGCTCCTACGAGCTTGGGCCACGGGCCGGGGCGCTGGGCGGGGCTGGGTTTCTGCCCCTTTTCCATGAAGCACTAGCTCAGCTGCTCCTCAGCTGGGAGGGGTGGCAGGCCGCGCCGTGTGTAATGACAAGCACGGTGGCCAGGGGCCCACACGCCAAACACACGATGTCTGCGGCCCCGCCCATGGGGAGGAGCTCATCTCAGCGCTCAGGCCCAGCAGGCACAACTCAGACCGTGAGCCCAGGTCCAGGAGCTCAGCCCCCGGCCCCCTCCCCGTGCCCACCTTCCCCGGCACACCAGGGGCCCAGGGAAAGGGACTAGGGGGACTAGGGGGCCTCTAAGGGGCTGAGCTGATGCTCTCAAATGCCCTGAACCGCTGGGCTGGGAGCAGCTGCAGGGTCAGGCCGTCACGTGGATGCAAAATGCTGAGCCCTACCTTGGTGGGAGAGGGCTGCCTGGGGTACTGCCCTTTGCCAGCGGTGAGGGGGACAAAGGCGCCCCCTGCCTGAGGTTTTACAAGGAGACTGAGGCCCGGAGAGGTCCAGTGATGAGCTGGGATTTGAAAACAGGCCTTCCTGGCTCCAAGGCCTGGTCTCACCGCACGTTGTTATCCCTAAAAAGACAGGGTCTATGGGGGCAGTGGTACAGCTAAGGTGACCAGTCTGAAAAGCCTGGGGACCGCTGGCTGGGGAAGTCCAGGCTGCATCCGTCAGACCAGGGACTGAAGGGAGCTGGCTGGGTCCCAGAAGAGCAGGCAGAACCCGGCCACCAGGCAGTGGCTCTGCCCCTAGTGGAAGCCCCTGGCTGCACCCAGGGTGGCACAGCTCTCACCCAAAGCACTGAGACATTGCCCCCAGAGCCCTGCCCTGCTTAGCCAGGCCTGGTCCCTGCATCCCAGGGAACAGGGGAGCTCTTTCTGGAATTCACCAGAGGGACCAGGTGGGGCTGCGCAGGGAAGGCCACGAGGCCATTGCTCAGCAGAAGATGCTGAGCCCAGGTTGCAGGGGACAGGGCTGACTCGGGTGACCGGGTGGGGCGGGGCATGCTATTTGCCGAGTCTGGAATACAGAGGAGCCACTGAGCGGGAGGGGCGTGGGCAGGGCGCTTCCCTTGGGGCTGCAGATGCTGGACGTGTCTCGGAGCACACATCCGAGTGCAGGCTGGACACGGACTTGGGGGCCACTAGGATACGGCAGGCTGGACGGGAGCACAGCTGCTGGACGCCACAGGTCCAGAGGGCACGTGTGTGGACGAGAGACCAGGACAGGGAAGGGGGCTGTGGATCTGAGCCCGGGGCCCAGGCACACGCGGGCAGAGGGAGGTGGGCCAGGTCCCCCAGCCGCCGGCGCAGCTGGCCCAGAACTCTGGCAAGGGCCACGTCCTTCAGCTCGAGGCCGGGCACCTGAAGCCACAGGTAATTCTGGGCTTGGACCAGCGGCAGAACCACCCCAGCCCCCGCGACGTTTCCACTTCACCCCTGGACGCGCCATCTGCCCACTGGGGATGGAGTCAACCTTGGAGGCTGCCCCGCCCTCCTGCCCGAGGCACCAGCTCCCTTTAGCCCCGGGGAGCTGGCCCCTCCCTGGCCTCTGGGACAAGCTGCCAGCTTTGCCCCAAGGGCACACTCAGCTCTAAGCCACTCACTGCCTCCCTCGGGGCCTTTGGAGAGATGGCTTTGGATGTCCTCCTCCTGCTACATCCTTCCCTCCTGTGGGCACATCTCAGAGAGGTTTTCAGGTTTCCATACCTGAGTGGGATAAAGGAAGGGGAAACACAGAGAGAAAGAGACACGGGTGTTCTTAGAGCCACCCCCCTTTTCCAATCTGGTAAGTGGATATAATCCTATGAGTACACGCTTCGCAGAGTTCTGGTGAGGACTGGAGAAAGGATACAGGTCCTTGCTGGGGACACAGTAACATCTGTGATGGCAAGAGTGACAGGGCAGCGGCGGCAGTGGGTGCGGGGGAGTTCCCTGGTGGCCTAGTGGTTAAGATTCGGGCTTTCAGTCCCTGGTCGGGCAACTGAGATTCTGAAAGCCATGCGGCGTGGCCAAAAACAAATGAAGACTGATGGGGCTGTAACCCTGCGCTGAGCTGCTCCAGGCGCCTGCCGGGTCCTGGGCTCGCAGGTGCTGACTCTGAGGGTCTGGACGCTGCTGGGCTTAGAAAGACCAGCTCCCCTCCTTCCAGGATGTGTGGGTCTCGTGCACAGGCGGATGCCTTTGTGTAGCAACGGGCTTAGATGCCTGATAAAGTGCCTGATAGGTGTTTAATCAGCGCGAGATCTTCTTATGCAGCCTCCTTTGTGTTTCAAACCTATCAGCTCAGTGACCTTGGAGGGGGAGGCTCTTGTCAAGGTCCCGGTCCTGACTCCCGAGTGCTGAGCGCTTCTCTGCGTGACAGTAGGGACCGTTTTCCCACGTCCTTGCACTGGGGCAGCCTCCGCTAGTGCCCTGGGCGTCCGGCGGCTTTGCTCTCGGGTCCGCGAGGCCCGCGTGCGCTCTCACCTTTAGATGAAGCTGCCTTTCCCAGGCCCGGCATCCGTGAAGGACCGCCACGCCAGGGGTGAGGGGAAGGCGGGGGCGTGCCAGAAACTGAAGGTGGCTGGAGGAAGCAGTTCCCCCTTCTGACGGGTCTTCCCTGAACAGGGAATTCCTCTCCCTCCTTTCATTTTATTTTAGTTTTTTGGCTGCACTGCGAGGCTTATGGGATCTTAGTTCCCCGACCAGGGATGGAAATGCCCCCAGCAGTGGACGCCCTTAGTCCTAACCACTGGACCACCAGGGAATTCCCACGTGACTGATACTTTTTGAAGATACTTAAGAAAAACCTTTTGTTTATTATTTATACTGAAGTTTAGCTGATGTACACTGTTATGTAAGTTTCAGGTGTACAATATAGTGATTCACAATTTTTAAAGGGTAGATGATACTTTTTGACGACTGGGTTTGCCCAGCGCTGTGTGAGTTTGCCCAGCGCTGTGTGAGTTTGCCCAGCGCCGTGCGATGGTTTGCCCAGCGCCGTGCGATGGTTTGCCCAGCGCTGTGTGAGTTTGCCCAGCGCTGTGCGAGTTTGCCCAGCGCTGTGCGAGTTTGCCCAGCGCCGTGTGATAGCTGGCACTATTGGATGCCGCTGCTGCTAATGAAGATAACATAAAAAGCCAGTTGGGTGCCCCCCACCCATCGGTTTAGGTGAGGACTGCTCAGGAGACTGCTGTTCAGGGTCCCACCAGACAGCGGAGGAGACTCGGACCACACCCCTCAGGTGAGCACCCCGTACCTTCCTATGGTTCAGGTGCAGGAGGGGCGTTGGGAGCGGAGCCAGGAGACAGGGCAGCCAGTGCCCCGACGGCTGTGACGTTTAGCCCCTGGACATCTTCTCAGGTCAGATTGGTCTCCGTGGAGACGGGGGTCCCGGTGCCCGGGGGGCGTTCCTCGCTCACTCCTGTGCCCCTGGAGAGCATAGGGACTTTATAGGTCACAGGGTCACCCAGGCCCTGATACTGCAGCCCCGGCCTCACTCCCGCCAGCTGCCCAGACCAGCGGCTTCCAAACCCGGTGGCACAAACCCGTCGAGTGGCACATTCCCAGGGCCCACCCCAGACCTACTGATGCTTGGGGACGGGGCGAGGACTCAGCATCTGAAACAAGACTCCCGGTGACTCTGAAAGCTGCACTGAGATTTTGCACCACGCTGCGTCTCACTCCTTCAAGCCTCAAGCCTAACTCTGTTCGTCCAGGTGAAGCTGTCTCCAGGGGCTTCTAGCTCTTGACACGTCTCGGGGAAGACATGATGTGTGAGAAATACAGAGGTCACGGGAGCACTGAGGGGCAGCACTGATGGCCCTATAGGGACTCCCTGAGGACGTCCATTGCAGAGCATACCAGGAAGGATGCCCGTCCCGGGGCCTGGCACGAGGACACCAGCGGGCATATCCACACCAGGTCCTGGGGAAGGTGCCCGCAGGCGCGGCCCCGGTGGTGAGGGGGCCTCGTCCATCTCTCCCCGCCTCTTCCCCTTGTCCCATCCTCCTGTACAGCCTCCCTGGGCCATGAGGACTCCTCCGCGCTTGAGGCACCAGAGTCACGTCCATTGGATAACCGGCTTTTGATAACTGAGGTCTGTCCTCCTGACAAATTCATTAATATGCGGCATAACGACTTTCTCGCTGAGATCGCCCGTGAGGGATGGCTGTACAGGGGATGCTTTCTCTTCCTGGAGAAACCATCTGGAGTTTCCATCCGCTGGCTCGCGGACACCCCCTGCTGTCCAAGACACAGAATCCTACAAGTGCCCGTGATGAGAAGCCGGTGCAGGAATGCTGACAGCGGTTTTATTCATAATAGGCCCAGGCTTGAAAGAGCTCAGGTGGCCCTCAGCAGGGGAGGAGAAACAAACCGCGGGAAATCCGCTCACCAGGATGCCATGCGGCAATAAGCAGGAACCACTGCTGACCCGCGCAGCCCCTGGAAGCCTTACACAAGCAGGAGCCACTGCTGATCCGCGCAGCCCCTGGAAGCCTTACACCAAGCGATTCCATTGACGTGACGCTCCAGGCTGAGCTAAGCTACGGTGAACGATATCAGAGGACGGTGGCCTCGGAGTGTGGGCACCGCCGACAGGGAAGGGGCCCTGGGGGCGCTCTGGGGAGGTGGGCACGTTCTGTGTCCTGTTAGGGGTTTGGGTGACAAAGATGCAGCCCATCGGCAAACTCACCAAACGGTGCACATAAGATCTGTGCCTTTCGCCGAATCTGAACTTTATCTCTCCCTCCCGAGAGAGAAGCTAGAAACAAACACTGAACTCCAGTGACTGGTGAGCAAGTTGCAGTGTGGGGGTGATGGGCACCAAGGTCTGGAACTTACCCGGAAGTGCCTCAGCAGGCAGGTGGGCTGACGGGTGGGTGGAGGGCTGGCGACTGCGGCGTATTAATCGAAGATCCCAGATGGTGGGTGTGTGCAGGCTCACACACTTCTTTCAGCTTTCCTGTGTGTTTGGAAATTTTCATAATACAACGCCGGGGTGGAGGAAGAGTGAGGGAAAGTGCAGAATCCCTTTGAGTATTGAACTTGGCTCTAAAGGGAAAGGACAGAAGGTGCTGTGAGCACGTACAGCCGAGCTGAGCTCTCCGGGGACAGAGGAGCAGGGTGGGTGTGTGTGCTGCCCGGAGAGGCCAGGAGGAGCCCGCACTAAGGAGGCGCTCTGGGGCCGGCAACCGCCTTAAAGAGCCCTTTCCCGGGAAGACTCGCCTTTTCCTGGAGACGTGGGCTTGCTTAGCCGTTGGCCTGACACACCTTCCTCCCCCTCAGCCACTGACCCGGGACACCTTCCGGAGGACCCACTGTTTATGAGGCACCCAGCCTAGCTGAGGTCTGGCTTTGCAAAGGGCAGGATTCAAAAGTGGATAAAACCTAGACTCTGGAGCAACTGCGGTCGTGGGGGTAGGTGGGACGGGGGACATTGCAGCACCGTGGAGGGTTGGCCGGTGTTTACATGTAGCACGTGGCATGCAGACACCGTGTGCACGGTGGGGCCTGCAGAGCCCCGGGAGCCGGCACGGAGGCTCCGTCCAGGCATGGCCCAGCTGTGAGTGGACGCGGGGAGGGAGGCGCAGGGTCGGCTGTGTCCTCGGCACACGTACGTGCACACAGGGTGGCGTGGCGCACGCCAGGTGCTTCGTATGCGTTTCCGTGAAGGGAGCAGGAGGCACGTGTCTGTGCAGAGGCCGTGCTCGTCTGCTCGAGACGTCTGCTCGGCTGCGGTACCTAACTGTCACAGGCAGGCGGCTTACACAGCAAACTTGACTTCTCACCGCCTGGAGGCTGGAGGTCCAGCTGGGCTCTGGCGAGAGCCGTCTCCCAGGCTGCAGACAGCCGGGCTTCTCACTGTGTCCTCACGCGGAGGAAGGAGAGACAGGAAGCCAGCTCTCTCATGACTCTACCGCCCAACACTGTCACCCCCAGGAGGGCTTCACCATGTGAATCTGGAGGACACAGTCAGCCCATCACTAGAGGTTAGAAGGAGAGGTTGGGACCAGTTTACTCATGTCCTTGTTTTTATGCCAATATTTTGGTGTTGCCCAGGTAACCACATGTAGCACCAGAAGGTGTGTGGTATATATATCTGAGTCTTTCCATGTAGACATTTGGTCCTCGTTACCCCATTTTACAGATGAGGAATCCAACACACAGTGGGGGTGAGTGTCTTGGTCACCAGGAGGAAGTGGGGAGCTGGGACTAGAGCCGCTGGCCCGGCTCCTGAGTCTCTCAGAGCTGTGGTGACCTGCTGGGTTTAGGAGCCGGGGGGCGTGTGGAGCTGATGTTCCCTGGGGCCGTCAGAGAGGTGTTGGCAGGGGCAGGTCTGCACTGCTTGGCCGGCAAGGTGGTCGGCTGGGAGCTCATGGACCTCTGTGGACTCTTCTGGTTGCCTGACTTGCAGAGTGTGTATATATCTCCAGGAACCTGACCCAGAGGCAGTGCCTGCATTTCTAAGAAACTGAGTGCAGTTAAAGCAGCTCCATTCATTTATTCACCTGCCCATCATCCCTCCATCCTTCCTTCCCTCCATCCCTCCTTCCATCCACCCACCATCCAACCATCCAACCATCCAAAGTTCCCCTAGGAAGTACCATTAAGTGGAGTCATAAGCGTGGGAGGAAAAGTGGCCTCTTTTTTTTTGCAGTACACGGGCCTCTCACTGTTGTGGCCTCTCCCGCTGCGGAGCACAGGCTCCGGACGCGCAGGCTCAGCGGCCATGGCTCACGGGCCCAGCCGCTCCGCGGCATGTGGGATCTTCCCGGACCGGGGCACGAACCCGCGTCCCCTGCATCGGCAGGCGGACTCTCAACCACTGCGCCACCAGGGAAGCCCAAGTGAGGAACCTAGGAGGGCTTCAAAACCTAGGAGGGTTTAAGGAAAAGAGACCTGTTCGTCATGGAGCAGAATGAGCAAGCAGGGCGCTGAGGAGTCCGGAGCAGCAGGAAGAGGTGAGATTGTGCAGAGCCTCCGAGGCCACGTGGAGCACTTTGGACTTAACCTGAGGAAAATGCGATGCTTACGATGCTTCCTAAAGGCTACCCTACGGTATGGGTGTGATCCGATTTGCACTTTGGGAAGATGAGTATCTCCCATTAAGATGGGCCACCGAGGAAACGGAGCAACAGGACGGCAGGTGTTTGTCGCCTCCTTGCACGCGTTTGTCCTGCTAGAGACGGGCACTGTTCTAGGCCCTGGGGACACTGCGCCAGCAGGACCGAAACAGCCTGTGCCCTCGTGAAATTTACAGTCTTGTGGGGAGAAACACGTAAAGACACATGCTCAAATGAACACATCACATCTCAGAGGCTGGACTGCGTAACAGAAAGACACAGAGCAGTAAGGACGCAGGTGTGGATGGGGAGGGTGGCCGTTTCACCCAGGCTGTGTAGGGAAGGCTGCGTGAAGGGCTGACATCTCCACAGAGATTTGAAGGAAGCGAAGGAGGGAGTCAGACAGCTGCCTTGGGAGCAGCCAGTGCAGAGGTCCTGAGGGAGCCAGCGGGTGTGCTGGGTGGCCAGCACGCTCCCGTGCGGCTGGGCAGTAGGAGTGGAGAGACTGGCCAAGCGAGAGCAGGAAGCCAGACCAGGGGGACTTTGGAGGCCAGAGGGATGCCACTGGCCAGAGGCGTGGCGTGAAATGCCCACATTTTAGGGGCAAGATTGGGAGTGGGCCAATCCACTCCCGTCCAGCGCACTTGGATTCAGCCACGGTCCATCCTGCTGGTTAGCACACTGCCAGGCACATTGGCTTTTTAATCGTAACGCCACTGAAAGATTCCCACAGACCCACCACGTGGCTTCTTGGTCCAGCTGTTGTATCCCAGGACCAGGAGCCCAGGGCCCTGCGGGGACGGAGAGCCCGGGTGACCCCAGATCACAGAGCCCTCACCTCCCGGGCTGCATCAGCACCGGCGCCGGCTCCCCAGCCCAGCAGCCCTGCAGAGGTGCTTCCTGTCCCAGGCGCTGCTCTGTATGGCGTGGTCCTCCTTGTCAAGACTCTGGCATTTAAGCTAATGGGTTTCAGCAAGCAAGTGCTTCATAACCACGAATCAGTACTTCCTGTGTTGCGAAGACTCTGGGCTGGACGCAGAAGAGCCATGGGGGTGTGGCTGGAGGCAGGTCTCCCCTCTCTGGGCCTCGGCTGGGCATCTGGAAAGTGAGGGGTGGGGCTCCTTCTACGCTTCCCTCCATTCGGGGATTCTTTGCTCATGCGGAAGCTTCCTGGTTTTCCAGCGGCATTGAAAAAAATTGGGGTATTGAATGTGATACGGTAAAGTCTGTAGATCATATATGTACAGCTTAAAGAAGAATTATAAAATAAATACCATGGGACCACCACCCAAGTCTAGAAGGGAACATGGGAGCCCTCTGTAGTCGCCCCCCTCCACCCCACAGCCCCTCCCCCAAAGGCAGCCCCTATCCTGATTCCGATAGTAAACATTTCCTCACTTTCTTTTACATTTTTATCCCCTTATCTACTTCACCAGTGTTTAATTTGGCTTAGTTTTGAATCTTGTACCATGTGCTGTAAAAGGTGAAGGATTTATATGATCTGAAGAGAAACCAGAGTGTACATAAGGTACTATATAAAAGAAACAGTTTTTTCTTTCTTTTTAAATTGGCATATATTATTATTATTATCATCCAGTACTAGGATGTCTAGGACCCAAATACAGGTGTAGAATAGAAATTATGATTGTGGGCACACTTGTCTTATTTCTTGTTCCACAGAAACTTTATCATTTTATTGTGCTGGTCATTCCACTATGAAGATCTTTGATGTAGCTTTGATTTTCTTTCTTTTCTTCTCCTTCCTTCCTTCCTTCTTTCCTTCCTTCCTTCCTTTCTTGCTCTTTCAGCTTCAAAAATTCTTTCCTATTCCAAATTTGCTTAGATTTTAAAAATTATGAACCAATGTTGAATTTCATCCAATTACTTTTCCCGCGTTTATCTCCCCACTCACATTTCCTAAGCTACTAATGTGAGTAAGGTTGACCTATGACTTTCCTTCTCTCACTGTTCTCAGTAGGTTTTCCTACTGTCATGAAGTGAGCTGGAGTTGTTACCCCTTATTCTGTTATCCGGAAGAGTTTGTATAAGATTTTATCTTTTGTTCCTTACACATTTGGTGGAAACGGCCAATAAAGCCATCTGTGCTTAGAGTTTTATTTGCGGGAAGATTTTTTTCACTACTGATTCAGCGTTTTCAAGAATCCATTTTTTTCTGAGTTAATTTTGCTACCTTTCCAGGAATTTATACATTTCATTTCTAATTTTCAAATTCATTGGCATAAAATTTACATAGTTTTCTCTCTTTTTTTTTTTAATAGCTGAAGCATTTAAATAAATCTGTCAGGGGCTAATTAAATATCCGGGTATTTCAAAGACCCATCTTTGGCGTAGCTTACCCTCTCTGTTGGCTATTTCCCCCCTATTTCATTAAGCTTTGCTTTGTATTCATTAGGGCCTCCTTTTATTTCCTTGTGGTTTGGTTTGTTATTTTTCTAAGTTCCTGAGATAAATGCTTAGTTCCTTACTTTTCAGCTGTTTTCCCCTGTTATATACATTCAGGCATAAAAAAAAGCTAAGTAGAGCTTTCGCTGCATCCCACAAGTGTGATATTTAGTATTTTCATCATTGCTTATTTAAAAGCATTTTCTAATTTTTATCATGATTTATCCTTTGACCACAATAAGTTATTTAGAAATGTGTTTATTAATTTCCAAACAGATGGCTATTTTCTGGTTATCTTTTTATTATCGATTGCTAGCTTAATTGCATTATGATCAGAGAATATACTCTGTATGATTTTAATTCTTTAAACATTTTTGACACTTGCCTAGAATATGTTTGATATTCATAAAAGTTCTGTTTGGGCTTGGAAGTATTGCGTGTTGTAGAATACGGTCTTCTATACAGGTCTATTAGATCGAGTTTGTTGACGAAGTTGTTCAAATCTTTATATGTTTATGGTTTAATTTTCTATTTATTCTAATAATCATTGAGGCAGGAGTGCTAATTTCTTCTGCTCTGATAACGGATTGGTTTTTTTTTTTGGCCGCACCATAGGGTACGTGGAGATTTTAGTCCCCCGACCCGGGATCGAACCTGCTCCCCCGGCAGTGGAAGCGTGGAGTCCTAACCACTGGACCGCCAGGGAAGTCCCTGGAGTTTTCTATTTTACCCTATATGTCTGCCAAGTTTGTTTTATATGCATTAGAGCTACGCTATTATATGCACACACATTTAAAATTCGTATATCTTCCTGATGAATCTAACACTTTATTATAAGCGACTATCTTTATTTCTAGTAATTCATTTTGCCATAAAGTCTATTTTATCATATATTAATAAAGCTACACTGGCTTTGGGGGTTAGGGTGGCATTTGTGTGGTGTTCTTCTTCCTCATCTATCCACTTTCAAGCTCTCTCCATTCTTAAGTTTTAGGACGTGTCTTTGCTCCTAAATAGTTTTCCATATTCTAGGTTCAGTCATTGCTCCCCTGTGATGTCCTCCCCTGATCTACAGCAAGCCTGCTGTCAACAGACTCTGATTTTTTTCTTCATTTGGGAATATTTTATTTCACCTTCTGTCTTAGTCTGTTCAGGACTGTAACAGAATACCGTAGACCGGGCGGCTTATAACAACAGAAGTTTATTTCTCACAGTTCTGGAGCCTGGAAGTCCGAGATCAAGGTGCCAGCAGACTCAGGGTGTGGTAAGAGCCTCCTTCCTGGTTCACAGACTGCTGTCTTCCCCCTGTGTCCTCATGGGAGAGGGGGCAAGAGAGCGCTCTGGGGTCTCTGTCATAAGGGCACTGATCCCACTCACAGGGCCGCACCTCAGGACCTCATCACCTCACACAGGTTCCCGCTCCAAATACCCTCACACTGGGGATTAGGTTTCAACGTATGAATTTGGGACTCACAAACATTCAGCCTATAGCACTTTCATTCTCTGCACATAGAATCTTGACAGTTTCCTTTCAGCATTTAAAAATCATTGTTCCACTGCCTTCTGTCTTGCATGTTCTGCATTAATTCAGATTATTTCCCTACATGTAATGAATCATTTTCCCCTGGCTGATTTCAGGATTTTTTCCACCTTCGTTACCAAATTTGGCAAGTTTTCTGCCATTATTTCTTCAAATATTTTTTCTTAACCACACTTTCCTCTTTTTCCAGAACTTCAATGACACAAATGTTAGATCTTTTGACATCATCCCACTGCTTCCTGAGTCTCTGTTCATTTGTTTTTCAACCTTTTCCCTCTCTGTCGTATCAGCTGGATCATTTCTCTCCAGGTTCACTGCCTCTTTCCTCTGTCATCTTTATTTTACTACTGAGTCCATCTAGTGAGGTTTTTATTTTGGTTATTATATTTTTTAGTTCTAAAATTTCCATTTGAGGGAGTTCCCTGGTGGCCTACTGGTTAGGATTTCAGGCTTTCACTGCCGGGTCCCGGGTTCAATCCCTGGTCAGGGAACTGAGATCCTGCCAGCCGTGTGCAGGGCCAAAAAATAATAATAATAAAATAAAATTTCCATTTGATTCTTCTTTGTATTTTCTATTTCTCTGCTAAGATTTTCTATCTTTCCATTTCTTCAAGAGTGTTTACTCTTATTCGTTGGCACGTTTCTGTAATCCTTGCCTTGTCAGATAACGGTTTTTGTCAGGTAATACCAACACCTCTGTCATCTCGGCACTGTTATCGTTGACTGCTCTCTCTCCACAGTCCAGCTGAGATTTGATCCCTTGTTTGCTGGGTAATTTGGGATTGCGCCCTGGACATGTTGAATATTATGTTATGAGACTCTGGTACTGTTTAGGTTCTGTGGGGACTGTTGATGTATTTCACTTTATCAGGCACTTGACACAGGTGAGTCCACACTGAAAGCTCCCTCCAGCTGTTGCAGGGCTGTTTGGTTCTGTCCCTTATGTGCGCCACCCAGTGGGATCCGGTCTAGCCCATCATGCACCCTCTAAGTCTGTGGTGTGCTGCTTGGGGCCAGCGATCCCAGGCATTCACAACAACTTTCTTAAGTGAATTTTCTTAGCTCCTCCCTTTCTACAGCCTCCCCAGTGCTTCCCGGCTTCCTGGAGCATCTCCTTTTGGTTATTTTGCCCGAAAGCTAGAACGTATTTACCCTGCTTTGCCTGCATCCTTCTGTCTTCTGCACCTGCATCTTGGACCACGTGGGAGGCAGAGGAGGAAGCCCCTCTTAATCATTTTTTTAAATATTTATTTATTTGGCTGTGTCAGGTCTTCGTTGTGACACGCAGAATCTTTCGTTGGGGCACGTGGGCTCTGTAGTTGTGGCGTGCGGGCTCCAGAGCGCAGGCTCAGTAGTTGCGCCGTCCAGGCTTAGTTGCCCCACAGCACGTGGGATCTTGGTTCTCCAGTCAGGGATCGAACCTGTGTCCCCTGCATTGGAAGGAAGATTCTTAACCACTGGACTACCAGAGAAGTCCTATTTTTAAAAATTTTTATTGGAGTATAGTTGACTTAACAATATTGTGTTAGTTTCAGGTGTACATCAAAGTGAATCAGTTATACATATATATATATAAACTTTTAAATTTGACAGTTTCAGACTTACTGAGAATTGCAAGAATACAAAGAACTACAAAGAATACTTTGATATTTACAAAGAATTACTGTATACCCTTCACCTAGATTCCCCAAATATTAATATTTTATCACATTTGCTTTATCTCTTTCTCCATGTAGGTGTATGTGTGTGCATATATTTTTTTTCTGAACCATTTGAGAGTAAGTTGTAAGCATGAAACCTCCCCCCACCACCCCAAATACTTTAGTGTTTATTTCCTAAAAGCAAAGACATGCTCTCACATAACCTCAGTATAACTAGCAAAGGCAGGAAATTAACATGGAAATGTTACTTGCTCATCAAATTTCCCCTCTGTCCTAACAATGCTTCTTCTAGGGAAAGAAAGCCCTGGGCCCTGAGATCTTTATTCTCCCTTATTTGGAATAGTTCCTCAGCTTTGTTTTCCATGGTAGTTTTATTGCAGGATAACTGTTATTTTTGTAGAAGTATCCCTCAGTTTGGGTTTCTCAGATGTTTGCTCACGATTAGATTCAGGTGTGAATCTGGGCAAGCATCCTGCAGAAATGAAATCGTGTTTTGCTCATGGCTTGAGGCACTTGATTTTGATTTGTTCCATCGCAGACGTTAACTTTCATTTTTAGGTTCCATTGGAGTCTGCCTGGTTTCTCCACTGCAGATACACTATCTCCTCTTTGTGATTACTAAGTATCTTGGGAAGAGATACGTTGAGACTACTTATCTATCCTACAAATGCTGTTTATCATCAGACTTTCAGCTACTGGTCCTTTTTAAAATGTACTTGTTAAATTGGTCTTAATTTTTCAACACGGGTTTGCCTATCCATGAGCAAATAGGGAGTCTGGATCCGCTGGGCTAGCTGGAGCAATCTGAATGGGTCTAAGTGTCCTGTCCTTTGGTTAAGCGAAACCCGAACTCAGTGTGGAATGAAATTGAGGTGCAAGCAATTCCTTTACGTGCTGGAAAGAATCTAAAGCCTTAGGGAGCCGGGCACGTTGGATGGATTTATCACGTGCAAGACAGACATCAGTGGGGCAAGGGCCTGATTCCTGGGGAAGCAGTGCAGTTAGTGGCTGTTTTCCGTGGGTCAGGGATAAAGGGGCTGCCATGAATGGGCTTCCTGATTCCAGGGGAGAGAGTCTGTGCCCTGTAGTGCCCAGGTACAGCAACAGCTCTTCACTGCCAAGGGCAGAGTGGGTACCTTTACCTCAGCCGGCAGAAGAGTTGGGTGGTCATTAGAATGGCTTGACACACAGGAATTCTGGGTGGCAGTGAGCTATCATGTGGTTCCCCGGACTGAAATTGATAGGAAACCCGCGAAGGCGGACTTGTTACATTTGACTGAAGCAACAAATGGAATTTTAATGAACACAGCCAGCTGGTGAGTCACTGCGCTAGAAGTCACAGCCACTAGCTCAGTGGTCAGACCTGAATCAGTTCTCAGTCCCAGAGTCCTTGTAATTAAGGAAAAGATGGGTGTTCCCGGGGGGCGGATCCTGTGCTGGCACCATAGGTATTAAAACAACAATAGCAACAATTTTTCTCCTAGCCTTTCTGAAAAGGACCTGCAGCCACATTCCCCACATGGTGCCCTGGGGGGAGCAAAATACTCAGACCTTCAGGGGATCACCAGACATTTACTCTGAGCCAACACTGATCCTCAGGAGAGAGACCCCACCAGAAACCAGCCCTGCCGCACCTCGATCTCGGACTTCCAGCCTCCAGAGCTGTGAGAAAATAAATTTCTATTGTCTAACCCCCCCACCCCCATCTGTGGGAATTTGCTCTGGCAGCCCCAGTAGACTAACATGAGCTTGTTCTCAAGCTCACCCTGGTCACCCAGGGAAGCTGCAGGAGCAGGTAGCTTCTTCTGGAGGCGCCCTTCCCAGGTCCCTCCGCTTGCATCTCTGATTTTATGGGGAGTTCCCTAAAACGAGTTGACTGACCAATAAAAAATAGAGCCCGCTGCAGTCACGCTAAGTTGGCACTGGCTGGAAAAGGACTGATGGCAACCCGGCCCTACTGGACTGGCCCAACTGGCCAGTGGGCCATTTTTGAGCAATAGATTTGGTTATGTTATCCGCTTTACCTGGAAGGAGAGGTGATGGAGATATTTGTGTACACTGATGATCAGGGACTGAGAAGGAATGGGTTTGGAGGGTTAGGGTTAAGGAGATCTGGGGAGGAAGTAGGGGGATGGACAGACCTTTTGGAGTGGGGCCAGATGTGAGAATATTTGCGTTCCACATGCATCTCACCAGATGTTCCTGTTGTGTAGGATGCGCTGGACAGCCAGGTGGAGAAGATGGCCCATTCTGCAGATGTTGGCCGCTGCCTTGTCCAGCCATCCCAGTCTCTGCACAAAAAGTCCATGACAGAAGTGCCAATGGCGGCATGGCTGTAGACAGTGTGTTGATTAACAACACAGGTCTCTCCCCACCGAGGCCCGTCTGGCCGCCGTCCAGCGCTCAGTGTCTCAGCAGCTGGGACCAACACGGAGTGGTGATGTGGCACCATATCCTGGGCTCCCAGCAGCCACCCGGCAGCCAGTCCATCCCATCCAACCTCGCTGAGGACGTGCTTATCCTGGGCGTGGTTTTCCTTCCCATCTGGATCCTTCCTGAGTGCCTGCTTCACTTTCACACTAACCTATCCACGATCGCCTCTGACCAAGGAACCAAGGGAGAGCCTCTAGGCCTGACACCCATGGGGCCTCTGAGTATTCCCCGTGTCTCTCATCTAGAAGGGCCGAGAGGAGGAATGGCCCACGTAAGGTGCCCAGGGTGCCAGCGGGGGAACAAACCTTGAAGGCTGGGTTTCTGCGCTCTCAGATGTGTTCTCAGCCAGCATCAATAAACAGCACTGGTTTTCCTGTGGCCAGAAAGCATGGGTCCGGGGCAAAGTGGGCGAGGCCCCTGTCACTGTCACACTTAAGGGTCCCCACTTGCTCTCTGTGCTCATAACTCTGGGATCTGCTGGTTTATTAAGTCTTGGTATCTGGGAAGGAATGTATTCCACGGGGGAAGCTTTTGCCTGTACACAGGTTTTCCTAAACAGTATTTGCTCTTCCTTCCTGCCACATTTATAACTGTACCTCCTCCACCAACTCTAAGAAGTGGGAGTGGGCAATCCCTCCCACTTTACAGATGAGCACCCAGACCCCCGGAGGATGCAGCAGCGGTGGCGCTGGGATCCTGGCGCCAGCAGGCCCCGAGGCGCGTCTCAACCATGGATCTGTGGATCTGAATCCTGAGCAAGGACTAATTTGCTCCACGCAAGTCTCCCCAAAGCGCTTCTCTCATCAGGGCGGAGAAAGGCAGCGTTTGGAGGTGGGAAGCCAAGAGTTAATGGTTAAAACACACACGTGCAACAATCCCGTGCTTCCTCACGGCTGCTAATCTCCGACATGAAGTGTGGGTGAGTAATTCTCACCGGGACGGTAACCGGTGGTCAGGCGCTCGGCCGTGCGCGCTGCACGGAGGCCGGCCTCTCCCCCCCGCCCCGCCCCGCCCCGCCCCGCGCCCTCCGGCCGCAGCCGGGTTATTTTTGGCAACACGGTTTTCTGATTTTAATAGACCGCAAACCTGCTCCTTAGAAGAATCGGATGGGCAGAAAAGGAGACGAGGAGGTGGGGTGGGGTGTCTCGGAGCCGCGCGCGGGGGCAGGGAGGGGCGGGCGGGGAGGGCCGGGGTTTGGGGCGCCCCCACCCGCGGTGACGCGCGCCCCCCGCCCTCCGCAGCGCCACTGCAATGGCTGAGCCGGGCCGTCGGACGCCGCTGCCCGGAGCCCCTGAGCCGCCCGCTCGCGGGGAGCCTCGGTGAGCAGCCGCGGCCGGGCCAGGCCTCCGCGCTGCGCCCGGGCCTGGCACCGTGCGTCCTGGGCCGGGGCGCCCTGCGCGGCAGGGTTGGCCGGAGATGGCCCGGGAGTGGCCCGTAGGTGGCTGTAAGGTGGCTCGGGGTTGGTCGGGGATGGCCCGGAGGTGGCCTTGAGCTGACCCGGAGATGGTCGGGTGTGGCCCGAAGATGGCTGGGTGACATCCCGCAAGCCGGGGTCCCGCGCCCCCAAGGCGCCCTTGTTGGGGGCGGGAGTCCTCTCTGCCTCTCCAGGCGCCCCCGAGGGCCATGCGCCACCCCTCTGGATTGCGCTGGTTTCCCGGGACCCCCGCGGGGCGCGGCGGCAGGCGCACAGGCCCTGGCTGGGCGCGCAGGTATTTGCCGGGGGCGGGGCGCGACTCCGGCGTTTACGCGTCGCCGACCGAGCCTCCCTCAGGAAGGCGCGGCCCTTGGGATTTTTTTCTTTTTTTGGTGTCTAGTTTTTAATCTCACGTGTTTGCGTTTCCGGGGGGTGGTGGCGTAGCTGTCGGATGCTCACAGAATCGGACGCCACAGAATAAAGGGTTTAATTGGGTGTCAGGAGTCAGGGAGGAGGCACCAGCCTCCACAGTTTTCCTGGAAAAACCTGCCCCTCCCTTTGACCTTGCATCTTGGGAGAGGCGGAGCCGATTCTCAGCAGTTCCCTCCCGCTCGGCGTCTTAGGTTTTGATTCATTATCCTCGTTCTGCAGCGACGGAATGCGGTAAAGCTTCTCTGTTGCACTTGTCTGCAAATGCAAGGAACGGACCTGCGGGTCGGGGCGCTGGCTTGCAGAACAGCGGGAAATCGGAACTGCCTCTCGGCCTCGGCTGCTGGGAGGACCTGCTGCCCACCCGGCCGGAGGCTCCCCTGCCCTGGGGAGGGTGGAGGGAAAAGGTACCGGGCAGGCCGTCTGCCAGGGTTCAGGGCGCTTCTAGCCCTTCGCACCTTTCTGAGAGCTGATTTGTGCCCGTGAACTAAGACTCCATCTGGCAACTGCCTGCAGTAGTTTCTCCCCACATTCACGGCAGACAGATCCCTGCCTACCTTCTCATAAACTTCCGTATTAAGGAGCGAAGTTCCTCCTTTAACGTGTTTCCAGGACACGTGACCAGAACGCTGCCGGGCCTTCAGAAGGGCGGATGGTACCACCGTGAGCAAGCCCCGGGGTCTGGGGCTTCGGCACCACAAGTTTGCATTCATGATGCCCGCGAGATCTAGGCGACTGTGAACATGGCATACGATAAATAAACTGTTATAAGAAAGAAAAAGATGAGACAGAGGAGGGTCATAATCCAAATGCCACCCATTCCATAGCACCTGCTGTATGCCAGGCACTGTTCTGGTTTCTCTACCTGTGCTCAGGTGTGTAGCTATCACCCTGCAGGAAGCCTAGGAGAGGCCCGAGGACAGAGGTGGGACTTCAGGGAACCAGGCTCGGAGCACATCCTCCAGGAGCCTGCAAGGGAGGAAGTGAGGGTCTCACAGTGAATCACTCAGAAGTGAGGAGCCTAAGACCCGGGAAGGGGAAGGTCCTCGTCCCAAGTCACAGACGAGCGTTATGCCCCATGTCTCTTAGGCGTAGTCAGGGGACTTAAGGGACCTCCGCTGGGGCCTGGATCCCGCACCAGCCCTGCGTCCTCAGCTCTGCCCTGCCCGACCCTGGGGTCTGACAATCCCATCTCCCAGCAGCGCTGCCTTGCCTCCACACTCACCCTGCTCCCTATCAGGGGTCGGTGGGCTGTGAGCCGCGCCCCCAGCGACCGTGCTGTGCCGTAATCCAGTGCAAAGTGGTGAGACCTTGTCCTTCGCACCCAGCCAGGATCTCCTGCTGAGAGCGACCTGCCTGCGGCCCACCTCAGTGAAAGGGTCAAGCCTCCCAGCCGATCTGCGCCTGGAATAGACCTCTTAAGTCAGCGTCACACCTGTGCACTCCAGGTAAGCAGCCTTGGGATGCCCGCTCCCTCCCTGGCGCTGGGCTGTCAGGCTGGCTAGGTTCCCTGCAGTGGCATCCAGCAAAGGTCCTGCAGACGGGGGGCCCTTCCTTGCTGGCCTCTTCCGTGACTCTGCCTCTAGCCTGTGACTCAGATGAGCACTGGGTCCACTCAGCTCTGGCAGATCTCTGGGGTGCCTCTGTCACCACCCCAAAGGGCTGGGACCCTCTGTGCAAGTCTCACCATGTGTGAGGGACTCCTCCTCCCAAGTCTTCACCAGTACACTAGGTAAGCACTTGGGCCCCTTTACCTCTGACTTTTGCCTTTTTTTTTTTCCTGATTATAAAGGAAATTCTAAAATTATAGAGAAGTGCGATCAAGACAATCAGTACTACCCCAAATTAACACCTGCATAGGTCACTCCTGCACGTGGATAGGTGCTGCTGTGGACTGAATTGTGTCCCCCGAATTCATTTGTGAAGGCTTGACCCCCCATGTGATGGCACTTGGAGGTGGGATCTTTAGAGGGAATTAGGGTTGGATGAGGTCGTGAGGGTGGGGCCCCCAGGATGGGATTAGTGCCCTTATAAGAGACATCAGAGAGCTTGCTCTGTCTCTGTCTCTGTCTCTGTCTCCCTCTCCCTCTGCCATGTAGGGATTCTGAGATGCATCCACATTGAGTAGTTCACCCCTTCTCTGAGGAGCCTTCCGTGATGTACGTGTTACAGATATTTTTAAAATTTTTATTTATTTATTTTGGCCATGCCATGTGGCATGTAGGATCTTAGTTCCCCGACCAGGGATCAAACCTACACCCCCTGCATTGGAAGCATGGAGTCTTAACCACTGGACCACCAGGGAAGTCCCCAAATGCTTTTTTAAAGTTTTACAAGCGACTAATTTTAGACTTACAGAAAAGTTACAAAAATAGCACCGAGTTCTGTAGGTTCCCCTGGTGTTACGTCCTCTGTGACATCTTCCTGTAGATCATGGTCAGAACCAGGACACCTCTACACTGTTCACCGGACAACCAGCCTTCCTCTCACCAGTTCCCCACTGATGCCCTTTTTCTGCCCCACCAGGATCCCAGCTGTTGTGCTTCCTTGGTCTCTTCCAGTAGGTGACCCTTCCTTAGTCTTTCCTTGTCTTTTATGACATTGATACTTTTAGAAACTATGTACTGACGAGTTGTTTTGTAAAATGCTGCTCAAATGGACTTTATCTGCTCTTTTCTCGTGCTGGGAACGAGGCGATGCATTTTTGGCCAGACCACCCCCACCCGCTCTGCCCCCCCGCCCCCCCCCCCCCACCAGCGCCCATGTGCCTGTCTTCACGAACTGCGTCAGGAAGTCGCCGTGTCCACACGGCTCGTTGACAGTGATGTAGGGCTGCCTCGATGCTTTCTCCGTGTGAAGTGGCCATCCTTCCTTTCCCTGAATCCTCACTCACCAGTGCCGGTGTCTCACACATCTTGCATCTGCGTTATTACTGTGGTGTTTGCTGTCAGGCCTCCCTTGTCCTTTCCTTTTTCATTGCTGTGGAATTCTCCTGGAAGGGAAAGGCGTGTCCTCTCCTCATCCATTTAGTTGATTATTTGTTCCTATCTGTAGGGACACATGAATGATGGCTTTGCTCCATGGGTTAGAATCCAGTGGTAACAATATTTTGTCCAGCAGATGGTTCCAGCGCTGGCTTCAGGGACAACCTCAGGCTGCTGCTGGACTCTCTCAGCAAGCCCATCTTTTCTTTCTCTTAAGTTAAACTATTTTTTTTCTCATTGTCTTACTTTCTGGAACTACAGGATGTTCCAGGCTCGGCTGGTTCCAAAAATTCTTGGTTTGTGGTTTCTTTCACTGAGTTTTTGTTTGTTTGTTTTTTAATGTTTTCCATCTTTCCTTGCTTCTGTGTTGGTTTTAAACATCTGATGCTAGTGTCGTTCTTTTGACTCTGTTGTTTTTGCCTGGAGGCCTTGAGGATTTTATCTTTATCTTTGGAATCTTATAGTTTTACTAGGGATGTTTCAGAGTTGATTGGCCTGGATTTGTTTTTCTAGGTACCCAGTGGGCCTTTTGAGATGTGCAGATTCAGGTCTTTTTCTGTATATGGAAAGTTTCCATGGATTATAGCTTTAAATATTAGCTTTGTTTGTGCCATTGCTTTGTTTTTCTTCTTTAGAGATCCTGAAGATATGAATACTATCCCTCCTCTGCTCATCTTCCCTTCTTTCTCTCTGACTCTTTACTGTTTCTTTATGTCACTCCCTTCTCTTGGTGTCTCCTGGCCTGGTCTTCAATCTTCGATGCTCCTTATTAGATTTTCATTTAAGTTTATCCTTCCTTGGGCACCTTATACCCTATTTCTCATTTATGGCTTTCTCCTTCTCCTTCTCCTTCTTCTTCTTCTCCTTCTCCTCTTCTGTGAATTTGATCACCTGTCTTTTCACTTTTCCCCATTTTTGGTTCACTTTAGTGTTTGAATTTCTAATTCAGGGTGGCTTTACACACCCTCAGATGGCTGTTTGAAGATGCTTAATTCTGTATGGATTTAGTTTTCTCCTGCTTCAGGTTGCTTTTAAACTGGGGGAAGTTGTACCAATTCTTTTATGTGAAATTTTGTTTCCTGATTTTCTCCAGTAGTCTCCTGTGGACTTTCTTTTCTTTTGTTTGTATTTATGATTTTGGGGTGTTTTACAAGATTCCTAGCTTAATGCCCCCCTTTTGTGTCATCCTGGGGACGTCCAGATGTTTTAGTGAGTTGTGTGTGTGCTGTGGTGATGGGGGTCTTTGTCTTGAAGACTGCATTTCTTTTTTCTTCTTTTCTCTTTCTTTACCTGGTTACTAATAGGAGTTTCTCTCTTCCTTTTTTCCCTTTTTCTCCTCAGAAGCTCTGTGTTTGGAAAGCTGACCTTTCAAATCATGCTGTCCTTTCACATCACTCTAGCCTCTTAACTTGAGTCTGTTAACTTTGAATAGCTCACTTGGCCCTTTATCTGTCTTTACATCATATGTCTGCCCTCCCCAGCCCACCCTGACGTCCACCTTCTGTATCAAGATTAATCAGCACATAAAATTGTGTCCATGTATGACGTACAACCTCTTGATTTGATGCATTTATAAATTGAAAATGATTCCCACCATAGTATTAGCTACTGTCCCCATCCTGTTATAGTTACCATTTGTTTTCTGTGGTGAGAACATGTAAGATCTGCTCTCTTAGCCGTGCCGTGCCCTCTGATGGGGTCTGGGCCTTGTAGTTCTGTGAGCTCCCTTCCTGCAGTCAGGAAGGGGTTCCGTGTTGAAAGTGGCTTCCATCTTTCCAGTGCCATCCAGTAATCCACGCCAGCCCCGTCTGTCCTCCTGGCGCTGGGTGGGGCTGGGAGGGGCTGGGTGGGGCTGGGTGGGGGCTGGGTGGGCGCTGGGTGGGGCTGGGTGGGGGCTGGGTGGGGCTGGGTGGGGCTGGGAGGGGCTGGGTGGGGCTGGGTGGGGCTGGGTGGGGGCGTGAATGATGGTGGTCCCGGGATTTGCTGGTTTTTCTCCCTTTACTCGCGGTTACTTGGAGGTTCTGCTACTCTGTCTTCAAGTAATGCCAAGGGGGTAGTTTGGCAAAGAATCTTTGATGTTGTGAAATTCTTTTGTGGAATTTAGCGAGGAGATTTTGGGGGGACTTGATTCCTGTACAGCTGCATTATCTCCCTGAGGAACATTCTTGTCCAAGTCTGTTTGTCTTCATTTCTTACGGAAATTCCTAGGGGTGAAGCTGCTGGGTCACAGAGTAGGTGTGTCTTGTTTTATAAGAAACTGTCAGAACTTCCCCCCAGATGGTCGCACCATTTGGTATGAAAATTCCAGCTGCTCCAAGTGCGTGCCAGCATTGGCGTTTGATCTTTTTAACTCTAGTCTCACTGGGGAGTGTGTGGTCGCAGCTCTTTGTGGTTTTCACTTCCGTTTCCCTCGGTACTAATACATTGAGCGCATCTTTGTTGGGCGTTTGTATGTTTCCTTTTGTGAGGCGCGTGTTCATATCTTTTGCCTATTTTTATTGGGTTGTTTGTCTTATCATGATTGAGCTGTAGGTGTTCTTTATATATCCTAGATGCCAGCTCTTTGTCAGATAGGTCTTGTGACTATTTTCTCCCCATCTGTGTCTCGCTTATTCATTTCTAAAGTGGACCTTTGGATGAGCAGAAGTTTTGCATTTTGAGAAAGTCCAATTGATCAGGTTTTGTGTGTGTGTGTGTGTGTGTGTGTGTGTGTGTGTGTGGTTATTTCTTTTTGTGTGTCTTGTCAAAGAAACGTGCCCTCCTCCACGTCCCAGCCGTCTTCTCCTGCACATTCTCCCTGTGCCCTTCTGACAGGACCCCAGTAGTGTCGGACAGCGTCCTCGTGTTCTGGCCTGAGAGGCTCAGCTGGCCCGTGTCCTGCAGAGGCTGGAATCGCCACTTGCCCCGGGAGCTCCAGGTCTTTTTGGGGAAATGTTATCTGAAGACCCACACGGCTGGGTGCTAGCGGAACTCATGGCTTCTGCATTGGTCTCGACTTTGTGTATTTTCAGAGGACAGCGCTAGAAACAATTTTAAGAGAAAATGCATCGTGATTTTATACTGAAAATTTTAATTCAAATTTAGGACTATAGATAATTATTTCTTTATTTTTTTATGTCCATCTTCTTTCTCTTAGGCTGAGATTCTTGGCTCCTAAGATGTTCATAAGATTACTTCTTTGCTTTATTCTATTAGTTTCAAATATCGATGTGTTAAGAGAGTATGGTTAGTAAAAAAAAAGTTTGATTTTTTTTTTTTTTTTTTTTTGCGGTACGCGGGCCTCTCACTGTTGTGGCCTCTCCCGTTGCGGAGCACAGGCTCCGGACGCGCAGGCTCAGCGGCCATGGCTCACGGGCCCAGCCGCTCTGCGGCATGTGGGATCCTCCCGGACCGGGGCATGAACCCGTGTTCCCTGCATCGGCAGGCGGACTCTCAACCACTGCACCACCGGGGAAGCCCCATCTTTGTCTTTTTAACCCTCTTCTCCCTCCTCTGTTGGTAATATTTTAAAAGTAGTTTTTGATTTATGTTTCTACTTAACAGTAATATAGGCAAATGCATGTGTATTTCCACTTGCCCTGTGCCGTCTTAGGGGAAGGGGAACCGACTATGAGCCCGTTGTACCGTTCATTGTGCTCACTTAGTACCAGGTCTCAGCATCGCTGTGCAGAGGTTGCCCTCATTCTTGTCCTCAGCTGCCTAGCATTCCCCGAGAGGCTGGATCTTAACCTAGTCGACGAGCTCTCTGTCCACGAACATTTGGATTGTTTCCAGTTGAATATCCTTGTGCACGCATGGTTTTTATATATTTTCAAGTATATCTTTGACTAGGTTCTTAGAAGTGGGATTTCGAGGCCAAAAGGAAAATGACTGTGTACTTTTGCTATATATTGCCAAAATCCCCTCCCCAGGAGTTGCACTATCGTGTGGCATTCTACCAGCAGCGCATGAGAGCCTGCTTCTCACAGCCTTGCCAACAGACAATGTTGTCAAACTTTTGGGGGTTTGCCAGGTAGGGGAGAAACGGTAAATTCAGTGTATTTTTATTTGCATTTCTCTTACCAGGAGTGCAGCTGAGCATCTTTTCGTGTATTTGAAGGCTTTCTGCGCTGTGTTTTGTGTGAACAGTTTATTCATAAGTCTTGCCCATTCTTTTCTTTCTTCTCTGGGGTTGTTTGGCTTTTTTCTTCTCAATTTTCGGAAGTTCATTATATGTTAGCCTTTGACCTATGATATAAGTTGCATATATTTTCTCTATTTTGTCATTTATCATTGAACTTTGCTTATGGTAGGGTTTTCTTTTGTTGTTGTTGTTTTTCCCATGCAAAATCACATACGCGTTTATCCCACCAAGCCTCCATCTCAGGGGGGACCACTCCGTTTTGAGGTGCACACTTGCTAGTGGTTTCTGAGTTCCCAGTTCTCAGAACCATCACACATCCTTTTTCCCACGCTCACCAGCTCCTGCACGGTTTCTTAGGGGTTTGGTGGTGGTGGTTTGGAAGTAGTGGCTGGCAGAGTGAAGCTGGCTGCAAAGTCCCTCCTCTGGAGTCTGGGCTCCTTTGTGGGGTTTAGTGGTGATGCTGTGAGGCCCGGGGCTGGGTGTCAGGAAGCAGTTAGCCTCTGCAGAGACCTCCTGGCAGGCTCGCTTTGGGGATGCCCACTGTGACGGCACAGCCCCCGTAGGTAAGAGGCTGAGGGATCCTGAGCTCCCAGCCCCCGCCCAAAGCAGAACCCCCAGAACCCAGGGAGTGAGAGCAGGAGCCCAGCTGGGGTGCAGCCGCTCCAGACACCACCTGGGGCAGGAGTGAGCCTCCCACTAAGCTTTGCACACCTTTCTGACCACACAACCCCAGTGAAGCAAGACGGTTGTTCTAAGCCGGCAGGTAGTAGTGATCGGAAGGGAGGCAGCGCTTTGTCATCTTTTTGTGGAAGATGTTTTTAGTTTGGTTTTTGTTTTACTTTTCTGGTGGCTCCGTTTAGTATTGAGAGGAAATTTGGGGAGGTTCAAGAATGATGACAGCCATTTCGCCTCCAGCTCAGAAGTCTATTTCTTAATTTCCACTTAATGGCTCCATTGATGTATTTGGGTTGAAATCTCTTTCATTTTCTGCTTCCTATTTGTTGCGCCCTTCTTTCTTGCCTTCGTCTGCATTGACTGAGGTTTTCCTCTCCTCTTCTATTTAAACATCGCATATTCCATTTTCTGTCATCTTCATGACCATCACTAAAAAACAGCAGACAGGGCTTCCCTGGTGGCGCAGTGGTTGAGAGTCCGCCTGCCGATGCGGGGGACACGGGTTCGTGCCCCGGTCCGGGAAGATCCCACATGCCACAGAGCGGCTGGGCCCGTGAGCCATGGCCGCTGAGCCTGCGCGTCCGGAGCCTGTGCTCCGCAACGGGAGAGGCCACAACAGTGAGAGGCCCGCGTACCGCAAAAAACAAAACAAAACAAAAAACAGCAGGCAAAATGAACTTTTCAAGGCTGCAGTGAACCAGAACCCTCCTCCCAGGTAATACAAGGACTCGGGCTGCTCTCCGTCAGCTTCTCCCTCTCCTAACTTTTATGTGTCCTTGTTTGGCATTTTGTCTCTAACTTGTTTACCTTGTAACACCACTAGATCGTTGTTAGTTCTTTACACTCATTTGTTTTTTCTAGCTCCTCACATATTCAGCACTTTTGCGGCCTCTCCGTGTTCTTCTGGCCTCTCAGGTCCCTTTAGAACCGTTCCCCTCGGCCTGAGGCGAATCCTTTAGTTTCCTCTGTTCAGTCCTGGCATCCACTCTCTCGGTTCCTTTTTTCTTTTTGGGGGGGTCTGAAAATGTCTTCCTTTCAAGAATGAGGGTGGACTCTGCTCGGACTCGGGCTTGAATTCCTCTTCGGCAGGTACTTTTTAAAGTGCGTTTACTCCTTTATTCCGTTGTCTTACGGCTCTGCTGTTCTGATGAGAAGTTAGTCGTTAGTCTAACCGTCCTTCCTTTGAACGTAAGCTCTTATTCCTCCGGCAGATTTTATTATTTTCTCTTTGCCTCTGTTTCGTTTTTCCTCAGGTTTCATTATGATGCGTCTAGAGTTTGACTTACTTTGAATCTTTGGACGGTTGTCTTTCATCAGTTTCAGAGAATTCTCAGTCGCATCTGCAAATCTCGCGTCCACGTTTTTCCTTCTGAGAGCCCTTCCCATCCTGCCTCTGCCTCGCTCCCCTCTCTTATCTCTGCCTCTCTCACCTCTCTTATCTCTGCCTCGCTCGCCTCTCCTTCTTGTGTGCTGCCTTTTCTATGCTCATTTCTGGGTCATGTTTTCTGTGTCATCTTCCAGTCACTAGTTCAGTCTTATGCTACGAGGTGTCCATTGTGTCTTAACTCCAGTTACTATATTTGTTTTTCTAAAGTGCTCTCTGTTTTATTCATGTTTAAGATACTACGTCTTGTCGTTTTCTCCTCCATGAAGTTGTTTTCAAGCTTCTAACTTATTTCTTTAAAAACAATAGAACCAGACCGTGGGGAGGGGGGAGAAGGGGTCTCTGGGGCCTCTGCTCAGATGTGCTGTGAACCCAAAGCTGCCCCCCAAAGTAAAGCCTATTTAAAACCCAGCGAGGGTTGCTGTTCTGTGATCGGTAGTTGTTAATTCTGCGCTGAGGTCTGTGCGGGTCTCTTTCTGTTTTGTAAACTTGGTTCTTTCTCAGTTGTCGTGTCCCCTGCCCTCCCTGGTGTCATTAGCTGTCCTTGAACAATTGTCTGTGGGTTTCCCTGAGACCTCGGGTGAATGTGCTCTTCTAGGAGAGGGTCACACTCACGCCTGCCGGGCCGCTGGGGCACCTGGCTGGGAACCACTCCAGACCCCTCCTCTGCCCGGAGGCCCTTGTTCCCCTCTGGGCTCCTGCTGCGCTAGGACCGGCTGGTGTGCGCACTCCTCAGGGCTGGGCTTCCTGGGGCTGCTGCCTTCACGGCAGCTCTCTCTGCAGCCCTGTGGAGTGGGGTGGTGGATGCAGTGGGGGTGAGCACAGCTGAATAGCCCCCGAGGGTCAGCCCTTTGGTCCTAGCTTAGCCCCAGGAGGGTAACTGGTGGAACTCCCCACTGGAGCAAGTACGCCGTCCCGTCTTGTCCCCAGGAGGTGTTGGCTTTAGGCAAAGGCTGCCTTAGTTTTTCCATAATGTGCTATCTCTCGTCCAGGCGGTCCCGGGACTGTGGCGTCTCAGCATCTTTGTTGCCTTTAGTTGGGAGGTGAGTGAGTGAGTTCTGACCCAACCAGCCCACCGTTACCTGAAAAGGAATTCTGAAACTCTTCTTCGCTCCCATGGAGCATTGCAGATGGTTTGGAGATGTTGGTTTCCGTCCAGGGTGGGGCAGTGAGCACAAGAAGCCGCCTTAAAGTGGGGCTGCAGCCTTGAGGCCACATTGTCACGAGTTCAAGGCCATAGTTGGAATGACCACAGGTGGACCAGGGAACCTTACCCTGTGAACTTGCAAGAGGATGTGGAATGAGGTGTCCACACCCTAAAACAACTTCTCATCCCAGTGCCAGCGCCAGTGCCAACCACAGCTTGGAGAAACTAGCAGCGTTTCTGGGGAGGGTTCAGTTCATGTGAGGGGCATGCCTGGGAAAGGCTGGACACCTCTCTCTCTCCTGGTCACCCTGTCCACCAAGAATCTTAGAAGTGAGGGCATGCGGGGCAAGTCACCAGGGAGCTTCCTCTGTGGACAAGCTCAGGGAAGAGCTTCTCGGTTAATGTTTCTGGTACCTCTCACCCCAGGGGCTCAGGCCAACGCGGGAGGCCCTGCCAGCGGTTAGAGAGCTGGTGGACACAGGGCGGATGAGTTGTCGAGCTGACTGGGCCGGCGGGGCGTGGATGAGTCCAGACAGAGCCACCAGCGTGCAGCCCGATGAGCGCAGAAGCCCTGCAGAGCCGACGCCCAAAGCCAGCTGTGAGTCAGGTAGAGGCAGGGCTGGCTGCAGCATCCACTCAGGTGGGGTCAGGGAGCTGAAGTCGGGAAGAGAGTTGAGAAAGGGCAGCACCCTAGACGGCACCGTGGGAAGCAGGCCGCGCCCCTCACTCCCAGCTCCCGGGCCAGGTCCTCCGAGGGTCCTGCACCCCACGTTCCCCCGAGGAAGGCAGGCGGACCCTCTGGGTGTGTTGCAGGGCGTTGGCTGCTTTGAGGCTCGCTGGGGCAGATTTCTTGGGACTGCTGGTGTCTATTTAGTTCGTTCTGTTTCTCCTGGAGCCAGAGCAGCAGTTGCGCAGGTTGGACTCTTAACTGGGAGGTTGACGCGGGTTCTCTCTTCAGCGGGGGTGGTGCATCGGTGAGCACGTCCGCAGGGTGTCGTGCAGAGGTTGCACGGCTGTCCCCACAGGCCACGCGCACGGGGGCGACTCGTCTTGCGAAGCAGTGCTCAGGGCAGTTGGCTTGCGAAGTGGCGTGAATCAATTAAAATCCAACATCTTTTTTTTTTTGGCAAGATTTGGGAGGGAATTAAAGCAGCCTTTGCCAAGAAGCCCACAGGCTGTGATGACGTCAAGTCTGGAAGCAGATGGAAGGAAGGTGAGCGCACCTGCGGTCAGCAAGCTGGTGTGCCACCGGCAGGTCCGAGCCGTGAACTGCCCACCTTGCTTTTAATTAATGCCCACTCTGGCTTCACTTTTTCTTTTTTCTTTTTTTTTTTGCAGTACGCGGGCCTCTCACTGCTGTGGCCTCTCCCGTTGCGGAGCACAGGCTCCGGACACGCAGGCTCAGCGGCCATGGCTCACGGGCCCAGCCGCTCCGCGGCATGTGGAATCCTCCTGGACCGGGGCACCTGCGCCCCCTGCATCGGCAGGCGGACTCTCAACCGCTGCGCCACCAGGGAAACCCTCACTTTTTTTTTTTTTTTTTTAATACCGTCTGAACTTGGGACCCGGGTCTGCAGGAGGGGAGCGAGCTGCTCCCTTGTTCTCTCCCGCCAGGGTCTGCAGCCCATGCGGTCCCTTGTGCCGCCCGACACTGGGGCATTGAGGGACCCAGCAACTGGCCTTCTCCCCTTGGGGTCCCGGCCCTCAGACCCCTCCCCCTCGTCTTGTGCCAACATCCCCTGGTGGGATGGCACCTGCCTCTCTCCCTGACTCTCCGTAGCACGTGCTCGTAATTCAAGCTGAATTTTCCGCCGGGCGCCGTCAGCTGCAGCAGTGGGTCGGCAGCGCCCTGGCTGATGGTCCTTGGCCAGTGTCGCCTGCTTGTATGTGGGCAGTCAGTGTCTGTCTTTTCAAAGCCTGGCTCGAGCGCGAGCATCTGAGTCCAGTCCGGCCTCGCTCCTGGTGGCCAAGGTGGCTCCGGGCCTCTTCTCTCACCTCCGGAGCCCAGGTGTGTGCTCTGAAGAGCGGGTGCCACTGGCCGGGTTCTCGGGGTGACGGCGGGGCACGCCCGGCTGCTCGCTGGGTCCACGCTTGGTTCAATCAATCGCAACTATGGGCCGCCCTCCCCTGCTCCTCGTGTAGAGAACCCTCTAGAACTTAAGTGTCTGTACCCCTGCCAACCTCACGAGAGCCCTCAGAGAGCAGACTCGCAACCCGGGAGGGGGCCCGACCCAGTGACTGTGGTCCTTGGGGAGAAGCGGGAGGGATAGGGTCTTCCTACTGATGCCACCAACTGTGTTCACGCGACTCTCAGCACATGGCCGGGCTCTGCCCACGCGCGTGTGCAAAGACCAGCCAGACTGTGTGCTGCCCACACCCGTCCTTCCCTGTAACAAGGGAGAGGAACTCGTATAAAAAAAACAACAAAAGGACACTTCTTTGAAAAGCAGCCGATAAAGGGACTTTCCTGGCCGTCCAGTGGTTAGGAGACTGCGTGCTTCCACTGCAGGGGTCACGGGTTCGATCCCTGGCTGGGGAACTAAGATCCCGCAAGCCATGCAGCGTGGCCACAAAGCAAAGCAAAGAAGCAAAAGCAGCAGATACAGTAAAAAATGCAGTTCTGCTGATGGCTCTTCCCCAGGAGCCGTTCCGGACTGGCCCTGCTTCCTCTGCCGCGTGCAGCGCTCGGAGGACCGAGCCCGTGGTCGGTGCCCGGCTGGGCCAGAGCCCATTCACAGACCCCCAGGCTGGTCCCCGCCGCTCGCGACGCGAGAGCAGATGTTCCAGGTTGCTGCCCTGAAACGGGCTGACTCTTCAGGCCTTGGCCGCACGGCAGTTCCTGTAGCTAAAAGCTCTCTGAATTGGGGAGAATCCCTCCGTGCAGCGTATGTCCGACCTGGGCCTCATCCCCTGGAGCCGGGGTCCCCCGCCTGCATGCGGTCAGGGGCTAGAAGGGGGGCAGATCCCCGAGGGCACAGGGGCTTCACAGAGCAGGTGGTGCAGGCTGGAGGCTCCTGTCTGGGAGGAGAGACTCTGGTTGAGCCTGGCAGCGTGTGGAGGGAGGCGGGCTGCTGGAGGGGCGTCCACGGGGGCGTCACTGTGCAGTGACCTATTTCCACGCCTCCTTCCGGGACGCTTCCTCCAGCTTTCCACCTGACTTTGCATAAGCTCTCAGGCTTCAGCAGGGCAGCCTGCAGACAGAAGGCGCTCCCAGCCCGGGGGGTGGGCAGGGGGGCTGCTAAGACGAATGGGACTCTGGGAGGCTGCCGTGGTCCCTGGCAGATTGGGACAGAGGCCCTTCCATGCCCGAGGACGCCAGTCTCTCCGAGGGTGTGTGACCAGGCCGCTCCGCTGCATAAACGCAAGTCAGCATTGGGCTGGTCGGTACAGTTTTCCGCGGCGTTCTTTGGCATCTGTGGAGAGGGTCTCTCACGCATCAGTCAGTCCTGTATTTTCTCAGCACTAAGTTTTGATCTATTGACGGTCTTCTCAGGGTCTCTTGATGTCGGGTTAAGGTACATGGGTGCCCCCCTTCTGCAGCGGGTTCTGTCGGATTTGGGATATCACGTTGTGCGGCAAGAAGGTGATGCCTTTAAGTGCAAACGGGATTCAGGGACGTGCAGTGAAACCGCCATTCGCCGGCACCGGAGCAGCGGTGGGGATCCCACCCCCCTTCCCCCGCACGCGTGTAGGATGCTGGGCACTTCGCGGCGTCTGCCGGGCCCACCAGCATGCTGCCTGCGAGACAGTGGACGTGAGCTGGTCTGAGGGCCGTCAGGAGAGAAGGTCCCAAAGTGTCCACCATGGGGAGAGCAGGAGGGAAGCCCAGCCTTGGGCGAGGCCCCGAAGGACCGCTGCTGCCCCTCCTGCGGGAGCAGATGGCATGGACCCCCGCTGCGGTGGGGTTTAGGAAGAAGGCTCGGGCCAGGTCAGCAGCCATGTGTCAGCTCCCAGGCTTGGCCGACTGTCGGTGAGCAGACTGCATCCAGCTCGCCGGAGACCCCGCCCGGCCGCGTCTCAGGTGCTCACGACCCTTGGTGTGGCCGAGGGGGCCGTCGAGGCGAATCGCGTGGCACAGCGGGCCCACCTCTGGTGCCGACTTCCCCTCTGGTTGCCCGTTGTGGCGGGGCTGGGGGCATCCCAGGCCTCTGATTGACCTTCCCAAATGGCCGGCCTGCTCCTCCATCCAGGAACCTGTCACACAGGCTTCGTGGCTGCCGAGGATGCCCGTCATGGCTCTGCACCTGGGGACCCAGGATGGCGTTCAGGGTCCTTTGGTGTCAGGGTCCCCTCAGACCCCACATCCGCAGCCTCCCCCGGGGGTCACTGTGGTCGACAGCTGCGGGCCTCTGGGGAGGCACTGGGGGCCGTTTATTCCTGATCCTGGTGGCGATACCCCGTCATCACGTGGGCCGGGGGTCTGGGACGTGTCTTAGAGCTGGTGACCGGTGACGAGGCGAATTCCTACCCCATGGTTTCTGCCTTGTGAGCACCAGCTCCCAGTTGTGTTTCAGTTGTGCCCATCTTTTCACGGCTGAGTGGTATCCCATCATATGTATATATATAAACCACATCTTCTTTATCCACTTGTCCACCTGTCGTTTCCTCTGTGCAAAGCCACCTTGCTGGCTAACTGCACAGTGCCTGCAGTGACCCTGCTGTTCCCACCACCCACCCGCCCCTTGTCACCATCCACCACCAATGAGGCTGCTGCACCCGAGGGCCCGTGTCCACCAGCAGTGGGGCACTTGCCCTGCTGGATGATGAGCAAGCCACTTCCAGAATCCCACCCCGGGCTCCAGAATCCCACCCTGGGTGCCAGAATCCCCCCGAGGCTGCCGTCCACGGCCGCGGCTGGAACCAGCTCTCTGGGATGAGATCCTCCCCCCGCAAGGCAGCCCCGGGACAGGGCCGTGTGTGGGGCGTGTATTTTAGAAGGGATCCCAGGGAACAGGAAGGGCCGGGAAGGACAGCCAGGGAAGGGGCGCGCAGAGGCACCACATGGGGGCTGCTGGCAGCTGGTCACTGCTGTGCACACTTCTGGGTGGACCCCCCTGGAGCCGAGCTGCGGGAGGATGGACAGAGGGACATGCATGCAGCAGGAACCCCGCGTCGCCCGGACGCTGCCTCGCTGGCTTGTCTCAGGACAGAGGGGACAGAGCACAGCACTCGCACCCCCGCTGGCACGGTGAGCTGGCACTCACCCTCCCGGCCATCGCGTGTGGCCTCCCCGGCCTGTCTGTGGCCTCACACGAGGCCGTCTCTCCCTCTTCCTCACGCGGCCGGTTGTGGGCCCTGGGGCTGGGCACCCGTGGCGGGAACAAGGGCAGCTGTGTCCTGTGTTTTTAACCCCATGAAAAGGGCGCTCTGTCCGGCCCCAGCCGGGGACAAACGCCCACCTCACTGACCGGCCTGAATGCACCCATTCTTTCCTGTGGCTTCGGACAAACGCGCCCATTAGCGCCGAGCACAGTGGTGCTGTGTTCAGCGCACGGGTTGGTGGGGGACCTGCAGCACAGGGAGGGGGTCGCGTGGCGCCCCAGCAGGAGGACCACGCTGCGGGCCGCTCTGGGCCAGGTAGGGGTTCCGTGCTAGCACCTGCGTGTGAGCCCCGCCTCCACCCTTCCCAGGTTATTGATTGAGGGCCCAACGCAGGTGCCTTGGGGCTGCGTGACGGCGAGTGCGCCTCATGGTCTGCTGACGATGGGATTCGGACCCTTGTGAGAGCAGCAGGCCTGTGGGCGTGGTCAGGGCCTGGGTGCAGATTGGGAATGATTTCAGGTGCAAGGCTGCTTCCACCTGGTGAAGGATCTGCTTAGCATCTGTGGGTGGAAATGCAAACTGGGGGCCGAGGAGTTAATTTCTGATGTTGCGCTTGACATGGACTCTGGAACGAGTTAACGCCCCGGGTTGTGTTACCTGCAGAGAGGGCACAGGTGTGCCGGGGCCCCAGGTGCGCGGTGTGCGTGGCCTCGTGAGGGCGGAGGGCGGCGAGGCTCAGGTCAGCGAGCAAGGGCGCTGCCTCCCCGGGGACGGAGGCGCCCCACACGCGCTCAGGAGGCGACGCTCAGAGACGCTGGACCCACAGGTGAAGCCGCAGAGATGCTCCCTGCCGTCCTCCTTGCGTGCTCCGTGTGTCACATGGGCTTTTATGTGGAGGCGTGTGTGGAAGGACTCATAAAACCAGCCACGTGAAGCAGTGGGGCGGGGACACACAGGTTGCTGGAAAGACATGTTTGGTCCCGATGGGAGGAGCGCTTGGAAGCAGAACTTCAGCCCTGAATTCCACCGACGAGCCACCGGTCCAGCTCCAGACGACCCAGCTTCTGTCTCGTGTCATGGCTCAGCTGCGGTGCCCGTGCTAGAACATTCTTTGGTTCTGCTGGACTTCCCCGCAGGAGGGGGCAGAGCCCTTCTTTCCCAGCCAGCTCTCTTCTGGAGGCGTCTGGTGCTCTGGGGCCCGGCGAACAGAGAGGTCGGCGTCCCAGGAGCGGGCCGGGTGGTGGCCTGGGTGAAGCGTCCCCTGGCTCACCCTGGGCCCGCGGAGGGTGCGTCTCGCCTTGATGTGAGCTGAGATTGGCCAGGTCTTCCTCCTTCCTGGAGGGAGGTTTACTGAGGATGAAGGTGTGAACGGTCACCTGTCCAGGTCAGGAGGGACCTTGAAAACACCAATGTTCATGTATTTTGAAGGAAAGCCGGTGTTGTACGCGGTAACTACGGCCACACGCGGGTGATCAAGCTGTCCTGGGGAGGAAGCAAGGGGCTCCGGCCTCCGTGTCTGTCCCTCCCAGTGGGTCTGCGCTGTCCCCTCCCCAGGCCTGGAGGGCAGCCCCTCAGGGGGTCTGACCTCAAGGACGGCACTGGAGCTGCGCGGTCTCCAGGAAGCTGCAAGAGGGGCCTCAGGATGGGCGTGGCGGCCGCAAGTTTGCCGCAGGGCAGAGGCAGGTGGGCAGTCGGAGCTGCGGCTCGGAGCAGGGGCCCGGCCGGGGTTCCCAGGCTCCACCACTGCCCGTGCATCCACTCTTCCTGCCGGGCTCACGCATGGGGCTCAGATTCCAGGAGAAAGCTGACTTTACCTGGAGAACCAGAGGGTATTGGGAAGTGGACATTTTTTTAAAGCTTTTTGTGTCAGGGTAGAGCTGCTGCTTAAGAAGTAAATGGAGTTGCTGGCGAGACAGCCAACAAAGATAGAGACTCTCTCCTTCCCACACGCCCTAGAATGCAGGATGGAGGTAACCGGAATTCTCCCCGGCTCATTTTACAGGGGAGGGTGGGAGGGAGGGAGAGGGAGAGAAAGGAGGGAGGGAGAATGGATCTGGGAGTCAGAAGAGAAGGCCGCCCCCTGCCCCTTCCCGCTCTCCCGGCCAAGCTGGGAGCCATGGGCTGTGGCTACTGGTGGGAGGAGGGCTGCTGTCCCAGGGCCAGGGGCCCGCACCTTCATGCCCACGTGGGATAGGAAAGAGGAGGCACGACTTTGCTGGAGGAACTGGGACTCGGCCCTGGCACAGTGCTCAGACCCCTCCTGAGCGTGGACCGTAGCACCCACCAGCACCAAGAGGTGACCGGGGACCGTGTCTCTGTCTGCTCCCTTCGGCTGCGGAAAACATTTTAGGGAGAGTTGGAAGAGCCAGGTCTGTGCCTCTCCCTCGTTTGAAGCCCAGTCAGGAGGAATGGAAAGATGGGTCCAGGCAGGTGATCCTGGGGTGGGGTGGGACGGAAGCAGACACAGGCCAGCTCCGGAAGGACGGGGAGAAAACACTGCGATTATTCGAACAGATGCAGGAAAAGCGTTTGATAAATTGCGATACCCATTCACAATTTAAAAACAAACTGTGCGCTTAGCAAATTTGCAACGCGGATACATTCTTTAACCTGATAAAGGGAACCTACCAGAATCCTGCGGCAATGTGGTACGTGATGGGGGACCAAGCCCTTCTCCTCAAGAAAGAACACAAGAGGAAGATGCAAATATCATTACTTCTCCTTAACAGTGTATGGAGGTCGCACCCAGCACAGGAACGTGGGAGAAACAGTGTGAAAGTATGAAGATGGGAAAGGAAGAGACAAAACTGCCCTTCTCAAGAGAACGTAGAAATGAACCACTATTGGAACAAATGAAATTTCAGCACGTTGCTGGCACAAGGTCAATATAAAAGAATCAATAGTGTTCCTGTCAGCCCTCGTCCTGCTGGTTATGTGACGACAGTGACGCTAACACACACAAATGCCTTTCACGATAGGAGTGCACATACTTGGCACCCAAGGGGTAAGTGTGTCAAAAGTTGTGCAAAACCTGTTGGAGAAAATGATACAGCTTCCTTGAAAGACACTTTAAAAAGCCTTAAGTGGGCTTCCCTGGTGGCGCAGTGGTTGAGAGTCCGCCTGCCGATGCAGGGGACACGGGTTCGTGCCCCGGTCCGGGAAGATCCCACATGCCGCGGAGCGGCTGGGCCCGTGAGCCACAACTACTGAGCCTGCGCGTCCAGAGCCTGTGCTCCGCAACAGGAGAAGCCACAGCAGTGAGAGGCCCGCCCGTGTACCGCAAAAAAAAAAAAAAAGTCCTAAGTAAGTGGAGGACTATACTATGTCCACGCACAAAAAGACTGCAGCACCTTACGTCCCTGCCCCAAGTGCACAGGCGTCTCGTTTCTCCACGTCCTCGCCAGCACTGTCGTGTCTGCTTTATGTGTTTCTAGTAGCCATCCTGATGGACGTGAGGTGGTGTCTGGTTGCATTTCCCTGATGATTAGTGATGTTGAGCATCTTTTCACGTGCTTGTTGGCTTTTTGTCTTCTTTGAAGAAATGTCTATGCAAGTCCTTTGCCCATTTTTTACTCTAGTTGTGTTTTTGTTGTTGAGTTTTAGGAATTCTCTCTATATTCTAGATACTAATCCCCTATCAGATTTATGATTTGCAAATATGTTCTCCCATTTTACGAGCTGCCTTTCTACTCTGTAGATAGTGTCTTTTGACGCACAGATTTTTAAAAATTTTCATGAAGTTCAATTTGTCCGTTTTTTTCTTTTGTTACCTGTGCCTTTGGTGTCCAAGAAATCATTTTAAAGTCCAACGTCGTGAAGCTTTTGTCCTATATTTTCTTCTAAAAGTTTTATTGTTTTAGGTCTTACATTTAGGTCCTTGATCTGATTCGAGTTAATTTTTGTATATGGTGCGAGGTAAGGTCCAACTTCATCCTTTTGCATGTGCATAGCCAGTTTTCCCAGCACCCTTTGTTGAAAAGACTATCCTTTCTCTAATGAATGGTCTTGGCACCCTTGTCAAAAATGATTTGACCACGTATGCGAGCTCTCTATTCGAGTCCATTGGTCTGTGTGTCTGTCTTTAGTTCACACGCTTGCTTTTAAACATAGAAATGAAGTCATACCACACACATGTTACAGCTGGCTTTTAAAAAGCTTAACACTGTGTTGTTTATGTGTCTCCATGTCAGTACGTACACTCATGTCACGTTAAAGAGTGCCGTTGTGTTGGGGTTCACGTGTGTCCCTTGTTTCTGTAAATACCTGTTGGACATTTAGGAGGCTTCCAGCTGTTCACTGGTGTGTTATGGGCAACGTTGTCATAATTATCCTTAATTGAGTTTTATTTAAGGTGCTCAGAGCAGTGCCTGGCACAGGCTAAGTGCTATAAATGTATCTGCTCAATAAGACCTGTACAAACGCCATTACGATATCACTTCCTCAGGATACATTCTCAGAAGCCACGTTTCCGGGTTAAAGCACACGCACTTTCAAAGGGTCACCACCTGCTGTCTCCCTCTCACCTGCGTGGAGCTGCCCTGAGATGGGGCCAGGCATGGGGCCTGAGCAGACCACACAGGGTGGGGGCGTTCTCGTGTCAGGGCCCAGGCGTGCCCCTTGCAGGGTTTGGATCTTGGTCTCCAGAGCCGCAGCCCTCTCCCCATCCCCAGTTTGCATCCCGGCTCCAGCCCCTGCCAGTGGGGTGATCGTGGGCAAATGTCCTGGTCTCGTGGGGCCTCAGCGTCTGTCCTGCAGGGCAGTGTGTGCAAGGCCCCTGCACCCCAGTCCTGTCTCCTTGACCAGTCAGAGCAGCTGGACTCTGAGTGCCCTGCAGCTTGGAAGCCACGGAGAACCTGCCTTTTCTAGAGCACCGGCGAGGCTGCACTTCGCTTCTCCCGAACAGGGTCATTACGGAATATGGCTGGAATGACGGAGGGCGAGCTCGTGCGCTCACCCATCACACTCGTGCTGGCCGTGTTTGATTCATTTCTGTGTTTTCATTCTTCAGAGTTTAATGGATACTAATGCCTTCTATCACCTCACCATTAAAACAAAAATACCCTTGAAGTGGAAGTTCACATTACTGACCTTATAGCTACATGGATCCAGAGGGGATTCTCTAAGGGAAAGGGGCCGGAGTGCCGTCCTGCAGTGCCGGACACGGAGGGGAGCGTCGTGGGCAGAGCCGTCAGCATCACCTGTCCGACCTTCACTCGCCTTTTCCTGGAGGATGTGGCCAGACCAGCCGAGTCCAGGTTTCCCTCCTGTGTGAGCACAGAGAAAAGCCGCTTTCAGATTCCCATCTACATGGCATCGCTTCCCCCGGCCCCGCCCGCGTCATCCCCACAGCCTCTGAATGGAGCACGCCCTGCGTGCGGGTAGCATCTCCAAGCTCCGGCTCCAGCTCCAGAGAGCTTAGCGATCCTGCTTAGAAACGGCCGGGAGCTGGTCCCTCCCCCTGGATGTAGTCACCTTGTGGTAAATTCCATCTGAAAAGAGGAGCTGAGCGCTTTGCTGAGTCACAGAACCCTCAGAGCTGATTGCACAAGCCGGGCTGAGCGCCGAGGAGCTGAGAGCGCTTCCCAGGGCCAGATGAAGGCGGAGGAGCTCCGGGTGTAAGTGCTTCGCTTTCGGGCGCTGCAGGGCTCTGCTGTGCTCAGCTGGGCCTGAGGGCTTTTTGCAGGGGTTTATCGCATTTGAATTGGCTTCTGCATTTAGTGTGCACACAGATGTAGCCGGAAAGTTCACAGGGGCGGGGGAGGGGCTATGTTATCTTACCTGTGCAGAGGGCATCACGGAAGAAAGTGTTCCATCTGCCTTTTGTACGTTTGTGCTCCCGAGTGCTTTTGGGGGAGGGCTGGGCCTGCTCCCTCAGGGCACTAGGCTTCTCTTCTTAAACACGGGGTTTCTTTGATCCGCGCTCAGAGCTGGAGGCTGTCCTCATGGCAGCTGTGGGGTGGAGGGATGCTGGCTGTGCCTGCCCTTAGTGCTGGGTGCGGCGAGCACCCCGGGCACAGCTGGGAGGCCCCGCCGGCTCCCTCGTCCTGGCTGGGGTGGGGTGAAGGGGGCTCCTGGGCCCTGTTTTCTTTTTCAATAACAGGTGTGTTCACGGCTCCCTCCTGCCCTTTGGAGGGATGCTGTCTTCTCTTTAAAACTTAATCAAGAATCACAGTCTGTCCGTTGACATTGCTTCTCACGCCAGGAACTCAAGTGTTACAGCTTATTATCTGATTTCCAACGTTTTTCCTTGAAAGAAGCGGGTGTTACTGCATATTGTGCCTCGGTGTCTCCAGTTCAGAGAAAGTCAGAGGTTGATTGGGGCTGGCAGGGTTTGGTGGGAAGAGCATCACAGGGAATTTGGTCAAACGTAAACTGTTTTGATGTGTATTGAGTTGTGAAGGCGGCTCCCTGGGAGGCTGTGTAAGTGGGGCTACAGCTGTAAATACTGTTGCCGTTGGTTCTGCCGTTGGTTCAAAACCCAAGTTGTAGATTTGAGGATATTCTCAGGAGATCTAAGCCTTTGAACAGATCAGTTGTAAATTCTAGCCTAGTTCCCGAGGGCGCAGCACAGCAGAAAAGGAGAGCTGGCCATGGCGTGGCTTCCGTTTCTCTCTACAGCATTGCCAGCGGAAGGCCGGCCTTCATACGAGCTGCTCTGGGGATTTCAGAAAGGAGATGAATGCGCAGAGGATGGTGCGTTCATTCCTAGCCGAGGCCCGTGTGCATCTGTATCTAAGCCTCTTTCCTTGGGATGCTCTGAGGGCTCACCTGTTAAATCCAAGCGTCACATGCACCTGACTCGGTCCTGTTACCCGGCAGACGACCCTGGGAAGACCCACCACCTTGAGGTCCTACCTGACAATATGGGGCCAGCCGGGTGGCAGTCCCGTGGCCAGGGAGCTGGGGAAGAAGGAAGAGCTCCGCGTCAGCCCCCGGATCGTGGAACTCGCTGCCGCGAGAGAAGCGTGAGCGTCCTGCCGACGCTCTTGGCGGCTCATCTGGACCGTGGGCTCCTGTGAACCGGGGATCCCATTCAGGGCAGATGCCACATCTTTTTGGTTTTCCCTGCTCCTTAGTTTCCAGACAATCAAACCAGATGTGAAGTGGGTGGCGATGTTACGTTTCCACTCAGACCCTGAAACAGCCCTGTCCAGCACAGGATTGGGAACGTCCAGGACTCGGGCCACAGCGACAGCGACAGTACCTCTTTTTGAGGCTGTCATCCCCAGTCTTCCTCCTTCGAGCAGGTGCATTTTCTGCCTCAGAGGCGCCGGCTGTGGGTCCCGCACCCCATGGCCAGCTGTGCTTCAGAGCCCCAGGCCCATGTGCTGCCCGCCCCGCCCCCACCCTCCACAGGCCTGCCCTGTCGGGTGCTCGCGAGGCCCTCAGGCGCTGGGCTGGTACTCGCCGCCCCTTAGACACCTCAGGCGGACACCTGAGGACAGACCCGTGGTCGTCGCTTTCCACGCGGCACAGCCGACAGGTGGTGGACGGGGGGAGTCGTGGGAAACCACACCAGAGCCACAGAGGATGGGGTCAGGGGCAGCCTGGCTCAAAGCGAAGCCCAGGCCTGGCGGAGGGAAGGCGTTCCACGCTGGGGCTTCTGTCCCACTCGGGATGGAGGCTGGGACTCAACAGGGAGGTCCGGAAGGTTCAAGGCCGAGAGACCTCGTGGATTCAGGTAACCTTCATGCAGCGTGGGCTGGTGATGTTGGGGTTGCAGCTGCACCCGTCAGCAGCTCCCTGCTAGGTGAGCGTTATCGCACCCCGAGGGGCGTTTTCCGTGCCCTGTGAGCTGACGTACCGTCTCTCTGAGCCGCTGCCTTTCCTAGAACTCTGCCTCCCTGGTGGTTGGTTGACCCAGTGTGACTTTGGCTTTGAAGAACCACCCGGGCCTTCCTGCCTGGGAGAACGCTGTGTGCGCGTCCGCCGGTGGTGGGCGGTGGGCACTGGGGCGGGGGGACAAGGCCGGGGGAGGAGGCTGGTGGTCCGGAGGGGCGTGTGTCTGCGTCGTGCTACTGGGTGTCACCTGAGCTCCGGCACTCCCTGTGGATGACGGGGGTGGGTCGGAACAGGAAGGGCGTTGGAACCCGTCACACTCATGCTGAGGTCCCCCCAGACAGACCTTTCTGTAGGTCGTTTGTCTTCCGGAGATGGACTCCGTTCAGGAAGAGTTGGACTATTTCTAAAGCACGGAGGGGCGTTGCCGCGGTTTTGCACGTCTAGCCTGAGGTTCATCTGAGGGCAGGGCCCCTGGTGGTGTAGCTGATGCCTGCACTTCAGAGTTTTATTAAAAAGCAGAATTGGCTTGTACTGTGCTCTGACCTCAGGGCAGAAAAGGCAAAACCCGAGGCCAGAAGGACCTTCTGGCGGCGTTTACCAGACAGAGAGGGAGGGACGCGGGGTGGTTCACCAAGCCCATTGCTGCCGCTTCTCCATGGGGGCCTCTGTGGGATCAGGCCCCACGGGACACGGGGGTGGGGGGACAGTCTCAGCCAACTGGAGAGTCCACAGCCTGCCCAGCGCCCCAGAGGGGGACCTGGCAAGCTGCCGACGGCCCACTGATGACGTGCCATTGTAGTGCGTCCCCCCGCCCCCCGTGGGTGTATCCAGCCGGAATCGCCGGTCTAAACAGGGCTGTCATCCTCTGAAAGAGCTTCTTACTGCCCTACTGCTTTTTAAACTCTTTCGACCATTGACTCCCATGCATCGCCTCTGCTCTGTGAAGCGGAGCTGCCTAGCCTAGAAGACCTTCCACTGGCTGTCATCCCTTCATTCATTTATTGTTATGTTCCTGTTCGTCCAAAGGAAGGGGAACCCAGCTCTGAAGCTGGCCTCAGCGCCTGCCTTTCCACACTTTCAGGGCTGTTACTTTAGTTTAGGAAGAGCCCCGGAGCCCCACGCGGGCTTCCTCGTCGCGGTGGCGTCATGGTACCAGGCTGGGGTGGTTGTAATATTTGCTGAGAAAACCTGGAGAAGACAGAGGAGGCGGCTTCTTCTGTGACAGGCAAGGCTCAGAAACACAGGCACCAGGTCCACACCTTCCACTGACGAGGGAGGAGTGGTTTCCTCCCCATCCGGGGAGCCCCCAGGCCACCCAGCATCTGCCCCGTCGCAAGCCTGAGCCGCCGCTCAGGGCCCTGGTGGGACAGTGATGCCTTCTGAGCTCCAGAAGACCATTGGCTGTGTTTTCTTTATGAAACAGGCTTTGTGGTCTTGTTTAGTTTTTTTGTTTTTTAATTTTTTTAATTTATTTATTTTTGGCTGTGTTGGGTCTTCGTTTCTGTGTGTGGGCTTTCTCTAGTTCTGGCGAGCAGGGGCCACTCTTCATCGCGGTGCGAGGGCCTCTCACTGTCGCGGCCTCTCTTCTTGCGGAGCACAGGCTCCAGAGGCACAGGCTCAGTAGTTGTGGCTCACCGGCCCAGGTGCTTCGCGGCATGTGGGATCTTCCCAGACCAGGGCTCGAACCCGTGTTCGAGATTCTCAACCACTGCGCCACCAGGGAAGCCCTGTGGTTTTGTTTTTTAATATTTATTTCTTTATTTGGTTGCACCAGGTCCGAGTTGCAGCAGGCAGGCTCCTTAGTTGCAGCTCGCCTGCTCCTTAGTTGCAGCACGTGGGCTCCTTAGTTGCGGCTCGTGTGTGGGATCTAGTTCCCCGACCAGGATCGAGCCCAGGCCCCCTGCATTGGGAGCTTGGAGTCATATCCACTGTACCACCAATGGATGAGTCCCTATGAAACAGTTTTGTTTTTTTTAGTTTCATAAAACAAATACATTCTCATTATGGGAACTTTAAAAATATCTAGAAAAGAAAAAAGATAAAAAATAATCACATTCTTCCAAGGTAAATTATTACCCACAAGGCAAATTATTAAAATTTTGGAATATCTTCCTTTTCCTTTTTTCGGTATTTTTTACATTTTTATGATCATCCTATCAATTACAGTTTTGTTTTCTGTCTCTTCCCCTTACATGAGATACTCATTTTCCCTTTTAGAATAATTCTTATTAAGCATGATATTTCCTTGTACAGCAACTTAATTCATAGGTATTGAGGTTCTTTTCAGGTTTTCACTATTATAAGTAACACAGCATTGAACATTTCTGAGCGTAAAGTTTTCTCTGTATTTAGAATGACCTCTTTGGGATAGAATCCGAGATATGAAATTCCTAGGTTAAAAGTTAGCAGCACTTTTAAGATTTAAAATTTCATATCATCATATTGCTTTCCAAAAGAACCATACCAGTTAACCTGTCTCATCAGTGATACCAAAACCACCAATTAGCGTATTATCTATGGCTTTGAAACTTCTTTTTTTAATGGTTAAATAGGGTAAGTTTTGACATGTATACGCCTGCCAAGCCGTCTCCACAGTCAAGATGGTGAACATGACCATCACAGCTGAAGTTTTCTTTCGTCTTTGCATCCCTTCCTTCCTATTCCCCCTGACAACGCACCATGTCGCCAGGCAACCACTGATCTGTTTCTGTCATTATAGACTAGTTTATATTTTCTAGAATTGCATTTAAATGCAATTATATATAGTATGTTTCTATTTAGGTCTAGCCTTTTCCACTCCGCATGATTGTTTTGAGATTTATTGTTGCATGCATCAATAGTTTATTATTATTTTTTTTTTTTGCTGAGCAGTATTCCATTGTATGGATGTACCCTAGTTTGGCGCCTGGATTTTGGGTTGCTTCCACGTTTTTCTATTACAAAGGAAGCTACTAGGAGCATTCCTGTGCAAATCTCTGTACAGACACATGCTTCCACTCCCCTTGGGCAGACACCCAGACTGGATGATATTGTAGGTGTGTGTTTAACTTTTTAAGAAACTACCAAAGTGTTTTCCAAAGTGGTTGAACCATTTGCATTCCCACCAGCATGTCTGAGAGGTCCCGGTCTCCCTCACCCTCGCCAACGCTTGGTGTGGGCAGGCTCCTTGTTTTAGCCATTCCAATAGGTGTGCAGTGGTCTTCTCTCTGTCTTTTTCTCCTGATCAGTCTTTGCAGACATTGGTCAGTATTATTATTTTCAAAAACCCTTTCATTAATTTTTTCTCTTGTGTATCTGTCTTCAAATTTATTGATTCCTACTAACATCGTTATTATTTCTATTCTGCTTACTTTGCATTTACTTTATTGTAATTTTTCTATGTTTTTAAAATGGAAGTTTACACTAGGATTAGACTATGATTGGAGATGGTTATTATTTTCTAATACAAGCATTTACTGTCATAATTTTTCTCTCTTACCACTTCAGTTGTGTCCAAAATGTTTTGATATATCATGCTTTTATTTTCATTCAGTTCAAAATATGTCTCTAATTTCCTTCTAATTTCTTCTTTCACCTATGGGTTATTTAGAAGTGTGTTTTTAAAATTTCCAAGTATTTCCATTTTTCCTTGGTATCTTTGTGTTATATATTTCTAGTTCAATTTCTTTGGGGCTGGAGAACCTACTTTGAATCATTTCAGTTATTTTAGCTTTGTTGCGATTTGTTTTATTGCCCCGTATAGAGATTGTCTGGGTGAACGCTTTGTGTGCACTTGAAAGCGCTACACGTTCTGCTGTTGGTGGGTGGTGCATCCTACTGTGTGGGGAACTGCCAGACTGTTGGCCAAAGCAGCTGGACCAGTTTACATTCCCACCAACAGTACACAGGGGCTCCGATTTATCCACCTCTTCACCAGGACTTATTATTTTCTGTTTCGTGTTGTTTGCTTTTGGGGTTTTTAAAAAATTTATTTATTTTATTTTTGACTGCGCTGGGTCTTTGCTGCTGCGCGCAGGCTTTCTCTAGTTGCGGCGAGCGGGGGCTACTCTTCGTTGCGGTGCATGGGCTTCTCATTGTGGTGGCTTCTCTTGTTGTGAAACATGGGCCCTAGGCGCTCGGGCTCAGTAGTTGTGGCTCACGGGCTCAGTAGTTGTGGCTCGTGGGCTCTAGAGCACAGGCTCAGTAGTTGTGGCTCACGGGCTCAGTAGTTGTGGCTCACGGGCTCAGTAGTTGTGGCTCGTGGGCTCTAGAGCACAGGCTCTGTAGTTGTGGCGCACAGGCTTAGTTGCACCGTGGCACATGGGATCTTCCTGGACCAGGGCTTGAACCCGTGTCCCCTGCATTGGCAGGCAGATTCTTAACCAACACTCCACCAGGGAAGTCCCATGTTTTATTAATTTTGAACAGTCCTCTGTCATTTGTTTCTTTATACATCTTTTTCACCTGTTCTCTGCCCCTGTTTACTCTGTGACCCCACCTGTCTATATGTTAGGCTGCTTGCTATTGCCTGATGGTTTTAGAGACTGTTTTGTTTTATTTTTTCTTTCTGTGTTTTCATACTGGATACTTTCCATTGGCCCATCTTCCTGTTCACTGAGTTTTTTCCTCAGTGCTGTCAATTCCACTGATGAGCCAGTCAAAGAATCTGTCACCTCCGAAAGCATGTTTATTATTACTTATGTGTCCATTTGAGCCTTTCTTATAGTTTCCATTTCTCTGCTGTAATTCTCCATCTTTTCATCCACGTTGTCCACCTTTTCCACTAGATGCTTCAACATAAGAATTGGAGTTACTTAAATTTTCTGTCTGGCAGTGGCAACAACTTAGCATCTCTGAATCTAGTTCTATTGAGTGCTTTATTTGTTGACAGTGGGTTGTTTTCCTTGCTTTTTTCTGAGTCTCATAATTTTTTATTAAATGTCAGACATTGTCTGTGGAAGAACAGTGGGGGCTGAGGGAAAAAATATCCTGCCCAGAAACGGGCGTGTCTCTTCTTGGGTTAGGGTGTGGGTTTGAGGCAACCCAGGCAGGAGCAGTGTGGGTCGGGGTGTGTTGTTTCGGTTGGTGCCCTCCAGCGGTGGTGGCCTCGTGCTGTGTGCAGTGTGGTGCCCGGGGGTTGGAGGGGTTACTCTGTGTTCCCACTCCACGCTTAGCTTTTGGCGCTCTGCACACCTACACCGTAGAAGGGTCTCTTTCTGCACCCTGGCCCCTCCCCAGCACTGGACTGCTGTTGCTTGTACCCAGTGCAAGCTTGTTTGGCGGAAGGGGGTCTTCATTCTTCTGGTCCAGCCTTAGAGGAATCAAGGCCCATGTGCCTGAACTTGAGGTGGGTCTTCTCAGCCTTCCCACCCCTTCCCCCAGCCGCCGGGCTCTGCTTTGTATCACTGCAGGATCCTGAACCCCAGGGCCTCCCTCTCCTTCCCCAGGAGCAGGTGTTTTTGGCTTCCACTCTTACCCTAGAGGCAGGGGTCTTCTCCTAGTTCCCGGGCAGAAGGGAAAGAGGGGCTTTCCTCTCCCCCTCTCCCCGTGACCCTGAGGACAAGCGGGTTTGCTGCTCTCCTCCTAATGGCTTAAGGCTTCTGCTCTGCCTGGAAGAGGGGCCTGGAATTGGGGAGTGTCTGGTTCCCTCCCAGCGGCAGCCACCTGCTCCTGCATCCTGCACCACGGGGTCAGGGTGCGGGGGGAGCGGAAGCCCTCCAGCCTCTGTCCTGCCCTCAGCCCTCCTCAGATTTGGGCTCCAGCAATTCCAGGCCCCCTGGAATGTGCCAACCCACACTCAGCCCTTGGAAACATGTTGAAATTGGAGCTCATTTCTCCTTCCCCCTGATCTCTGCCAGAGGTGAAGCGGCTCAGGTGCCTCTGTTCCCTTGGGTGGGCTGCTCACCGTCTGGTTCTCTTGGGACCTGAATTTTTCTGGGCCCAAAGAAAGATATGATTTGGTAGATTATTCTCAGGATGGGAGGAACGTTCTCTCATGATTTTCTACATCTTAAGCAGAGGAAGTTTTCTCATATGTTTTTAAAATCACTTTTCTTTCCTTTTTTGCAAATTATCTCTTTTGATAGTTACCTGTTTATCTTGTGACTTAGTGTTGCCATTGAGTTTCACAGTCTCCTAATGTAGTAAAGACACTCTTTTGTTGTGTTCGCTGCAAATATCGTTTCAGCTTGTTCTTAGCGTCTTAATTGCATCACACTGGTAATAAAGAGATGTGAAATTTTAATGCAGTGGAATCTATTGATCTTTCCTTGTGTGAATTCCTTTTATCTTCTTTAAGCCTAGAGAATCCTCTCTCCAGAGCTTTGAGAAATGCTCCTTTCTACTCTCCCCACTAGTATTAATGACTTGAGTTTTCACCCTTAATTCTCTTAATCCATTTAGAATTTTATGTTAGGAAGTCAGTATTCCGTAGATTTATTTCCTTTCAGCTAATCATCCCGGTACTTATGACTCATACTCGTCCCCTTGTCGTTGAATATAATGTATTATACTCTTGCATGTAACATAGGGCCTATTTCTGAACCACGAAATCTTTTTCAGTCACCTGGCTATTCATGAGATCGGGTTTTCTTCTTCTTAGTAAGGTTACATGTTTAGACTAAAGAAATTATTTTTCTGTTAGAAAAACATTTGCCACATTTCTCCCAGGCCCATGTCAAACTGCTCTCAGGGCAGCTCGGTCAGAAGCCTCGGAGTGTGGTGGAGAGGACTCGGTCCTCTCGCTGCTGGAACTGTGCAGCCCGCTGCCGGGCCTCCGTGGAGACTGACATGTAACATGGCCACTGAGTTGCCGTGTGGCCCGAGCTGCCCACTGTGACCTCGGTGTCGTCCAGCCCTCCAGGCCGTCAGGTTAGGTGTGCACAGTGGTGCTCAGTCCTCACGGGGACATCGGCCCGAGGGGCCGGGGATGCAGGGCAGTTGCAGGAGGACGTGGCCCGAATGCCCACAGTCTCACCCGGCCACACCGCCTGCTCCCTCCCTGCTCACATGGTGGCCTCGGGGGGGGGGGGGGACTTCCTTGTGACCAGGGGACCGAGGAAGAGAGGGCGCGGGCCTGGTGCACCGGTGGTTCTGCCGAAAGTGGACACCCTTCAGCCCCTTGGGGACTAGTGTGTGTTGATTCTCTGTTGCCCCCCAAGCAGACGCCACAGCCAGGCGCGGAAAGCAGCGTAAGTGTCATCTGGGTCAGAGGCCTTGGCGGGGGGGGGGGGTGGGGGGGGTGGGGGGGTGGGAGGGGCGGAGGGGGCGGCAGGCGTCAAGCAGAGTGCAGCTGCTGTGGCTCCCCTGCGTCCTGGGCCGCTTCCCTGCTCACTCGGTTTGTTGGTAGAATTCACTTCCTTGTTGTCCTGGGACCCACGTCCCTGTCCTCTTGTGCCGTGTGACCTGAGGCCACTCTGAGCCCCTGGAGGCCGTGTCCGCCCTGGCTGGGGTTGCCTTCTCCACCTCAGGGCCAGCAACGTGGCCTAGTCTTCCTCAGGTCGGTCTCCTGACCTCAGCTGGGAAAGGCTCTCTGCCTTTAGGACTCATGTGGTTAGCTGCGGCCGCAGGGATGGTCGGACAATCTCCTCATCTCAGAGTCCTTAACCTTCACCACGCTGGCAAAACCCCTTCTGCCGTGGAAGGTGATGTGTTCACGGGATCCGGGATTATGACGTGGACAGTGTCGGGACGTTATCTGCCTCCCACGCTGGGTGCCCACAGCTTAACCACGACCCTCTTCCCCAAGTGAATACAGTCTGTTTTGCTGGGACGAATAGTCATGGTTCTAAGAAATCTTATATTTAAGAAACAAAAATAAGCAAATAAATAGTTTTCATGGATAAAATGTCAGGGAGCTGAAACTTTCGGCTTTACAATAACAATGTCAGTTTTCTACAAAAATGTCACTAATGACTGTACTTTGTAACTGTAAGTGTATTTTTTTACTGATAAACAGTATATACTCGTTAATCAAGAGAGACAAAACCAAACCTGAATTTCTGGAGCAGATTCTAAGCAGGCGAGTTTGTGTCCGTAGCACAAGGTTCCAGGACCTTCTGGGTGTATCGCAGTTGGCTCAACAGCTGCTGGAGTGAACGAAGCAACAGCACCTCCTGAGAGCTGGGTGGGCCGTGGAACGCCCGGTCTGTGTGCAATGCTGGTTCCCAGGCAGCCTGCCCACCGCACACACCTCAGCTTCCTGTTTTCAAACTCCTGCTGTCGGAGAGAGCGCATCGTTAATTGGGTGTTTTAGATGCTATTCTGAGCAAGTTTCCTTTTTTTCCCTAAAGAGCTATTTTAGGAGTAAAACGCCTCTGGTTCGGCAGAGCTGTCCTCTGTGCCTGCACTGGCGCAGCAGGTCCCCCTGGGCTGCCGTCAGGACTGCCCTGGCCCATTGCTCAGGGTCGCGCCCACCCCCCACGCATCTGCGGACGCACGCACGTCTTCCTCACACCTCTGACAGAGAACACGCCTTACCAACCAGCATGGCATTTCCCCTAAACTATGTTGCAGAACGCTAGTTCTGAGCCGTGTTCCGTGAACAAAGGGTCTCCTGAATTCCTCTAATGGCAGCTATAGAGTAACTGGTAGGCAACTTGTTCTACTACCAGAAAATACCTCTAAACCGTACGGGAGAGTGAGCCAGGCGTTAACCTGTGGCCAGAGCAGAACTTGGGGGCCTGAAGAGGGGAAGACACGGGGTGCCCCGGGCGACGCCCCGCCCTCTGACTGGCACTTTCCCATGGAGGGAACGGGAGTCTGGGTGAGGGAGAGGACTCACCGTGTGGCCATCTCACTGTGACCACGAGGCCAAGCCCGTCGTCCTGTCCACGGCCTCTGGGCATCCGCGGTGTGAGGTGCTTGTTCACATCTCTGCCCGCTTCCCCCCGGGTGGTCCGTCTGTGTCTAGCTGGTTGTCAGAGTTCTTCCCGTGCTCTGGACAGTCCTCGGCGAGCGGGTGTTTAGACGTCTTCTCTGAGCCGGTGGTTTGCCTTGTCCCTCTTCTTTGTCCTTGATACAGTCCCCGCTACCCAGGTTTGCTTTATGGGCGGTGCTGTTCGTGTCCTGATGAGAAGTCTGTGCGTCTCCAAGGTCATGAAGCCCCACTAGGCTTCCCCTAGAGGATGACTGTTTCACCTCTCATGTTCATTTCTGCAGCCCGTGGGAAAGTGTTATTTTGTCTGCAGTGTGAGGTAGGGGCTGCGTAGACCCCCTGTGGGCGCCCAGGCAGCAGAAGGGCCATCCTCCCCCGGCCATCGTGGTGTCCCTTCATCACACGGGTGACGGTACCCGTGTTGGCCCGCCCAGCCTGCCCCTTTGACCACAGCCTGTTCTTGTCCCACTGCCACCTCCCCATCTTCTTTCAGACCCTCAGAAGGTCCAGTCCTGGTAGAGTGTGCATCCTCCAGGTCTGCCTCCATCTCCAGCTGCCTCAGTGGCCCTCGACCCTGCCGTTCCACACAGCATAGGACCAGCTGGGGCAGGGCACGTGGGTCAGCAAGGCCTTCTGTGCGACTCACAGCCCTGGGAGCTGGCCGCTAGCTTGTGAAGGCATCTCAGTGGTGATGAGACCCTTCCCTTCTGGGCAGGGGGACCACGTGTCTCTCAGGCAGATACACGGCAGGCCGTACCCCGGTCGTGCGCGAAACAGCATGCCTGATGTTGATTCGTCAGTAATGAGACATTTCTTTTAGAACAGATAGACCCTCAGCCAGACCTTGTTGAACTTCAGGAGCTGTAGGAAGAGTGTCTTCAGGAAGGAGGACAAAGGAGGCTGCTTTGGTCCATCATTCTGTCTGTCTGTCTGCTCACTCACTCACTCTATCTATCCGTCTCTCATCTATCTATCTATCCTTCCCATCTATCTATCTATCTATCTATCACTTACTTAGATTAGCTGTTTTCCATTCATCTCAGCCACGCATGTGAGCAGAAACGACCCTGTATGTCAGCAGTCCCCAGGGCTGTGTCTATGAGTGAGGCTCTGCCCTGCCTGGGTCATTCCAGTCCTGGTCTCAAGCCGGGACGCAGGCTCAGAGGCCGGGTCCCATCCTCAGCCCAGGCTTCCTGGGGGGTCCCGAGCTGAGCGGCAGCCCCAGACCCAGCCACTCCTCTCAACTGGGCCCAGGCATTAACACGCTTGCGGAAACACACCCCAGATACCACACTTTGAACCCTGCGTCTCGGTTCAGTGGCTGGCAGGTTTCAGAGCCAAAGAAGCTGTACGTGAGTACAAAGATGGAAAGAATGAAAGGGTTTCATTTAAACCCTTTCCGTATTTGAGGCAGTGAGTGCAGTGAGCCAGTGCGGTGAGAACCAGATGGCACTGTGCCAGTGGGAGGTGGTGTCCCCCGGCCCGAGTTTCCGGGTGAGCCGGACTTGGGGGGGAATGCGAGCTTCAGGCCGCGAGGTGCAGCGAGAGGCTCTGGGGCGCCTTCTATCTCGCCGGCTGCCCCCCAGGCCCACCAGGCCCTCCAGGAGTGGACATCATTCCCCAGTGTGCCCCTGCCCTCTCCAAGGCCAGTTCTCCCATCCGTCATGTGCACTCCTGGTGCCAGGAGGGATTCTGCAGAGGCTTCCCGAGAACCTCCTTTGCTTCCTTGCAGCCCTGACACCCCTTGCGGGGACCTGGCCTTCCCCTCGTGTGCAGCCCGTCCTGGGCTTTCAGAAACTCCTGGGACCTTTTCTGGGACTGTCCAGGATCAGCCCCCAGGGCGGTGTGAGAACGTGAGGCACCAGGCAGGCCCCGAGCGCCTGGATCCTGGGCCTTTTGTGCAGCACCTGGGATGCACAAAGGCCCGTTGGTTTGGTTGTGCGGTGGTGGGGACAGTGGTCTTCAAGCAGCAAGACGTGCACCCACTGTGCACACTTAGAGGGCTTTCCGAGGGGGGTGTGGGCTGCCCGCGGCTCCCTCTTCATCTCCCCCCGCCCCCCACCGGCTCTACAAAGCCAGGCAGACCCTCCCCTCCCCAGGCGGACAGCTCTTGGGCACCAAACACAGGGAGAAGGGAAAGCTTTAGCTAAAGTACTGAGACCACCAGCCCCCTCCAGCTTACTCAGAGATGTGTTTCTAATACAATTTTACTTCTTACATTTAATAATTTATCAGAATTTGTAATTGTGCTATTTGAACCAGTTATACAGCCATAATAATTGCAATGATAACTCAACCTGAAAGATAAGTTTGTATAACCTCAGTGCTGAAGGTCACAGTAAAAAATCTAAATTTCCATTTATATGCATTTTCTTGTGCTGTAAAGATGTGATAGGGTGATCAATGAAAGTCCTTCAATCAAAAAAAGGTATCCCATTGGGGGCCATATATAACCTTACTCTGTGTGGTTGGTAGAATTTCAAAAAGAAGAGGAATAATGTAAAGATTCTACTAAAGAAGAGGTTGTTGACATTTTTTACATCGATGGCAGTAGGTTTCCAATCACTGTTGTGGTTTAGACAACTTTCATTGCTCTCCGTCAAGTTCACGAGCCCTTTCCCCTGCGATGTGTAATTCTGCTGTTAACACCATCCAGCGCATTTCTCGTCTCAGACACGGTGTTTTATCTCCGTGTTATTGAGTTGGATCCTTCAGCATTTACTCCATGTGTCTTCTTCACCTGCTGCTGTTTCCTCTACCTTCTGGAGCTGTGGTTTTATCAGTACTGGCTGTTTTAACATCCTGGTCTACTAATTCTCACATCTGCCTCACATCTGCATTTCTTTCTATTAGTTGTTTTTTTTCCCCCCTCTCATTAGGTCCTATTTCCCTCCTTCTTTGCACGCCTGGTCATTTTTGATTGAATGCCGGACATTGTGATTTTATATTGTCGGGGCTGAATTCTTTGTGTTCCTTTAAATATCTGAGCATTGTTCTGGGCGCAGGTGAGCCACTTGGGAAGAGTGTGTTGCTTTTGAGGCTTTTCCTTTCAGCTTTTCTGAGTCAGAAGCGGAGCAGCCTTCAGCCTCGGCTAATGTGGCTCACTCTTGAGGTCACCCTGCTGGGCTCTGTCTCCGCTGCCTCAGGACCACAAGCCTTGAGGGGAATCCACCAGGCCACGCTGTGCCATGTGTTGTGGGGACAGCAGGCCTGGACCAGGCGCTCCTTGGGGGACGTGCTCCCTCTGAACCCCAGTTTCCTCATCTGAAGAACCAGGTTTTGGCTGGTGATCCTGAGAGTCTTTCCTGGACATCTGGTGGTTACACGTCTCCATTTTTATTTTATTTTTTTAATTTAATTTTATTTTTAAAATTTATTTTATTTATTTATTATTTTTGGCTGTGTTGGGTCCTCGTTGCTGCGCACAGGCTTTCTCTAGTTGCGGCGAGCGGGGGCTACTCTTTGTTGCGGTGCGCAGGCTTCTCATTTTGGTGGTTTCTCTTGTTGCGGAGCACGGGCTCTAGGCGCGCGGGCTCAGTAGTTGTGGCTCGCAGGCTCTAGAGCACAAGCTCAGTAGTTGCAGCACACTGGCTCAGTAGTTGTGGCTCGTGGGCTCTAGAGCGCAGGCCCAGTAGTTGTGGCGCACGGGCTTAGTTGCTCTGCAGCATGTGGGATCTTCCCGGACCAGGGCTCAAACCCGCGTCCCCTGCACTGGCCGGAGGATTCTTAACCACTGCGCCACCAGGGAAGCCCACACGCCTCCATTTTTAAACGTGATTGGGCAGGTGATGGGTAGAAGCAAAGCTGTGTATAAACCCGGTTCTGTTGTTTTCAAAACTCTTGCGCTGCCACCTGGAAGACATTTACAGCGCTCAGTGGTTCACTTTATAAAGTCATAGCTGCTGCCAGTTCTTGTGTCTCAGGAGGGACATCCAGGGGTTAATGTCAGGTAAGCCTTCCTCCCTGGACCAAATTAAAGCGCCTTATACAGCACGTGTTTTCCCCCAAGAGCCGTTCACTCAAGTGCGGGGGTGATGACCCTTTCCTCAAACAGGTGGGTGGTTTCTACAATCATTTAATATCATGTCTGTCTTCGATCCTGAGACTTGAGCTGGAAAATTTCAAATCGTGCTTGTGATTTAAATTATAACTGAAATAGTCGTAAATACAAGTCCAAGATTTCCTTCTTTGCTCACAAAGTTGTGGCAGACCTTCTGCCTCCAGGAAGACGGAGCAGACATGCTTCTCCTGTTCCTCCTGTCAAGACAAGAAAAACTCTGCACATTGGGTCTAAAGCAAACATAAGGAGACTCTGAAAGGGGGCATGAAGGAGGCATCCGGCTAGGGTCCTCGAGACCCAAGAAGATACAGCGCAGAGAGCTCCCTGGGTTTCCCTGGCCTCGTACATTCCGGCGTTGGGAGTTGAAGAAGCCAAGTCAGACACACCAACAGGCACAAACAGAAACAGCCCCAAGAAAAGCCTGCTCTCTCTGGCCAAAGGGCCAGCAGCAGAACAGCCGAGAACAGCCTAGCAACAGACGTCTTACTGAAGAGGATGTACAGATGGCAGATGAGAACATGAAAAGACGTTACCAATCGTGGTTAGGGAAATGCCAGTGAAAACCACCGTAAGACATAAATCGTACCAATGTTTTCTTAGGTCAATCTCCCAAGGCAGTAGAAATAAAAACAAAAATAAGCAAATGGGACCTGATCAAACTTACAGACTTGTGCACAGGAAGGGAAACCATAAGCAAAAGGAAAAGACAACCTATGGAATGGGAGAAAATGTTTGCAAATGACGTGAGCGACAAGGGCTTAGTTTCCAGAATATACAAACGGCACGTACAACTCAATAGCAAAAAAACAAACAACCCAATTGGAAAATGGGCAAAACGCATCTCCCGATACCTGGCAAACACGTGCAGTATTGCCTCACGGACTGATGGCTTCTCGGAGGTACCTACCAGTGTATTTGGGGAGAAGCTTCGAGAACAAGTTGCGGAGCGGCCGTCCTTCTATGAGACTGGAGAGATTCCACGAAATAATCTGGATGTCATGAAGGAGGCAATGGTTCAGGCAGAGGAAGCAGCTGCTGAGATTACTAGGAAGCTGGAGGAACAGGAGAAGAAACGCTTGAAGAAGGAAAATAAAAGGCTGGCTGCGGTGGCCCCGGCGTCTTCAGAAAACAGCAGTAGGACCCCGGAGGAATGTAAGGGGACAGTGAAAGACCCAAAAGGAAGCAAAAGCAAAAGCCCCAGGAAGCGCCTCAGGAGAATGGAATGGAAGCTTCCCAGAATGGAATGGAATGGAAGACCGTCTGTCTCCTCCAAACCCAGAAAAGAGAAATCTTTTCCCAAGGAGAAGTTGGTTAGTAGTGATCCTGAAGAGACAGCTGGAGTGGAAGTCTCACCAACAGGAAGAAATCTTTCCCCAAAGAGGAACCAGAGAGGGACCCTGAAGAGTCAGGACACCAGAGGGTCCCCGAGAAAAAGAGGGAATTCCCTTCCAAGGGGAAGCCCCGCAGCAGTGAACCCGAGGAGGCTGCTGCCAGCAAGAGCCGCAGCTCCAGGACAAAGAGAAAAGCTCCGAAGCTCCTCCAGGGAGAGGAGATGGACGCTTCCCTAGTGGGGCACAGCTGGCAGGGGCATTTCCCGACCATCCCCTGTAGCCCAATAAAAACAAAAACAACAACCACAACAAATGGGCAAAAGACCTGAATAGACATTCCTCCAAAGAAGACATACAGGTGGCCGACAGGCACATGAAAAGATGCTCAACGTCGCTAATTATTAGAGAAATGCAGATCAAAACTACAGTGAGGCATCACCTCATACGGGTCAGAATGGCCGTAATTAAAAGGTCTGCAGATGACAAATGCTGGAGAGGGTGTGGAGAGAAAAGGAACCCTCCCACACTGTTGGTGGGAATGTAAATTAGTGTAGCCACTATGGAAAACAGTACGGAGGTTCCTCAGAAAACTAAAAACAGAGCTACCATATGATCCAGCAATCCCACTCCTGGGCATATATCCGGACAAAACTATAATTCAAAAAGATACCTGCACCTCTGTGTTCATAGCAGCACTATTCACAATAGCCAAGACATGGAAACAACCTAAATGTCCATCAACAGATAACGGATAAAGAAGATGGGGTACATATAAACAGTGGAATACTACTCAGCCATAAAAAAGAATGAAATAATGCCATTTGCAGCAACATGGATGCAACTAGAGATTACCATACTAAGTGAAGTAAGTCAGAAAGAGAAAGACAAATACCATATGATATTACTTATATGTGGAATCTAAAATATGACACAAGTGAACCTATCTACAAAACAGAAACAGACTCACTGACATAGAAAACAGACTTGTGGTTGCCAAGGGGGAAGTGGGTGGGGGAGGGATGGATTGGGAGTTAGGGATTAGCAGATGCAAACTCTTATATATAGAATGGATAAACAGAAAAGTCCTACTATATAGCACAGGGAACTATATTCAATATCTTTAGATAAACCATAATGAAAAAGAATATAAAAAAAGAATGTATATATATATATATGTATAACTGAGTCACTTTGCTGTACAGCAGAAACTAACACAACATTGTAAATCAACTATACCTCATTAAAAAAATAAAACCACAATGAGATGCCACCTACCGGGATGGCTAAAATCAAAAACAGCAACCCCAAATGCTGACGAGGATGCAGACAGACCAGATCCCTCACGTGCTGGGGGCAGGGCTGTCAGGTGGTGCGGCCCCTCTGGAAAGCAGTTTGCAGTTTCTTAAGTGACTAAACATTCAACTGTGTACGATCCAGCAGTTGTACGTCTAGGCATTTGTATCAGAGAAATGAAGACTTATGTTCACACAACAGTCTGCCCATGAATGTTTATGGCATCCTTGTCCGTAATAACCTAAAACTGGAAGCAGCCCAGGTGTCCTTCAGTGGGTGAGTGGATAACGTGACCACACTACGAGTGCTACGTACACAGCAGTAAACACGAACGAACATGAACTCTACACACACAACTTGGATGGATCTCCAGAATTACGCTGAGTGAAAAAAGGTGATTCCAAAAGGTCACATACTATACGATTTCGTTTCTATAACCTTCTTGAAATGACAAAATTATAGAAATGGAGAGCAGATTTGTGGTTGCCAGGGGCTAAGGAGGGGATAAAGGTTGGGTTTAAAAGGCAGCAGGAGGGATCCTCGTGGAGAGAGGGTGTTCCGTAACCTGACATTTCCAAAATCAGTGTCCTGGTCATGATTCTTAGTTTCTCAAGATGCTTCCGTGGTGGGAACTGCACCGAGGGTACGTGGGATCTCTCTGTATTCGTTCACGTGGCTGCACCTGAATCTACAATCATCTCGAAGTTTATTTAAGAATAAGCCGTCCCCAAACTGGGATGTGTCTGAAGTCGGTGCAGGAAGGGGAGTTGTTTCTGAGCGCAGCGCTGGGCGCACGCCGTGTGGGGTGTGACACCCAGCCTTCCAGGTCAGAGAAGCACACCCGGAGCACCCCTCAGCTGCCCCCGGGCCTGCCGCCGGGCTCGGCCGTTTTTCTCCTCCTTGTACCCTCGGACGGGACGCCTCTGCCTAGGGGACCCAGTGGCCTGACTTGAAGGTTTGCCAGAAAAGTCCCTTTGATGGGGTGCTGTGCGCGGCCGCCTCTCTGGGCCTTTTGCTGAGCCGAGAAAACCCTGTGCTGGGCAGCCGTGTCCTCGGGGTCAGAGCAGGATGGCAGAGGCCTCCTTGCTGGGCGGGGGAGGAGAGGGGCTGCTGCCCCATTTGCTCAGAGCTGTTCCGACCTCAGGACGAGAGAGAGCGCGTGGGTAGGGGCTCAGGGTGCAGGAACTCGGGCGCTCGACCGAAGGCTGACGTGACTCGGCTCCCCGGGTCGTGTCCTGCAGGCACAGGCGCTATGGCTGGCGTGGCTGCACCGGGGCTGCTCCGGTCCCTGGTCCCCATGAGGCTTCACGCTGTAGTCTCGTGCGCGCCCCTCGGACTCCTGAGCTCTGCCTCTGGCCCCTAGAAAAGTCGATTCAGCCTCAGCCTCTTTGCCCCGCTAGCCCTTCGGAGGACCGTCTCCCGCCCTTCATCTGCGGGAGGCCCCAGGACGCTCAGGGGCCCGCTGTTCCCAGGGTCGGCGATGGGGGGGCCAGGGGTGGAGGCCCTCCGGGCTTCTTGTCTGGGCAGCCCTCTGCCGCCGCCTGCGCCCCTGCGCCACGCCGCAGCCCCCGGAGCCCGTGCTACTCCCCAGCCCCACCTCCTGGAGGCCGGGCCCTGCTGGGGGCTTCCCCGCCTGCCCCATGCTCTCCCTGTTCCGCCCAAGCAAAACTCCTCTTTCTGGAGGTCTCCAGGCGTGGGCCAGAGTCTTCGATCAACACTTACATCCAGCCTTGCATGACCAGTTGATTTCCCTCTCTGGGGGATGTTGATGTTTTCCAAGAAAAATGAATTTTAATGGGAAAGGGGTCTCTTCAGGGCTCCTCCGGGACCCATGGCTGGCCTGTTCCAGGGAGTAAAATGTGTCCGCTCTGAGCCACAGACCCTCGCCAGCCCCGCTGCCAGGCTCGCGGTGAGGTGAGGGTCCTGCCTGGGGAGGAAGGCGCCTGGAACCCGCACCCCAGCCCGGTCTGAGGGCCCCACAGCCTACGCCCTGTGTGTCCGCCCCGCTGCCACCGGGACCTGGACCTGTGCCCCCTCCTCCGGCCATTGGTCCCGTGGCCTGTACTTTGGAGGTCGCTGTGGGATATGACAGGTGCCTCTGACCCTCCCGCACCTTGGATTTCCATGGAATTGACAAGATCAGAAGCATCAGGTCATCCTTTCTTCTCCGTAGATAAACCGCTTAACCCAGAAAGAGTCCATGTAAATACGACCAGCTTTGCAAGGTCAAAACCCCGTTATGACCCTGGCCGCTCACCCGTCGCTGGGGCGTCACCCCGGCTGCGGTCTGCCTGTTGGCGGTTTCCTTCTTCCCGCACGTCGGGGGCGGCGCACCAGCCCGGAGTCTCCACGTGGAGAAATGCTGCATGGAGGCCGGCAGGACAGGTGGGGGCCAAGCATACGGACCGGCTTCCCGTGGCGACTGTTGCGTGGTACAGACATGCTCGTGGACCGCGAGCTTTGTCTCCTCTCTCAACCCTCCCAACACAAAATGACTTCTTCAGAGAGATCAGAACAGACCTCTTCTGCTTGTTTTATTACCTCCTTGGAGACCCCAAGACAGAGGCGGACAGACTGCGCTGTGGATCCGATAATTTAACAACTTCTGACCAAAGCGCGGCAAACGCGGTTGGTCTGGGTCTCAAGTGGGAGCTGGGTTGGTGCAGGGAGCACGAGAGGACTTGGTGAAACCCCCCACCCCCTCTCCTGCACCCCTGGGCCTCCCATGTAGGCACACGACACTCGTATTTGGGAGGGTCTGATTCAACGGCAAAGATTTAAGGCGCCCGGCACCGCGACGCAGACTCCAATTACGGGAGCAGAGTGACTTGAGGGTGCTTAAGTGAGTATCAGGCGGGCTGCAGCCTGGTCACCGCCCCACGCATGGCCGGTCGGACATCGCCCCTCCCCTTCCCACCAGCACCGCAGCTCCCAACCATGAACTGAGCGGGCGGGAGGCCCAAGGCCTGACCCTGAGTCTGGGGGCGGTTCCACATCTGAGGTTCAGACAGCGTGGTCTGTGGCTCCACGTGGAGGGGCGGCTCCGGCCCACCCGAGACCTGGTGGTAGGGCTGGCACAGCACTGCTCCGACCCCTCCAGAGGGCAGTGACGCTTCCTGGCAGGAGTGCCCACCCGGCGGCCAGAGCATACAGGAGAGCCCGAGGCCTTCCATGCGCTGGGCCCCGAGGCCACAGAGGGCTCCGTGGACGTTCGTGAGTGGCCATGCGGAGCTGTCAGAGCTGGGGCGGCGTGTGCAGGGCTGCCTGCGGCTCAGGGGTGGGGCTGCCTGGCGGGAAAGGAGAGCAGGTGCTGGGAGGGTGGATCCTAGCGTGGGCGCCCCATCATGGGAGGTGGCCGAGAGAAAGGGGGGGGCAGGCAGTGGAGCCCCCGCGGATGTATCTGCGTTTAGCGAGCTGCTCCAGTTTCCCCGAGGGAGGGACAGGCACGCCCCCCCATCCCCACCCTGACCACCCAGCATCCAGTCTCCGTGCAGGCGGCCCCGCCTGCTGCGACCTGTGACCGCCATCCCTGCAGGATCCGTGCTCGGCCCTTGGCCCGTCAGCTGCCGTGAGGGCCCCACCCTGGGTGGGCAGCTTGGGCTTCACGGGCCCGAGGGTCTCAGCCAGGGAGGGAGAGCCCTTGACGGAGAGCGGTGGGGCTGAGCCCTGGTGAATGCAGCCCCCGTGCGGATCCAGGCCCACGCTGGGCAGACAGGGTGGCCACAAGGGCCCTGTCCAGTGGGTGCCCGTGGTGTCCTTCTCAGACGGCCCCACCGCAGCCCCTCAGGCCTGTGCTCCCACTGGCTAATCACGGGCCTCCTCGGACGAGAGCACAGCCCTGGCACGAGCCAGCTGAAGCCCCCGGCATCCCCGAGGTGGAGGGCTTCGCAGCGCTGGCCGAGACCTCACCACTCCCAAAGCCTCTGTCTCCCCTCCGTCCGCCCTTTCTTTCTCCCGGGGTGGCAGGAAGGACATGGAAGTATGTGTTACGTACGTAGCATCCGTGAGACTATGTGCTTTGTGGGTGTGGGTGTGTGTGCGGTGAAGCCACAGGGTGCAGAGAAGCACGTAACAGGGACCAGGGGACCCTGAAGCTGCCCGGGCACACGTGGCCTCCATGTCACGGGAGCCCCGTTTCCCTCTGACGTGGGCAGCGGTGCCCGTGGGGAAGTGTGGTGACCCCGTCTACCGAAGCGCCGACTCCCCAAAGGCCCAAAGCGGATGCGCTCAGTACAGATAGGATGCGGGGCAGAGGGGGCGACCCCCGTGCTGCTCCCCGGGAGTCGCCCTGAAGAGTGCCCCCGGAGGACGAGCGTGGCCCGGGCAGAAGGAGAGGCCCTGGACGCCCTGCCTCGGGTGTGGGCGAGTGGGACCCCCACGTGCTCCCAGCGGGCTCTGGGGAGATTTACTTTGTCCACACTCATTTCCATAAATAACGAGGTCAAGACACTTACCGTATTTGTGCCTAAATGGATGTTGGAGAAAACTGTGAACTTGCCTTTAGGGAGACGCCAGGCTGGGGCTGAAGATCCGTTACTGCGTCGAAAGCTCTCGGTGCTGGGAGGCCGGGGCCAGGGTGGAGGCCGCTCAGCCCCTGGGGGTCTGAGCCAGCCAGAGCTGACGCCCGTCTGCATCGAGCCCTCCGGAGGAAATAAAGGTGGACTGTGTTCTGGACCAGCCCGAGGCCGGGTGGGCGGGGCCTGGCTGGGGGCGGGGCGCGGAGGGCCCCTCTGCTGCTGTCCAGTGGGGCGCCCCACCTCCGGCGTCTCCTTCAATATTACCCTGCCTTTGGTTACCTGTTAGACGGCTGGTGATGCTGCTCTCTATCCAGGAACGGCCTGCAGAGTTTCATTTAAAAATAAGTAAAGAATAACAAGACCATTTTCAGAAAACTAGCAGTTGGGGAGGAGCTCAGCCAGTGAATTGCACAGGCGCTGGGAATTCACTGCGATGGCAGGACACGGGGAGGCGGGAGGGTAGGGCCGGGGGGCTGGGTCCTGGCACAGTTGCTCGTGAGACGGCGTGGAGAACAGGCTGGAGAGGGTGACGGGGGCGGGGGGGGGGGGAAGTAGGGAGGGTGGGGCTTGGTCCAGGGGAGTCGCTGTGAGACCGGGCCTGGGGACACTGCAGGGCAGCCATGGGGCCAGGTCCCTACTCACAGAAGGCTGAGTGCTGGCTGACGGCACGACCCCCCACCCAGAACTCCTGGCCAGTGGGTCCCAGTGGTCCCCCAGGACCTCCCAGACCAGGCCTTGAAGAGCCTCACCAGGTGGACGGGACCCGCTGTGCACCTCAGCACGGGTGTCCAAAGCACAGGATGGAGGCCTTGGGGGACACTGGGGGCACTCTCGTGTCTCTCTGTGCGGGTGAGGAAACTGAGGCACGGGGTGTCGCGGGGAATGAGTGCAGAGCAGGGCTCAGCCTGCCTCTGCTTTCTCATCCAGGCGAGGTTGGTGGATGCACCCAGTTCCCACACTTGCGCCGGCGCGAGGACACAGGAGGGGGGAGGGGCAGCCCCAGGCCTGGGGGCAGCAGGCTCGGGCACGGGGCTGGGTGCTGGCACCCAGGGGGGCCCAGGGCACGTGCTCACCCGCTGAGCTGGCTGGGCACCTGGGCTGAGGGTGTGACCCCTTCCGAGGTGAAGTTTGTAGGCCCCGTGGAGGGGCCCAGGGGTCCCAGCCGCCACTCCCTTTGGTGTTTCTAACCCACTGTTCCCATCAGGCTGCCACACACAGCCTTATGAAAGGCGGGCCTTAACTTTGGGTCCCCCGGTGTCTTATTCCAAAGGGGCAAAGAGCAAACATTCATTAAGCGCTGGTCACATGTGCGGCAGGGGACTTGCTCTAGCTTTGGGGGGGGTCCCCGTCAGGGGTGCTGTGCAGAGCGCAGAAGGCCCCTGCGGGCCCGGGGCTGTGACCTGGCGGGCAGTCAGGAGCCAGCGGGGCCCCGCCCACCCTGCGGCGCCGAGCTCAGGCCTGCTCACCAGGTGTGCTTCCCCTCCAGGTGACTGAGAAAATGTAGCGGAGCCCAGCTCGGCGCGCACAGCCCAGCCCGGACGAGCGGCCCGCCCCGAGCGCCCCTCGGGCCACCCTCACCATGTCCAAGAAGGGCGCGGGCGGCCGAAGCAAGGGGGACAAGGCAGAGGTCCTCGCGGCGCTGCAGGCCGCCAACGAGGAGCTGCGGGCCAAGCTCACCGAGATCCAGATCGAGCTGCAGCAGGAGAAGAGCAAGGTGGGCCCCGCGCCCCTCCGCGCCCCCACCACCTCACCACGCCTTCCTGGGCCCCCCTGCCTCGCCACGCCTTCCTGGGCCCCCCGCGCCCCCCCACCTCGCCACGCCTTCCTTGGCCCCCCGCGCCCCCCCACCTCACCACGCCTTCCTGGGCCCACCGCGCCGCCCCCCGCGCCCCCCCCCCGCCTCGCCACGCCTTCCTGGGCCCACCGCGCCGCCCCCCGCGCCCCCCCCGCCTCGCCACGCATTCCTGGGCCCCCCGCGACCCCCACTGCCTCGCCACGCCTTTCTGAGCCCCCCGCGCCCCCCTACCTCGCCACGCCTTCCTGGGCCCCCCGCGCCCCCCCACCTCGCCACGCCTTCCTGGGCCCCCCGCACCCCCCCCCCGCCTCGCCACGCATTCCTGGGCCCCCCGCGCCCCCCACTGCCTCGCCACGCCTTCCTGGGCCCCCCGCGCCCCCCACTGCCTCGCCACGCCTTCCTGGGCCCCCCGCGCCCCCCACTGCCTCGCCACGCCTTCCTGGGCCCGCAGGGTCTGCCCGGAGCGGGGTGGAGCCAGGTCTCTGCAGATGTGCCAGCCCAGGTGGTCCCCGGGTCCCAGCGGCTCTCAAGGCAGCTCGGGAGCATAGACAGCGCCAGGGAGGGGGCTCCAGACCCACAGGGGGGTGTGCGGACACGGGCCTGACCCGCGGGAGCAGCCCTGGTCCTCAGCGTGTGGGCCGAGGGGCCTTGTCCAACCACACCGTCCCTGGAACGGTGCGGCTTCCCCCTGAACTGTTCACAGTGGAATTTCACCCAAATATAACAGCCCCAAAGCAAACAGCCAGGCCCTGGGCTCAAGGCCTCCAGGTGTTGGGAGGCAGCTCTCCTAACCGACCCACTTGGAAGCGTCGGTCCCAGACCCCAGTGGGCAGCCCTGTGATGACCCCCTGCCCCGACACCCAGCCCTCGGGGGTCCTTGCAGCCTGCAGAGAAGGCTGGGCTTGTGCTGCGGCTGAGGGGGTCCTGGTCAGAGGATGCCCTCCCCTCTCAGTGCCAGGCCAGGCCCGGGGGGCCGTCTCCCCCTCCCACGCTTCCCTGCCTCTCTGTCACCTCCATCCTCTCCTCGCTTCCCACCCAGGAGCCACTAGGAAGTACATGAGCTCTTGGGAAGGAGATGCAAAGAAGAGAAAATCTGGGGAGAGGGAGGCGTGGGGAGGGGAGAACACCAGGGCGGGCTTCTCTCCCGGAGAGTTTGAAAGGTCCCTGGCTGTGGTCTGGCCGGCATAACGGCCCCGCAGCCTTGCCCTCCCGGGAGGCCCGGTCAGGGAGGGAGTCACAGGAGGCGGGGGCCAGCTGCTTCGCAACCTCCTGGTTAAATCACAAGAGGGATGGTATTTTGTGACGTGTGATGACTATATGGAATTCAGAGTTCATTGTTAGTAGATAAGTCGTTAGGACCCAGCCCCGCCCGTTCGTTTACACATCGTCTGCAGCTTAGTAACAGCAGCGCCATCTGAGCCATAGGCCTGAAATACTGCGTGCATGGCCCGTTACAGAAAAAGCGTGCGGGCCGGTCCTGGTCACCTCCCTCCCTCCTAGGTCCCTTGCTCTGTGAAAGGGGACAGACAGCTCCGGGCGCAGGGCCTCCAGCATGGACACTAGAAGGCGGCTGTCACAGTGACCACGTGGCCGTTCCCGTGGCCAGGCCACCTCGCTGGGCCTGCAGGACAGTCAGAGCCTGCTGAGTGCCCGTGGTGAGGACCCAGGGAGTTGGAGAGCATCGGTGTCAGCACCTGCTCTGGGCCAGGTGGTCGCAGAGCCAGCAAGGACAGCCCAGGGGGCCCCGACACGCTGCCTGGCTGGAGCACGGGGCAAAGGCACCGACATGAGTGGCCTGGGATGGAGAGTTGTCGAGTTGTCGCCGGACGCAGAGAGCATCTGTTCTGCGCCCTAGAGGCACGTGGGCGCTCCGAGTATCTTGTCCTGACCAGACTGTAGGGGCTGCGAGGCCAAGCCTCGGACATCACTCTGGCCCTCCCCCTCCCCTGTTTGCAGATGAAAGAGAAGAGGGGCTGACTTGTTAGGAACCTAATGTAATGAAACTCTGTTTTATTGGGTAAAAATATAATAGCAATTGTCTTTTCAACGCAAAGAAACGCCGCGTGGTAGAAATCACTAAGTAATAGTACCTTTGCCCGAATCTCCAGATTCTGTCCACCATTTACAGCAGCATCGTGCGCGTCCCACGTGCAGCTTTATCAAAACCCATCCGTCCTGCGGCAGCCCAAGGGGCGTGTGCCGGCCCCTGGCTGGCCAACAGGCCGAGTCTGTCCGGGTCGGAGCTCGCAGCTCTCCCTGGTGGCAGACAAGAGTCCTGGGCCTGGCGTCAGAGGCCCTGTTATTTATAGAAGCTGTACTTACTGTCTTTTGAGAAGATGATACAACCTCTTGGTTCAAAACTCCAAAGGAAGAGAAGAAAAGGCCCAGCATCAGGGAGCCTCTGTTCTTCGGGTCCATACCCCAGGTCACCTCCCAGAGGGGTTCAAGTTACAGTTTCTTGAACGCACCTGTGTGTCTCTTTTTAAAGCATAAATGACACATGGTTCTGAGTCCCTTTTTCTTCTTCCCTTCACCGTGTGTCTGGGAGGCTGGAGCTCCCGAGGGTTCCTTCATCCCACTCACATGGTCCAGCACATGCAGCAGCCCTGCGGAGAACACCCCTGTCTGCATGTCCTGGACCACACGTGCAAGAGCGTGTGTGGCTGCAGTGTGACAGTGACCACAGCAGGGCCCATGAGAGTGCAGAGGGCCCTTCAGGGAGGTGGACGCAGTCGGAAGCTCCAGGACTCAGATCCACGTCGAATCCACGCTGGGCTGGGTTTGCTGCCCGAGCGCGGGCTGCTCTGGCCGCACCAGCCTGTCAGCGTTCCTTCGTACAGGCACCCTCGTTTCCCCGGCTAGAAAAGGACTCTGGTATCTTTTTTACCTCTGCCTGTGGTTCTTTCTAGTTAAGGCCCCTTAGGCTGTGGTTTCCAGACCTCACTGTGCATCACAGTTTCCTGTGACTCTTGTTGAAAACACAAGACCCTAAAAGACAACCTCCTAAACGGGAGAAAATATTTGCAAATGTTATGAGCAATAAGGGGTTAATACCCAAAATATATAAACAGCTCGTACAACTCAACATCAAAAACCGCACAACCTGATTTTAAAATGTGCAGAAGAACGGAACAGATGCTTTTCTAAAGAGGAAGTGCAGGTGGCCAACAAGCACATGAAGAGATGCTCAACATCACTAATCCTAAGGGAAATCAAATCGAAGCCACGGTGAGACGTCGCCTCACGCCTGTCAGAAAGGCCATCGTCAAAAAGGACACAAATGGCAAGTGTTGGTGAGGGTGTGGAGGAAAGGGAGCCCTCGCGCACTGTTGAGGGTGTGGAGGAAAGGGAGCCCTCGCGCACTGTTGAGGGTGTGGAGGAAAGGGAGCCCTCGCGCACTGTTGGCACGAGAGCAAATTGCTGCAGCCACTGCGGAGAACAGTACTGATGTTTCTCAAAAAACTAGAAATAGAGCTACGATATGACCCAGCAATTCCACTCCGGGGTATATAGCTGAAAAAAAAAAACCAACCAAAAACACTAATTTGAAAAGACACATGCACCCCAATGTTCACAGCAGCATTATTTACAATTGCCAAGATATGGAGGAAACCTAAGTGTCCGTCAACAGACGAATGAATAAAGAAGATGTGGTACATATATGCACAATGGAATATTACTCAGCCATAAAAAAGAATGAAATTTTTCCATTTGCAGCAACATGGATAGACTTGGAAGGCATTATGCTAAGCGAAATAAGCCAGACAGAGAAAGACAAATACCATTTGACATCACTTATATGTGAAGTCTAAAAAATACAACAAACTAGTGAATATAACGAAAAAGAAGCAGACTTGCAGATGTAGAGAACCAACTAGTGGTTACCAGTAGGGAGAGGGCAAAGGGGAGGGTCAGGATAGGGGTAGGAGATTAAGAAGTACAAACTAGGGCTTCCCTGGTGGCGCAGTGGTTGAGAGTCCGCCTGCCGATGCAGGGGACACGGGTTCCTGCCCCGGTCCGGGAAGATCCCACGTGCCGCGGAGCGGCTGGGCCCGTGAGCCATGGCCGCTGAGCCTGCGCGTCCAGAGCCTGTGCTCCGCGACGGGAGAGGCCCCAGCAGTGAGAGGCCCGCGTACCGCAAAAAAAAAAAAAAAAAAAAAGAGAGGGAAAACCCCACAGGCCCATGGCCTCACCTTCTGCAGAACTGAGCTCTCCGAGCCCTGGCTGCTCTGAAGCCTCCACTTTGGGCTTCGCTGCCGAGAGCTACCTCCCCACAGGGTAGCCGCCAGTCCCCCTGGTCCTGCTGCCACCCCTGTCTTCTCCCCCGCCTCCTGGCTGAGCTGGAGCTGGGCTGGAGGGAACAGTGCCCCGGGGCCGAGGCGGGACGTGCCATCCCAGGGAGCGCTGCCTTCCTGCAGAAAGACACACCCAGGTGGTGTAGTAGGTAACGACCCCTCATTTCTTTGCTCAGCCTCTGGGCCTGTGGCTGGCCCAGAGCAGGTGCGTGGGGCAGTGGAAAGGAGCAGCAGGGGTACAGGCAGACCAGGAATGCAGGCCCGGCCGCGAGACCTGAGGACGTTCTCTGAGCCCCCGCGTCATTACCTGCCCCCGCCTGGCCTCCCGGCTCCCACTGGTGCGTCCCAGCCAGACCTGCATGGTCCCAGCCAAACATCATCTAAAACATTCTAGATTGTTTTTTAATTGTATTTATTTTTGGCCGTGTTGGCTCTTTGCTGCTGCACGCGGGCTTCTCACTGCAGTGGCTTCTCTTATTGCGGAGCACAGGCTCTAGGCGCGCGGGCTTCAGTAGTTGTGACTCACAGGCTTCAGTAGTTGTGGCACGTGGGCTCAGTAGTTGTGGCACACGGCTTAGTTGTTGCACAGCATGTGGGATCTTCCTGGACCAGGGGTCGAACCCATGTGTCCCCTGCATTGGCAGGCGTATTCTTAACCACCGCGCCACCAGGGGAGTCCCAACATTCTAGATTTTAAGAAGTGTGTGTGTGTGTGTGCGCGCGTGTGTGCGTGTGCGCACACGTGTGTACAGGTCCCTGCCACCCGGCATTAGCACGTGCTGTCATTTTGGATGTGAAGGTGGATGAGCCAGAAGCTGGCAGACCTGCTGCACGCCCTTATTTCCCCCGCACGGTCCTGGGTCCGAGCCTGGCCTCGCCCCACACCCACCAGGAGGCCTGGGCCTCCCTGAGACCGAGAGCCATGGCGCTGGTCCCACAGGGTCGCTGTCATGGGGATATGGGCTCAGACGGGGCTCAGCTCACGGGAGGTGGTCTGTGGCCCTGACGCGGCACCCAGGGTGGGGGTCCTGGGTCTCCATCACTCCATCCCCGGTGGGCGGCGAGCTGGGAGCAGCGCCTGGTTTCCTTCCCAGCGCAGGGCGCACACGGCGTGGGAACTGCCTGCCGTGTTTCCTCTTCGGTTCTTGCCTGCGTTTCCCTCCTCTCCCTACCATCAGTCCAGTGAATAGAAGATGCGTCTGTGTTACCCTTGGAGTCTCTCCCGGGAGGGCGTCTCCTCCTGTAGCCGAGAGCAGGGCTGCAACAGGACCACAGGCAGCTCCCGGGGAATCTCCTCGGTTCTGTCTGCGCAGCCTAGAGACGGACGCTTTACCCCAAGCACGCGGTGGGTTGGTGGTGCCTACGCCCTGGCCAAGTGGGGAATAAGATGCGAATTCGATCTTCACGGCAAATGCTAACAACGTCCACCCTCGCCACCCTTCTGAAGTCTTCGCATGTGTTAACGTCATTGTTACAACCTCAGGACAAATTTGTGCGGCCAGCTCCGTGGACTTGGAGCCTTCCGTCCAGTTTCTAGCACATTCCAGATGCTCCTGCAGCACCCAAGGAGGAGGGCCTGGTTCTGGACCTCATGATGGAAGTGGGTGGACGGCCGGAGGGACCCTTCCCCGGCCCCCAAGGGGCTGGACAGAACAGGGGTGGAGGCTCTCATGCCCCAGGGGTGGGGAAGGCGGCCTCAGGACCAGGCGCTAGCTGCCTCCTCTTCCTTATTAGGGACTCAACACCTCGTCTTGCAGGTTGCGGTTTCCAGGGTCAAGAAGGTCCCTGTGGAGCACAGAGAGACGCCAGTGTACGCGGCAGCCGCGGGCTAAGCGTTGCGGATTTCAGGCCCACGGTTAGTTCATCACCGAGGGGGACATGCAGGAATGGAGACTCGACAGCAAAGAATGAAATCATTTAAATGAAAACAGGCCTCTCCTGCTGCCAGGGCGCTGGAGATAAGTGGGACCACCTCGGATGGAGACCCTTCTGAACAGAGGGAGGAGCTTAGCAGGGAGAGGCTGCAAGGGAGAGGCCTCTCGGAAGCTCTGTCCAAGTTAACTCCACGTTGTACTAAAGGGGGGGAAGTACTGGGATCCTTGAAGTGGAAAGAAGAAAGAATCATAGCGACATGACGCCCCTGTGTCTCCGTCACAGGCTCAAGGAAGCTCCGGCTCTAGGCTGGGCACAGAGCAGCCCCTGCTGCCTGCACCCCGCGGTCCCTCCTACAAGCCGTGCCCCCAGCTTGGCCTGGAACCGTGTGTGAGGAACAGAGCAGACACACCCAAGCGTTACACCTGCTGTTACGAAACACACTAGTCCTAACTGGGAGGAGGGGACCCCGTGGGGGGAACCCTGTGCTGAAGTCCAGCCACCCCCCAGCTCCAGGCCATGGACGGCCACTCAGGAAGGACGTACTGAGCACCCTGCCCCCAGGACCACGTCCAGGTGGAGGGAGACATGCAAGAAACAGGAACTGGGCAGCCGGGCGGGGTTACAGCCTCCAAGCCGACACGCTGGGCGGTGGTGTGGTCGCTCTGTTCAGCAATCAGGGAGGGCCTCCCAGGAGAGGTGGCCTTAAGCCAGCCGGGACAGGGAAAACGAGGAAGTGAAGGTGGGAACTAGGGGGGCTCCCGTAATGCAACCGGCGGCCAGGAAGGGCGTCAGGAGAGGTGGCCTAGGGGTCAGGCCACGGAGGGCCATGCAGGTGGGAAGGGCCTAAAAATGTACCGTCTGGACCAGGACATTGGAGAGAGACTGAGACCCACAGGGGACCATGAACTTGGTTGACAGCTGCCTTCAGACTAGGTGTGTCCTGGTCACCAGGTCAGCGTATTTGTTACCATAAGTCATGCGAAAAAAGCGTGAAGGTCATTGTCTTTCCAAAGCTAGTGAGGTGGGTGGTGTAGATGCCAGCGTGTTGCCTGTTTCACAAAGAGGAGGGGGTACGGCGGGGAAGCCGAGGGGGAGACAGAGAGCAGCGGGAGGATTCCGCGCCAGCAGCAGGAGGCCATGTGCACGCGGGGCTGGGGCCGCCCTGGCCCTGGAGACGAGTGGGTGTGATAACACGGGAGTGATCTCCAAATCCGCGAATCCCAGTTATGCCCCAAACTCCTGTGGGGGACCCCTCCCCCCACCCCCCCACGGGAATGCTACATTCTCGCAGCAGCTCCAGGGGGCAGGCCGCAGACCTCGACTTCTCGCCTGTGTGGACAGAGCCACTTGGGACCCTGTAGACAAAAACACTGCAGAAGAGAACACACCGAAAAAAATAATGAGCCAGAGGAAGAATGCCTCCCCCTCCCCCGATAACCTGGGAGACCAAGAAGCCGGACCAAGTGTTCAGGAACCTGGCCCGACACGCGGAAGGCCACAGGCAACTCACAGCGCCAGGAAGCATGAGGCTCCTGGGGAGTCAGGGGTCGCCTCCATTTATTCAGAGGGAAGCTCTGTTACGCGTGAATCAGGAGTGGGACTGTGCCCTTGTCCCGTCTTAACCCGCACCTGGGCCAGGGCACCTGGCCAGGGAGGGGGAGGGGCAACACCAAGCAGACCATCCGACGTGGGCGGGGCTGCGGGTTCTGCTCGAGTGTCTGTTCCTGAAATGGACCCCGATTGTAGAGCAGTCGTTGGAGGTTGGCAGGAGATAATGTTTCTAGAAGTAAGACCACAGAGGAAAACATCCTTTTTTTTTTTTTTGGATTTTTTATTTTTATTTATTTATTTTTTTATATAGCAGGTTCTTATTAGTCATCCATTTTATACTTATTAGTGTATACACGTCAATCCCTATCTCCCAGTTCATCCCACCACCACCACCCCCTGCCACTTTCCCCCCTTGGCATCCATACGTTTGTTCTCTACATCTGTGTCTCTATTTCTGCCCTGCAAACCGGTTCATCTGTACCATTTTTCTAGGTTCCACAGATATGCGTTAGTGTACGGTATTTGTTTTTCTCTTTCTGACTTACTGCAATCTGTATGACAGTCTCTAGATCCATCCACATCTCTACAAATGACCCAATTTCATTCCTTTTTGTGGCTGAGTAATATTCCATTGTGTATATGTGCCACATCTTCCTTATTCATTCGTCTGTCGATGGGCATTTAGGTTGCTTCCATGTCCTGGCTATTGTAAATAGAGCTGCAATGAACCTTGGGGTGCATGTGTCTCTTTGAATTATGGTTTTCTCTGGGTATATGCCCAGTAGTGGGATTGCTGGGTCATATGGTAATTCTGTTTTTAGTTTTTTAAGGAGGGAAAACATCCTTGCTGGTAGAAAAGTGATGTGTCTAAAAATCGCTCGTGAGCAATGAATTAGGACCCCTCCCAGGGCACTGTTTTATCCATTCAGCTTAAACTTCTGTAGGCCCCTGAGCTGTCTGCAGGGCCCCGCACGTTTGTTAACTGGCCTTTGAGAGCTCCAAATGTTTGCGGCGTTACAAGCGGTGGCCGTTTCCACCCAGAGCGGGTGTTGCACGGACTGCACCAGAGCCCTGGGACCACGAGGCACGAAGCTCTAGGCCACAGTGCCCGGCGCACCCTGCTGCCCGGCACTGAGCGTGGAGTGCGGGGCCCGCCCGTGGCCGGTCCGACGCTGCCATTAAAGAGATGCACCTTCTCTCTGCAACTTAAATCAGCAACAGCACGATCTCAGCTCTTAAACGCGATTTGATTCTGATACCTTCTCTTCTCACGAATAATATCTGACACACTTGACAAACAGCATGTCCATTCTGTTCAGCAGTTTGCCGGTGGAGGACTGTGTCCCCAGGCTCTGTCTTTCCGGCATAACGACTGCCCGTCACTCTCAGGGACGTCCTGGTCAAGACTGTGCGTGTGGCCACCCTGTCCTGTGACGCCTGCTCTGTGTCAGGTCTGTGCTGGTCACGAGCCGGGCGTGGTCCATCCTCGTGGGGCTGTGGTCTGGCCTGAGCATTGAAGCCGGTCTTGACCAAGGACGGTAGCACGGCGGTGTCCACCGCTGCTGAACCGGCCGACCTGTGAGCTGCCCGGGCCATTTCTGTCTAAGAGCAGGTCTGAGCCATTTGGCTAGTCGGCTGGGTGGGGTCCCGCCGTGCCGGCGCCCCACCCGCTGGGAAAAGGCTGCCTCGGCCCCATGTGGGACTCGCTAGTGTCCCCCCGTCTCCAGCCCCAAGGTTCTTGTTCTTGTCCAGTTTTCAGGTCTGCCCTGATGCTGTCTGGACCCCCCTCCTCTGCCCCTGAAGAGTCCCAGGCCCGCGGTGGCCTGCTGGGCCCTGGTCCAGCCCCCATCACGCCCACTTCACACGGGGCCGCAGCACCAGGGCCTCCACCACGGGCTGACCCTGGGCATCCATCAGAAGCACATCCGGACGCCCAGCCAGTCCGTACGGTCGGCTGCCGTCTGTTTTCACCTGGCAGAGGGGCTCGCTGGGCCTCACGGGACGGGGCCCGCTGGCGGGCAGACGTGAGTGGGAGGAGGGCATCCTCAACCCTTTTACTGGATGCTGCGGAACAACTGGTCTTAACTGTCCTTCTCACATATTTCACAGCCCCAGAGAGCACACCGCAGTAGGGTTCCACAGCCCATGTGTGCATGTGAATGTACGTGCGTCTGCGTGTGTACACACATGTACATGTGTGAGGACAGGTGTACGTATGTGCATGTGCATGGTGTGTGTGTGTGTGTTGGGGCCTCTCTGGGGTGATCGGCGGGCCTAACAGCCCTGGTGCTGAGTTCCTGGGGTCCCCGCAGCCCCCCCCAGCTCTCCCCAGACTTCGTGTTAGACCCCAGGGGTGGAGCCACGACGACTCTCCTCCTTGGCTTCACCTCAGACTCACCTGGACAGGAAATGTAAAAGGAGTCCCAAGGCCCAGGCCACCCCTTGCCCCATGACAATATGTCATCATTTTGGGGTGTGAGATGCAGGCGCCCGTGTCTTTAAAGCTTTCCTGGTGCTGCCATGCGGTCAAGGAGAGACCCACTTGCCTGAAGGGTCTCTGCCCAGAAAAAGTCTTCTCTGCATCGGAGACTGTGGGTTAATTTCTAGGAGAGGTTCAGTGAGAACTTCGGAGTTTGGAGGAGAAGCTGTTTATTCGCATGCAGGTTTGTGGAGCAGACAGGGTTCCACATGAAGGAGGAATCCTGATGACAAACCCACCCTCCCTCCATTGTCCCCCTCCCCCTCCCCCCTCCCTCCCTCTTCCCTCCGACTCCCCTGCCCCCTCCCCTTACCAAAGTGAACTTCACTCTGAGAGGGAAAAGAGACAGGCCAGCCTGTGAACGAGGCAGCAAGGGGGAAATGTGCTGAAAGATAATGACAAAAACTGATGCTTATTTGCAGGAGTTTATGGTCTGCAAGCAGGTTCCTGTGCTTTTCTTACTTCCAGCCTCTGAGGAGAGTACAGTGAGGCCGAGGTTATTACAGAGCTGCTGGGAGCTCCTAAAAAGTTCTGTGTCATGGAGAGCCGTTTGGGCTCAGGGATCCGGGTCATGTTGGTCAATCTTCAATTTTCAGTGCTATTTGGGGCCATGAGCCCTTTCCCCCCTCCACCCGCTGGAGCTGCACACCTGTGCACACCCTGCGTGCCCGCCATCGGCTGGTCTCCGTGGCCAGGGGAGATTGTCGGTTCGGCCCAGACACTAAGGGAAGGAATTCACCGCCCCTTAGTGGACGGAGCCTCAGAGAGGAGAGGAACAGTGAGCGCGTGGCAGAGACAAGTACCAGTGCGCTCACGGGCGCCTCCTGGCGGTGCTCCCAGGAAGCCACCGGACTGGTCCTCGTGGTCAGTGCCTTTGCTCAGAACTGCAAGTGAGCGAGCCCAGCTGAGCACCAGTTCCAGCCCCAGAGCGTCTCCCGGGACCCTCACTCGTGTTGCTTGTTCTCCTCTCCTTCAGCTGCCAGATCCCTTCCTCTCCAGCTTCCAGTAACCACGGTGGCCGTCGTGGAGGCAGGGGTTCCAAAGGGAGCCCAGCCGTGCTGTTGGCTCTGTCAGAGCCAATTGCTCCAGCAGCATCGGGGCTGCTGCGGGGACGGGCAGGGAGGCAGGGAGGCTGGGAGGCCCGGAGGCTGGGAGGCCGGGAGGCCGGCCCCGTGTCGGCTCATTTTTAGCCAGGCCTCTCGTGCAAGTCTGATGTGGGCTGTGGCAGACACCTGTTCCACAGCAGAGTCACGGGCACTGGACCGAAGGGTAACCACAGGCGGGCGTAGTCTCCGTTTTCACTGCACACAGCTTAGCTCAGAGTCGGGGTTAAACCCCATCTAACCCTGAACTGTTCTGCTGATGTCTCTCTCTCTGCTCCAAACAAAACAAAACACAAAACACGCCTCTATGATACATGCGACGTCATTTTTCTTTTGTCTGCTGATTCCCATCCAAGAGGGTGTCCTGAAGGTGGGTGTTACGTCACCCATCGAGGGGAGAGGAGCTGGGCTCTGGATCTCAGACGCGGGTGGTGCTTCTGACTCCACCACGTCCAGCTTCAGGACCCACTCTGCCGACCCTCCGCACCCCACCCGCTGTAGGGACGGCAGCACCTCCCGGCCTGAGCAGGTTCTGAAATGGCACCAGTGGGCTCCCCTAGAGAGTCACCACGCCCACACGACTGAGAAATACCCCCCGTCCAAATCTTGCTTTTCTGGGTGTCTTGAACTCAATTTAAACTGGACAAAAGGGAGATTCACTTAAATGGAAGATGAATAAATATCTGCCTGCTCGAGGCTTTCAGCAATAGCCCAGTTCTCCAGGCAGAAACCCAAACAGCCGGGCCGGCGCTCACGGTGCCCCGTGTGCCGCTGGGGACTTGTCAGGGGCCCCGGTTATTAGAGTTTCTGCAAGCATTGCAGGGTCTGAGCCATCCTGACGGAAGGCTCGGGACCTAACCCCACTGGACAATAGGACTGCCCGTCGGGGTGCACCAGCTGAGGGAGTCAGCATCCCAGGTCTGCCCTAAAGGCGGAAATAACAGAGGACAAGGTGGCCACGGCCCCGGCAGGGAAGGCAGACGGCTCAGACACAGAGAGAGAAATAAGGCACTTTCGGGAGTGACGACTGCTGTGGAGACAGTGACACAAAGTAACGGGGTCGCTGCAGTGGGCCCAGGAGCTCCTGACCCCACGAGGCTGCAGAGGCTGCCGCCCGAGACCGCGGGAGACCACTCGGGGCTGAAGCTGGGCCGGGCCGGGCAGAGCAAGCCAGGAGGGTGGCAGCAGGCGCACGTCCAGGGTCGTGGGGTCAGAGCCTACACGCCTCTGCGGGGAGAGAACAGAAAGCGCAGGGCGTGAGTCCCCACGGAGCGGGGCCGCGGCCCGTGCCTCGTTTTCCCGCAAGGATGTGCCCCGTGGGTGGCACGGGGTCTTGCAGGTAGCGCCCCCTTTCCTGGGGATGGTGCTGCTTTTATTCCAAATGCACCGGGAGACGGACCGAGAAGAGGGTCACATGGGGACCAGAGTGGCGAGCTTCTTGCTTCCTGAGCTCTCTCTGTGGAGAGTGGGTGGTGGGGAAGGGCGGTAGGAGGCAGAGGAGGCCTGGGGGCCGTGGGGGGGCCAGGGAGGTGACAGACACGCGGTGCACCCTGCAGGTGGTGGTGGCAGGACTCGCTGACGGGACTGGGGTGACGTGAGCCGAGGATGACAGCCCCACTTGAGGTGCCTGGACTGAGAACACAGACCTCTGAGGCTGGTGGGGGGAAGGGAGGCGTCCCTCTGGACACACTGAGTGTGAGGGGTCTGTAGGGGGCTGCGTTGCGCAGGGTTCTGGCAGGAAGCGGAGGCACCCTTGGTGTGTCTGGGGACGGGCGGCAGGGCTGTGCACTCAGGTGTGCCACCAGCCGGGCTCCTCCTGACTGTCTGCCCCTCGCCCCCCACGTAGGCCCGGGGCAAATCCGGATCCCAGCCATTCTTTCATTCCCTAAATAGAGTTTGAGCGCCGGCTTCATGCCACATGGTGTGTGGTGGGGTCATTCAGCCGAGGTCAGAGCTTTCGGATGGAAATAAATCATTCAGTGAAAAAAACACTGAGTGTCCCCCAAAATCTAGACATCAGACATCATGTAGACAGACAGTACAGCTGCCTAGATCGGTTTCTCCATTTGCCAGGAGTGTCACAGAAGGTAAGCGAGACCTCCCTTTATTGGGCTGAAGGGGGAGGGGCCGAAGCCGTCTGGAAGGCAGGAGCCGCACCCACCCTGCTCCCCGCGGGCTGTGCCCATTCCTCGGCAGACTCGTTTGAGGTGAGGGTTTCACCCTCCGTGCACCGCAGGTTTCCGGGGCCCGTGTGTCTGCGGTCTTACTTTCCGGGCCAGGGGGGCTTCCAGGCTTGACGCCTCTGGGTGCACATTCCCGCTGTCCACCGACAAGGGTTGACTCCGTTGTCCAGCCCTGTTTTAACGAGCCACCCTCGAATAGACGGTCGCTCCCAAGTTTGCAAGAAAAACCGCCTTCCCGAAACTTGCACTTGGGTTTCAGCAAACGTGGAGTTTGGCTCACAGACAGTGGGCGTTGCACTGGTCTTGCAGGTCAGCCGGGTGGAAAGGGAGAAGAGCCAGGAGCTCAGGCAGCTGCGGGAGCACGAGCAACACAAGAGCGCCGTCCTGCTCACCGAGCTCAAGACGAAGCTGCACGAGGAAAAGATGAAGGAGCTGCAGGCCCTGCGGGAGACGCTGCTGCGGCAGCACGAGGCTGAGCTGCTGCGGGTCGCCAAGGTCAAGGACAGCGAGAACCAGCGGCTTCGGGCGCTGCTGCACGCCCTGCGTGACAGCGCCCCCGACAAGGTGCGCGCCGTGCTGCTGTCCGAGGCCAAGGAGGAGGCACGCAAGGGCTTCGAGGTGGAGAAGGTGAGGATGCAGCAGGAGATCTCCGAGCTCAAGGGGGCCAAGAAGCAGGTGGAGGAGGCGCTGACGATGGTCGCCCAGGCTGACAAGGTCAAGGCCGCGGAGATCAGGAGCGTGTACCACCTGCACCAGGAGGAGATCTCCCGCATCAAGAAGGAGTGCGAGCGGGAGATCCGCCGGCTGGTATGTGCGGGGCGCGGGGCGCGGGGCGCAGGCAGCAGGGGCAAGGGGCAGGCATGGCTTCGGCCTTGCTCTCGGGCAGGGTCCCCTGCACAGGGCACCTCACACCCCTACTGTTGGTTTGCACACTGCAGAGAGGCCAGGCTGCTAAAAACAGCCAGGTGCGTTTTTAGCACAGAACTCACCACAGTCAGCGCCCCCCAGGGCCGGGGAGGCCGCAGTCCTCTCCCCTCCACCCACCCAGCTTTCCTTCCCAGTTCCAGCGTGGCCAGAACAAGGCACCTGCAGAGGAACCCCCGTTTCCTGGAAGGGGTTTCTGAAAGGTTCCCCTTCTCACAGCCCCAGGTTAAGCTCAAGCCAGGCAGTGGTCGGTGTCTGATGGCGTGAGTCCCACACTCCGTAACTGGCAGGTTCTGTGGTCTGTGAGCTCACTGGACCCAGAGAGGCGAGACCAGAGGCCCACGGCTGATGGTCAGGGGCCCCAGGCCCTCCTGACATTCCCAGGCTGTGCACTGTCTGGGTCAGGAACTTCATCGGGCGCATCCTCCTGGCTCCAGAGACCAGGTGCCCAATATATGCGTGTATATATACGTGTGTGTATGTATGTCTCTGTGTGTATATTTCACACATATATACCTTTCATGTGTATATCATTGAAGACATACATGCCTGATAGCAAGAAGACCAATATTTCCCTTTTGAGACCCCCCCGCCAAGAGTCCCACAGCTCCGCGTCTGTCTCACTTAGCCCAGTGGGGAGGGAACGGGCGGTGGGGTCACATTCCGCCCACCGCATCTCCCGCCCCTTCCACCAGGTGTCGCTGTTGGAAGCCGGTCCACAAGGTGCTGCCCGCCGGCATCAGGACCCAGCGCCCCCCACCCACCTCAGCTACTATTCCCAGAGCCCAACCATATTATAGAATATACAAAATAACTGTTTCTAGTTTTTATGGGATATAATTGACATACATCACTGTAGAGGTTTAAAAAGTGTACACGACGGTGGTCTGACTTACATATATGTGAAATGATTACCCCCATGAGCTTAGTTAGCTCCATCAGTTCATGGAGACACAATTAAAAGAGAAACCAAAAGAAAATTTAAAAAATGTTTTCCTTGTGATAAGACCTCTTGGGATCTGCTGTATTAACAGCTTCCCTATATTTCAGTACATATCAGTGTTCTGTTTGTGTGCAATTTAAAGCAAATAATGAAAAGCACACGTGAAGTCCAGCCACGTGCCCAACACATAGGAGGTGCTCCCAGAGCGAGGGCCACAGTGAGCGCCGGCTCCCGCCACCTGCGAACCCAGCACCATGGCCCCAGCCTCTCTGCCAGGGCCCTTTCTCCGTTGCGGTGCTGCCCCCATGGTGACCCCTTGCTTAACTGAGGCCCAGCATCTCCTCGACCTTCTCGTTTAGGCTCTAGCTGGTGAGAGCATCCTGGCCCCTAGACCCGGCTGTGGATTCAGGGATAACACCCGGCCCAGCTGTGCAGACACGTCTGAAGTGACCATGACTGAGGCCAAGTGTGATGCCCCAGCCCAGAGGGACGGCGGCCTTGGCTGGGAATGGGGGCTCCGGGGCATTTTCAGAGAAGACGGGGTTGGAAAGAGAGGCAGTGGTAGCAGGGCTAGAGCAGAACTGGAGGGTGGAAGATGTGGTCCAGAGGAGGCCCCACCGCAAGGGCCTGGGGGCAGGTCTGAGGAAGGGACCTGGTTTGGAGGGGAGGCGGGCTGGGGGCCGTCCAGAGGCAGGGCCTGGCCCCGAGCCACAGTGCAGGGCCAGCAGTGGTCAGGGCGCTGCGAGCCAGAGGAGGGACGTGGTCCCAGGTCCCAGGACAGCCACGGTGCAGCGAGGTTCACTGACGTGGCCCCAGGGATGACCGTGCTGATGGCCGTCAGGGGTTCCAGGGCTCCCGCACAGAGAGACCCCGTCTGCAATTACCTTGGAAGATATTTGGCAATCCCAGTTTCTTACAAACGTCAGGCAAAGAGTTGCTGTTTCCCCAGCCGTGGCACTGGCCCATCCCGGGACGTGGTGACGGTTTCCCTGGGTCTGGGAGGAAGGCGCGTGGTTCTGGAAGGTCAGAGGTCCACCAGTCTCAGGGGAGCGCTGGCCTGGGGGAGACGCGGCCTCCCCTTCCCCGTGTGCCACCCAACCTTGGACGCCGAACCAGGGCATGTGTGACCGTAGGAGCGGCCGTGCGGCAGCCGATGCCAGACAGGGTTGCAGCCGCGTGAAGGCCAGCCTGGGGGCCCTGCTGCGGCCCAGGCACAAGGCCACAGCGCAGTGGCCGTGGGCAGCCTGACCGGGAAGCCCAGGAGCTTGCAGGGAGGTCCGCGCCTCTGTGTCCTCATGTGGCCAGCGCCCCGAGCAAAGGGCACCCTGCCGAGTGCTGCTTGTAGCAAACCTGGGGCCTGAATTCCCTGCACCCTGGGGGACGGGAGCTCCGCCTGTAGACGGGTCTCGCTGGCAGCCCGGCCCAGGGAGGAAGGGAGGGGACCTCAACAAAGGGCGGCCACTTTGCAAAGAACACGACAACTCCCAAGTGGCCAAAAGCAGGAGGCTCCCCTGCAGCATCTTGGTCAGTCTGGCTGGTGTTCGGGGCCTGGCCCCTGCCCGCTTGCCCCAGCTCTTCTGGCCCTTGTCCTGTGGCTCCAGCCACTTGGGGTCTTCTGGGTGCGGCTCACAGGGTCTGAAGGGGAGGCTGTAGCCATCTGTAGCCATGTCCTGGGGTGAGGCTGGCCCTGGTGAGGCGTGAGGCTGAGGGCCCCCGCAGGGCCAGGCGCAGGCACGAGAAGGATGGCTGGGCCGGCCAGCGGGGAAGGGCCGGGGAGGTGTGGAGAGTTAGGACCCTGGGTGCTGGCCGGGGCTGTGGCACGCCGTGAGGGCACAGAGCTCTCAAGGAGAAGCTTCCTGGAGGGTGGGGACGCGGCGGCTGGCAGGCATGCCCAGACAGAGCCAGGGAGGGAGGCCCGGAGCTGGGTGGGCTGCCCGGCAGCAGGAAGGGCTCGGGGCTCAGAGGTGCTTCTCACCACGGGGCTCGCCTCGGAGCGCCCGGGGGTTTCAGGAGGTGACTGCAGGATTGGGGCCTCCCTGCTGAGGCCCAGGCCGGTTGTTCTGAGGGGTCCCTGGATCTTACAGAAGGGAAGTCTGGAGCCCCAGGAGGCTCTGGAGCTGCCTCGTCAGCCGTGCCCAGCTGCACAGCGACCCCGGAGAGACTCGGTCCCGGGACGGGGGGGCTCCTGACCGAATTTTCACCCTGTCAGAGTGGAAGGGAAGGAGGTGGTTCTCTCTGACTTCCTGTGCGAGCTCAGGTGCGTCCCCGTCGTCCCAGCCGCGCCTGGCTGGTGACACACTCTAAGGACTGGGCTGCAGCAGGCGGGGAGGGGGTGGGACTCTGGGCCCCAAGAACAGCTTCAGGCACGTCCATGCTGTGCTGTTGTGGAATCCGGGGATGTCTGCCGATCCTTAGCTAAAATACGAGCTCAGATGGTTATTAAACATTCTATGAAACCGAAGAAGTACAGGCAGCAGCAATTTCCCCTTTCTCATAAAAACCTATGGTGTGCGGTGCTGCCTGCCCCCAGTTGTCTGGACAGCTCGTTAGAGCAGTTAAACCCGTGCAGAGGCTGCCGGGAGGGGGCGTGGATTCTTCACGGTGCTTCCTGCAGGTCAGGAGAGCAGCCCAGCTTCCCCGCGGCCGCCCGCCGAGGCTTCCCTGGCCATCCCATTACCCGGGCTTGAATGTGCTCCCTGAGCTGGAAGCAGCCCCCTGAGTGAGGTGGGGGCCCCATGCATCCGACAGAACGTGTCTCCGCTCGGCTGGGCGTGCCCGTGGTGCACACGCGCCTCCTTCACGGACGGGCCTCTGTGTCTAAAGCAGCGGGACCGGGAGAGGCAGGAATGCGCCCTTGGCTAAGACCCTTGGCATGTCGGGCGCAACGAGGCGCTGAGTGCGAGGCCCCTGGGACCTTAGAGGAGTTTCCATCTTCAGAAATCAAATGCCCCCCTCGGTGGGGTGGAAGCAGCCACACGCATTTCCTTGGTGAGCAGATCTCGGAGCTCCACCTCGGGGTGGACCGGCTAACTTGGCCACGTTACGTGGCATGTACAGTGACTTCCCTGGGAGGTTGGCTTCCTGGTCCAAACCATCTGCTTAAGTAGCTGATTTAAGTGGGAGAGTGGAGACTTGTTTTCACCTCTCCTGATGAAGGAAAAATGATGTTTCTAAAGTGTCTGTGTGACTGTAACTGTGAGACCCGAGAACGTAGCTGCTTCTTAATGTGACTTTATTTTCACCGGCCTCTTAGTTTCCACTAACGGAACGGGTTGCCTCTTTCCACTCTGCTGTGTGCTCCAGGCAATGGGAGTTTAGCAATTAAGGATTTCTTTTCTTCTGTTCAGTGTGTCGCTGGCCTGTGAATTCTGTGATCTGGGCTAATTAGACATCTCTACTCTTTGTTCCAAGCTGACCTCAGCAGACGGCTGATTTATTAACTTACTCAAACCTTAAACAGCAAACAAAGCAGCAGGATAGCCTACCCTGCTCTGCTGTTTGAAATATGTTTTAAACCGCGTCTTCTTGTCAATCTGGTGCCATTTGTAATGACACCCCCAGCACCCGAGCCTGTCTGTCTAAAGAATGGGCCGCACGGGGCCCGTTACGCCTGGCCCTCCCCCAGGGCAGTGGCCTGAGCTTTGGTCAGGGCCACCCCTGTGGCAGCTGGGAGGGGCCCAGAGGCCAGGAGCAGCTGTGTCTGGAAGGGCTGGCAGCTATCAGGAGGTTGACACTTTAGGGAGAGTGTGCAGGGCTGCAGACCCCTCACAGCCACCAGACTCCCTGGGCACCCTGTCCTCCCATCTGGAGCCTGCTTGTCCAGGGGCCCCCCGCCCCAAGCCTTAGCTCAGAGGAAGCTGAATTAAAAATGTGGCTTTGCCTGCGAGCAGTCAGGCAGCGCCCCTGCTTTCGGAGCCAAGGGAGGACACGCACGTTGGCCCTACACACCGTCCAGCCTTCCCAAGCCAGGCACCCGCAGAGCAGCGGGAAAGAGGCCGAAAGGGCTTTTGGGCCCACGGCCCCTACTTCTCTATGTTCACAGCCCGCCTGTTTTAACACAGACCTTGCTCATCCTACTGACGGGGCTCAGAAAACGGGGCGCCCTATTCTGCCTGACGTGCAACGGAAGGCAGAGGGTAGAGGTGGCGTCTCCAGACCCTGCCGGATGGACAGCGGGTCCCCGCAGGCCAGCCTGGGACGGGGGAGTCCCGCCAGGACCCCGGGGAGGCTGGGAGGGCTGTGTGGTGGAGACGTCCTCGGCTCCCCCGGCTCGATCTGAGCTGGGGAGTCCCGTGAGGCCTGGGCGATGGAGACGTCCGGGGAGGCGTCCTCGGCTCCCCCAGCTCGGTCTGGGCGCGGGGCGCGGCTGTCGGTCCAGGGCCACGTGCTTTGCCTCGGCTCTGCCGCTGCAGATGCCCCTCCTGACGCTTGTGCGAGAGTCACTCCACCTGTTTCTATGGTAACTGCAGATCTGTGCCCTGCCTGCGTGTGTGATTGTGTTCTGTTCTCCTTGTAGATGGAGGAGATAAAATTTAAAGACAGAGCAGTCTTCGTGCTGGAGAGAGAGTTAGGGGTCCAAGCCGGGCATGCCCAGAGACTTCAGCTCCAGAAAGAGGCTCTAGATGAGCAGCTGTCCCAGGTCAAAGAGACCGATCGGCACCCGGGCAGCCCCAGACGGGAGCTTCCTCACGCAAGCGGTGCAGGAGACGCCTCAGACCGCTCGGGAAGCCCTGTAAGCACCTCCCATGCTTGGCCCGGCGACCAGAGTCACACACAGGCCTGCCCGTGGCTCGTGGCCCCGCGGGCAGCTCCCTGGGGAGTCCAGAGCCCAAGCCCTCCTGCCCCGGCGACACCGTCTGTGTCTGCAGCCCGCAAGCCAGAGGGACCCTCAGCTTCGCTGCCGTGGCGGAGAGGGCCCAGAGACTTCCGTCTCTGCCCTTCCTTGTGACGTAGCACAGCACAAGCCCTCCTCTGTCCCCTCCCACGGGCCCTGCCCGAGGCGTCAGGCTGCGGGGCCCCAGGCCGCGAAGGGTCCCTGCCCTCGCTGGTGGGAGACACGGCTGGGCCGCTCCATCGCCACGTGCACGTGGGCTTTGCCTCGCGGCCCAGGGCGGCCCCCTGCTCGCCCCCCTCTGGCTGTGAGCCTCCCGCAGTGGCTTCTGCCGCTCCCGTCACCAGCCGCCCGCCGCTTTCCGCATGCCCACGCCGCTCTTGCTCATTGGGCCGCATGGCAGCGCAGGGGCCGGGACACCGTCCGTTTCCTCACGGCCGCTCCTGATTCAGAGCCCTCTGAGGGGTTCCGGGAATCCGGGACGGAGTCTAAATTCCACGGACCCTCGATGCGGTCCTTCCAGGTCTGCCCCCTCGCCTCTCCTGCACCTGCTGAATGAGGAACCGTTCCTCGGTCCTTTCTGGACACGTGTCTGTTTGCTTGGAGGACAGAACCGCGTTTGAGCCGAGCCAGCCCTAGGACAGTGACGTTTCGAGAATAGAGCATGACATTTTATAATCTTACTATAAGTGGCTTAACTGGATCAAAACCAGCTCCTGCTCTGGCGTTCGCTAGCTTCCGTAAACTCCAGGGAAATTCCGAAGCCAGATCAAAATGTTTTCTTTGATTTTTCCATCAAGTTCTAGTGGTTCCCGAAGTGACCTTTTAGAAACTAAATTGGAGGGACCACTTTTCTTGGGAAACCCACTTCTGAAAGTCTAAGTGGAACACCTTTTCCTGGGCTCACGTTATAACACGAGGAAAATTATGCCCCGACTGCAGTGCAGGGCAGGCCCCCCTCCTGAAAGCTGCAGCCAGCAGTGGCCACATGAAGCGTGGTGCTGGTTTCCGGGGTTTTCTCGGCGTCACGCAAACCTGCGGCATCGGCATTGGCACGCCCTCGCCCCCATATCTGCACGCCCTCGCCCCCCACATCTGGATACTTCTGGACATTTCTGCTCCTGCATCCTGTCCCCAGCGTACGGTTTGCCGTGCCCACGGCGCTCGAAGCAGCGGTTGTCGGCCCCCAGGAGGGTCCACACCCACCCCCAGCCGTTCGGAATCACGGGCGAGCATGACGCAGAAGTGCCTTGGTTTCCGTGGTGTGTTGAGATTTGCAATGGTTTTTGGGTCTGTGTCTAGGAACAGTTATTTGCAGTTGATTTTTGTTTTAGGAACAGCAGTTGGATGAAAAGGATGCTCGGCGTTTCCAACTTAAGATTGCGGAGCTGAGCGCGATCATCCGGAAGCTCGAGGACCGCAATGCCCTGCTGTCGGAGGAGAGGAACGAGCTGGTGCGTGGCAGCGGGGCTCTGGGTTCTGCGGGCTCGTGGCTGCTGTGCAGGGGGGGCTGAGGCATCCTCTTCCACAATTCCCTGTGGAAAGGAGGAATGAGGGTGATGGGCGGGCCTCGCATCCAGGCTCCTTGGCTGTTTCCAGTAAAACGTTATTAACAAAATCAGGTGGGGGGCCAGATGCAGGCCTCAGGAGCTGGCTGGCTGACCCCTGCCCTGCATCACCGAGGCACCAGTATCCTCAGTTCCGCGTGTGAGCGGGAACATGTGAGGACCTCGCCCTTCAGCGGCGCCCTCACCATTAGTCTTTATGGCCATGGAAATTCCCCAGTGACCTGTGCTACCGGGGTGGGAGCTCCCCAAGGGGCCCCGAAGGGTCACGAGCCGGGCTGCTTCCCGCAGCTCTTATGGGCTGCATAGAGCGCGGGCCCGAGGCTGCTGCCCTTTGTGGAAGCTGAGGCTTGTTCTGCTCCCTTTACCGCCTGTGTTTGGAGACCGCTGGTTCTCGGCACACTTGTAAAAATCGCTCTGTATATTTATTTTGTCTTTCAGCTGAAGCGTCTAAGGGAAGCTGAAAGTCAGTACAAGCCGTTGCTCGACAGAAACAGACGCCTGACTCGGAAAAACGAAGATCTGTCCCACACTTTACGTCGGATGGAGAACAAGTTAAAATTTATCACCCAGGAGAACATAGAGATGGTAAGGGGCCTCGCTCTCGTGTAACCAGCCTCTCCTACACGAGGTTTGGTAACGAGATCGAGCCTTTGGTCTCACGGGCGTTTGTGGGACCAGGAGCTCGCCGGCAAGGAGGCCGTCCACCCACAGCCCACGGGTGGCTGGTGACAGGGCTGCGGGGACGCAGCAGCCGCCCTTCACCAGTCGGGCCCCCTCAGCCCACATGTCGCGTCGTGTGGTCTGGTTGGTTTTTCAGAGACAGAGAGCTGGCATCCTAAGGAGACCCAGTTCCTTAAACGACCTGGACCAGAGCCAGGATGAAAGAGAGGTTGACTTCCTGAAGCTGCAGATCCTGGAGCAGCAACACCTCATAGACGAGCTCTCCAAGGTGACCGCTGGGCACCACCCCGCCCGCCCGCCCGCCAGCCGCGCTCTGTCCCCTCCCATCCCCGCTCTGCTGCCCACAGGGCACCCTGCGCCCGGGCTGGGAGGGGCCTGCTGGAGATGCGGGACACCCTCCCGCAGGGTCGGCTCTAGGCGCCCCCCCGCCCCCCCCACTGAAGCCCTCTGCTTCCCTCCCCGCTCGGGACTGCGACCTCAAGAGCAGCAACAGGGCCTGTGTTGGCCCCGGGGCTCTCACAGCACTGGGGGTGGGATCCAAAGTCAGGGCGCTGGCAGGGCCGCGCTCCCGCAGACGGTGTCGGGGAGGACGGGTCTTTGGCCGCCGGCCACATCCCTCTGACCTCAGCTGTCTTCCTGGGGCCTTTCCCCTCTTCTCTGGACACCCACCCACCCTAATCCAGGATGGTCTCCTCTCAAGGTCCATGACATAATCACTCCGCAAAGACCCTGTTTCCAAATAAGGCAGCAGTCCCAGGCCTGGGGCTTGGGGTGTGGGGATATCTCTCCAGGGGGCCCCACCCTCCATCTACGTAGCCCTCCCCCTGTGGCCAGCCCCGGCACAGCTCTTCCAGTCCTTCCACGGACCCTCCTGCAGTTACCCTCATCAGGGCATCTTCTGCGTCTTTTTGGGACCCTGACTGACTGACTCCACGGTCAGATCAGTTCAGAACAAGCTGCCTTGGTCATTCTGTGCCCTGGGTGGGGGCAGGGGGAGGAAAGCAGAGGGGACAGCGGTGCTCTGTGTCCTGTCGCAGGCATGGTGCAGGGCCAGGGAGCGCTGGTCTGTCTTGTTTCCATGATTGAAATCACCTCCGAAGTAACTGAGATGGGTCGGGGCATCTTCCCACCCCGTAGGCAAGATGGGGTCTCACCACCCAGCCTTCCCTGACAGGGCCTGAGGTCAGAGCTCTTGTCCCTTCAGTGACCAGTGACCATCCACCCCCACAATAAGAATGCACGAGGGGAGGAGGACAGAGACAGCATCCTGACCAGTCACAGACGCACACTCACCCTGAGCCCCTGCAGGGTCCCGGGTGCCCCTGGGGGCACCAGCTTAGGGAGGGAGGAAGGGCCAGGGCCAAGTAAGACCCTCCCTCTCAGGGCAGGGGGTGGGCGAGAGCAGGGGGCTTCTGGGGGCCTGCGGGGCTCGGGGGCTCCCACGTCTCCACGCGCCTTCTCTCTTCCAGACGCTGGAGACGGCCGGCTACGTGAAGAGCATGTTAGTAAGTACCACTCAGCGTCCTCTCCTGCATCTCGTCCCACTTCCTGGGGCCTTTGTCCCCAGAGCCCTCCTGTGCCAATGGCTCCTCCCCACCCAGAGAGGAGCATCCACCCCCTCCCTGGGTGGGTTTCATGATCACAGTGCCGCTTGCCCAGAGGCTTTGCCGTGGGACTGAGAACGCCCGCCCAGCAGGGTCACGCAGGGAAACGGCCAACACCCCAGTTGGCTTTTGGCAACGCCTGATCCAGAGCTGGCTCCCCCTCCAGCCCTGGGACAGTCACCCCGCCATGGGTTTCTCCACCCCCACATGGACCCCGGTCTGGGCCTGGCTGGCTTCCTCATGGCCCCATAAATGCGGCCTAGCTCCCTGGAGAGAACAGGGCCACCGGTCTCACGTGTTAGTGAGGTCTGCCTCCACCGTGTGAATGCCACCCTGTGGACATCTGCCCTGGGAGAGCGGAGAGGGGCTGGGCCCTCCGTCTTTCTCGAATTTCCATTTATGTGTGTGTCACTCTAACCCCTGCCCCGCAGGGCCCCAACCCCAGACAGCAGAGGAAGCTCCAGACGTGAGCTCAGAGACACCCAAACCTGCCGTTGCTATTCCAGCCCGAGCTGGAAAGGTGGTCCATCCAAACCCTCAGAGCAAACTGCCCTGAGCAGACCTCACTGCAGTGTCTTTGTGATAACGCAGGCGATAGACCAGCCTCAAGGTCACCCTCGGTCCATCCAGATGACGACTCGGAAATATTAACCTGTGTATTTAAAACTGACAGAGCTGTTCAACTACTCAAAAAAATCTCCTCAACTGGTTTTTTGCAGGAGCGTGATAAGCTTTTAAGATATCGGAAACAAAGAAAGAAGATGGCAAAACTCCCCAAGGTAAACGCGTACATGAAACGTGTATTTTAAAAAGCCACTTAACAGGAATGAGCCTCTTCCTTTAGATATGAAAAGAAAACGGTTTTCTTATTTCTAAAAACTGTTCTTATGAAATAACCAAAACAGGACCCAAAGTAAGTATTCCCCTTATATATATATTTTTTAAAAATTTATTTATTTATTCATTTATTTTCGGCTGTGTTGGGTCTTCGTTGCTGCGCGTGGGCTTCCTCTAGTTGCAGCGAGTGGGGGCTACTCTTCGTTGCGGTGCGTGGGCTTCTCATTACGGTGGTTTCTCTTGTTGGGGAGCACGGGCTCTAGGCGCACGGGTTTCAGTAGTTGTGGCACGCAGGCTTGGTAGTTATGGCTCACGGGGTCTAGAGCGCAGGCTCAGTAGTTGTGGCGCACGGACTTAGCTGCTCCGTGGCATGTGGGATCTTCCCGGACCAGGGCTTGAACCCGTGTCCCCTGCATTGGCAGGCGGATTCTTAACCACTGCGCCATCAGGGAAGCCCTCTCTTTATGTTTTAAATTTAAAAACCCAACCTTGTTTCCTTTAAATTTCCAAGAGAAGATGCGAATTCACCACAGTAATGAGGAGGAGAAGGTAGCTGCGACACGCTCCCCGCCTGGGCCAGGGCCGCGGGCGGCAGCGCCTGGGTCTCTCCCAGGCAGACCGGCGGCGCCCCTGCGCCCCTAGGGAATTTGAAGACCTGGGATAGTTTCTTTGCTGCACAATCCTTTTTGATAAACCTGAGATTTTCATTAAAGGAGATTTGGGAGACATTCCCAAAGGACCTAACTTGTATCCTGCTTTTTACAAAATGTGTGGGGGTGTTTTTTGGTTTGGTTTTGGAACAACCAACGGTGATCCCCATACAGGCTGTTAGAGACTCCTTAGGCACAAACACGAGCTTGTCTGGCCCCTAGAAAGGCCGCTAGGAGGGCCATGTCCCACTCTGCTGTCCGCCAGCCCGGATGGTGGCCCCCTTGGCCCGAGGTTGGGCGGCCCGAGCAGCGCGGGGCGCGGCTGGTCCAGGATGGAGGCCCGAGTGCGCTTGGGGGCGCCCAGGCAGCTGGTCTGGCTTTGGATTAAAACACCGTCCCTTTTGGTCAGAAGCCGGTTGTCGTGGAGACCTTCTTTGGATACGACGAAGAGGCTTCCCTGGAATCTGACGGTTCTTCCATCTCTTATCAAACGGACAGGACAGACCAGACCCCGTGCACCCCAGACGACGACCTGGAGGAGGTACCCTCCCGCGGCAGCTTCTGGACAGGCCCAGCGGGCGGCGCAGAGGCAGGCAGGGTCGGGGTCAGGAGGCTGCTCCCCGGAGGCGGCCCTCACCGGCTATAACCCTCAGTAACCCACGATTTTGTGCAGCGGGAAACAACTCCCGCTGCTGGCTGCCTAGCTGTCGCTGCCCCCCTTCCTTCACACGCGCACCCCGTCCGCTTCACCCCCGTCATTGCGCCAGGGCCCCCTCTGCAGAGCGGTGCGGAGAGCTCCTGCCTTCTCAGGGTGACGGGGGTGGGGGTTCTGGGCCGCCCCACCCGCCAGGGTGCAGCCCAGTCGTGCCTCCGGGTGGGGAGGTGAGAGGACAAAGCTCTGTCTCTGAATAAACACAGCCGAGGCGTCCCACCCTCCTCGCGCCTCCTTCCAGAACACTGGCCCAGCCCTGCGGGTGTGGCACGAGGGGGAGCCGGTGGTCCGTGGCCCCGACCAGGCACAGCGGGCGCTGAGGCAGCGGGTCGCACCTCCCCTGGTAGATCCTGGCGGATGGCCCCACGACCACGAGCCCACTTAGAGATCCAGGACAGGGTAGCACAGCTGCCGCCAGTGAGGACGGGCCTGGGGGAGCTTGGGCCCGTTAGCATTCCCGTCTGGTCCCTCCTGGACGTGGCTTGTTCTCCTCTGAAGGCCAGCAGCCCCCCGCCTTCCTCCTGGGGCAGCGAGTGACATCCCAGCCAGGGGGAGGCAGCAGGGGTGACTGTGCGGGAAGGGAGCCTGGAAGGTGAGGCCTCAGCTTTAAGCCTTCACAAGGCCCAGGTCCCTTCCCGACACGCGCCGGCAGAGCGGAGCCTCAGGGCAGCCTGGTCAGGAATGCAGGGTCCCCGGCTCAGGGCAGCCTGGCTGGCAGGTGGGCCCCAGCCGAGCCCTGGCCTCGGATCAGCCGGCTCGGCCTTTCATCCCAGGGCTCAGGGCCTGCCTCTCGGGCCCCCGGTAGAGGCCCGGCTAACGCTGTGTCTCCGTGCGCCCCTCCAGGGCCTGGCCAAGGAGGAGACGGAGCTGAGGTTCCGGCAGCTGACTATGGAGTACCAGGCCCTGCAGCGGGCCTATGCGCTGCTACAGGAGCAGGTCGGAGGGACGCTGGACGCAGAGCGAGAAGTTAAGGTCTAACTGACGTCCACGCCACCACGTGCCGGCTCCCACTGGGCTGCCCCGCTTGACCCCCGCCTTGGCAGGGACCCTCGCACCTTCCAGGCCCGGCCCTTCTCTCCCGCCGTCACGGTCGGGCCTGGTGACGCTCACCCAGGCGACCCCCACGCGGTTGTTTGGGAAGCAGCTCTGGCGGCCGCTCAGCGGCAGGTGGGCCCGGGCCAGGGCGGGGTCCGAGTGGAGTGGAGGCACCCTCACACCCTGTGTCCCGCTGGCCCAAACGCTCTCATCCGTTTGCCCTGGAAGCTGTTCCCAGGGCAGCCGGGGCACCCATCACGATAAAGTGCCCTGCGGCCTGGACCCTGTGAGAGCAGATTAACTCGAGGGAAGGGGGCTCAGACGCCCTAGAAGCCAGCTGGTGCTGGGTGGTGGGCTTTCACGCAGCAGGGCGCTGGGGGCTGCTCTTCTAAAGGAGGTCGGTCTCTGGGGAAGAAAGTGAAAGCGAAGTGTGGAAAAGGAGGCGAGCCCAGGGCGGGCGGAGCGCGGGGAGGGGAGGGAAGGTGCCCGGGGGCTGTGCCTGGTACATCGCTCAGCAGCCCCTCTGCGTGTGTCCTGGTCATTATTGTCCAACGACTAAAGCAGACCCTTCCAGCCCGCACCCAGCAGCTCAATCCTCCTTCATCCTGTAAACGAGGATTCTCCCTAATAATCCCTTCAAGTGAATCTAGATCATCCGCCGTCATCTCAGCGAGGTCGCGTGCTTCAGCTAAGCCTCCACGTCTCCCCTTTACTCCAGAGCGGTCCTTGCCAAGGGGCTGCTCTCCACTGGTTGAACCAAAAGGCAGACAGTCCCCTTAAAGTCCCGTCCAAGTGGGCGCGTCTGGCTTTTAGAGAAAATTTGATGTATGTCTCCTCCCATCCTACAGACCCGTGAGCAGCTACAGGCGGACGTGCAGAGGGCGCAGACGCGGATCGAAGACCTGGAGAAGGCCCTGGCAGAGCAGGGGCAGGTGAGCACAGGGGCCTGGGTCCCCGGGAGGCTGGGGTGGTGGCCTGGTCCCCGGGCTGCAGTGCCCCGGCGATGAGGGTGGCGGTCTGTGGGTGTGTCTGTCAGCGAGAACTGTTCATCTGCACGCTGAAGATTGGCGCCACAGCTCCCTTCACTGCGTAAGCATCACACCTCAGTAAAAGATTTAAAAGCGGAAAGAACGCGTACATAAAGGGATTCCACAGCAAGCCTCAGGCAAGGCAGGGGTCATCCTGGCCGTCCGTACACGCCTCTCTGGGCTTCATCAGAGATCCTGTCCGTCTCTTAGCTCAAGGCCTGCATTTCAGGTCCCAGGGCTTTGTCGGTCACTCCCCTCAGCCCCCCTCAGCACTGGGCTCTTCAAATCCCAGGGGAGGGCCTCCGTCCCACGGGGCCTGAGCCTCCCCCTGCCCTGCTGCAGCCCCGGGTGGACCTCCAGGACGGGCTGGCGGACGTCCAGTGGGGCTGGGAGGGGCTGGGTGGGAGAGGCCAAGCGCCGTGCAGACCCACGGAGGGCCTGATGTGCTAACTGCTGGGGAGACGGCCGGACAGACGGACAGGGCAAGGACGTGAGCCGCTGCCCGGCCAAATTGCCACATCCTCGCCTGAGCGCGTGAGGCCCCGAGTCCAGTGCTGAAGCACCTGAGTCACACAGGACCGGCCCACATCCCCACTCCTCGGGCCCTGAGCCCCCGGGCTGCGCTCGGCCGGAGCGAGCCGCACTCCGGAGCTGCGCGCACAGCGCCACGACCCAGACCCGGAGGCGTCATTCCTGGACCCCGTCTGATGCCGCCGCCGAGCGTCTTGAGCCCGAGAAGCACAGTAGCCGAGGGGCTGGGAAGCGAGAAGAGGAGGAGGAAGCCGGTCCTTTCGCTGCGGAAACGAGTCCTTCAAACTTGAAAAGAACTTCACAGAGGACTCTGCTGAGAAGAAATTTGGGCCCGAGTTCAGTGTCTGGACACCTCACTTTGTGACCAAGTGCCGGTGGTGGAGGTTCCTCCAGGGCATGGAGCTGGAACCGGGGGTCGAGGACACCAGGCCTCCCCCGAGGCCTGACCCAGGGCAGCCCAGAGGGCGTCCACACGGGCCCCACCAGAGCTCAGAGCCTGCCTCGGGCCCCGAGTCCCCAGGTGTGAAGTGGGAGGGACCCCCACCCTGGCACCTGCCCCTCTCCCCACCGGCCCGAGCCCCCTGGCTCCCGCTGGCTGTGTGTCTGGGTCCCCCAGACGTGCGACGTCCACATGGGCGCCTGGCCTGGGCTTGCACGAGCCTGGGTGCCGTCCACTTCTATCCGGGACCCTCCAAGGAAACGGGTGAAACCCTGGGTTTTCATCAGCTGTGGGGCAGAAGCTACCACTCCCTGGTTACTTCGACAGCTGGGTGTTGAGTCTTTTCGTCACATCCCCTGTCTGCTGAATTGTGATTTCAATCGTGGTTCCACCGTGCGGTGTATTTATTTCTCCACTTTGATTCCAAGGACACGAAGTGGATTGAAGAGAAGCAAATGCTGTATCGGAGAAATCAAGAGCTCGTGGAAAAGGTGCGCCCCTGCCAGGCCGCGTCTGGGAGTCTGACTGCTTCCCGAAAAGAGCAGGAATTCCCTTGCGCTCAGGGGTTTGCGGGGTCCCCGCGGTGCTGGGCGGTGGGGAGACGGCAGAGGTTCCCCAGCGGAGCCCCAGCCGGGCCTTCTGTGCTTCTCACTCCCGTGGGGCTGCCCCCCCGACCCACCCCTCCTGGGACAGGCGGCCTGGAAGGAGGCACCTGGGGTCCCGCCAGCCCCATGTCTATAGCGGCTTCTCGATTCTTGCTTTCTTGCCTGATGGGTTCTGTGGTTGGTGACGGTTAGAAAAGCTTTGTGGGCAGTTCATGGCCGTCCCCAGAGGAATGGGCCCAGGACGGCTGGAGCCAGTCACGTGGAACGAGGTGGGAGGGGGCGGTGGCTGCACGTCCAGAGGCAGGAGGGCCAGTGGGGCCTCACAGCTCGCTCTGGCGGCCCCCTCGTCACCCTGTCCTGGTGAGGGTGCTCTTGGTGACCCGTCCCCACCAGCAGCTGGCCTTGTCCACAGGCAGAGGGCGGGCGGGGGCAGCACCTTCTACGGCACGCACAGCCCTTCTAGAAAAGAGCCAGGCCGGCCACAGCTCGCGAGCCTGAGGGCACCGAACCAGGCCCATGGGCAGAGGCCGGTCCTGCCCCACCCGAAGCCATCAGGCCCACACGGGGCAGTGCTTTGGGTGCCATTCATACCTTAAATGCTGAGCGACACCTACCTGCTTGTCGTGGACCCCCTGCACACAGTTGTTTCCGTGATGCTCTCAGGCTCACATAAACACCCTTGTGCACCTAAATGCTTGTGTGTACACAGAACGGCCGCATACTTAAGTGCGCACGCACACATGTGAGCGCTCGTGCGCACATATAAATGTTCACGTGCTCGCGTAATAGCTCGTGTGCACGCGGACACACATGTGCACCTTTAAACACTCGTGTGCACGTCAACACCTGCATGCACACTTGAACACAGGCACTCAAATGTTCACGAGCGCACACGCTTAGACACTCATGTGCGCTTAATTGTCACCTGTACACGTAACACCCACGTGCACACATAACCCCTCATTTGCACACTCGAACACTCACATGTGCACTTAAAACCTGTGCGATCGTCTGGCACGGTGGCCACGGGGTCACACTCCTGCCCGTGGGTGCATCCCAGCCGCCCCAGCCGTGCAGAGTGACACACAGGGCAGTGCAAAGCCCCGGCCGCCGAGGGCACTGGTGCTCCTGGGTCCACCTGGACCCCTTCCGAGCCGCAGAGCAGGCCCTTCGGCCCCCAAGTTCAACGCGGGGGGACGGACCGAGTTGACGGTGCCCATGGTGGACACGAGACCACGGAGGACATGTGCCACGGGCTGCACTGTGCTACCCCTTGGGAGGCGTGGGCCTCACACACGTCAGTTCTGGAGGGGGGCCAGGCGGCCACGGCACACAGCCCCGCCTTCGGACAGCAGTGTTCCTGAGGCTCTGGGCCAGCCTGGGCTCCAAGGGCCGCTGTCCTGGGCCGCGGTGAGGGGCGGGCAGCATGGCGACAGCCCGCAGTGGCCCTTCTCTTCCCATCTCTGCTCAGATGGCCCCCCGCCCAGTGCACCTGCCCTGTGTCCCCCGCCCACCCGCTGCCGGTTCAGCCCAGCAGGGGACTCACCTGGTCTCACCAGGGCGGCCCCCCGCGGACTGAGGCCGGAGTGAGGGCTCTGGGCCGAGGACCTGGGCCAGGCGGCCATCCCCGTGACGCCAGCAGCCGTCGGGGGAGGCTGAGAGCTGGCCTCACGTGAGACTCCAGGGCCTCACGCGTCCTTTGTTTTACAGATTAAACACATGGAGACAGAAGAGGCTCGGTTAAAGCATGAGGTCCAGGACGCGAAGGACCAGAACGAGCTGCTGGAGTTCCGGATCCTGGAGCTAGAGGTGCGGGGGCGGGGTGGGGTCAGAGCGCGGTCACCCGAGCTGGTGCCATCGAGGGCTGCGAGCCCAGCCCTGTCGCTCAGGAGACGGATGCCAAACGAAACAGAAGTGTCCGCACGCAGCTCTGGAGCCTCCCTCGCTCCTGGCCCCTCGCGGCCCTGGCTGGCGGGCATGGCCACCCTCTCCTACGATGCCACCACCCAGCAAAGCTGGGTGCGTCTGTGCACCGGCATTTCCGCCCGTCTGGTTTCCCGGCGTCCACGCACGCCTGCAGTGTGGGGAGGGGGCCCCCACGAGTCCAGAGGGAGCCGCCCCTCAGGGTCCTCCCGTCCGCCTCCCGGGGGCAGGAGGGCTGTGTGGCCACTCCGTGTGTGTCGCCCCGTGGCCCCGGGGTTCGTGCCTGTGGTCCTGCGTGAGGACGGTGGCGGCCCCTCCAGCCACTGTCCTCTGTCCTCAGGGTCACTGAGGTCAGGCCCGTGCGGGACACTGCTCCCGGTCCCCTGGGACTCAGATCAGCTCGTCGGCCCCTCAGCAGGCGGGGGCCGCTCCCAAGGGCCTCCCCGTGGGTGGCTGGGAGGTCCCTGCTCCCATCAGTGTCCACACAGGGCCGTGTCCTGGGCAGGAGGAGGGATTGGCCTCTGCTGTGGCAGCCGGGGCTTCGTCTTCACAGAGACCATGCTGACCGTGTTGGGTGGACTTGGTGTCTTCACTGTGTCCCCGGGCGGCCCAGCACTGCCCTCCAGGAGGGAGGGGATGCCCGTGCCCAGACTTCCGCTCTCTGTCTAGGAGAGGGAGAGGAAGTCGCCCGCCATCAACTTCCACCACACCCACTTCGTGGACGGGAAGAGCCCCCTGCAGGCGTACTGCGAGGCCGAAGGCGTGATGGTAACGCCCCGCCCCTGCCCGCACACCCCTCAGCCCCGCGGCTGCCTGGCCAGTGCTCCCTCCCAGCAGCCTGTCCCCCTCCTCTAGGACATCCTGGTCTCGGAGCTGATGAAGAAGCTGGACCTCCTGGGGGACAACGCCGTAAGTGTAGGTCGCTCTCCTGACTTGTGCATGCCTCCCCGTGCCCAGCGCCCTGCACGGTCCAGGGGCCCCTGTGAGTCCCGCTGTGGCCCTACCGCAGCCCACACCCTCCCACTGCCAGAGCTGCCTGGGACGGGCCCTCTGGCGTTTAGGAGAAATGTCGTTCTTTCTGACACTGTTCCCACACGGGAGTTCGGGGCCTCTGCTCTCACACTTGACTCTTCCAGCAGAGGTGCTTCTGGCCCCGTGTTCTCAGTTTCTGGAATCCCTCTCAGTCTCTAAGCTCTTCCATATTCTTGGTGGGGATGGGGGCTGTGGGTCCTTAGCGTGCCTTAGACACCTCAGACTCAGGGCTTCCCGTTTACTTAGTTTGGGAGGAGGGGCAGAGCCTATATAAATAATCCCCGAATCTCACTTAGGGCAGCGTTCCAATTTCTACAGCAAACTCCTCAAAAGAATACTAATTGCTGAATGGGCAGAGTGACTGCATCCCTTCACGCCACCCTCCATCCTCCATCCTCTGTCCATCCATTCTCCATTCACCCTCCATCCATCATCCTGTACTTGTTGAGCCCCTGCCCAATGCAGGGGGGATCAACTGTGCTGGAAGAGGGCCCCAATCCACACCCCAGAACGTTTCCGCCACAAGGTATCCTGACAAGTGTACAGTCTACAGCTGGTCCTAAAGCACCTTGGGCTTCACATCCTGGTAACTGCTCTCAAGAAAGATCAAGGTGCTAAGTCAGATTGGTGCACTCCGTGCCGTAGGTGGAGGAGAAAAACACATGCAAACACACACACACACACACACACACGCGCGCTTCTCACAACGTATACCAATACCCGGGCGCTCATGCACATCCTTGGGGCCCGTCCTTCCCAGCAGCTTCAAGGTGTTCAGGGCCCTGTATTGACAGGAATCCCTCCTCTCCCCACCTGCCCTTGACTTGGGAAGCAGTGAGGGTGGGGAGCAGGGGGAAGCAGCTCCCAGCAGGGAGGCTCTCCTGGCTGCATTGCCCACCCCCGACCCTGCCACTAGTCAGACCCCTGGCTCCACCTCGGCCGCAGGTAGCAGAGGTGCTGGTCCGCAGCAGGGATGGCGTTGTCACAATGTGCTCCGGGGTTCAGCCTGAGTATCAGCCCCCATCATGGGCTCTGGGAACCTTTCAGTTCACAGCTGGAGAGACCGAAGCCCCAGAGGGCACCCACCCAGGTCACGGAGCTGCGGTACTGGCCAGCTAGGACGAGCCCAGGTCTGCCTAGATCTGTTCGGGGCCCCTCCCAGCCCCAGAGCACCAGTGCACGTGACGGCCCTGGAGCCGTCACATGGCCTCGGAGGCGGGGGCAGAGGACACACTGCCGGTCTTACGTGCAGGTGACCTCTAGAGACCCTTGACAGCTTCTGAAGGACCATGGGGGCGACCCTTAGGTCTGTCGTGTGACATGGACACACTTCAGGCAGATGACAGGGATAGCCTGGCCCCTCCCCTTCTCAGCCAGGGCACGCTGGAGCTGTGGCCACTGTCTCCAGGCTGCTTCCCAGAAGGCTGCAGCCTCCCAGCTGGCCACGGGGCACCTGAGCCCCGGGCCTCGGTTTCCCCAGGAGTCAGGGTCCTTGGAGTGGAGCAGAGGGGCCGGCAGGGGGCAGAATGGACCCCTGTCCTCCCTGGTGGGCCATCTGCTCACTGCTGCTGCACCTGGGCCGCAGCGGGGACAGGTCACCCAGGGAAGGCTGCGAGGGTGGAGGAGACGGCACATTGCCAAGGCCATGGTCACCTCCAGGAGGGAGTAGCTGGAGCCCAGCCAGGCTGCCAACCAAGCGGGACATCGCGGGCCCTTCAGCCTGGCCTGACCACAGCGAGGCAGCTTCCCTCAGTTACCCGGAGGCCCCCCGCAGCCCCCGACACGCCCCATCCCGCCCATCAGGCCCAGCCCTGCCTCGGGAGGAGGGCGGGGACAGCCTGGCAGTGTCCCCGGAAGCCAGAGGGATGAGGGGCGCCTGGCCCCGGCATCACACCGAGTCAGGCTGCAGTGTGCCTGAGGACGGAGCCTGCCGCTGTCCCAGCAGCTGGCCGCCGACCCCCACCTGTGCCTACTGCTGCCGGGGTGGGGGTTGGTGAGAGACCTCTGCCCCTGGGGAGCTCACGCTGCGGAGGGAGCAGGCGGGAGGGCTTTCGGAGCGGGTGGCCCTGAATCAGGGAGGTTCTGGGGTGGGGGGGCCGCCCTCAGCTCAGCGACCCTAGGGGGCTCCTCCCTGCCTGTCTCTGCTCCCCTGACCCCTGTTGGCTGTCCCACGGTGGGCCCAGCAGTGGGGACACAGCCCAGCTGCCTCCACCCTGGTGCTGATGCAGGCAGCACATCCTCTGAGGATGCCCCCTGGCCCCAAAGCCAGAGCCACCCTGCCCAGAAGGACCACCCAGGCGGGCCCTTTGGGGCGAGGCATGAATAAAACATGCAGAAAAAAGGCAAAACGGCAGGGATGGGGACCATTTCATAGCCATGAGTGTTTGATCTTTGCTTCACATTCGTAAGTGGCGCTGTCATAATTCAGGCCGCCTGTGCGGAGAGCTGGCTTTAAATAAAAACCCAACAGACCCGGGAAGCCTGGCTGCTCGTCCCGTCACCCACTGTCCCATGCTGCCTCGCTGGCCACCTTAGACGTGGTCTCCAGCAGTGAGAGGACCAGAGGGGGCAAGACAGAGAGTCACCCCAGAGCTGGCAGGACCAAGAGGAAAGAGGATCAAAGACTCCCGGGAGGGCCTTTTAGTGAAAGCGACATTTAGCTGTGACCCCAGCTCCCCTGCGCCCGTCCCATCAGCGCCACCGAGCGCCCGGCCACCCAGAAGGCACTTCCCCTGACCATGCGTGAATTCTGCTTTTGGGTGCAGAATCTGACCAATGAGGAACAAGTGGTCGTCATACAAGCCAGGACAGTCCTGACCTTGGCCGAAAAGGTAACAGTGACTGTGGACGCTGTCGGGACGGGGCCGGGCTTCCCGAAGCCTCCCTTTCTGGCTCAGCGCACAGAAGACGCTCACCCTGGGAGGAGGGCTACCGGGAGGTGGGGTTGGGGTCCACGGATCCCGTTTGCCTTGGAGGTCTGGCACACGCACAGGTCAGCCAGCACCGCCACGCGTGTCTGCAAGTGATAGGTTCAGCCAGACCTCTCCCCAAGGCCACTCTGCCTCCGCCTCCCCCCAGAGGCCGGGAGGTATGGTGGGTCTGTAAATCGGCAGCATCTGTCTCACCTGCCGGGACCCTCCTCCGGGGTCGCCCAGCCCTCCTGGGCTCCCCACCCTCCAGTCTCTCTGCTCCCACGGGCCGCCAGCCTGCGCCCGGTCCCACCCCCACAGCCAGAACCCGCGGGCCTGCTGGCAGCGCCCCCTCCCAGCGGCCCCCAGCAGGGCGGGCAGGGGTGTCCAGCAAATGGGAGCTCAGGGGCCAGCACCCCAGGAGAATGGGCCGCCTAACGTCCCTCCTCTCCCAGCACTGGGAGGCAGACTCCCTGGACACGAGGCGGGGCTGCACGGGGGCACCCGGGCCTGGCCCGCACGCCGCGCACACGGAGCCCATGACGCCAGCCCAGCCCTGACTCCCACGAGGGCTGAGCTCCCCTCCTGGAGGAAGGCTGGGAAGGGCAGGGAGGGCCAGGGCCCCAGGCTGTCTCCCCAGGGCTCGGCGAGGTGGGCTTCGATGCCTGAGTGCCTTCCGTTTGTGTCCAGTGGCTCCAGCAGATCGAAGAGACGGAGTCGGCCCTGCAGCGGAAGATGGTGGACCTGGAGAGCGAGAAGGTTGGTGTGCACCTGGCCACGTGGGCCCGCGGCCCGCGCTCCAGGCCGGCTGCGCCAGGCCCAGACACGGGTGCTCTTGCGTTTCAGGAGCTGTTCAGTAAACAGAAGGGCTACCTGGACGAGGAGCTGGACTACAGAAAGCAGTGCTTGGACCAAGCTCACAAGGTAAGAGAAGTACAGCTGCCGGAACCCCCAGGGGCGGCGGATTTGGGGTAGAAACAGGGAAGGTTGTTCCCACGGCCAGCATGGTGTCTCGGGGGCCACGTGGCCTTGGACCTGCCTGGGAAGATCCTGCGCCCAGTGTGACCAGCGTGGGGTCACTCTTCGCATTTCTCCTGCCGGACACCCCTCGCCCAGCGAGCTCCGAGGACGCCTTACTGCTCCGTCAGCACCCCTTGGCCCCAGGAGTGCAGGCACACGAGCAGAAATCAAGTGGGTATTTGAAATGAGCTGAGAAATAGAATTCATTGAAACAATGCATTTACAAATGAGGTGAACACAGCTGAATGTCAGTCAGTCGATCATCCCGCCCGGGACCCCCGCTTCTGTCCATCTGCACCAACCAGTGCACACGTGCCCTTTGTGCGTGCCTGCCCCATGGGAAACCATTTCCCCCCTGAAAAGCCTGAAGGGACATCCCCGTGTGCGGTTAACCCCGACATCAGTACTGAAAAGATGGGTCCTGGAGATGACATCAGGGAGATGGCTTTGTGACACACGGACGCACGAACACACACGCACCCGCGCGCCGCAGGAAACGTCGCCCCGGGACTGTGGAGGGGGCTCCTGCACACAGGGCCGAGGGATGCTGTCAGGGCCCCCAGTGATGCTGGGTCCGCTCCTGGTCTGATGACTGTCAGGGCTGCTCCCCGCGTGATACTGTTTGGGGGCCCCCTTCCTCCAATTCCGGCAGGAAGGCCGCACGTTTTGCTCTCCCTCCCTGGTTTTCTTGACTCCATAGTTAGGCCTGCACTTCCTGCTGGATAATTAGCCATTTTATCTGCCATTCACAAAGCCCTGTGCAGGAGGGAGGCACCTACCGCCTTGGGATGACCTGGCGGGGGGGGACACAGGCCTGTGGGAACCTGCTGGGTTTCACACCCTCCCTGCTCTGTGAGCACAGGAGCCACAGCTGGGTTTCGAAGGGGAAGGGTGGTCCCCGCGTGGCTGAGGGCCGTCTAGGGCAGCTGGGAGCAGAGGCCTGGCCATTCACAGATGAGGACGCGCGCTGGGGCGAGGCTGTGCACACAGAGCCGGCATCCGGTGGCCCGTCGCTCAAGGTCATGCATGCAGGGAAGGTCAGAACATCTCCATCTCCTGCCAGTCTTGGGGTGAAGCCATCGTGATGCTAATTCTAAGCCCCACACTCAGCTGCCTTTATTTTTTTAATTTTTTTTGTGTGTGTGGTACGCGGGCCTCTCACTGTTGTGGCCTCTCCCGTTGCGGAGCACAGGCTCGGGACGTGCAGGCTCAGCGGCCATGGCTCACGGGCCCAGCCGCTCCGCGGCATGTGGGATCTTCCCAGACCGGGGCACAAACCCGCGTCCCCTGCATCAGCAGGCGGACTCTCAACCACTGCGCCACCAGGGAAGCCCTCGGCTGCCTTTATTTTAAAGCTGGAGCGTATCTTAAACACACTAAGTTCTTTTGCTCTAGGAAGTGGCAGCCGATGTGCTGTGTGAGCTGGCAGTGACAGCTGGGGACAGTTTATTTTGTAGCCGTCAGGAACAATAACACATAAGCGAGGAACAAAGGTCCCCCCCATTTCCTAAAATGTCTACTCGGCCAAAAGGACTTTCCAGAGTCATTTTGCCTGAAGAAGGAGAAACATTCATTTCTGAAGAGGTTACATCTTTGATGGGAAGATGGGAAGAATATAGCTTTTTCAAAGATTGTATCTGTGAAATTTCCTGAGGAGCAAGCTTTAAAAGTGCTCCAGATCGAAGTGCTAAGTCACTAGGAATTTATAACAAGGTCTGTGTTTTGGCGGCTGGGTGGCAGCAAAGGGGTGACACAGCATGTGTGTCTGGGGACCAGCGGAATGGCCAGCTCTCCACGTCGGAGCCCTGGCGGGGCAACGCGAGGGCCCTGGGCTGGAGCCCCCCTGGAGTCTGAACCCCGCTCCCCACCAGCAGGGCCCTGTGCAGGTCGTCCAGCCTGGCAGTCATCAGCCTGCCTCAGTGCCCTGACCCGTGAGCCAGGCCTAACGAGCACCTGCTTTCTGGAAGGGGCGGGACTGAAGGGCTTCATGGAGGTGAAGCCCTAAGCCGGTACAGGCACCCACGGGCGTGGGCACCCTTAGGGCTATCATTTGGGACAGAGGAGGGGAGGGGCTGGGAGGCGGGCAGAGGCCGGACACGTGGGGCCTCATGTGCAGGCAGCAGGGAGGGAGGCAGACAGACAGACAGACAGGGAGAGAGAAGGGGAGGAGAGGTGGGGCAGGTGTATGTCTCACAGTCTGGAGGCCAGAAGCCTGACACCAAGGTGCTGGCGGGGCCACATCCGTCTGAAGCTCCAGGGGAGGCCCTCCTGCCTCTTCCAGCTCCTGGGGGCCCAGGTGTTCCCGGGCTTGTGGCTGAGTCACCCCAATCTCTGCCCTGTGGTCACATGGCTTCCCCGCATCTTCCGTGACTGTCTCCAAGTTGCCCTCTTCTTCCAAGGCCACGAGTCAGTGGACTGAGGCCCCCGATCCAGTCTGAGCTCACCTGCACTGGGTGGCATCTGCTGTTTCCACATGATCCACATTCACAGGTGCTGGGGGTCAGGGCTTGATGTTTCTTTGCGGACACGAGTCACCCCACAGGCAGCACTGGGGACCGCAGAGCTGATGGCCTGGCCCCTCGGCACTACTGCAGACAAGCCCTGTGAGCACCGCCCTCCTTCCTCCTTAGTGACTCGGAAGCCCAGGGTTTGGCGAAGGTTGTGAGCAAAGGAAGAAGCCTTTGTTGTTCTTTCCTCAAGGGACACCCGCCCGGCCCACTGCCCCTCTGGCCCTCATCCGACTCTGACCTCAAACTCTGCTGACCTCGATGTCCCTAATGTTTCACTGCACGTTAAACATCGCGTGGAAGGGAATGCTCTTGAAATAACCACTCCCGGACTGCTTCCAGCCTCCAGAACATCATTTAACTGGTCCAGGCGGAAGCAGTCCCCTCTGTGGGCTGGCCTGGCGGCGGCATGACCCCAGAACCGGGTGCCCCAGTCCCCCAGGCCGTCCCCGGGGGAGGAGGCAAGGACTGACGTGTCCCCTCCCGCCCCCAGCACATCCTGGAGCTGGAAGCCATGCTGTACGACGTCCTGCAGCAGGAAGCTGGGGCCAAAGTGGCAGAAATGCTGCCGGAGGAGGAGCACGAGAAGCTCAGGGTGGCGGTGGAGCAGTGGAAGCGCCAGGTCATGAGCGAGCTGCGCGAGCGGGACGCCCAGATCCTGCGGGAGCGCATGGAGCTGCTGCAGCTGGCGCAGCAGGTGCGCAGCAGGGGCGCCGCGGGCGCAGGACCTCCGGGGCGGAGCGGGGCTTCCCATGCCTGGCCCTCTGATGGCCACACCTCCTCCGATGACAGTACCCTCCCGTGGCTGCGCCCCCCAAAGGTCATGCCCCCAGTGGCCACGCCCCAAAGGTCATGTCCCTGTGGCCACGCCCCAAAGGTCATACCCTCCTGTGGCCACGCCCAAAGTCATGCCCTCCCCGTGGCCACGCCCCCATATCCCTGCCCTCCAATGATCGTGCCCCCAAGGCCAGGGCCTTCCACTGGCCGTGCCCCCCCGATGGCCATGCTCTCCAGTGGCCGTGCCCATGGGGGACCCTCCTGCCGGACTGCCTGTCCCTCCAGACCAGCCTCCTGGGCCATCCCACCCAGGCCTCTGGGTGGCACAGCCCCCCTCCTGGGTCCCCCCCACTCTGGGTCTCTTCCGTGGTTCCTCCCTCAGTGGCAAGATCCCAGTGAAGGTGTCATCTGGGGAGCAGTGGCTCATGGGCTAGGGACTGGGGGACCTTCTCTTGGCCTACAGGCACTTGGGGCCCTCAGGCCAATCTGGCCAGTTCATTTCTAACTGGGGGTGAGGGATCCTGGCAGACTAGACAGGCTTGGTGTGTAAGACATGCCTCAGCTCCACTGTGTGTGCTGGCGTGGCCTTTGTGGCTGTGTTCCGTGTTCAGATACGCTAGTGAATCCAGGTTTACTGTGAACGTCAGAGGGCTAAGGTCTGACCAGAGCCTTGGTCAGCTCCCAGGACTCTCGCTGCCAGATCTGGGGTGGTCAGTGTGAGGACTGCCGCCTGCAGCCCCTCACTCCCATCAGACAGGCTCTGATCAGAGCTCAGCTGCGTCCAGGCTCCAGGCCAGGCATCCAGGTCCGGCGTGGGCACACACATGTCCATCTGCCCAGCAGTGTGCACCAAAGTGAAGACTAGAGTTTCCAAACTTGAGGTCGACCTTGCCAGGAGAGTCCTCCCCGTGACTGACTTTGTGACCCTTCTGGCTGCTCCTCTCACTGCCGCAACGGCGTTTTGGAAGGACTGTGAATTGGGCCCTTACCATTTCCTTGGGCTTCTAGCATCATGGTTTATGACCTGGAGATGTAGGAGGTGGGAGGGTGTCATTCCCATCACAGGGAGCGTGGCCGAGGGAAAGCTGTCCTCCTGTCTCTTGCTGTTGCAAAGAGCAGACCGAGGGAGGCTGTGTCCGTAACGGAACCTGAGGCAGGCACACTGGCTCTCCTCCCGAAGCTGGGGCTCCTAAAAGTCGGCGGGGGAAGGGGGCAGCCCGAGGCCCCCTCGCCGTGGCCAGCATGGCAGCTGCCCTGTGGCGACTGGCCCACCAAGAACATGCGTGAAAATCCTGGAAGGCTTTTGCCCACTTGGTGTCCCAAATATTCTGATTATTGAGCATTTTCCTGCTTTTAACATTGCAGAGAATTAAAGAACTAGAAGAAAGAATAGAAGCTCAGAAGAGACAAATAAAGGAACTGGAGGAAAAGGTAAGGCAAATACGAATCTGGGGGCTTGCTCTGTTGTCGGAGCTCACACACCAAGACAGAACAGGTATCTCAGGATGCCGTGTCGCGCTAGGTCTGAGGTTGGAGTATTTTTGGACAGAAAGAGGCTTCAGGGACTTGTCTGCTCGGGACAAGGAGCCAGAGCCCAGGGTCTGGGAATAACCCCGTCCATGCCAACCCAGCCGTGCCACCCCGAGGGCCGTGCCTCTCACGGCCTCAGTTTCCCCGGCCGTCGGGGTGCCTGCAGACCGGCGACCAGCGGTCCCTTTAGTGGTCCCTTTAGTGTGATTCCTTGACTGTGGCTCCCAAGTTTGGAAACGGCAGGTGCTGGGGTGCAGTGGGTTGGGGGCCGTGTGGCTTGGGGTCGGGGAGGACTGTCCAGCTCTTCTCCCGACAGCTGGCTCTGCAACTTCCAAATCAGGGTACACAGAGCACCCTCAGAGAGAAGCCTGCAGCGTGTGCTTAATTCTAGGACAGCTGAGCTCTTTTGGTCTGTGATTTAGGACGTTTCGATGGCTTCTAGCAGGCAGGCTGCTTGTTCGCGTCTTGTGACTGGTCTTGCCTGTGGGGTGGATCTCACCAAAGGCCGGCTCCCCTCTGAGCCTCTCTGGCTTGTCCCTGCCGGAGAGAACGGGAGGCTGGGGTCTGGACAGGACCCGCCACCTGCAATAGGCCACACATCCTCAGCCCTGCCTGGGCAGAGCCAGCAGAGGCTCTGTGCTCGAGGGGCACAGGGACCCCTCCCCACGGCAGCCCCTGCAGCTGGACCTCCCCCTGCCCCGCCCACCTCTCCTCCAGATGAACCCGGCCCCTTCCCTGGGCACTTTACTGCCATCTGCCGAGCGGTCTTGGTGGTAACTTGCAAATCCAGAGCTGGTGACAGGCCCCTAGAACCGTGCGGGGCACGACCTGCAAAGCAGAGAGGCAGCCGGGGAGCAATTATGTGCCTGCCCATGGGCGCCAGACCGTGGGCGACACACACCTGGCTCGCCTGGGGAGGCCGGCGGGACGCGCAACCTCGAAGCGATGCAGTCTCTCCCCCAAAATGAACCTCTCTTTCCTTTTGCATCTTAAAGTGAGAGCATTTGTTTGTATTAAATACTAGAATTTTAAAAATTGGGTGTTTATTCTTTTAATCTAGCTGAAGCAGCTCTGCTTTTCCAAGCAGCTGTACCACCATCAGATTTTCTCTTGTGTCTAAATTGGCTGGACACCTCCCCCGACCCAAAACGAGGCTCCAAGTGTGAAATCTATTCAGCAAGTTGGCTGTACTTCATCATTTATAATGGGAGCGTGGTGTTTGCCTGTTGGCACTTGGATTGTCTTTCCGTAAGACTCCCGTCACCATTATAGCCACTTAGCGCCCTCGCCGTCAGCCCTGGTGACAGGTCCAGATGGCCAGTCCCCGCCGCTCCCCCAGAGGCGAAGTGACCAGCAGAGCCTCCCTCCTGACTGTCACCCGCAGCCTGGCCTGTGGACGGTGCAAGGTCCCTGGGGAGGGGACAGCACCGTCACTTCAGGCCCCTGGCAGCGCAACCCTTAAACCACTGGACACCAGTGCGCCAGGATCTGCTCTTGAGCCCCAGCTGGCATCTCCACGTCGCTGTGTCTGTGATCACGTTATTTCTTGCCAAAAGCCCTACAAACTCTTTTTTCTCTTTCTTTCCTTCCATGTCTCCACCCTCCCCTTTCCTTTTTAGTTCCTATTTTTGTTCTTGTTTTTCTCCTTAGCTTTCATTCTGTGGTCATAGCTCTCCTGGGCACCCTGGCGTGGTGAGTATTTCGTCTGCATCATAAGGACCAGCACGGCCCCTGCTGTTCCGTAAGCAGGAGGTGCTTCCGGAAGGGGACAGCCAGGGGTCCCCCAGGTCCTAGAGGGGAGGGGCCTGCCATCGTCAGAGGGGAAGGGGCGCTTGCCTTCCTCGAGAAGGAAGGAACGCAAAGGACCCCGTCCCACGGAACCTCCCCGGGGAGAGATGCGCACACAAAACCACTCCCTGTTCTCTGCTCCGGGCAACTCGGCAGGGAGCAGTGCCGGTGGTTTTGTGTCTTTTCGTCTTTTCCGTTTATCAAGTACAAGCTTGGGTGACACTGGAGATTCAGCCAGAGATGCCCACTTTCCCCGACAAGCTGGGCTCATGCACGACGTCACAGTCGTGCTGAGCTGTGGCATCGTGCCCGCGGCTTTCAGGCCGAGGCCGCATGTGAAAGCTTGACCACCGCTTCCTTCCCAAACAAGATGAGAGGACAAGTAGGGCGTGGCCTCACCATCCCGGCTCCGTCTGTGGCCCCCGCCCTCAGAGGACCTCCCCTCGGGAGCAGGGCCACCCCTCCTCATAGCCCCATCCCTCCAGCCCTTCCCTCTCGCCCTGCAGCCTCCCTGACCTGTGTCCTGCGTCTCTTTTCTTCCAGCCCTCTGAGGAGCCAGACCCCTTTCCTGCAGTTGGACCAGAGAGCAGCAGGTGCCCCGGTGGCAGAGGGAGACGCCGCATCTCATTCCTGAAGACTCAAGGGGACCTGGGCTCTGCACACCCCCTCCCGTCGAGGAAGAGGGAGAAAGGGGGTCTTTGAGCACCTCTGCGGGGGACTGTCCATTTTGATGAGGCAGAATCAGAACTAGTTCTCTGACTGGGGCTCCTCTGAAGAGACCTTGTCTTGGCTGTGGACCCGGGGGTCCTTCCTCGGGACGCGGCCTCCCCATCCTAGTTACAGGGACGCGCGAGTCCCCTGCTGCACAGGTGTGAAGAGCTGCTTCTGTGCAGGAGCCCCAAACTCCCACCTCCCTTTGTTCCCTTGATGACCAAAAGGTGTCTCAAAGGAAGATTCCCAGAAACAACGCAGACACCCCGCAAAATGACGCAATGAAGCTGCCACCACGGTGGTGACCTTCGTTCAGGGAAATGGGGACGGTTCATGGAGCATCTCAAGGACCGTTGCCCCGTGTCTTCCAGGACGGACGGGCTGTGAGGACGCCGTGACTCACTGGCTGGGGTCCTGAGCACTTACTGAGCGACACATCCTGCCACCCTGCCTTGTTGATGACGCGGGTCCCCGGCCCAGTTCCACTCGCGGGAACAGAACTGTGGCTGCCATGGTGCCGCCAGCTTCCCGCCCTGAGCTGCGCCGAGGGACTGACCAAAGGGATGACTGGGGAGCCTGGTAGTGGGAGCTGGGACCAGAGCAATGGACCGACTGGGAAGGGGCGTGAGCTTGTCGGAGACGCAGGGGCCAGAGGACACCTCGGGCTGTGCAGCACCGTGGAGCCCCTCAGGCTGCAGGCGAGGCCAGAGCTGCCCCGTGCAGAGCTCCAGCCTGCACGCTCACCGGGCAGTGCCCAGCGAGGATGACAGTGCCCCGGGGTTCTGCGGACGTGAGAAGGGGGCCCGATGCCCAGGTGGCCAGCAGGTGAGGCTCAGCCGTCATCCCTGGGGCGTGGCGTCTTCCTTCCCGCCCTTTGTGGGCCCTGTGGACGCCAGCACACCTCCTTCTGGTCTGTGGGATCCCACCTCCTCTGCGGCGAGGTTGGCCCCGTTTGAGACGTAGGTTCAGTTTGCTGGGACGTGGGCCCTGCAGCAGGAGCCTTGGTGTCTGTACAGGTGGGCGGGGGCAGGGTGAGGGCGGCTCACCTCCTACCATGGCCTCTGGATCGGAGTCTGCTCCCTGGGGGCATCTGGCGTGGGCTTCTCCCTGGTCTGAGGTGCTGAACCCATTACAGGTCTTCTCCGCCCAGACCCAGGACGCCCCCTGCCAAGGCTAGCCGAGGCCTCCGGAGGTGCCCAGTGGTGGGTCCCAGGGCACATCCCTGAGCTACGAGGGCATCCTCTCTCAGCTCCTGGCAGAGAAGAGCTCCTCAAGGGCACCCGACCACTTCTGCAGACTCGGGCCCTGGCCCTGCACCCCCAGCTCTTCTGGCCTGCCCCGCCCACCCCGTCTTGCTGCTCCCACAAACTCCAAAACGAGAGAGCGTCCCCCCTTGTCTTGTGGGGCCATCCCTCCCACTGACCCTGACCCCCAGCTCAGTGGGCCTCCCTGTGTCCCCAGGTTGTCACCTCCTCTCCCTGCCCCAGGGCTCGGAGGCATCCCTGGGGCGGCCGGGTGGGTCATCCCCACGGCAGGGACGGAGGATCTGGACGGGGCTTCATGCTCCGCTAGGGAGCCTTCCTCTCCAGGCAGAATCTCCTCGGCAAGTGTGTTTCTGTGGGACGTGGTGAGGCTCTGGTGGGGATGCAGTTCTGTATCCGAGTCTGCAGGGTGTGATGTGGGGTGCCGTGTCCCCCCATCACACAGCCACCTGAACCTCTAAGAGTGGGGCTGCAGGGGCCCCAGGAGATGCACCACTGGGCAGAGAAGGGAGTGAGGCAGAGCAGATGCAGAGCCAGAGGCCAGAGTGAGACCACCGCCCGCTCGCTCAAAGGGGCCTCGGGACACTTGGCTCTTTCACGTGGCACGTCTGGGCACGTGTTCCTCTAAAGGGGCTCATCTCTGGAGACCGCGTGCGGTTAGCCTGGTGCAGGGCCCAGGCACGGCAGTATCTGCTCCCGCGTCCCCAGGGGTGCAGGGCATAGCCTCACTCTGGAGGCTGGTTCTGGAGTGGAGGCCGGTCCCCGCCTGGTCCCCGGCCCGGTTCCACACGTGGGCCCTCAAATCCGAACATGCCTGGTCCCCAGGGTTCGGGGTCCCTGGAGTTTGGGGTCTCCTCTCAGATCTTGCGCTGAGGTCCTTGGGCTGCGCCGTATCGTGTGGAGGAAAGTACCAAACGCCCCAGTACTGCGTGTCCGATTGCTTGGTAAGGACGATCCACTGTCACGGCCTGACCTCAAAGGTCACTTGTAGCCGGTGAAGGACAATGAACGACGCGCATGGGCACGGCAATGCCTGAATCAAAACGCACTGCCCACAGTCCCCGAAGGCCCGCACGGGACGCGGGGTCACCTCTGCCCCATCGGCGTCATCCCCGCAGCCTTCCCCCTGCTGAGCCAGCCTGGCTCTGGGGTCTGCCTTGCCATGTGCCCAGCACCGGGGACCGTGCCCCAGAGCTGTGAGCAGGTCTCACCTGTGGAGGAGCCAGAGCCAGATAAGGATGGCTGAGAGCGTGAGAACAGGTCCAGAGGCGGGGGCGCCGGGCAGGCACGGCCTCCCTGGGGGCCCGGAGACCTCCAGGACCTGGACGCTGATGGGGGCCCCCTTGGATAGAGCCATTTTGTGGGTCTGGAGACCCAGATGTGGCTCAGACCAACTCCCGGGTGCTCGTGTTGGGGTAGCCTGGGTGGGGGGCAGTGGGTGTCACAGTTCGGGGACGGAACTGCTGCACGTCTCAGCTCGGGACACTGCACAGCAGCCTTGGAGCCAGGGTCAGGCGTACCTTTGGTGCAGTACGTGCAACACGAGAAGTTAACAGCTTCCTGAGCAAGCACCTCCTTTCTCCCATCAGCTTTTTTTTCTAAGATTATTTTAGACGTGGACCATGTTTAAAGTCTTTATTGAATTTGTCACAATATTGCTTCTATTTTATGTTTTGGTGTTTTGGCCGAGAGGCATGTGGGATCTTAGCTCCCCGAACAGGGGTCGAACCCGCACCCCCTGCACTGGAAGGCAAAGTCTTAACCACTGGACCACCAGGAAGACCCCATCAGCTTTTTAAGAACCTTTTATTATAAAATAGTTACAGATTTAAAGGAAAGTTGCAAAAATATTAGAGTATAAAGTTCCTGTACACCCTTCACCCAGCTTCCCCAGGTGTTCACATCTCATGGAATCACAACGCACTTTCCAAGTTTAGCTGGCCACCCACTCAGTTCAGACAAGCGTTTCTGCTCCAGGACCCCATACTCTGTTGAGTCGTTCTCCTGGTCCCTCCCAGTGGGCGACAGCTTTCTTAGCTTCCGCGTCATCCTTGACCTTGACCTTGACACCCTACTAGGAGCTGGTGGGTTACTTCGTGGGTCGTCCTCCAGTTTGATTTGTCTGATGTGTTTGAATGACTGGACTGAGGTTATGCATTCTTGGCGAGACGGAGCCCAGGTGACGCCCTCTGAGTGTGTTCGATCAGGGCGGCACGACGTCCATACACTATCCCTCTGATGTGAACCTCGATCAAGGTTCTGCCAGGTTATCCACTGAAAAGGTATCATTTATAACTAGAAATAGGTGGGAGAGACACTGTGAGACTCAGCAAGGACCCTGGTCCTCTTTAAACTTGTGCCCAGTAACTTTAGCAGACGTGAGTGGGTCTTTCCTGCCACAGTGATTACTGCCTGTGCTCGTGGCTTTCTATCCCTACGTTCCTTCTATTTCATAAGAATTTTTCTCTGGAGAAGACCTGTCCCCCTTCTCTCATTTTTTCTTTATCCAATTATTCATAGCAGTGTCGGCTCGTGGGTATTAATTTATTCTGTGGGTGATAATCCAACACCACCTTTAACTATTTTCTTGCTCAGATTGTTCCAGCTTAAGCCACTGAGCTTTCCAACAGGTTGATGCCTCTGTCCTTTGAGTTCCCGTCTGTGTCTTGAGCCCTTTCTCACTCTGTCTCCTCCGTATGCTCAGGCTCATCTGTATTTTCCCTGCCCCAAGCCTGAAAGCAGCGACTCCTCCAAGGAGCTCCGGTTCCTTCTGTTGGAGGGTGGCGTTTAGGAACCGACATCTCCGGGCGGGTGTGTTTGCTACTCCCGGGGTGATAGTATTTCTAGGCCCTGTCAGGGGCAGAGCTTGGAAACAGACATCTGTGTGCTAATACATGCATGCCCCCACTTCTTTGTTTATTTCTGCTTCTATCTATCATCTATTATCTACCATCTGTCATCTATCTATCATCATCTATCTATGTATTTATATAGCTATTATCTATCACCTAGCTATTATTTATCTATCATCTATTTATGTATCATCTATGTATATATCATCTATCATTTATCATCTATCTATCATTTATCTATCATCTATCTGTCATCCATCATCTCTCTGTCTATCCATCCATCATCTGTGGGTCTGTTATAAAGCCACCAGTTCATACTGACACTTGGAATTCAAGGCCAACCATTCAAGACTCATTCCTGCCCCCCCTTTCCTCATCTGTAACTAGTTTCTTTGGAGATGTGGCTCTCTCCATATAAACTGTGTTACTTATTTGCCCCACCCTAGTATCCACACAAGGACATTTCAGAATTGCTAACCCACATCCCCCGTGAGGAGCAAGTTTAGCAGCGAGGAGACATGTGAGTGCAGAGTCCCTTTTATCTTTAGCCTTATAGTCTCCAGACAAAATATTGTTTTCCAGAATGACATAGTCTGGTTCTTTTCCTCTAGTACATTGTCCATTTGTGACCGTTTAGGTTTGTTTGTTATATCTTGGGTTCCATTGGCGTTTCCTTCACAGAGTGATTTCTTAAAAATGTACACAGCACAGTTCCTGTTTGTACTGTATAGTCTCTGGGTCTTGACACAGGTGGGCACAGAGTCACCACACAGGACAGCACCATCGCCCCAGCTCCCTCTGCTTCCTGCCACAGTCACCCCATCCATCCCCAGCTCCACCCTTGGCAACAGTGGGCTATGTTCCCTCTTCCGGTTTTGCCATTTACAGGTCTTATAAGTGGAAAATGTGATACGTGCATCCAGCGTGAAGCTTTGGGGTCTGGCTTTGCTCACGCAGCAGCACGCCTGGAGGATTCCCCCACGTTCCTGTAGTTCCTTCCTTTTTATGCTGAGTCATCTCTGTTGCACGGATGTGCCACATTTGTCCGCATGTATCTGCTTGTTTCCTGTTTAGGGCAACTGTGAATCAAAGTGTTACAAACATTCATGCACAAGTTTTTGTGTAAATACAGGTGTTCGTTTCTCAGGTAAATACCTAGGGCTGATAAATGTGAGCTCAACTTTATAAGAAACTATGTCCAAGGTGCTGTGCGTGTTGCATTCCCACCAGCGAAGTGTGTGGGAAGGCTGTTCTCCACGTCTTTTGCAACACTGGATATGGTCCGTCTTTTTGGGGGGAGGAGGTCCATTCTAATAAGGGCACAGGGGTATGTTATTTCGTTTTAATTTGCGTTTATCTAATGACTAGTGACGTTGGGCATCGTTTTACGTGTTGATTTTCCATATCCGTGTATCTTCTTTGGTAAAGTGGCTATTGAAATCGTTTGCCCATTTTTTTAATTTGATTTTTGCTTTCTTATCATTGAGTTTTAAGACTCCTTTATACATTCCAGACATACACCTTTGTTGGTGCAAAAGTATTTTCTCTTTTATCTTTTTGTTCCCTTAAGGGTATCTTTTGAAGATAAGTTCTTAAATTTTGATAAAATCTAACTTACCAACTTAAAAAAAAATAGGTTGTATGGTATTGGACCTAAGAAAACTGCCTGGTTCAAAGTCACAAATATTCTCTCCCATGTTTCCCTCTGGAACTGTGCGACTTCATGTTTTCCATTTATACTCACGATCCATTTTTAGTTCATTTTTGCATTCGGTGCAGTTTTGGTTGAAGCACACTTTTTTTGCACGTGGCTGTCCAGCCCTTGTCTCCTCCCTCCCCCATCGTAAAGAAGTCTTCCTCTTTTTGATTAAAATGCCTCCTGCTTGGCTGGATCGAGTCCCGCTCTGTGGTCAGCCCTATCCTGACTGGAGCGTCCTCCTGGACTCTGAGTCACCGCATACCAGGAGGCAGGGGGACAGAGCTGCTGTTTGCTGGCGTCCTCCACGAACGGCACGCCTGGTCCCCACTGCGTCCTGGGGGTGGGGCTGGGTCTCCAAGGACCTCGCCTGCCCAGCTCGGGGCCTGGAAGCCCAAGACGTGTGAGATTAACTGTCAGCAGCTGAGATTTACAGCTCTGGGCGGAGCAGGCACTGAATACCGACGAGCCGCCTCTCCTCTGAGCCTGGTCTCAGATGGCGCGCGCTGCGCTGAGGCCAGGCGGCCAGAGATGGCGCTGTTGCCGTTCGGAAATTCAGGGATGAGCTGCTCTTGCCCAGAACACGTCCACAGTTTAACGAGCATCGTGCACACGTGGAAGGGGAACCTGCATTCAAGAAATATCCGTAATATTTTCCATCATAACCTAATGAAATTGTCTTTTTAATTTGTGTATACTGTTTTATGTTTAAGCAGAGGAATAAAAGGTAAGGTGTTTTTGGTCCTCGTAGAAGGTTCACCCAGGTGTGAACAGCAGCTCGCGGGGCCGGTCGTGCTGGCAGGTGGGGGGTGTGGGGGACGAGCGCTGCCTCTCCATCTTGGGAGGAGGGACGGGTGGTGGAGCCCCCAGACCCAGGCACTGAGGGGCCCTGTCAGGGCGGCTTCATCAGCCTGGGCTCCAGCCCCAAGCGGGATGAGGGGGGCTCGGGGCTGAGGTCAGACACGTGCTTGTCTGATGGCAGGTGACAAGCCAGTGCATGGAGCGTGTTGGCCATGCTGCCTGAAGGGCCACTGCTGCCCCTTGCAGCCCCTCATCACAGGGCTTTCTTCCTCTTTGCTTCTTGGTGCACAGAATTGCATTCATCCTGACACTGGCTCATTCCTGCCACTGGTCTGGGAATGGCCCACGTGCTCATCTTGTTTCTTGACTACGCTGACTTCTAACCCTATGACCCCGCACCATCACCCGCCCCTCCTCCAGGAAGTAACTGTCTTCTGGGCCCCGGGGCAACCGCCCTGTGCAGAGCTTTGTGGCAGATGCGTATGTTTCTAAAAGGTACAATTGTTACTGTGTTTTAAGTCCTTGGAAGGTGTCATGCTGTCCGTGTCTTTTGGACACACTGTGCACTTAGTAGCACTGTGCTTAGACTCGCCCGTCCCGTGACCTGTGTGTCGGCTCACCCCTGTCTGGGGCTCTGTCACGGAACTCCACCACCCCTAACGGACGTTTGCGTTTTGCTGTTGTGGACGATGCTTCATGAACGTTCTCGTAAAGTCTGTGGATGTGCTGGTGCAGGAGTTTCTTCTGGGTGTCCGCCTAGGGGTCATCAGGGGTCATCCAAACACAAGCCCTCGACCTCAGGAGATGCTGACAAACTCCTCCAGCTCTCCTTGGCTTTGGAGCGTTGCTTTTTTTTTTTTTTTTTCTCTTTGGTTAAGTATTTACTTATTTGGCTGCATCAGGTCTCAGTTGCGGCACACGGGATCTTTGTTGTGGCACGTGGGATCTCTCGTCGTGGCGCACGTGCTTCTTCCTAGTTGCGGCGTGCCAGTTTTCTCTTCTCTAGTTGTGGTACATGGACCCCACGGGCTCTGTAGTTTGCGGCACACACGCTCTCTAGGTGTGGCGCGCAGACTTAGTTCCCGTGGTACGTGGGATCTTAGCTCCCTGACCAGGGATCGAGCCCGCATCTCCTGAATTAGAAGGTGGACTCTTTACCACTGGGCCACCGGGGAGGTCCCCAAGACCATCTATTTCTTGATATTTCCCCCAAGTCAGAACTCTGGGGAAAGACGACCTTGGCCCCAAACGAGTTTGTTGTCGCCATCTGTTACTGTTGGGTTTGAAAATGTTTGTCTACGACTTCCCAGAATAGTAGTTCTCACGTGGAGAGGTTCTGGTTTTAGCCCACCCTCCACTGTCCCATAAGCTGATCATACGTGGATTTGTGTGGGTTACTTCCGAGGGGCTGGGGCCTGGAGTGGGGCTGTGTTTGGGGGCAGAGAGCAAAGATCTGGGCTGCAGGGCCCTACCCCTGCCAAGTGCCTGTGGAGTTGGGCTCTTGCCCGCCTGGACCTCTGGGTTCAGTGTGCAGACCCGGGTTCACTTGTCTTGTGTGTGTTTCTGGAAACCCCAAGAGGCCCCATGGGCTTTCCCACGGTGCCCAGTGTAGTTGGTTCTGACCCCAGGAAGGCGCTGGTCATCCCTACCAACAGCTTCATGTTTCCTAACAGCTGAGGTCCCAGTGGGACTCCCCAGCACAAACACAGGTGGCGGAGCCGGTTACTTGGACTCTATTTTGACATAAATCAGAATGTTGTTTCCTAATCCATATGTACGAATGCATTTGCATCTGTTACCGATGGGTGTTACTGATGAGAATTCTGCTTCTGCAGCTCTGAGCGAGGTTCTGACATCTCTGTTCCTATTGGGCTGGGCACCAATGTAAAAATAGCCCTGCTGCCAGCTGGGCCGTGGTCTGGCCAGATGCCTTCCTGTCCTCTTGTCCCTCGTCCGTCCATGTTGGTAACTATGAAATGAACCCACTTAGTGACGTTGTTTATCAACGTCCTCCTGTCCTTTATACCTCATCTCCCACCCTCAGCGCAGCCCGATATAAAATCACGTAACCTCTCCCTCCAGAAGGAAGGTAAGGGTCCGGTCCGCGGTGCCCACCGTTATCGAGACATCACCCCTCACCAGGCAGTAGTCCAGCAGACTCCGCCCCCCTGGGCTGGGAGCACCACCACGTGCCATGATTCCCTCCACGCCCTGCGTCCCTCCTCCCACACAACGCGCATCCTCGTCTCCATCAGTGCACTGTCCTCCCGCCTCTCTGTGAAGCGCTGCACACGCAGGGACGTGCCCAGCTCGCTCACTGTGGAATCCTGTGTGGACCCCAGTACACACTCAGGTCGTGCCTGGCCACTAATTCACAGTCAGATAAATGACGACCCAGGAAGTGGACCGACGTGCTCACGAAGGCCAAAGGCCATGTCTTCTCCATGCTGCAGTCTCACGGCCTCCTGAGGTTCCAGAAAACTGTGGAAGTGGGGTGCTCCCAGGTCCCCAAGGCCACCCGCAGGCTCAGTGGCCCACCAGGATTCTCAGGACTCAGTACAGAGTGGTACCACGGCTCGGACCTATTGCAGTGACGTCATCAAGGTAGGCAGCTGGCTCTGTAAGGGCAGAAGACGCAGGAGGAGGCCGGAGGGACCCAGGAGCAGATGCCCTACACTTCCTCCCGCCTGTGGAGGCCACACAGAGCACACCCTCCCCAGCCTGAAAACGCAGCTGTGCGTGTGCGCTGTCTCTGCTGGGGAGCCGGGGTGTCCATTGGAGACTCGGAGCTCGGGGTTGGTACTGGGGCTACTCATGTGGGCACCGCCTGCCCGTTAGAATGCCGGCCCTCAGAAGGAGGCAGGTGTTTGCCGTAAATCACATCATTTGTACAAACAGTCTAGGCCAGACCACGAGCACAGCCTCTTCTCTCCGGGAGAGTTTCCAAGGCCGGGTTTCCAGATGCCAATCAAGGGCCAACCTGGCAGGCAGGCCCCTGTGCAGACTGCAGCTCAGCTTCTGCCCAAAGGGCCGCTCTTGAATGACGAGCCCCCCAGGGCCAGGGGACCAAGGGCAGACCCGCCAGATGACCCCACACTCGCCTGTCCCGCGTCTCGCATGGCTTCAACGTGGTGAGATCTTGGGCTGACTGGGGGGATGGTCAGGAAGTTGGGCCAGCGGCCGAAAAGGGAGGGGTGGAGGACACCATATCGGAGGACATGGGACTGAGGGGCCTGTAGGGACTTGAGAGGTCTGGAAGCCTGGAAGCAGAAGCATGCCTCGGTGCGTGTGTGCGTGTGTGCGTGCGTGTAAGTGTGCATGTGTAGTGCTGCAGTCCCGGAGAAAGCAGAAGGCCACCCGTCCTGGGCACAGTGGTGGAGGACATTAGCGAAGTAGGGTAGGACTGGCTCAGGAGGGGGTCAAGTGACCTCAGGCGGCCAAACGTTGTCACCTTGTCCCTTCAAACTGGGGAGTGACTGTTTCGAATTCTGCACCTTATTTTCGCCAGGATTCTTGTTCTGTGTTTGCGTGTGTGCAGCTCACAGCCCAGACAGTTATCATCTTAGCTCAGGAAGGCAGTGGCATGCGTGGAGGATGGTGAGCGGGTGGTCAGGGCCCTGGCTCTGGCCAGCCTAGAACTGCGAGCTCGGGAAACCCCTTGTAATCTCCAGCCTTCAGCTTTTCCATCTGCAGAACGAGAGGGTCCTTTCTAACACACTAGAAGTGGATGATTGACTAGGACCTATTTAGAGATGGATGAGATCGCAGGCACAAGGAACAACGTAAGTTTAACGCAGCAGATTTCAACCAGGATGTGTGCGATGCTTGGTAGAGTAAGCACACGTGCGATTCTAATGCGTTCAGCGTTCATTCTACTTGGAGTGTCCTCTGACTGAGAAGTTGGTTTTAAAGTTAAAAACCAAAAAAACTCTGTGGAGTTTCTAATGTCTGTGACCCCAGGTGGTGCGCTCCACCACCCCGCCCCTCCCCCGCCCCTCCCCTCCCCTCCCCCTCGCCTCTCACCCACCGATGCTGCTGCTCCAGGGTCCGCCCTGCATGTTAGAAAGAACCTGGGAAGCTCCTTCGTAACTTCTAAATATTAAAGATGTAAAAGGTAAAAAGGAAGAATTAGTACCTAACAGAGGCCCACTTTCTAAGTACTAAGAAGAAATGAAAATTGGGCGGAAACGTGAGCACTCTCCCACAGGTGGGAGGGGGCACTGAGGTCGCTTCTGCACATGGTCTCGTGGGGCACGGGGACTCGTCTTTGTGGCCTCGCATCTCCTGGGAAGAGCCGTTTGCATCTCCCAGAGGCTCAAGTGTGGCGCCGTGTCTGGGCCAGAGCTACCACAACCGGATGTCCACCTACAGAGCCAGCGCCTGGTCATTTCTCCAGACCTTCCCCGCCGGGAGTCCCCGCCAGTGGCTCAGATGTCTCACACTAACAGAAAGCATTTGTCTTCACTCTTTTTCAGAGAAGAAGCAGCACGTCACTGAAGCCTATTTGAAGCGTGATTTCCATTCCCGCCGAGCATCCTGGTCCACGGCCCGGGGGAGTCTGCCCGCATTCGGACACAGCCCGACTCACGGCTTGGAGGTGGTGCATCTGTTGACCTCGCACCCTTGGGGGCCTAAGGTTGTGCTGTCAGTGCTGAATTTGCAGGGGGTACGTGTGCATGTGTGTGTGCACGCATGAGTCTGTGTGTTTACACACACATGTGCTCTATCAGAAGACAGTGCACAGGACTGGGCTCTCTGAGGCACCTAGAAGTTGACCTGCTGCGTAATGAGAGTGCAGCCAGATGAGAATGTAATGGACAACATTGTATAAAAGAAACATAAACTGCATTGCCCAACGGCTGGAGGGAGGTACGCCTATGTTGTCTGGAAGTGTTAGGTTCACTTTATATTTGTGTCGGAAGAAACGTTCAACTACGGTGCAGATGACAGTGGCAGCCAGACCAGGATGAACTGGGAGAAAGCTTATAGAATCAGACAGACGTGCTTTTTTCTCTAGAGGGTGCAGGTTTTCTGCTGGGCAATGCATTGTTAATCAACACTTGTCCAAGAAGGACACATCCTTTCTATTGTCATTAAAGCCGCAGTCACTTAGTCACTTGAACAGAAAACGAGGCCAGTTCACTGCTTCTCCAGCTGAGCTTGGAGTCAGGGTTTGTATCTCAAGTCCGAAATCTGGCTGAGTCCTTCCTGCATACTTTAGTCTTGGTCTAATGACGGCCTCGTCTTGGCACATTTGTCGTACTCAGAACCAAACAGCAGACAATAGTCTTGTGTTAACAAAAGCCGCCGTGGAGCTATGGATGAGCTCCCAGATTGAAGCCTGATGGACTGTAGGATGGAAGCATGCAGAAGCACCCCGCAGCTCCAAGCACTCCCTGTGGGCCTGCCCGCCCCATGTGTACCTGTGCGGGGACAGCAGCTGTGCAGGTTGGCCATTTCGGATCCCAGAATGTGCGTGTGAAACGCAGATTCACACCCCTCGAGTTTATTTGGGTCATCATGATTTTGTGTGTCGTACATATGTCTGGAGTTCTTCGTATGCAACCCCACACCCCGGACACTCTTAAGCACAGCGTTGTAATTTTTAAAAGAAGGCAAAGTCTACAGGAAAGAGAAGCATGTAAATATGTACCAGTGCTTATGAAGTTGTTATTGTCTGTATGTAGAAAGGATGTGCACTGGAAAGGGCAAGTGGCTCAGTGAATGTTTTAAATAATACTGCACGTACCAAATTGCATTTGGTACATTCAGGAAAGCACACATTCAGTTGCAATGCCAATTCTTCTCTTCAGATATTGTTCTTATTCATGTATCATAGGCACCTTCTTTTCATCTGATTACAAAATCCAGCATTTCAGGATTGGGCTTTTGCAAAACAAAAACGAAGAAGAAGGGCTTCCCTGGTGGCGCAGCGGTTGAGAGTCCGCCTGCCGATGCAGGGGACACGTGTTTGTGCCCCGGTCCGGGAGGATCCCACATGCCACGGAGCGGCTGGGCCCGTGAGCCATGGCCACTGAGCCTGCGCGTCCACAGCCTGTGCTCCACAACGGGAGAGGCCACAGCAGTGAGAGGCCCACGTACCAAAAAAAAAAAAAAAAAGAAGAAGAAGAGAGAGAGAGAAAGGGGCAAACATGAGCCTTTGTCACTGATTCCTCCTGGTCCAATGAGCATCTGAAGAATTCAAGTATTTCATGATAACATGCGCTTTCTAAATTCTAGAGTGTACCTTGTTGCAAAGCCAGTGGGCTGGACTGAATTCCCTGCGAGTATCGGGACTCTCTTACCGCTAGCTCTTCAAACAGGGGACGCGTGTGTGTAAGTGTGCCACTCCCTATGCAGCAGGAGGAAGGACCCTGAAGGGCTGAAGCACAGAAGTGTTTACTGTGTAACCGGGATGTGGACACGTATACAGCATAACGGTTATCGCCATAATCACTGTGTGCACAATACCCAGAAAAACACAAATGTTTTCATTTGTCTAAACTACAAATCCATGTAAATTTCAGCTTTCCTTGTTGACACGGATGTGTGTACCTGCTTCCATGGTCTAGAGCTCCAGTCGCTGAAGGACCGTGGCTCTTCCTTAAAGGGCTCTGCCCTCGAGGAACCTGCAGCCTTCAGGATGCCCCGAGTGCCTTACAGGGCTGTGAACACCAACTCTGGCAGTCAGGAAGGAGGGTGTGCCGGGAGTGGGTTTGGAGGCGCTGTGACATTAATCTACACTGACCGTTACTGCATCGTTGACCTTAAGATGGATTGTGTGTTTTAACACAGTAATGGATTTACGTCTAGGCTCAGGAAAATCAAGGTGTAAATTATGTATCAAGTCATATATTTGTTTACTGTATATTTTTACAAAGCTTTATTGTAAATTTATGCAGAAATGAATGAGGACTTGTTTTCTCACAGCAATGCGCCAGCGGTATTCGTGTTCCCTGAAGCAGTTCCTTAATAACCACACTCTACACACCGGATGACTCTGCTCAGTGCTAAACAGTATTCAGAGGCCTAAAATAGGTTTGTATGGTGATCAACTACAAAATTTTACACATATTTTTGTATTGTGATTCCTATGATATATACCAGAGAATTTTTACTCATTTGTAAATTATTGTACAGTTTTTAATAAAAGGTTGTTTTAAGTCTTAGAATATCAAAGTTATCCTCCTCACAAAGTATTAAAGTTTGGACGTATCTGCTATGTTAGCCACTTCTGTGTTCCGTGTCCACGCTCTGAACGACAGTGCCTCTTTCCACACCAAAAAGGGAACTTGGGCCTTCTGCTCACTAGGGAGGGGTGCCGGGCATCTCACATATAGCCTCATCCTAAGTCATGGGGAGTCTTCTGGAGCACAGGCTCTGAAATCAGAGGTCCTGGCAGCACCTGGCTGAAGTCAGCCACCAGGGAGGACTGCTCCTGTAGCTGTTTGTCAAATGAGAACCAGAAAAGAAAAGTCAACCGCTGAGAATGGTGAAAGAATTTCTGTGAATGAATAAGAACACATTTTAGTCACAGTGATCCCACACAGGTGGTTAAAGCCTGTTTGATCTCTTTGGGGGAGTGGAAAACCAAGGTGGGACTGGGACAAGGGGATGGGAAAGTGAGGATTTAGCTCTGCAGGTGTTCTTATGCCAGCCAGTACTGGAGTGTCGTCGCACTGACTCTCACTGTCCCAACTTACGCTTTGAAATTCCGGCTGCACTAACAGAACGGAAGGGTTGGGATGTCTTTTCCTTAAAAAACAGTCCCTGCAGGGATCGACTGAGTGACAGTATCGCCCTGTGACTCTGCGTGGGCTGAGAGTCCTCCTACTGTGTCTCACCCCAAACCTTGAACATTTTTTAAATTAATTAATTAATTTTAATTTTGGCTGCATGGGGTCTTCGTTGCTGCACGCGGGTTTTCTCGAGTTATGGCGAGCGGGGGCTACTCTTCGTTGCGGTGCACGGGCTTCTCATTACGGTGGCTTCTCTTGTTGCAGAGCACGGGCTCTAGGCGCGCGGGCTTCAGTAGTTGTGGCTCGCGGGCTCTAGATCACAGGCTCAGCGCATGGGCTTAGCTGCTCCGCGGCATGTGGGATCTTCCCAGACCACATGTCCCCTGTTCCCCTGCTCGAACCCGTGTCCCCTGCATTGGCAGGCGGATTCTTAACCACTGCGCCACCAGGGAAGCCCTGAACTTGTTTTTAAGGGCAGTCAGGAGCAGCTCCCGTGGGCGCATTCCCTCCCCCCCCCCCCACCCCGGCCTGGCCCTCCCGACTCGCCAAATGTTTCAGAGTCAGAGCCTCCTTCCCTGACGTGAGGTCGCCCACAGGGCCTGGAAATGTGGCTGGAGTTCCGAAAAACTGTGGTTTCTTCCGTGCGTGGTCCCCGTCTGCCCTTCTGCGGGTTGAGCTGGAGGTCGGAACCCCGGTTTGCCCCGGGGGCGAGCTGCGGAGCTTCGCTGGGGCAGAACGCGCGCCCTCGGCCCAGTTCCGGAGCGTTCAGCACTCCCTGCGTGGACAGCGCCAGCTCCGAGCGGACGCCAGGCCGGGCTGAGGGGTGGGGGGAGGGCTGGGGGGCTGGGGGGGGGGGCGCCAGGCCCGGCTCCGCCCAGTCCACGAGAACTCGCAGACCCCGCCACAGGAGGCTCCAGGAACCGCCGCCCCTCGCCGGCTCCCGCCGTGGCAGCACGGCGGCCGCAGGAGCCAGCAGAGGCTCTGCCCACGTGCCCGGGGATGCGGGGCACAGGAAGGCCCGGGCCGGCCCAAGCTTGGCGGAGTCTTCCGCTGCCTGGAGGACGCCTTTGAGAACAAGACGCTGCAGCTGGACGCGCGGGGAGGCGTACACCAGGGTCCGAGAGCAGGAGAGCCCCACAGCGGGCCAAGCTGCCACCAGGAGGGACGCAGCGAGCCAGGCGGAGACGGCCCAGAGGCTGCCGCAACTCTCCCAGAGAGGCCCAGCGTGGCCCAGGCCCGCGGCCCACGGCAGGTAGTGGCCGCAGTGCAGAGGCGCGGGCATCGGGGCCAGTGAGAGGGGGACGCGGGCCCTGGACTCCCTGAGACGCCACACGTCCACGCCGGAGGCCGCTGGGGCGCAGTCCAGGGGCTCGCCCTCTTCCACCAGCCCCCAGCTCCTCCGAGGGGACGCGAGGGCTCTTCTTCTCCCTGACTGGCCGTGTCTGAGCCTGGACTTCTATCCTGCGCGCCCCCCTCCTCAGAACCCGCCCGGAGGCCTGGCCTCTCCTGCCCTGGTCTGCCTCTCCGGTCCGTCCTGGGTCCTGGGTAGCTCTTTCTCTGTGTGTCTCTCTCGGTCTCTTTCTATCCCTTCTGTGTCTCTCCAACCTCCCACCTGACATCAAGCTTCGCGGGGCTGGCCCTGGGGCAGCCTCACAATGAGGTGTTTCACAGTGAGGTGTCTCCACTGTCCGGTCCCAGGGCCAGCGCATGGCCTGGCGTTCCGATCCCTGCCCGGGCAATACTCCAATGAGCCCGGCTTTGGCCTGAAACATCTTTCCGGACGGAGTCCAGCCTGAGCCTGGACTTGAGATTATATTCAATCCCCGCGGCCCTGGGTGCCTCGGGTCATCAGGGAGCTGGTGGCGGGCCCTCGGCTGGCCAGGGGGGAAGGGGGTCCTGGCAGGACATTGTCGGAACGCTCACTCTCCATCCCGGGTGCAGACTCTGCACACACACTGGCCGGGACCGGTCGCAACCCTCTCCTCCTGCCCACCCTAAACAAGTTCGCCTCTCGGTCCTCAGCTCGCGCCTAGGGCCGGGGTTGCGGGTACAGTCACCGAGCCCGGCCGGGGCGGGGCTTGAAAGCAGAGCGGCAGCGGCGGGCCGGGGGGCGTGGCCGGGGGCGTGGCCGGGCCGGGGGCGTGGCCGGCAACGGAGACGCGCGGCCCAGCGCGCTCCCACTTGGACGCCCGGCGCCCCCACGCGCACGCCTGGGCTCTGTGCGCCCCCACGTCGAGGCCTAGCTCGTGCGTCCGCCGCCGGGGACCCCCAGGACCGCAACGCCCGAACCGGGCCGCGCCGGCCAAAGGAGACGGCGGCGCAGCCGGAGGAGCAGGATGTCCTTCCAGGGCAAGAAGAGCATCCCCCGGATCACGGTGAGCTCCGCTCCCGGGGCCCGCTCCGCGCCTCCGGCCCACTGTCCCGGGCGGGACCTGGCCTCCGGGCCCCGGGGAAGACCCTCCCGGCCCTGCGCCGGGCCCCCCTCCCTCCGTGTCCAGCCCCCGCGCTTGCCCCTGTGCCGGCGCGCTCCTTCCCGCCCAGCCCGGGGTCCCCGCGAGCGCCGCGCCGGAACCCCTTTATGGAGCCGGCGCATAGGCCCAGACCCTCCTCTGCTCCCGGCGAGGGCTGGGGCCGGGGGGAGGCCTGCTCCCCAAGCGCAGATGCACCTGCCTCCCCCCCCCACCCCGCCCCCGTGCGTCTGGGCCTCTCTGGGAGCTCCGATTCGGAGTGGGCCGTCGGTGCGGCCCTTTGTTGACACCCCCGGTCCGGCCTCCGGCCTCGGGGCACAGATATGCCATCCCCATCCTGCGCCCCTCCACCCCGCGCCCACGCCGCCGCCGCACCACCAGGAGCTCTTTGTCCGAGACAAAGCAACTCAACCCGGCCCGGAGCCCTTGGCGACCCGAACCCCTCCATGGAGCCGGGGTTCGGAGCCCCCGGGGTGGCGGGCGGTGGGGGGGGAGAGGAGGTGGCTCGCTAGTCACTGTGCGGGCATCAGGCAGCTCAGGTCCGGGGAGGCGACCCTCTAACAGCACACGCACTGCTGCGGGAGGTCCCACTGTACACCCCGCGCTGCCAGGAAACAAAGCCGCCCCCTCCGTGCGGCCAGGAGCCCAGCGGGAGGGAGGGAGGGAGGGAGGGAAGGATGGAGGGAGGGAGGCGGGCGCCTGGGCGCCAGCTGGACGGTGCCTGGGAACCCACGGATTCAGATCCAGCGGGAGGCGGTGGGATGGCCCAGGGAGTGGCCAGTTCACTTCCTGAGATACTCAGGGAGGAAGAAGCCCTCCCCACCCCTCGCAAACAGGAGAGGGTCAGACCTGCTGCAGGCAGGGAGCCAGCCAGGGCCGGGAGGGGGCTGATCCCGTCTCTGGGCAGCTCAGACTCTAGTGGCTGGTTTAGGGGAACTTCTGCCCTCATCCTGAGGAGCACGGCACCTCATCCTGCTGCATTTCCCCCTTGGCTCCAAACCCAGGAAGGCTCCCAGAATCGGAGTCCAGACGTCTGAGCATTGGAGGGTGGGGGATTGAGCAGGGCACCCAGGCCACAGTCTCTTCCTGTCCAAAGCCTTCCACGTCCTCTTCTTGGGCATCTCTGAGAACGCGCTGGTCCATTGGGGCTGGAGTTGGGGCTGTGGGAGTGGGGGCACTGCAGGGGGAGGCAGGAGGGTCTGAACACTGGCTCAGAAGGTGGGCAAGGTGGGTCCTTGTGACGTGACCTGTCAGGGCTGGGTCTAGGGCCCAGGGGACCGGGCAGTGAGCCTCTGCAGAACCCAGAAGGGAGAGGCCCAGGCAGCTGGGGCCGGGCCATGTGGTAGACCAGGAGTTGGCGGTAGGTCACACAGTAGGTATTTGCAGCTTCGAGGGCCACGCTGTTTCTGGTGCAGCTGCTCAGCGCTGCAAGAGAGCGGCCCTGGGTGTGAGTGCTCCAGTAAACGCTGAGCTTGGACATCGAAACGTGAACCTCATGGAACTGTTATGAGTCTTGAAAGTCTTCTTGTGACGTCTTTCAACCAGCATAAGAGGCGAGCCGTGCTCGGCTCGGGGCTGCACGGGACAGGTCGAGGGCCGTGCTGGCTGTGGCACCGCTGGCCGCCCTTCTGTAGGGGCTGCACAGGGACAGGTCGAGGGCCGTGCTGGCTGTGGCACCGCTGGCCGCCCTTCTGTAGACCGTGCGGTGCTGGTCTTACCGTTAGTCAATAGAAATCTGAGAATTCAGCCCAAACGGTTAGATGTTAATAAGAATAGAGAATGATGTGATAAGGCTCATAAGCGATGAATTATTTATCCTCTCATCAGATTCATAGGAGAATCTGGCATCAGTCAGTTCTCTTGGCGTCAGGCTGATGGTGTGCAAAGAGCCAGAACCCCCGGCCCGGAGCCCTAGCCTGGCCTCTGGGTGGGCACCCCTGAGCCCTGGGCCAGGTCCCAGAGCCCCTGTGAAACAGCTGTCACTCCGGCCTGGTCAAGTCGCAGAGAGTGGCGGGCTCCAGCACGGTCACGGAGGGAAAGTGCTGCAGGGCTGGGCTCTCGCCCGCTTCGTTCTGCACTCAGCTCTTTGCTCCTGCTTTGTGTTTCTCTCCGTTTTTCTCCACTGAGGTCAGACCATCACCCCTGACATCATGCACGGCTCCATTACTGGCTCCCCCTCTGCCTCACTCCCTCCTTCCTGACCATCAGAAGTGGGCTTATGGCTGCCCAGCTCCGGGCTGCGGGGGCCCCGAAGAGCTGGCCGAACTCGCTGCCACTTTGTTCACCCCCTTGGGCCACCCGCAGGCGGCACCAGAACCGGCAGGCGCCCCGCTGCCGGGCCCTGCACCCCCATGGCCTCTGCATCAGCAGCCCCTGCTCCCCAACTCCCAGCCTCTCTGGAGTCCATCTCTCATCCGCCCCATAATGCCAGCCCGGGGCCCCACATCTCACCCAGACCACATCAGACCCCACTCCAGCGATGGCCCTGTTTCCATCCTTGAACACCACGGGCTGCTCTCTACAACAAGCTAATGTGAACTCTGTACGATCATTTAAACCCCAGCTCAAGGCCTCCCAGGTGGCGGCCCACTGATTCCCCAAGTCCAGCATGCCCCACTCCTACCCTCCTCCCATTCCCCCCCACCCCCGCCTCGTTTCCTCTCCTTCATCAACCAGACTCTTTCCTGCCTCAGGGCCTTTGCTTGGGCTGTGCCCTGGCCTGAGCTTGAGTCACCTCCAGTTTTAGCTCCTCCAACAGGCCCTTCTCAGTCCCTGAGGCAGTCAGGCCTGTCTCCCATCACGCTGTCACGTCACCTGCTTTGTGCTCTTGCGTCTGTCACCATCTGTGACGGCCATGTGTGTGATGTCTGTCTCCCTCCCCAGGGGTAGGGCCCCTGCCTGCCAGCACTGCCTCAGGGCACAGAGATTCTGGAAGGCGCCCGCCCCAGCTGTCAGCCGGAGCCGCCTCTGTGGGTGGACGAGTAGGGCAGACCTTCCAGGCCAGCAGGGGCGTGTGAGATGTGGTCCACCTCCGCCCTTGGCCTGGGCTTGACAAATTAGGCGACGGGTGTGAGGATGTACGCGTGGTTCACTGCACCGCTGTTCGCACCGCCTCGACTTTGCCGTGGGGAAGCGGGGGGCTAGCTGGTCGTACACCCTGTGCCTCTGGCGAGGCCAGACTGCCTGACCTGTGTTTGCAGGTCGTGTGCGGGGCCCGTAGGCAGCTGCCCCCAAGGGCCACCGTCTCGGGCCCCCTCTGCCCGCCCTGGGTGTGTGCTGGCTTTCATGCACACAAATTGTGCCTGAATGTTTCCATCATAACTCCAAGGTAAAGCTTGTGCTCAAGATACTGTTGAGTCACTTAGTTTGGAGGAAACTTACCCATTTCTTTGTTTCTGATAGAGTGACCGCCTTCTGATCAGAGGCGGGAGGATCGTGAATGATGACCAGTCCTTTTACGCTGACCTGTATGTGGAGGACGGTTTGATAAAGTGAGTTTCTACCTCAGATATCTTCATGGTCACACGTTGATCACACACTACCCAGAAGTTTACTTTTGGGCGAGATCCACGTGAATGGTTCTTTCTTTCCCAAAAGCTCGTTTCCTGGAAATAGCTTTTGCCCAACCCGAGCCTTCAGTGAAGCCTCAGAGACGGAACGATGGCTTCCTCGTTTCTTTGTTAACACAGCTTCAGTATGGTGTGGGGCTCAAAGCAGGTGTTTAATAAATGCTTATCGACCACACCTATCAGCTTGTCTGCTCGTGCCTGTCCAGTAGCTCCAGGGACTTCCCTGGCCGTCCAGTGGTTAAGACTCCACGCTCCCAGTGCAGGGGGTGCGGGTTCGATCCCTGGTCGGGAACTGACTTCCCACATGCCACGCGGCAGGAACAAAACAAAACAAAGGAGCAGCTCCAGCCTCTGGTCAATAAGCAGCGAGTGGACACCTAAGTGACCGCCACAGGGTTGGCTCCTCCGTGTTGACGGTCCTGAGCCCCAGAGTGTGGACTGGTCAAGTCTTGGCCGTATCGCCCTTTGCCTCAGGGACAAGAGCCCAAGGGCAAGGGTCCCGGCTCTGCATCATTGCCAGGAGCCCGTTCACGTTTGCTCAGGGCTCTTCCTAACCAGCGAAATCTCTGTTGCTTTCAGACAAATCGGAGAAAACCTCATTATCCCTGGGGGCATGAAAACGATTGACGCTCACGGCCTGATGGTCCTGCCGGGCGGAGTGGACGTCCACACAAGGCTGCAGATGCCCGTCCTGGGCATGACCCCGGCCGATGACTTCTGCCAGGGGACCAAGGCCGCCCTGGCAGGAGGGACCACCATGATATGTGAGTGTCTCCTGTGGGGAGTGTCCATCCCAGCCCGTGGTCCTCTGGCAGGTTTGCATGTCGCAGGAAGAGCTTTCCCTGATGCTGTTTTTCTCAGGCCTCTTTCCCTTTATTACATCTCATTCTAAGAAATCCTTGAGTGCGTGTCTAACCCTGTCCCTCATCCTGAGTCGTGCTGCCTGGGCCAGCTCTGGAGCACGCCTGGGATTTCCACGGGAGCACGGGGTGTGCGCCCAGTAATTTGTTATTTTCCGGGAAGCTAGCAGCTGGCTAAGGACCAGGTTTGGAAAACCCAAGTGCAGGGTTCATGTTGCCTGAAATGTCAGACGCATTTGCCCCTGAACCTCACACCCTCTGAGGCTTGGTTTGCAGAAACTCCCTGCCCATGTCAAAAGAGCTAAAGACAGAGGCTGTGTTTTAGGAAAAGGATGATGAAAAATACCATTACCCTATCAACAAGCCCCAGAGGTACCGTTTCTTTAGTGCCGACCCTGTGCCAGGGCACGAGCGCCATCCTGATGAGTCTCAGCTCCATGCTCTCCTCGTACAACCCCCTGAGCTGGGCAGAGAAGCCCCAGTTTACAGCTTGTGAGGTGAATTCGCTTGCCCACCGCGAACTTGCTCGTGGCCAGCGCAGGGGCCAGGAAGAGGCACCAGCGTGCAGCCCTCCTCCCGTGGCCTTGAGCACCATCAACTCCGCAGTCCCGAGCACAGACACATCCACTAGGTTAGACCTGGCCTAACACACCCAGTCCAGCCCCGGCTGCACCGCATCCTGGCTGTGACTTCAGGCAACGCAACTCTCTTTTAGACGCCTCTCACCTCCCTGGTCTGTCAGGCAAGAGGAAGCGGGCGGAGGATGGAGCAAGTGGGCGCACGTCGTAGCTTTGCTGTGTCCGGCACACAGTGAGCGCTGCCACTGCTGCCACCGGGAAAGGCTGCTCTGGGGACCCTGGGCTACTTCACAAGTGACATTTAGATGTTGCAAAATCCTGGCCTGGTGTGGTTTACTGAACCACGACGTGGAAGGAAAAACCCAACAGTGGTCCACCTTTTAGTCTGATTAAATCGCGAGGTGCGATTTCAGGCCCTTGGTCCTGCATGTCATTGGTGGCCCCCCGGGCTGAGCAGGTGCCGTCGTGTTATGTCACCTGCGCCTGCTGGTGCTGAGGCATCAGACCGGCCGTGAGGACAGAGATGCTGCGGGGCCGGGCTGGCCTAGGCGGAGCCGCCCGCAGCTCCAGGCTGGAGCTGTGAGCGGCCTGCAGGGCGGGGCCCTGGGCTCGTGACCTGAGCTGTGGGAAGCAGAGGGCCCACGTGCGGGCGCGCTGCAGGAAGGCACGGCATTTGCCTGTAACCCCAGGCGGTGTGCCTTCCCCCCACCCCGCCCCCTGGCCACCGCACTCCCAGCTCTTTCCCTGCACCTGGCAGAGGCTGCGAGCGGGGTTTGGACCTTGGACGCGGGGTTGCCGGCGGGGGGGGGGGGGTGACGGTGCAGTGTCCACGTGCGTTCCCAGTTTCCCCGGGGGGTGGGGTGGGAGCACCGCTCGAGGGCTGTGCGGCCAGTGAGGCAGGAGGGAAGCCAGCCCCGTGCGCTGCTGTGGGCAGGCTCGCGGGTCCAGTGCCACGGACGGTAGTGCCGCCCCTCCCCCTCCAGGGGCACCGCACTCAGGCCAGGCCTGTGCGGGAGGTGGAGGCCTAAACTGCCGCTGGGCTCTTTGGGGGGTGTCCACTGGAGAGTGAGGGCCTCCCCTCTGCTCAGGGAGACGCTGGGGACGAGCGGCGGGAGACGCCTCTTTGGCCAGAACCGACGGGCAGGTTCCCAGCAGCCTCAGCCCGGCGTTGGGTATGAGGCCTCTTCTCTGCTTTTCTCAGACGTGCTTCCCGGTTTCCTGGGAACACGAAGCCGCTCTCCCTCGGAGGCCCAGGTGGTCCCAGTGGCACGGGTGGGGGGCTCAGCTGACCACGCTGTCCCCACAGTGGACCACGTGTTCCCCGACACGGGTGTGAGCCTGCTGGCAGCCTACGAGCAGTGGCGGGAGAGGGCGGACCGTGGAGCCTGCTGTGACTACTCCCTGCACGTGGACATCCCCCGCTGGCACGAGAGCACCAGGGAGGAGCTGGAGGTCCTGGTGAAGGACAAGGGTGAGCGGGACGCCCAGCCGGGCGGAAGGGCAGCTGCAGGGCCTGGCCTCCCCGGCCTCGGGTGGACACTGTGCGGACCTGAGCCCGGGCAGGGGGTCGCGAGCTGGGAGAAAGTTGGACAATAGCCATTCGAAGATCTGCTGGGCTGAGAGGTCACCTGCGTCCGAGTCTGGGGACGCATCCCGTAGCTGTTGTCCTCACAAGAGGACACAGCAGGGACTTCCCTGGAGGTCCAGTGGTTAAGACTTCACCTTCCAGTGCAGGGGGTGCGGGTTGGATCCCTAGCTGGGGAGCTAAGATCCCACATGCCTCGCGGTCAAAAAACCAAAACATAAAACAGAAGCAATATTGTAAGAAAATTCAATAACGACTTAAAGAAAAAGAGGACACAGCAGTCGCAGCTGTCGCCTCGGTCCTCTCGTGTCTTGGCCCTGGATGAAGGGTAAGCGCTGTAAGCCTTCTTAGCATCTTAAGAGCCTTTAGAAGGAGATGCCTTAAAACCTACTGCCAAAAAGAATCAAAATAAAATAAAACCTACTGCTGCCTCAGCTGAAACAGGACGGTTTACAGATAAGGCTTAATTTTTTTTTTAATCAAAAGTCCTGAAGCTGAAACCACATCAGAGTTTATAGAGGATTTGACAAGTTAGCTGGATGTCGTAACTGAGCTCCGGCGACTGGCTTTGAGGGTGGGCCTAGCGCACAGCCGGGAGAGGAGCTGGAGGGGCTGAGATGGGGGGGTGCTGGCTGCAGACCCCTGGCCGGGCCCTGGAGGCCACAGGGCGCTCCCCACAGGAGACGCTGCCACCCGCCCCACTGTACCTCCGAGGGAGGCAGGGAGGTTCATGGAGGCCATTTCCCAAAGAGCGACGGTCCTCACACCAGTAGCCTTTGGCATTTAGGACCCCCAACCTGGGGGTGGGCAGGGGGCTCTCAGCCTCTGCACCTCATTCCAGGCAGTGGCTCCGCCACCCGGGTTGTTCCTTAACAGGATCGGGAGGCCTGCGGCCTTGCAGCTCCGAGCAGAGGTAGAAACCAGGCACCTGCCGCCACCACCCTCCTGCCGGGGCAGAGCGCTGGTCCTGGCCTGCTGCGTGGCGTCCAGGGACAGGCCTGCATGCTGACCAGTAGCCTCCACCAGGCGCCCTGGGGCGGGTTGCCACCTGGGGGGTCGGCTCGTGTAGCACTGGGTGACAGTTTCCCCCGCGTGCCTTTGCTCAAGGTCGCACTTTCGACCCAGTGAGATGACAGGGAGGAGGGCGGGGCCGCGCGCCGCTGGTTTGGATGGTGGGGGGTCAAGTGAGTCCCCAGCTGGTCCCGAGTCCACACAGCACAGGAGCTCGACCCTGGCCTGATGGGCCCCTGACGCCGCGGGCAGCCGGTCCTGTTCCTTCTGCTTTTCCTGAGGGCCTGAGCGTGCGCTGTGAGCGGGACCTGGCAGGTGCCACTGAGGCCCGCAGGCTAGGTGGCCAACATGAGGGCCACCCCAGCGCCCAGTGCGGGAGGGGCTCCTGTGCAGCCCGGGCGGAGCTCAGGCAGCGAGCCTGCAGCTCACGGCTCCCTTCCGTCCAGGGGGCACGGGGCTCCCGGGGCTCCCAGGGGCCATGGCGGTTTAGCAGGTGGGGGGCGGGGTCTCACCTGGCTCTGCCACTGGGGAACAATTGGTTCCTGACCCCAGAGCTCGAGGAGCAGGAGGCGCCGGGGTGACTCTGTCCCCATCCCGGCCCGGGAGAGTGTGGGGCTGGTCCCCCAGGGCCACGAGGCCAGCTGGTGGGGCCCCTGGAGCTCGGGGAGAAGCGGAGGCTCCTGGCATCCACCCCTCCTGCCTCCCCCCAGGTGTGAACTCCTTCCTGGTCTTCATGGCATACAAGGACAGGTACCAGTGCACGGACGGCCAGGTAAGGCCAGGTTTCGAGTGGGGGAGCGAGCAGGTGTCTCATGCTGCTGTGGATGGGAGACACACAGCCTCACGCAGCCCATGTGTCTCTCCCCAGATGTACGAGATCTTCAGTGTCATCCGGGACCTGGGAGCCGTGGCCCAAGTGCACGCGGAGAACGGCGACATCGTGGACGAGGTGTGGGCGGGGCTGGCAGGGTGACCCCTGCCCACTTGGGTGTGAGCACTGATCCCACAAACGCTGACGGAGGGAACCTGGAACTTGACCCAGTAAATGGCTTGCCCAGGTCAAAGGGCAAGCAGGCAGGGCGTCAGGGAGTCTGGGGGGCTCTTGGCCATAACAGATTTTTCCATGATCATCACACTTCTGATCAAAAAGCCTCCAAAACCAGGGACTTCCCTGGCGATCCAGTGGGTGCGATTCTGCACTTCCACCGCAGGGGGCGCAGGTTCCATCCCTGGTTGGTGGCGGAGCTCCTATGCTTCGCGGTGTGGCCAAAAAAAAAAAATTCTCCGAAATCAGTGTTGCTTCTTGGTGAGGGGTGCCGAGACTGGGGTCTCCGAGCCCTCCGCCCCCTGGACTGAGGCCCCTCCCATGAGCACACCTGTTGGGTTAGTGGCGCTGTCCTCAGTCGCGCCCCAAGCTGCCTGGGGGGTGCCTGGCCCTGCTGCGCACGCCCCCACCTTCCCTGTGGGCCCAGGGCTGTGAGGGGGGTGCCCCCAGCCTCTGCCCCTCACCCCGTTTTCCCGTCCGCCCACTGGTGCAGGTTGGGTGGGGCGCCCAGGATCTTCCAGGCCTCCTGGGGACCTGGCGGGAGGTCGCACACACACGGCCACCTCCCCAACATTCCAGACCCACAGAGAAGCTTCCTGGGACCCGTAGGGCTCTGCCCCTCCCAAGTTCAACGGGAGGGTGGTGACACTCAGGAGGGGCATGTGGGGTTCCGGCCATCGGGTACTGTATGTGCTTCCAGGGTTCGAGGCCAGGCCCGGCAGGAGACGTCGTGGGTCACGCTTAGTGTTCAGGACGCTGGGCCGCGAATGCCGGGGAGGCTTATTAGGGGGTCGGTGGGATTCTGCTCCCCCATTCTCCACGCCGAAGCTCGTTTACACCGTAGGGCGCTGTGGCTCAGACCTGTAATATGAGTGAACTTGCCCAAGAAGAAGCCCCGTCCCCGACTGCGCACAGCCGCCACGCACACCCCGCCGCGCACGCCCCCGACCACACTCCCCCACACGCACGCCCCCGACGCACACGCCCCCGACCGCACTCCCCCGCCGCGCATGCCCCCTCCACGCACACCCCGCCGCGCACGCCCCCCCCCGCACTCCCCGCCGCGCATGCCCCCGCCACGCACACTCCGACGCGCACGCCCCCGCCACGCACGCCCCCGCCGCGCATGCCCCCGACCGCAGTACCCCCGCGCATGCCCCCGCCACGCACACCCCGCCGCGCATGCCCCCGCCACACACACCCCGACGCGCACGCTCCCGCCACGCACGCCCCCGCCGCGCATGCCCCCGACCGCAGTACCCCGCGCATGCCCCCGCCACGCACACCCCGACGCGCACGCCCCCGACGCTCACCCACTGGGGAAACAACACGGCAGGCAAAGCTGTGGGATCTTGTCCCCTCACTTAGGTCCTGCGACCTTAGGCAAGTCCTTGCCCTTTGCAAGCCCCGTTCTCTCATCTGTAATTGGGGGCGCTGAAGTCACTCCACTTCGGGACCCCTCTGCTCCATTCTGAGTTCTCTGGGATTGGTGATCCTCAGGGGCCTGCAAGTCTGGGCTCATCTCGGGGAGCACGGGTCGTCTCAGGGTCAGGGTGTTCTGGGCTGCGTCCAGGCTGGAACGTGGTATGTATTTAGGAGCAGAAGCGGCTGCTGGAACTCGGCATCACCGGCCCCGAGGGCCACGTGCTCAGCCGCCCAGAGGAGGTAGGTGTGAGCTTGCTGGGAACACTCCCCCGACTGGGCCTCCATCAGGGGTTGGGTCTGGCCCCGTGGTCCCGGCAGGGCTGTGATCCCTCTGTCCTCGTCTGGAGGCGTGAATCAAGGCTCACGTCCCCTCCTACCACTGGTCATCCTGAGGCCTTTATGTGAGGCCAAGAAGGTGGCGTGGTCAGCCCTGGCGTCTGCATGGGTCGGCCCAGATTCTGGGCACCGAGCCCCAGGCTGCGGTCCTCACCCGCCCAGGGGTGCTTCTTCTGGGCCCGGGATCCATGGGTGGTCCGGGGGCATCTCATGCCCATACTGGTCAGGAGGCCCTAGTGTTCTCGTGTGGCCTGAGCGCCCCCATCCCCAGGTGGAGGCTGAGGCCGTGTACCGCGCTGTCACCGTAGCCAAGCAGGCCAACTGTCCCCTGTACGTCACCAAGGTGATGAGCAAGGCTGCGGCCGACGTGATCGCCCAAGCCAAGCGCAGAGGTGAGTGGTGGCCCGGACCGGGGCGCGGGGCCAGGGTCTCTCTGGGGGTCTGTCACGTCCTCAGCTTCCCGGGGCTGGGCCAGCTGGACAGAGGCTCAGCGCAGGCAGACCCCACGGGGACGCAGCGGCTGCTCTGCCAGCCTCTTCATGGTGGGGTGGCCTCTGGTGCGGGGTCACCAGGGCTGTGGCCGGCGGGAGATGTGGGCATCTGGTCCTTGTGTGGGGTGGGTGGCCTGAGTCTCCCCTCTTGTCCGAACAGCAGTGGAGCACCGGGGGGCCTTGAAGCAAAAGTGAGGCCTAGTGGCCCTGTTTGCACAGAAGTGAGTGTCAGAGCTGTGCTCCGTGTGTGCGTGTGTCTGTGTGCGCGATGTGTGTGGCATGTGTCTGTGTGTGTGTGTGTGTGTGTGTGTGTGTGGTGTGAATGGTGCATGAGAGTAGATGCTCATGTCGTGTAAGGGAGCCTGGCCCAGCTGACCCTGGGGGCCCATGTTACTGTCCGCTGGACACATCCTGCGTCCAGGAGCTGGGGTGCGGGTCCTGAGGGCTGGATGCCCTCTGGCCCTGGAAGCCCAGGCCATGGAGGAGGCCGGGGGTCACTGACGGAGCCAGGTCCTTGCACAGAGGCTGTGGCCAGGCGAGCCGGGCAGTCAGTTGACGGTGTGTCACTGCAGCCTGTGGCCCCAGCAGGGGTGTGAGGCAGCAGGGACAGAGGACCCCCTTCGGGAGCCCCAGGTGGCCTGGGCCGGGCGCCTCCGGAGCAGGGGAAAAGCTGTCGCAGAAGGCTTGGGGGATCGAGGGGCAGTTTACGTCAGCCCTGGGATCACAGGGCCAGACCTACCCCACGGTGCAGGCCGGGTCAGGGGGGCGTTTCCAGGCCCTGTCTGGGTCTGGGGACATGGGGGCCGGCAGTGCCCCTCACGGCCTCACCGCAGGGGTGGTCGTGGTCGGGGAGCCCATCACCGCCAGCCTGGGCACCGACGGTTCCCACTACTGGGGCAAGAACTGGGCCAAGGCCGCAGCCTTCGTCACGTCACCCCCCCTCAACCCGGACCCCAGCACTGCAGACCACCTCGCCTCCCTGCTGTCCAGGTAAGGAGCTGCCTACGTGCCCCTCGCCCTGGCCTGGCCTGTGCCCGCCGGCAGCTCCAGGCCTCTTGCGTCCGGAGACTCCACACCGGGGTCCTTGCCCTCCCACCTGCGCCCCGAGGCCCCAGCTCTGGCCTCTCCGACAACCTCTCCCCCACCCCCCGTGGGCCGAGCAGCCAGGTAGGGGTGGAGCCAGCTGGGCCTTTGGCGGCTCAGGAAGGACAGGCCCCTCTGGGCTCTGACTCCGGCTCTCCTCAGCGGGGACCTCCAGGTGACCGGCAGTGCCCACTGCACCTTCACCACTGCCCAGAAGGCCGTCGGCAGGGACAACTTCACGCTCATCCCCGAGGGCACCAACGGCGTGGAGGAGCGCATGTCTGTGGTCTGGGAGAGATGCGTGGTGGGTGCAGAAGTGGGGACGCAGGGTCCTCCCCACAGAATGCTGCCTGTTCATCAGAGAGGGAAGCCCCTTGAGCGGCAGATTCACCAGAGCAGAGGTCGGGGCTCGTGGGCCCCACGGTGTTGTCCCCCCAGCCTTGCCACCCAGGGCTCCCTAGACATTTGCTCCTGGTCCTAATGCACACGACCCAGGGAGAGCGGGGGCCCTGCCCTGGTGGAATTACACTCCGCAACGTGTCCCTAGGAGGTCTGAGATTTCCTCAGACATCCATCTCGCTCGGAGGGTCCTGCCCACGGCCTCTGCCCCCATGACCCCAGCCCCAGTCCTGAGCCCTTCCCTGAGCTGAGGCCCTGACCCCAGGCTCCTGGCCACCCCAGGGGGATGGTCGCGTCCTTTGGGGACACAGACATCATCGTGGAAGCATCAGCATTCATTTGCCCACAAAGTGAGCATGGAGACCAGCTTGGTGCCCAGGAAGAACCAGACCTGCAGGCACGACTGAGGCACACGACACGCGGCCTAGGGGACGGGGGCCACCTCCACACAAGAGCCCCGAGACCAGACCCCGCCTGCGGTCAGGAAGGGTGCCCCCCGACTCACCCCCGCCTCTTACTTCTCAGGCCTCAGGGAAGATGGACGAGAATGAGTTTGTTGCTGTGACCAGTACAAATGCAGCCAAAATCTTCAATTTTTACCCAAGGAAGGGGCGGGTGGCCGTAGGCGCCGACGCCGACCTGGTCATATGGAACCCCAAGGCCACGAAAGTCATGTCTGCCCAGAGCCACCACCTGGTGAGAGACGCCTGGGCCCACGTCAGGGGTGGGGCCTGGGGAGCCCCGCAGCCTTCCTGGGGGTTGGGCAGAGCAGCGGAGGCGGGAGGGTGAGCCCTCTGCCGGCTCCTCCTGGAACGCTCTGTGCTCTGAGAACCATGCCTCCGGGGCAGGGGTGCAGGGCGCGGTGGCCACTCCCGCTGAATCCCGGCCCGGCCGAGTGGGCGCCCTGCTCAAGGGTCCTGGGTCAGGAGAACGCTGAGCAGCCCCTGGCTGTTCTCCCCAGAACGTGGAGTACAACATTTTCGAAGGCGTCGAGTGCCGAGGAGCCCCCGTGGTGGTCATAAGTCAGGGCAGGGTCGTGCTGGAGGACGGGGCCCTGTTCGTCACCCCCGGGTCTGGCCGCTTTATTCCGCGGAAGACCTTCCCCGACTTCGTCTACAAGAGGATAAAGGCTCGCAACAGGGTAAGGCCTGAGCCCGGCAGGCGGGTGGGCATGAGCTCTCAGGCCTCCTCCGGATCAGCCCTGCCCACGGCCACTGTCAGGAAAGCACAGCGGCCCCAGTGCTCCGGGCGCTTCTTGGCGGTGCTTCGCCCGCGTTCGTTACCAGGCAGCCCGTGTCACTGTAGAAAGCGTGGGTGTGAAGCAAAAAAAACGCCTCGTAGCCACCCCCCAGGTACACTGCCACTAAGGCTAGCAGAGCCCGCCCAGGATTTCCCCGGGAGCAGACGGGATGTTAATAAATTAAGGAAGGAGAACACGTGGTTTACCGGCATCCGTGAACTTGGAAGTTGTGAGCCCTCCTCTTCCCACGCGGCTTGGCCGGCTGCCCGCCGGAGTCTGGCGGATGCACCAGGTGTCCACCCAGGCCCTGCGCTGCACGCACAGGTGGTTCACGCATGCGCACAGTCACATACACACACACAGCTGCACACGTGGTTACTGTACACTCTGGTTTGCTTTACCCCAGCCCTGTTTCCAGTTTTCTAGACTAAAGACGTATCTGAGCTCACATGAGGAGGGATGGCTTTCGGGCTGGGCTGAGGGCCAGGTGCTGGTCTCCTTCCCAGGAAAGGAGAGCGGAGGCTTCCCTAACTCGCAGACGCTTCTGTCTCAGGCTGCAGGGCCCACACCACGGCTGCTGCCCACATCTGACCTGGGCACAGCACCCCCTCCTCCCTCAGGGTTCGAGCAGGGCTGAGAGGCAGGGTCCAGGGCAGAGGGCTGGGCATCGCACCCCTTGGGGTGAGGTCCGGGGCACCCCTGGGCATTGGCCACTGGGAAGCTCCGTGAGGTGGCAGGCCAGCCCCACGTACAGCCGCAGCACGGAGCAGGGAGAGGGGACGGCTCCCCGTCGCACACCCGGGGTGATGGCAGACCCGAATCTGCAGAACTCCACACCCCACAGTCGCTCTTGCCCTGCGCCCCTGCCCCACTGTGACCCCTGCAGGGCAGGATCTGGTTCAGCTCCACAGTCACGAGTGTGAGGCACAAATCCCCAGGCAGGTGCCAGCTGCAGACACAAGCACAGCGGAAGTCTTCGCCTCGACGCTCGGACTGTTGGTCCGTCATGGTGGCCACTGGGAAGGGCCTCTGCCTCTGGCGGCCATTTTCAGGGAGGGCAGGACCCAGGGCCACCACCTCAGGGCTTCCTCAGGAACACAGCGGGGGCTGCGTGGGGGCCACAGTACGGTGGGTACTGAGGAGGCGGGGACTATGTTGGGACCAGTTTCTGATTCCAAAAGGAGCCTCCTCTGCAGGCCACCCCTGTCCGAGCATCTCCTCCAGCTCGGGGCACTGCTGCCCAGCCTCGGGGGAGGGAGGTGTGTGTCCACACTCGTGGGTTGTCACCCCGTTGGCGGGGAGCCCCCTGCCCTCGAGCCCAGGGCCTGCGCAGCACCCCCTCATGCCAGCCTCTCGGCCCACAGCTGGCAGAGATCCACGGCGTGCCCCGAGGCCTCTACGACGGGCTGGTCCACGAGGTGATGGTGCCCACCAAGCCGGGGGCCGGTGTGCAGGCCCGTGCCTGCCCGGGGAAGATCTCAGTCCCACCCGTTCGCAACCTGCACCAGTCGGGGTTCAGTCTGTCTGGTGAGTTGAGCCCAGCGTCTGTGGGACCCGAGGACCACGTGGGAGTCCGGCCTCCAGCCCCTCACTGCCCCATAGCGCAGAGGCACACATGTGAGGTGCATAAGGATGGGGCCTGGGGGCTTCAAGGGCTCTGGGGGCCCGGCGTGCAGCCACCAGGCTCAGGCCTCTGATCAGGGTCTCAGCTGTGCTCCCAGCATGCTAGGATTCTAAGAGAAGCCCTGAGCCCCAGGCTCTCCCTGCACACGGAGCCAGACCCTCCCTCTCTCTTCCCAGCCCTTGGTTGGGAGCCCACCGGCCCCTGACATCCTGTCTCAGCCTCCCTGCTGGGGAGGTGATGGACGTCCCTGCCTGCCCCCTGGGGATGTAGGGCCAGGGGCGGGTCCCCTTTGGAATCCAGCATCGTCCTAAAGGCTAAAGACAGCCTTCACCCATCATGGGGGTCTGTGCGGGGCAAGACCTACGGGCGGGGCAAGCAGGACTGGCCCAGCCTCTGCTCCTCCGGACCGGATTCCCAGAGGGTCAAGCTTGACCTCCAGTCTCTGGCCGCATGCACACCTGGCCTCACTTGCCTGCCCAGCTGAGGCCTCAGTGGTGGGAGTGCCTGACCGGTGGCCTGGCTGAGCTGCCAGGGCCGTCGGGGAGCGTGAGGGGCCTGCAGTGTGGGGCTGTGGCTCCGCATCCCTGGCCTCGCGGGTGTGGCCTGTTTGCGTCACGTCCCCAGCGCCACTTCCACTTCTGGCTTCCCCACAGGCTCTCAGGCCGATGACCATATCGCCAGGCGCACGGCTCAGAAGATCATGGCGCCACCTGGCGGCCGGTCCAACATCACATCCCTGTCCTAGGTGCTGCACGTGCCAGCGGCGGGCGTGCCTGTGGGCGACAGCCACTCCCCTCTGTTCCCTTCCCTTCGTTGAACCTATTTTGAAAGGTGCCTGGCCTTATCTTCCCCTCCCCAGAAACTCTCTTCTTGGGGTCCCAGGTCCTGTTATCAGGAGCCCCCGCAGGAGAGGCTGAATTTGGGGAGGTTTCACTGCCAGGGCAAGGAGGCTGGACATGGTGGCAGGGACAGCTCAGGTGGCCCTGAGCCCGGGTGCCAGGTGCCTCAGGAAGACAGGGGCCTCCTAGGATGCCCAGGGCAGCCGGGCCAGGACGAAAGGCTGGGGGTGTTTTGCCCTCGTCCCTATCAGGAATCACCGCCCTGAGGACCCCCAGCTCTGCCACCCGCTCCCACGGGCAGAGGTGCGGCCCGTCCCTGTGTGCCTTAGCGCAGGCAGGAGCGCCCCGGCCCTGCCCAGAGCTGCTGTGACTCCAGGGACCCACCAGGAACACAGTGTAGGGCAGCTGCCAGCAGGACTTCTGCAGATTCGCCTGTACACTTTTCCAGGGGCCAAACCTCTGCTTCCGTAGAGCCCGTGTCCAGGGCATTTTAGGGCCCTTTAGCTGAGATGCTTTCCTTTTACTGAGTGTGCGTCGCAGTAGTTTATTAGAACAGCAGATTTGTGTGGTGAGGACGCCTGTAGCCAGGAACCTGCCTGCCACCCACAGCCCAGCAGCACTGTGCCCCAGTCCATGGGACTCAAGTCGATTAAAGGCATCTGGGCTGGAAGCCGACGGCGTGTGGAGAGCCCCGACTTCTCTACCCCTGCGCCATCCCCTGGGGGTTCACGCTTGGGATGCTGGGGAGTACCCTGCAGCCCCCTGGCCTGGCTTCGAGCTGTGAGGCCGGACCTCGAGACCACCTGCAGGACCAGCCGTGCTTGGCCTCCGGGCATGGGCAGGGCTGGGTCCGAGCCATAGGGAGGCTCTCTGCCTCTCAGGGAAGGGGCCCCAGGCCTGCAGGTCAGAAACAGCCAGACATTCAGAGGGGGAGGGGTGGTTGGGAGGATGCCCGCCTACATTCTCCTTGATGGGCCCAAGCCAGCCCAGCGGGTTGGGGGCAGCGTGACCCCTGGGGACCCGCCAGGAACAGCACGATGAGCTCACACCTCCAGCGGGCAGCGGCGGGGGGAGGTGTAGCCTACATTCTGCTCCTGTAAGGCAGAGCAGCCCAGGGTTCTGATCCAGACCCATGGGCTGAGCTGCACCAGAACCTTCTAGAAGATGGAACTGCTGGGTTGGCCTCGTGGCCTCAGCCTCTTTCTCATAAAAACGGCGCCAGTCCCCCAGATGTGGGACGCTCCCAGGAGGGGTCTTCACCCCAAGAGCACCAGGAAGGGTCGGGGCAGCCCCGCCCCCCTCACACGGCCAGGCACTCTGGGCCCTGCCCAGGCGTCCACTTCCGGTCATGCTCCCTGGGGGGACATGAACAGCCCCATCTGTGAATCCGGGCCTTCCATGTGCTGTGCTGGACCAGGGCAGCCCCGGGAGATGGTCCGTCCTGGTGGTCCTGCAGCACTCCCGGGGGCTCCCTCTGGCTCAGATGCTGCACTGGACCAGGGCAGCCCCTGGAGATGGTCCGTCCTGGTGGTCCTGCAGCACTCCCGGGGGCTCCCTCTGGTTCAGGTTTGTTTGGTCAGCGTGGCCTCAGAGCTGGATTCCTGGGGCTCCACTGAGGCCAGTGTTCACGGCACCAGTGTCCCCCTCCCCCAGAGGGAGACGGGGTGATCGGGGAGCCAGACCACACCCACATCCCTGCCACTGACTCAGGAGATAGACATGCTGTCCCCTCGGGCCTCAAAACGCACACTTAGATGTACACAAAAACCCATATACAATACGCGTTTATACAAAACCCCACACCTATGCCCTGCCCAGTTCCTGCCTCTGACATCACCAAGTCTCCACCCAGAACTTTCTCTGGGGATCGGCACCGCCACAGGGCATCCTGCAGTACCACCCACCTCTGGACCCTGGCTCCCCTGTGCCCCATGTGGGCTCGCTGTGCTGTGCTGCTGACCCTAACTCCCTGCACCTGGGGGAGCAGGGGCCCTGAGCTGTTCCAATCTGGGGGTGCTCCGGTCCTTGTCGATTTCACGGTTCTGCCCCAGGTGCCCCTGCCCTCTGACAGGCACCACCTGCCCCTCAACCCTGCAGCGGCCTTAAGGCGCCGGGGGCAGGAGACGGGCATCCACCCCAAGGCTGAGGACCGGGGCTCCGGGGAGGCCCTGCCCCAGCAGGCCCCGCCCCGACTCCCAGACGAACGTTCTCTGTAACGCAGCAGGCACAGAACGTGCAGAACAGCCAACACCGAGTGGTTCTCATGTTGTTTTTCTCAGAGGTGGAAACTATACAGGAACACAGCAGAAATTACCAGAACGGTCTGTATCTCTATAAAACACTCTTCACGCCCACACCCCTCCCCCCTTGATGGACAGGAGCCGAGCAGCCCCTGGGCTGGCCCCCCACCCCCACCCCGGCTCCAGGCGGCACGGCCGGGCGAGGCGAGCTATGTACAGCAGGTGGCAGGAGACCAGGGTGCCCGTCCAACCACGCGGCCCGTCGGGGGGCCACCAGGAGAGCCCGCGTGCGGGCCACGTGCTTCCGTCCGCCATCGCCCGGGTGGCCCCGCCCTCCGTGCCCACTGCTCTTGGCCACACCCACAGCCTCTTGTCACCACGTGCTGCCGAGAGCCGGAGGGCAGCCTCGGCGGTCAGACTGTCCAGGGAAAGTCCAGCCGGGCTGCAGCGGGAGCCGCCGGCCTGGGCCTGGGCCTGGACCCGCCGGGCCGCTCCGTGGGAAAGTCGATGCTGGGCCTCCGCCCGCCGCCGGGTCCCTCTGGAGGCCCCGAGTCTCCGGCGTGACCTGAGCTGACGCCGTGGGCAGGGGCCGCCTAGCCGCTCCCGGCCGAGGGGCAAATGGTGCCGCACACACGCAGGGCCGAGCGCGCCCCCTCGCCGTCCGCCAAGGCCTCTGCGCCCTCCCCGGGCTCAGGTGCGGGGAGGGGCTCGCTCGTGGGGTCCTGGCTCCTCTTCAGCCTGGGGGGAGACACAGGGAGGGCCTTGACGCGGCCTCGCTGGCAGCCCCGGACGCTGCTCGCTGGCCCAGGGCCTGTCCAGGGACTCCTGGAGTGGGTCCCGCAGGAACACGGACACATGCTGGGCATCTCTGCCTGGGCAGAAGCTCCTCCAGCCACACTGGCTCAAGAGGGCGTGCGGGTACACGGGGCGTTCCAGCCCAGCACCCTCTGTCTGGCCGTTCCTGGCCCTCGGTCTCGGAGCGGCAGGGCTGGCGAGTCTCAGCCCATTTCCAGCCAGAAGCTAAAAGGGGGCCTAGTTTAAGCGCAGGATCTGCGAGTCAGCAATTCTGGAACAAAGCGCCTGGCCAGGTCCCATCACTACGCAGCCTTGACCTCCAGGATGATGGCCACTGTCCTAAACCAGTGTCCACACGTCGTCCTGGTCACTGAGGCAGGACAGAGCACCAGCTAATCCTGCTCACTTGCCAGGCCAGAGCTCAGAGCCGCCTCCTCCAGGAAGTCCTCTGGCCTTGCCCCACTCCTCCTCCTCTCGGGCCCCACAGCACTGGGCCGCCTCCCTCCACTGTGGCAGGTGTTTTGGGTGTCTATTTGTGGCCTGTCGTATCTCCCTGCCAGCCAGCTCTGCCCTTTCTGCCCCACAGGCCTGAAGAACCGAGTGAGGGGTGGGAGTTGTGACTGCAGGGGCCGCCCAGGAAGTCGTCTGCCCTCAGCTGGGCAGGTCCACCCAGCGTCTGCCCAGGAGATTCTGGCCACTGGCTGAAAGTGCCCAACGAGCCCTTCCCCCAGAAGCCTGAACAGGGACCTCCCACCCTCTCCCCCAGGGCCACTGCTCAGAGACCCCGAGGAGGGCAGGGGTCAGGCTTCCCAGCCCCGCTGATGCCACGTGGCTGCAGTGGCCAAGAAAACCGAGGCCCAACTCCCCAAAGTCCTTTCTGCCCCCATTACTGGCCCCCAGCACGCACACTCACTTTTCTCTATTAAAAATCACGAAGTCTTGCTGGATGGCATCAAGGCAGTCCTGAAGGTAGTCATTCTCCTGTTAGTCAGAAAGACACAAAGATGAGCGCACGGACCCTGCCAGTTTCCCTCGCATCCCTCAGGTGAGCTCCTGGGCACCCCTGGTCCGCTTCTGCTCTGTGGCCTCCCCCTCTCTGAGGAGCCTGCCTTTGGGCTGTTTCGGCAGCCGGAGCGCATGGGAGTTTGCATCTCCAGGTGACCCTTAGCCAGAGACAGAAGGACGCCCGGCCCCTATCTCAGGGTGGTTGCAGGGTGTGCAGAGCCAGACTCGTGTGGAAGCCACACCGGGCTTGGTTCCCTCCCCTCCCCCGCACACACCAGGTCCTCCTGGTCACTTGAGCCTGGTACACAGATCCCATCTGAGGGTCTGACTCCGGGGAACCTGACTAAGAAGGTCCCCGGCAGGAGCTGTCCCAAGAAGCAGACGCTCAGCATGGGGTTCTGGAGTTGGGTCCCGCCCTGGCCAGATGCAAGGAGTGCTGAAGGGCCCCGGCGGGCGTGAGATCCCGACCGCTAAGACCCTCGCCTCAGGTGTGTCGGGAGAGTGTGCAGGTGGAGGGGACGCCCTGGGACTGCGGGTCAGGGTGGTCGCGCCTGGCCCCATGGGTGTGTGAGCCACGGGCTCGGGGCGGCCAAGCAGCAGCCCCAGCCGCAATGTGGAGACGCTCCATCCCGCAGCCCCGACAGGGCGCTGGAGACAGGCTGAGACGTCCGAGCAGCGGAACTTCAGAGAACGCTGGACTCACAGCCTTGAAGTTTCCTGCATCAAATGTAAGGCCCTGATAGGGAAGGAGCGGGCCTCTGGGACGTGGGAGGGGCCACCCGAGGAGATGTTCGTGGGCACGTTAACCCTATGCCCCTGCACTCCCGAGCCCGCGGGAGGGCCTCTCGCCCACTGGAGGAGAGTGACACCTCCACCCCAACTCCTGCGGACGACGCAGAGCTGCAACCACAGCAGGCGAAACACAGCACTCGCCCGCTCAAGCCCTGCACCACCCCCCCCCCCCGCCCGCCCTCCTCGTCACGTGCACCCCTCGCAACTGCGCAGGCGCTCAGCCTGCTGGTAAGGAAGGTGTTACTCAACGAACCGGCAGGACGGGCCTGGGAGGGGCCTGGGGGTGGGGCTATGTGGCTGGACAAGGGAGAGTCTGCCCTTCCAAGACTTGGGTCTAATTCCCCGGCAAGAGCCCCTGGCGTGTGTGGGTCCTAATACGCTGCAACGTGGAAACATGGGAAAAATGACGGCCCAGGTGAAGAGTCCGGAAGGTTCAGAACGGCCTTGGGAGAATGCCGGGGGGCCGCGGGCGCGTCAAAGTCTCAGAGGACTGGGCAGCTGGAGCGCGTCAACAGACTCAAGTATAAAGACCCTCGGACCCATCAGATGACCGTGTTCCTCTGGAGGGCCCGAAGGACACTCCTTCCAGCCAGATGACAAGGAATGAGCTGGGGGGGGGGGCACGGTGCCCTGGGGAAGCTCAGTGGCGTCTGTCTTGTTCAGGAGGTTCTGCTCCAGGACCGAGCCCCCAGAGGAGGTGATGACGGGACCCAGAACAGTGGAAGCCGTAACCTCGCCTACTCAGCCGCACTAAGGGGGGTGGGACTGCCGCAACAGGCCTCCAGGTTAGAGGGGCACGCAGGGCACCCCGACCCCCAGGGACGTGGACGATGTTCGACAGATCACGGCGCTCCCAGGGGTCAGAGACGGACAGCCAGTGCTTGCACGCGCGCACCACACACACACACACACAGTAAGATCAAGGGTGCGGGAGCAGAAGGCTGGCGTCGGCCACCTTGATGGAAGGTCACAATTCTTTTTCTCATTTCCACATTGAATTCGGTTCTCAGACCTAGACCCATGGGCTGAAGGAGAGGCAGGCTCCCTGTAGGGAAGGCCCAGGCTAATTCACAGCAAGTGTACACGGCAGCTATACCCTCAGCCCTTCCCAAAGGTATCTATGACCACTTCCCTCATGTCTGCACACAGGAGGGGGGAAACGCCCAGCCGTTTAGAGGTCTGTTGGAGACAGGGTCTGCGCTAACACTTGGCCCACGTCCATCTTAGCCTACGCAGTGGCTACCGCCCCCTAGCTGCTGCCTGCATAACCAAGACCGATGTATTTGGCATCTAGCAGAATTCTCAGATTAGTACCTTGACCTGTGGAGTAACAGCTATTATCATGGAAAAGCCCAGTGATAGCTCCTGAAACTCTACCCCCTCTCAACAAACCAGCCGAGACAAGAAATAGAAAACAAACCCACCCCCAGAGTGGAACAGCAGGTGCCACTGCGAGGGACGTCTGAGGCTTTGCCTTTACCTGTGGGGACCCAAGGATGCTGCTTCCATTGTTTTCCCGTTGAATTCATGAGCCTGGCCCTGCAGAGATCAGACGGCTCGTGGCAGGAGAGGGGAACTGGGACAGATTTAACCTAGTGGTGGCCCGAGCGCCACCGCTGAGCCTGACGCGGACGCTTTACCAGAACAGATGACGCAGCTGCTGGTGTGTGGCGTGCAGCCACTGACTGGACACACACATGCTTTCCGATCCCATCGGCAAAGAGGGTTGGTATTTTGCATTCACCTAGGACTAACACAGTATAAAGCCAGTCCCCAGTTATGAGGGTTCGGCAGACGACTTTTTGACTTTACAGTGGTGTGAAAGTGATATCAGGTAGTAGAAACCGTACTTCAAATTCTGAACTTTGATCTCTTCCCGGGCTAGCGATATGCGGTCCGATCCTCTCCTGTGATGCTGGCCAGGGGCTGCAGCTCCAGCTCAGCCCCACGGCCACAAGGGACCCAGACAGCCGTTCTGGTTTTCATGTTCAGTACAGCATTTTGATCATTTACATGAGACAGTCAACACTTTATTATAAAATAGACTCTGTGTTAGATGATTCTGCCCGGAGTGCTCTAAGCACGTATAAGGCAGGCCGGACTAAGCTACGATGTTTGGTAGGTGAGGGATCGTAAATGCATATTGACTTATGATATTTTCAACTTACAACGGGTCCGTCAACCCTGGCTCAGTGCTGATGATAAACGGACAGGTGCACAAACTCCGGCCGGAGCCAGTTCTGGACCGGAAGCTCAGGCCACTCAGGGACGAGGGCCGAGGTCACACCAGGAGGTGAGCCCCTGATGCATGCAGACCAGAAGAGGTACCATCTGAGGGTGAGGAGGTGCTAGAGTGGGGATGGGGGATGGAGAGACGCTGTCCGCGGCCTGGGGGTTGGTGGGGGGAGGGGCTGCGGTTCATCTCACCCTTCCGCACCCAGGTTCTCCAAGGACAAGAGACACTCCTGCCCAAGGAGCCGCTCGGAGGGTCTGGGCAGCGTTAGAGGCAGACGGTGTGCACAGTGCCGTGCCCCAGGGACCCCTCCTTCCCGAGGCACGGGCTGTGCTGTCGGCAGGGAGCTGGGGCTGCGCTGCGCACCCCGCCCGGCTCCGGCGCCTTTCCTTGCAGTGGCACATGCGTGTGGTCCAGCGACCTGCTGTGGGCTTTTGGACCCTTTGCCGCACAGAGTCAGGAAGCCACGGAAATGTCTATCCCTCTGGGGCCTTTCGCTGACTGGGTGCCGGGTGCAGGGGCAGGAACGGCCGCTTCCCCAGAGTGTAACCGCGCTCAGGTCCCTGAAGGGCAGGCTGCTCCCCGAGGACGCTGCCTGAGACCCAGGCTTGCTGCCCCACCCCGACTGCATGAGAGGCTGTTCCGGGCGCCCTGCCCGAGTCAATCCGTGCACACGGTCCTCGGGGTAGACGTCCACGGGCCCTCTCGATGCTGATACAGCGTCTGACCCCAGGTGTCAGCAAGGTGGGGAGTGACGAAGGGCCTGGGCCTGGGGACCAGGCACCAATCCCTAACTCTGTCACAGATGACCTGCTGAGCAACTCAGATGTCATTCCCAAACCCCTCAGGGTGCCCTGGAAATGCCAGGGACCCAGAGTAGCCGAACCGTCTCGAAAAAGAACAGGTCGGAGGACTCACACTTACTTCCTGACCTCAGAACTCACCAGAGAGCTCTAACTGTCAAGTCAGTGTGGCACCAGCAGGACAGACACACAGCTCAGCGAACTAGAACGGCAAGTCCATAAGTAAACCCCCACATCCACTCCATAAATAAACCCCTACCTTCACGGTCAATTAATTTGTGAAAATGACGCCAAGCAATTCAACGGAAGAAAGAAGAGCTCTTTCAACCAACAGCGCCTGGATGACTGCACGTCCACAGGCAAAAGAATCAGGTTGGACCCTACCTGACACTATCCACAAAACTAACTCGAAGCGGATTCTACACCCAAACTGTAAGACAAAGAACATAAAACACTTAGAAGAAAACACAGGAGTACCTCTTTGTGACCTTAGGTGAGGCAATGGTTTCTTAGAAACGACACCAAAAGCATGAATGAACAAAGGAAACAGATACGTGGGGCTTAATCAAAACCAGACTTCCGCTGCAGATGGTGTCAACCAGAAGAAAGGAAACCCACAGGACTTCCCTGGTGGCGCGGTGGTTAAGAATCCGCCGGCCAGTGCAGGGGACACAGGTCTGAGCCCTGGTCTGGGAAGCTCCCACATGCCGTGGAGCAACTAAGCCCGTGTGCCACAACTACTGAGCCTGCGCTCTAGAGCCCGTGAGCCACAGCTACTGAAACCCACACGCCTACAGCCCGTGCTCCTCAACAAGAGAAGCCACCACAATGAGAAGCCCACGCACCGCAACAAAGAGTAGCCCCCGCTCGCTGCAACTAGAGGAAGCCCGCGCGCAGCAACGAAGACCCAGGGCAGCCAAAAGTCAATAAATTAATTAATAAATTTATTTTTTTAAAAAGAAAGAAAACCCACAGACTAGAAGAAAATCTTTACAAATCGTCTGTCTAAGGCACTTGTGTGCAGAATATGTAAATAAATAACTTATCGATCAATAATAAAAAACAGAAATAAGAAATGTAACTTCAGCTCTTTCACATAAAGAACTCAAAGCCATCACTCCCACCCCGATAGCAAGAACAAAGTCAGACCAACAGGACATCAAGGACAGCTCCACACTTGCAGTGCCCCTGCCGGCACCAGGGGCTGCCATCAGGGGAGGGGATGGGAGCCCACCCACCTTCTCACTGAGAAATTGAGGGTTCCGGGGAAGACCCCATCCTGGCCTTTCACCGCAGTGAGAAGAGGCTGACACCCATCTCTCTGCCCAGGACCCAGGCCGGGGGCAGCACAGGCCCCCCAGGTGTGAGAGGCTGCATCCCAGGACATCCCCACAGGCTCGGCCGGGTCCGGGGGCTGGGGGACTGCCGAGCGCGTACAGTGTCCCCGCTGTGATCACCACCATCCACACCCGCAGCCCTAGTTGTGTTGTGAACGCTGGCCATGCCCCAGGGACGGGTCCAGGCTGGATCCCCTGCTCCCCGGGAACGCCCCCCACTTCCAAGAGCAGCTGACCTGGGGCAGGATGGGGGCTTTGACAGGTTAAACCATGTCCCCCAGGGTGGGGTCCTGGCCCCATTTCCTCAGAATGTGAAACGACGTCCCTGCAGATGCCACCAGTCAAGTAAAGGGCAGGTCACCTGCACTACGCATCCTACCCAGTGTCACTGGTGTGCTCGTGCGAAGAGGAGGCAGAGACACCCACACGCATGTGCACACACATGCATATGCACGCGTGCACACGCACACACATGCACTCACACGTACGTGCATGCACGCACGCGCACATGCACTTACATGCAGCCTCCATGCACACACGCATGCACACGCGCGCACATGCACACACTCACGCGTATGCACGCACACGCATGCACAAAAGCGTGCGTGCACGCACGCACACAGGTGGCCCTGTGACCACGGGGGCAGAGCCTGGCCCTACGCAGCCACAGCAGAGCTGGGTGAGGCAGGAGGCACCCTCATACCCCGACGGCCAGTGCCTGCCCTGCAGAGGAGGGAGCGAAGGGCAGGCAGGAGCAGCTGGGCTGGGCGCGGGCCCCGAGCTCACCGACTGGGAGCTGTCCCTGCTGCTGTCCCGCGACCTGTTCTTGGCCAGGCGCTTCTTCTTCTTGTGCAGCGGCCGCGACTCCAGGATCATCTCCTCCAGCTCGAAGGTGGGGTCGCAGTGCAGGCGGCCTTTCTGTGGAGGACGGTGCTGAGCCCGGCACCCGGCCACCCTCGCCCGCCCCGTCCACCCTGGGCCTGTGGGCTTACGTTGGGCACGAAGCCGGGCTCCACCTTCTTCTCACTCAGCTCGGTCCACAGCACATCGGCCAGTGCGGGGGCCGCCTGCATGTCCTGCAGGCTGGACACGCGGTGCTTGGGGTTCACGGTGAGCAGCTGGAACAAGGCCCCGGTCAGCCTGCCCCGGGCCCAGGTCTACCCGGCGCTCACCGGCCCCGGTGCAGGTCTCCCCGGAGCCATCAGCAGGCAGCAGCCTGGCTCACTGCCCTCCCGCTTGGAGCCCGACAGGATGGTGGCTGTCACGGCCCCAGGAGGCCCCAGGGCAGCCGTGCGTGCGTGGCCAGCATCACGGCCATCGCCTTTTCCGGGGGAAACAGCAGAGACCCAGTCCAAGGCTCCCCAGCCTGGTGTGCGGACCCTCCTCACCCCCGGCCTGGGCCCGCGGCGGCCGAGGTCCCGCCGTGTGAGCCACCTGGCTGCTGTGGGCACAGCTGCGCGGGGCGAAGGCTGTGTTAAGAGCCCCTCTCGGGGGCTGGGGGAGGGCCTCTAGCTGCTTGGCTACACTTCCAGGGCCTAAGGTCTCCGGGCAGGGGCCAGGACCTGCCCAGCAGGACCCCGGGGCCAGGAGACGGGAGCTGGGGGTGAGCCGGGCCACAAATGTCCAGCGCGCCCTCCCTCACCCATCCTGACCCAGCTTCGACGCCCCAGTGTGCTTGAGGGACGGCTCTCCGAGTGGGGAGCTGGCTGGCCAGCCGAGGAGCGGCCCCCCGGCCCGGACCTGGACCCCAGGGGAGGCACTCCAGTGGTGACGCCACAGCCCCAGGTCCCCACCAGGCTGAGGTCCCCACCAGGCTGAGGTCCCCGGGCCGCTGCTGACTTGTGCTCAGGACCTGGAATGCGCGGGGGTTCTGGGGTTTTCTCTGCTTGCTCCCCGCGGGGGGCTGGCCAGGCCAGTGACTGCCCACCTCCAGCAGGAGGCATGGGGCAGAGGGGACCAGAGCAGGGCGGCGCCGGCACCCAGCCCCACACACCCTCCCTCCAACACACACGATGGGGTGACCTGCCCTGAGCCTGGGCATCTGTGACGCGCAACCAGGTCGTAAGGATTAAATTCAGCTGCACCTGTGCTCACGTGGGCCGAGCTGTTACAGCAGGACAAGGAGCGGGTGGCCGCTGGAAGCCCGGCCGGAGAAGCACACAAGACGCAGAAGGCGCGAACCAGATGCCTTCTCCGGACCAGGGCCTCCAGGCTGCCCACCCTCGGGACAGGATGCCCGTCGAGCCCCACGTGTCTGGCCGGGCCTGCGCTCCAGGCAGGGCCGGGAGGGGCGGCTCACCTTCCGCAGCAGGGCCACCATCTCCTTGGACCAGGTGGGCACGTACTGGACGCTCACGGTGCTGAACAGCTGCACCAGGGACTCCGCGGTGTTGCCCGAGTGGATGTCGTAGGGCCTCTGGGCAGCAGAGGCAGAGCTGCAGCGGCGCCTCCCCGAACCCAGGGCCACCCGAGGTGAGCCTACCTGCCCCCAGCCCCCGGTGCAGGCCCAGGGAAGAGCCCAGGAGGCCAAGCCTGCAGTGCAGCCGGGGAGGCGACCCGAGAGGCTGCCAGCGGGCTGGGAAGGACGCACAGCGCCCCCAGGGCGCCTGGGCCTGGTGGACCAGCTGCAGAGGGCAGAGGGGGCTGCCTTGCCTAGGGCCTTCTCCAGGGCAAGTCCTCGGAGGCCCCGACAAGGAGCTGGGAAGGGCAGGTGGTGACCTGACAAGGCCCCCAGCCTCCGGGGCTCCAGCGCTGGCTGGGCCACGGCAGCTGCGGGGATAGCACAGGGGCCCACCCGCACACGAGCCTCACGGGAAGTCCCAAGGGGGCAGCCCTGCTGGACGGTTCTCTGCCTGCCCCCAGCCCCCTCCAGCATGCAGCCTCGCTGACGGAAAGCACGGACCGCCCTGAGCACCTGGGGGTGGGGGCAGCCTCACCCCTTTGGGAGCTGGGGACACCCCGGGGGGACGCAGCTAGCTCGGGGTCTGGGGACTGAGCCCGCGGGCCGCAGGAGCTCCATACCCATCCACGCAGCAGTTCATAGGCCATCACCCCCACCGACCACCAGTCCACCTCGAAGGAGTAGCCAGTCCCACCGTTGACAAAAGACTGGAAGATCTCCGGAGCTTTCCAGGGAGGGAAGGAGGAGCTGAGCATCCCTGACCACAGGGCCCGTGACCCCAGCCCCGGTGACCGCAGGGCCCGTGACCCCAGCCTCGGTGACCGCAGGGCCCATGACCCCAGCCCCGGTGACCGCAGGGCCCGTGACCCCAGCCTCGGTGACTACAGGGCCCGTGACCCTAGCCCCGGTGACCACAGGGCCCGTGACCCCAGCCCCGGTGACCACAGGGCCCGTGACCGCAGCCCCGGTAACCGCAGGGCCTGTGACCGCAGGCCCAGAGACCAGGCTGCCGCCAGAGCTGGACTAGGAAGCTGCCCTCGGCGGTCAGTCTGTCCTTCCCCACTGACCGCCTGGTTCAAATCCCGGTCCCACAGCCTGACGAGGGTGGTGGGCTATCTCATTATCAGACCCACAGTACACGCCCGTCACTCAGATTCTTCTGCACGGATCAGGCCTGGCTGTTCTTAGCCTGACCGTCCCCTGCTGCTGTGCCTTTAGGTCAGTGACCCGACCGCACCAGCCACAGGCCAGGGGAGGAGACCGGCCGGCAGGCTGGCGGGGCCGCGGGCTGGGAGGGGCGAGCCTCACCCATGTACGGCTTGGTCCCGGCCAGCGCAGTCGCCCTCTCGCCATCCTTTATGATGGTGGCGATGTTGAAGTCAGTCAGGTGCGCATGTCCTGCGAGGACAGAGGACAGCATGACTGTCCCAAGGGGATGTGTCCTGCGGGCAGGGGCGCACACCCTCCGCAGCTTTGGCTCACACGCCCAGGCTCACCTCGCTCATCCAGGAGGATGTTATCGGGCTTCACGTCTCTGTAGAAAGAGCAGGAAGCAGGGAGATGAGTCCAAAGATTCCGGCAGGGCTGGGGGTTCCCACGAGCTGGGTCCTAAGACCCCCTCCCCACCTGGCAGCACCCTGGCAGAGCTGGGTGCACCCAGCCCTTCACCTCCTGAGGCCAGACGGCGGGGAGAATGCCCAGCACTGGACGCCGAGGGGCACTGAAGCCCCCAGAGGATGAAAGCAGGACCCCCTCGCCTGGACCCCCGAGGCGGGGCCCTCTCCCAGAGCCCCGCAGCTGCGTAGAATTGTCAACTGGGGGTCTGTGGCTCCACCAGCTGGCCTCAGGCCTCGCCTTCCCAACCTCTCGGCACTCAGTAAACGTTCGGTGCCTGCACCGTGACCAGGTAACAGAATCCCACAGGCAGAAACGCAGAATCACGTCTACTTCACTTTCTACCCCGTGGGATTTTGTGTTTTATCCTGTGGATGCAGCTTCATCTTTCGCATTTCATCTGCCTTCAGATGCTAAAATTAGTTTGAATGTTAAATGTTAAAATTAGCTTGCATTTGCCAAAGACATGGCAGATGGGCACAAGGGCACCTGCTGGGCGGGGGCAGGGATACTGCAGTTGAACAGACCAGGTGAAGCCCCCCTCCCCACCCCAGGAAGGCCACCAGCCCTCTGTGCCCAGCCTCAGCTGGGGATGCTCAGACAGGACCCACCCCAGGCGGCCACCTTACGTGCAGCCATGGAGCTGGCCTCAGAGCCAGGCACTGACGGGCCCGGTGCCACACCTGGGGGCAGGGCTGCGGGTGAGGGCAGGGCAGAGCACACAGGAGCCCATCTGGGTCCTGCTGGAGGGCGGCACCCGCCCCGTCAGGTGTGCACACACCTGTGGATGATGTGCTGACTGCGCAGGTAGTCAAGGGCCAGTGCCGTCTCACAAACGTATAGCCTCACGGTGTCCTCAGAGAACTGGACGTTCTGCTGCAAGTGGTAGCGCAGGTCTCCCCCCGGCAGCAGGTCCACCACCATGAACATGTCCTCCTCGTCCTGGAAGGAGTACCTGTGGGCACCGTGGGAGGACCTGGCATGCACACGGCTGGGGGACCAGAGTCACAGCTCCTGCCACACCTGACGAGTCCCCCTGTAAGAGCCCTGGCCCCAAGGCCACCCCCCACCAGGCACCCCCAGGAGAGGGGCCCTGCCCAAGGAGCCACCTGGAGCCAGAGCCCTCAGGAAAGACAGAGAGGCCTGTCCCCATGGGAGGTGCCCAGCTGGGACAGAGATGCCCATGGCTGACTGATGGAGAGTGGAACACAGCACTGTCCCTGGGCCATTTTCCTGATGCCCTGGTTTCCTCTTCTCCAAAAAGGGGATAAAGAGGGTTGTTAAAGAAGAAATTGAGACAGTGAGGAGAAATGCTCAGGTAGGGCTGGGCAAGGGACCAGCTTCTAACAGCCGGCAGCTGTAGTGACTGTGGTGGTGATGGTGGTTGTGGTGGTGATGGCGGTGATGGTGGTGATGGTGGTGATGGTGGTGACGGTGGTGATGGTGGTGACGGTGGTGATGGTGATGACGGTGGTGACGGTGGTGATGGTGATGACGGTGGTGATGGTGGTGACGGTGGTGACGGTGGTGACGGTGGTGATGGTGGTGACAGTAGTGACGGTGGTGATGGTGATGATGGTGGTGATGGTGGTGACGGTGGTGACGACGGTGGTGATGACGGTGGTGACGGTGGTGATGGTGGTGACGGTGGTGATGGTGGTGACGGTGGTGATGGTGGTGACGGTGGTGATGGTGATGATGATGGTGGTGATGGTGGTGACGGTGGTGACAGTGATGACAGTGGTGGTGGTGATGATGGTGGTGATGGTAGTGATAGTGGTGATGACGGTGGTGATGGTGATCATGATGGTGGTGACGGTGGTGATGGTGATGATGGTGACAGTGATGATGGTGGTGACGGTGGTGACGGTGATGATGGTGACAGTGATGATGATGGTGGTGACGGTCGTGACGGTGATGATGGTGGTGATGATGATGGTGATGGTGGTGACGGTGGTGACGGTGGTGGTGGTGATGGTGGTGATGGTGGTGACAGTGGTGATGGTGGTGGTGGTGACGGTGGTGACGGTGGTGATGTTGAGGATGGTTTTGGGGATGAAGGTGATAAAGAAGAAGAGAGTGGTGAGATGATGAAGATGGTGGCAGTAGGAAAACAATGGTTTAAGGACCTCCGTCCACTTTGTAATCTCTTCTGTGAGCTCTCAGATAATCAGCTGGCTCTTGTCTCAAGAGTAAAGTTACAAAGAATTAAGTTTTCATGTCATGTTCCTCCCTCTTCCCCCCAGAAGCCACACTGGTCTCATTCTAGGGGCTCACAGGACTCCAGGGAGAGCGGAAGGGGTTGATCTCACTGCAGGCTCCCCACCCCTCAGCTGGTCTTGGTGCTCAGTTTGTGGAGGAAACTCAGATTTAGGCGCTAAAAGCCTCCCTCCCGGACTTCAGTGCCAGAAACTTCATGTGTCACAGGCATCCTCTGTGGGGAAGTCCAGGCTTCCTGCAGGCCAGGAAGCCCTGCGTCAGTGCCATGTGTGTGTGCGTGTGTGTGTGTGTGTGTGCGTGTGTGTGTGTGTGTATGTGTGGACACCTAGTCCGGGCTTCCTGCAGGCCAGGAAGCCCTGTGTCAGTGCCATGTGTGTACGTGCGTGTGTGTGTGTGTGCGTATGCGTGTGTGCGCGTGTGTGTGTGTGTGTGGACACCTAGTCCGGGCTTCCTGCAGGCCAGGAAGCCCTGCGTTAGTGCCATGTGTGTACGCGCGTGTGTGTGTGTGTGCGTGTGTGTGTGTGTGCGTGCGCGTGTGTGTGGACACCTAGTCCAGGCTTCCTGCAGGCCAGGAAGCCCTGTGTTAGTGCCATGTGTGTGTGCGTGTGTGCGTGTGTGCGTGTGTGTGTGTGTGTGTGCGTGTGTGTGTGTGGACACCTAGTCCGGGCTTCCTGCAGGCCAGGAAGCCCTGCGTCAGTGCCATGTGTGTGTATGTGTGGACACCTCCCAGGGCACTGCGAGGCGAGGGGGGAGAGAGGGGAGGCGGAGGGGGAGGGTGCCCAGGGCAGGACAAGGCTCCACCCCGCCAGCTCCTGGGAGGCGAGGCAGGGAGAGAGGGGAGGGGAGGGGGAGGGTGCCCGGGGCAGGAGAAGGGCTCCACCCCCACCAGCTCACCACAGGTTCACCAGGAAGACGTGCTCGATCTCCTGCAGGATCTCCAGCTCCCGGAACACATTGCGGACCTCACCCCGCTCAATGCACTGCTGCTTGTTCATGTACTTCATCGCGTACATCTTCTCCGTGTCCCGCTTCTGCACGATGCACACCTGGGGGCAGAGAGCATGTCAGCACTGCTGCCGGGACACGTACCGCGGCCGTAACAACACTGAAATGACCGGATTTCACGTCCTTGGCGGGAATAAGTCTCCTGTGCAGACTGAAGCCGGGGGGACCCGGCCTGAGAGCACAGATGCCAGGGGTGGCTAGGCCTGCATGGTGCCCGCGCCCCTCACGGGCCGAGACCTGGGCTCCCCCTTCCCAGGGCTTGGGGCAGTGACTGGTTCGGAGGATTGATGGGGCATGAACGAGAGGACCCCCCGCTTGGTGCCCTGCACCCAGGGAGCCCAGAAGCAAGAGCTGCTGCTCCCACCAAGCACAGGCCACCGTCCCCATCACAACAGGGACGCTCTCAGATAGTGGGGTCCTTGCACGGCTCAAATTCCAACCCTCTGAGCAGCAAGCTGCAATGTCAGTAAGCAGTGCTGACACTGCCAACACGGGGCTAACTGCTTGCAGAGAGACCAAGATGCAGAGGGGAGTGAGAAGCACAGAATAAGGAGAAACTCGGCCTGGGGTCCCTCGTGGCCAAGGAGCATCAGTCAGAACCCGGACAAAGGAAACCAGGGTCAAAGAACAAGATACTGGGCTGCAGAACCAGTGCCACGCCCCCCATTCAAGTGGAGACACCATCCCCCCAAGACAGATAACCCCAAGGCATTTCCCACAGACTTCAGTCTCCAGATCTTCAAGGAGTGACAGCCAGAGACCCGGAGGAAGTGGAAAATCCTGGAGCTCCAGATGGGTTGGGGACTGTCCCAGATGCCTCACCCAAAGGCAGGTGGCCTGGCACTGATCAGACATCTCAACGGGCACCAGATCTTGGGCCAAACCTGCTGGATCCAACCCTTGGGTGAAACCCACGTCCCTCACACAGGAACGCATCTTAGAAACGCAGTGACTTTTCCAAAGATGTTCTTCATCAACTGTATAACACACTTTCAAACCACCTTAACATCCAACATCCTTATGGACACGGGCAAGTAAGAGCAATGAAATATCACACAGCCACTGGAATAATATTTATAAATACTTTTAATGACGTGTGACGACTTAAAAAACGCCAAGGGAAAAGGTCAAGCTACATTATTTAATGCAAACAGTGTAGAGATGACACACCCGTATCGGCAGAAGCCAGACCTGCTCGGGCAAACAGAGCAGCCCCGCTGGGGCTGGGGGCAGGGCACACCGAGCCCCTCCCTGGCTTTCGTTCCTGCAGCGTCATCGTGGCGCCATCTGGTGGCAGACGCCCGAGGCCCAGGCGCACCCACGTGGTGAGACAGCCAGAGTCCTGCACACCCACGTCTACCCGCTACAGTGACCCTCACGGGCACAGCTGTGGTTTCGAGGTGACTCCACGCTCAGCCCCGCGCTGCCCACAGGCCGTGTCAGGAGCCCCAAGAGGTAGAGCTCACAGGTGATGCCCACGGGCACAGAGGGGGCATCTTTCATGGCTGAGCTCGGCACACCCCGAGCCCACACTGCCCCACCTCGAACCCAGGGGCACAAACCCCACCAGGGGCTGCGACGGCCACCCAGACGCCCACGAAGCCCTGCCTGAAGCTGCGTCACCTGGGCCGACGCCCCAGGAAGACCCCACCCCGGGGACTGGAGGGGTGGGGCTGGGGCGCCGGCCTGAGACCCACATCGCTTCAGGCCTCCAACGACGCCCACCTGGTCTCGAAGCTGTGAAACCACGCGGCCCCGCCGGCGACAGGGCGCGTTTAGAAGGGAGCCCCGGACTGTGGGTGGGCAAGGGCAGCTCTGATGTCCCCCCAGCTTCTCTCCCCGGCCAGAGGGCCCTGCCTCCCGGGCCTGTCCCACCCCTCAGGCCTGTCCACTCCGACTGGCTAGCCGGTGGCCTCTGAACTTGGCTGACCCTCCGTTTCTCCATCTGGCTCGCGAGCTTGTGAGGGGTCAGTGAGGACGGTGGGTAAGAGGCTTCTGCCAACCGGTCGTGGTCAAGGGCAAGTCCAGGCCTTGTGTGCACGAGTCCACCCAGGGCCGTGTTCCCTGATGTGACCAGCTAAACGATGGCCCCCACGGATGTCCACATCCTCGTCCCCAGACTTTGTGGGCATGTGACGTCACCTGCAAAAAGGACGCTGCAGGTATGGTTAAGCTGGTGATGTCGAGGCGGGAGGCGGTACTGGCAGGTGCAGGCAGCCCTAATCGTAATCACAGGGTCCTCGCGGGGGCGGCGGGGGCAGAGCGGAGACAGAAGAGTGTCTTGCTCGGCTCTGGCCCCACAACAGAACGCCACAGGCTGCGCAGCTCAAACAACAGGTGTTTCTCTCATGTATTCCGTGGAGGCTGGACGTCCGAGGTCAGGGTGCTTCCTGGCTCGCAGGTGGCGCCTCTCACCGTGTCCTCGCGTGGCCTTGCACGGTGACATCGCGTAGAGAGTGAGCCAGCTCTGGCCTCTTGTTCTTACAAGGACTCCATTCCCATCATGGGGCCCCCTCCCTCACGACCTCATCCAACCATCACAAACACCATCACCCTGGGGGCTGGGCTGCAACGTGGATCTGGGGATCCAGGCCACGCAGAAGGAAACGTGACACCTGGAGGGGCTGCAGCTCTGGGAGGAGGGCTGAGGCAAAGGACGGACTCTCCCCTCCAGCCTCCGAGGGAGCACGGCCCTGCGGGCCCCTTGATCCTAGCCCAGTTAGACTGAGGCCAGGGCTCTGGCCTTCAGAACCAGGAGAATAACCGTGTGCTGTCTTCAGCCACCCCGTGTGTGGTCACTCGTCACAGCAACAATGTAACAAATGCAGCCACTCAGCCCTCAGGTGCCCTGAGGGACCCGGACGAGGCTGGTCACTCGTCACAGCAACAATGTAACAAATGCAGCCACTCAGCCCTCAGGTGCCCTGAGGGACCCGGACGAGGGTGGTCACTCGTCACAGCAACAATGTAACAAATGCAGCCACTCAGCCCTCAGGTGCCCTGAGGGACCCGGACGAGGGTGGTCACTCGTCACAGCAACAATGTAACAAATGCAGCCACTCAGCCCTCAGGTGCCCTGAGGGACCCGGACGAGGGTGGTCACTCGTCACAGCAACAATGTAACAAATGCAGCCACTCAGCCCTCAGGTGCCCTGAGGGACCCGGACGAGGGTGGTCACTCGTCACAGCAACAATGTAACAAATGCAGCCACTCAGCCCTCAGGTGCCCTGAGGGACCCGGACGAGGGTGGTCACTCGTCACAGCAACAATGTAACAAATGCAGCCACTCAGCCCTCAGGTGCCCTGAGGGACCCGGACGAGGCTGGTCACTCGTCACAGCAACAATGTAACAAATGCAGCCACTCAGCCCTCAGGTGCCCTGAGGGACCCGGACGAGGGTGGTCACTCGTCACAGCAACAATGTAACAAATGCAGCCACTCAGCCCTCAGGTGCCCTGAGGGACCCGGACGAGGCTGGTCACTCGTCACAGCAACAATGTAACAAATGCAGCCACTCAGCCCTCAGGTGCCCTGAGGGACCCGGACGAGGGTGGTCACTCGTCACAGCAACAATGTAACAAATGCAGCCACTCAGCCCTCAGGTGCCCTGAGGGACCCGGACGAGGGTGGTCACTCGTCACAGCAACAATGTAACAAATGCAGCCACTCAGCCCTCAGGTGCCCTGAGGGACCCGGACGAGGGTGGTCACTCGTCACAGCAACAATGTAACAAATGCAGCCACTCAGCCCTCAGGTGCCCTGAGGGACCCGGACGAGGGTGGTCACTCGTCACAGCAACAATGTAACAAATGCAGCCACTCAGCCCTCAGGTGCCCTGAGGGACCCGGACGAGGGTGGTCACTCGTCACAGCAACAATGTAACAAATGCAGCCACTCAGCCCTCAGGTGCCCTGAGGGACCCGGACGAGGGTGGTCACTCGTCACAGCAACAATGTAACAAATGCAGCCACTCAGCCCTCAGGTGCCCTGAGGGACCCGGACGAGGGTGGTCACTCGTCACAGCAACAATGTAACAAATGCAGCCACTCAGCCCTCAGGTGCCCTGAGGGACCCGGACGAGGGTGGTCACTCGTCACAGCAACAATGTAACAAATGCAGCCACTCAGCCCTCAGGTGCCCTGAGGGACCCGGACGAGGGTGGTCACTCGTCACAGCAACAATGTTAACAAATGCAGCCACTCAGCCCTCAGGTGCCCTGAGGGACCCGGACGAGGGTGGTCACTCGTCACAGCAACAATGTAACAAATGCAGCCACTCAGCCCTCAGGTGCCCTGAGGGACCCGGACGAGGGTGGTCACTCGTCACAGCAACAATGTAACAAATGCAGCCACTCAGCCCTCAGGTGCCCTGAGGGACCCGGACGAGGGTGGTCACTCGTCACAGCAACAATGTAACAAATGCAGCCACTCAGCCCTCAGGTGCCCTGAGGGACCCGGACGAGGGTGGTCACTCGTCACAGCAACAATGTAACAAATGCAGCCACTCAGCCCTCAGGTGCCCTGAGGGACCCGGACGAGGGTGGTCACTCGTCACAGCAACAATGTAACAAATGCAGCCACTCAGCCCTCAGGTGCCCTGAGGGACCCGGACGAGGGTGGTCACTCGTCACAGCAACAATGTAACAAATGCAGCCACTCAGCCCTCAGGTGCCCTGAGGGACCCGGACGAGGGTGGTCACTCGTCACAGCAACAATGTAACAAATGCAGCCACTCAGCCCTCAGGTGCCCTGAGGGACCCGGACGAGGGTGGTCACTCGTCACAGCAACAATGTAACAAATGCAGCCACTCAGCCCTCAGGTGCCCTGAGGGACCCGGACGAGGGTGGTCACTCGTCACAGCAACAATGTAACAAATGCAGCCACTCAGCCCTCAGGTGCCCTGAGGGACCCGGACGAGGGTGGTCACTCGTCACAGCAACAATGTAACAAATGCAGCCACTCAGCCCTCAGGTGCCCTGAGGGACCCGGACGAGGCTGGTCACTCGTCACAGCAACAATGTAACAAATGCAGCCACTCAGCCCTCAGGTGCCCTGAGGGATCCGGACGAGGGTGGTCACTCGTCACAGCAACAATGTAACAAATGCAGCCACTCAGCCCTCAGGTGCCCTGAGGGACCCGGACGAGGGTGGTCACTCGTCACAGCAACAATGTAACAAATGCAGCCACTCAGCCCTCAGGTGCCCTGAGGGACCCGGACGAGGGTGGTCACTCGTCACAGCAACAATGTAACAAATGCAGCCACTCAGCCCTCAGGTGCCCTGAGGGACCCGGACGAGGGTGGTCACTCGTTACAGCAACAATGTAACAAATGCAGCCACTCAGCCCTCGGGTGCCCTGAGGGACCCGGACGAGGGTGGTCACTCGTTACAGCAACAATGTAACAAATGCAGCCACTCAGCCCTCAGGTGCCCTGAGGGACCCGGACGAGGGTCGGTGTCACTGCCATGGAACACTGCTTTCCAAGCTGCCAGGGCTGCTCTGGGCCGTAACGGGCAACCTGACACTGAGTACGCCAGGCCCTGTGGGCCAGAGACTGGCCAGGAGAGAAGCCAGGGCAGTGGCCACACTGCAAGGCCCCTAAAGGCCACGGATTTTAGGACAGTGAGCCTTTCTGAAGCTTTCCTCTATTTCAGCAAAACGGCCCCCAGGTTGCCCTGGGATGGCCAGAGCACTCTCCCCAGCTGGCTGCCCTGGGCGTTGGGGACGCACACCCAGAACCTTCCAAGCTGCCCGGGGACAGCACGGGCTTGACTTAATGTACGTCCGTGCGTCTCCATGTGCCCGGTCCTGGCCGGAGAATGTCACCCAGAAATGCAGACTGACGAAGGGGAGCCAGAGACCCGGGCCTGGGCGGCTACGTAACTATGTTTGGTAAAGTGCAATGACACCAGTTAAAAGCCTGTCACATCTGCTCTCCAAATGCCTTCTCAGGACTTCTGAGCCTGTGGCAGGGTTGGGGTGAGGCACTAGACTTCTCCTCCACCGCCCCCCAGCCAAAGATCCAAGGGGCCGAGAAGGAAGCGGCCGGCAGGGCCCCAGAGGGGCAGGTGGGCTGCCCCACGGGGGCTCCTGGCCGAGGTCACGGGAGAAGAACCCCAGAGCTCCTGCACATGCCGTGGGGCACATTCCGTGGCTGTCAGCCTGGCTGAGTCCCTTGGGAGCTCTGAAGGCCAGTGCCTGCCCCTGGGGCTGCCCCCAAGCTCCGCACAATTCCATCGCTCAGCAGGAAAAACAGCCCTACCTACCTCAGCTGCAGGGAAAGGCCCTCGAGCCCTTTTAAGTGTGCAACTTCAGCCTTCTTCCCACCCTTGGCCTGGAGCTGGGAGACGGGGCTGATGGGTGCTACCTTTGTAGGCTGCCAATCTGGGCAAGAAAATGGGCTGTTACGCAGACATGGGCCAGAAACACAAGTAAAATTCTGCCACTGCTGAGATGCAAGGCCAACGGCTCCCTCCCAGAGAGCCCTGATGTAGAAACACCACGTCCCAGAATAATATCAGCTCCAGCTCCAGCTGCCAGCCGACTTCTGATCACACGGACCAGCCAGTGCAACGCCACTCGCTCTAGTGGACGCTGCCCCAGGGAGGGGAGCGCCAGCTTCCCGCGGGCTGTGGTGCAGCCCGCCAGCACCTTCATCACCAAGAGGAGCTCAAGGCACCACCACCGAGCCACCTGGCCCGACTTTCCAGATGCAGTGAAATTCCGGAAATGGAAATCCCCGATGTGCCCACCAGGTGGCCTGATGGCAGAAGGGGGGGCCATCCGTGGTCTGAGGTTTCCGGATCCAGAGGAAGCTGTTAGAGCTGGTCTTGGCCTCAGCATCACCCGGCCCTGCCTGGTGGGGGGAAACCTGGGCCCGACAGGACAGGAAGGGCCTGTGTGCTGAGGACCACACCGGCCCAAAAAGGGCGGGAGCCCGCTGCAGCTGCATGGGGCTGCCATGCAGGAAGGACAGAAAGAAGCCCAGAAAGGGTGCTGCCGACGTCAGTGAAGACGGCCTCAGGACAGTGATTTTTTTCTGAACTTTCTGCATTTTCTAGATCACTTCTTTTTTTTTAAGATTTATTTGTTTACTTAACTTTATTTACTTTTTGGCTGCGTTGCGTCTTCGTTGCTGCACGCAGGCTTTCTCTAGTTATGGTGAGCGGGGGCTACTCTTCGTTGCAGTGCACAGGCTTCTCATTGCGGTGGCTTCTCTTGTTGCACGGGCTCTAGGCACACGGGCTTCATTAGTTGTGGCGCACAGGCTCAGTAGTTGTGCCGCATGGGCTTAGTTGCTCCATGGCATGTGGGATCTTCCCAGACCAGGGCTCAAACCCGTGTCCCCTGCATTGGCAGGCAGATTCTTAACCACTGCGCCACCAGGGAAGTCCCTTCTAGATCACTTTTTTTTTTTTTTTTTCTGTGGTACGCGGGCCTCTCACTGTTGTGGCCTCTCCCGTTGCGGAGCATGGGCTCCGGACACACAGGCTCAGTGGCCATAGCTCACGGGCCCAGCCGCTCCGCGGCATGTGGGATCCTCCTGGACCGGGGCACGAACCCGCGTCCTCTGCATCGGCAGGTGGACTCCCAACCACTGTGCCACCAGGGAAGCCTTAGATCACTTTTAACATTATTGTTCTGAAAGCCAGTCGAAATTTTCAAAATGAAAATAAGCGAGGGGGTCCTGGGAGAGCTGACAAGAGCTGCGGGATCGCTGGCCAGAGCCCCTTGCGGGCGGTAGAGATTCCTCCTGGCTCTTCCCTTCCGAATGCAGGCTGGCGGGAGGGAGACACTTGTGAGACCTGGTCTGCGAACGTGACTCTGGGGGGCGTGGTGTTGGGAGTCCGTGGGTCATCCATGGACATACAGTGCCCAGGAGTGGTCACTGCCGTCCTGTGTCTTGCGTGTCACTTGTCATTCAGAGCCATACGGACCTCTGCCAGCTCCCCCCAGACTGCCTTGTCTGTGCTGCGACATCTCCGCGTAGCCTGTCCAGCAGCACAGCTCAGAGGGTGCTCAGTTCAGGAGAGGCCGAGTTGTCTTTGACCACCTGTGACACGGCGGGCTTTGCTCTTCTGGGCTGACCTTGGGAGAAGCTCTGGATCCTGGTGAGGGCCGCACCTTCTGTGCCCTCTTCCGGGACGCCTCTGTGTCCGTGGTTAAGTCACAAAAGGCTGATTGGTTTTAAGCCATGAAAAGGCTCATTGGTTTATAGTCACATTAAAATAGGTAGCCATTTAAAGACTTAACTTTTATTTACCAAAGATTATCCCAGATCACAAGAACCTGAAAAACATTTGGATTAGTTTCTGTATTTCTGAGAGTTTTAGAGATACTTAATTTATATAAAGGCTTATTTGTCTAGTCCTAGGACTAGACATGACATTCTGTGTCTTCTTTTTCATTTAATCTTCCCATAGGATGAACAAAGAGTGTATTCATAAAAAAGAGGTCATAAAAGGTTTTCCTTTACCTTTTGAGTAATCTGCCTAGAAAACAAAGATTCTGTGTCTTAACCAAACAGTTTCCTGGGCTTCGTGTTGCCTTTATCACATCTTTGATTACTTAGAAAAACGGACTCTTCTCAATATCAAAAGAACTAAATTTTCTTTTTCCTCAAGTGTATGACTTCCTATATTTGCCTTTAAAATCTTTGTCACTTCAGAAACTAACACAACATGGTAAAGCAATCATACTCCAATAAGGATGTAAAAAAAAAATCTTTGTCACTTAGGTTCAATGGCTAAATACTGTTTCATAGTGACCTGCAATCTTATTTAATCGTGTTTTCAACTTTTTGACATTTTTTACAAACTTCCCAAAATCAAATTCAAAATAAAGTCTTTTCGACCTTGAACTAAGTTTGGGATTTTCAAGAGGGCCCCTGGAGAATCTCAAAAGGTTTATTATCTTACCTTATAAAAATAGAGATATTAAACTAATTAGGCATATTTGATATGTTAAATTACATGGGAAATATTGTCAAATTAAAACTGGTGATAAATCTTCTCTACATTTGTATGGTTATATGTTACTTATGTATAAGTGTTTCCAAAGTTATACAAAATGGTTAGAAATTTTTCAGTGTCCTCACTCTCTATATAATCAGTCATAATTCCAAGTATTATCTTAAAATATTATATGCCACAGAAATAACCAAATTTCCACGTCAATTGCATCACTTTTGCAATAAACTCATCAGATCTTTGACCATGGCTACTTTTCAACTTCAGTCATTTACACATAGTTACTGTTTTACTCTGATGCTTTCCTGAAAGCTTTTACAATGAACTTCAGACAAAAGTGCTTCATCTTTAAAAAGTTCACGGAAAGAACTCTGACAAGGACCCTGGAATACAGGTTTCTGGTAACTAAAACCACACCAATGAACCAGATGAGCCTTTCTAAAATCTAGTGGAAAAACTGATGGGTTCATAAAACTACGAATCCAAGATCAAGGAAAACAAGAATTAATTACATGGGACTAAATGAACTCATGAAGATGATTATTATTTTTATGACTTTTTGTTTGAAGCATTGTTGGTTTTTTAATGTTCTGTTTTCCAGGCTTAAGAAATTATTTTTCTCTTTCTCTTTAAGCAATCTGGAAAAGTATACCTTTGTAAAGAGAACTGAGACATTTATCTTTTCCCTGATCCCTGCAAAATTCAGAAACTCTTATTAAATGTCCTGTTTTCATGACAATATAGTTATTTACATATAGGGTCAACAGAATATGTTCTCCTTGTAACAGGATTTAATTTAAAACATTGGTTATGTTACCAGACTTCCACTGGGATGTCATATTTTAAAACGATGTACATGGGATCAAGTGGTTCTAGGTATTTTCACCATAAGAATCTTTGCTGCAAGCAGAGACAACTGATTGGCCATAATACGATTTTGCCATAAAAGATAAAATAATAAAAATAAAACAAAGAGAGACATTTAAAAAGACTTAATGAAACATGAAAATTAATAGCAAAAATTTTTAAGGATTTTATTGTAAAAAATAAAAATGCAAGAAAGATCTGAATACATTTAACATGTGTATAGATTCATGATTATAGTTGTATTTGGGTATAGCTTAGAAAAAGCAATGAAACTTCCTTTCTTAAAAGTCGACCGACCATTAAGGATTCAAGATTTAATGTTGGATGTAAATTCTTTACGATATAAAAAAATCTGCTGTCTCTCTGGATTTCCCTGGAAGTAAAATGAACAGACAAGGGACGCTGCTGTTTTGTATCAATATACGGATGTACATAACTAGTAGGACATATCTGGGCTACACGGAAACGTTCCATCACACGCTCAGCCCTTGTATTTCTCCAAATCATCTCGGCCAGATTCTGTGCCAAACACCAAAATTCTGTCTACATCACGTTCTCCACCATCAAACAGCAAAAAGGTTTCACCACTTTCAAGAAATGTATTCTCATCAGGAATCACGTAATCCTTTCTTTCTAGGGAACAGGAGGAGGCTGAGTCTCCTTTCTCTGCCAACTTCCAACACTGCCTATGATACATTTGGGAAAGATGGCGTGAGACGCTGTACCTAAATTAGCTACGGGATTGGTAATTAATGCTCTCCAAGACTGTTGTGAATTACTAGCCACCTCTTTGACATCTGCTGTAGTTTGGGAAACTTTTGGTTTTGACGGGTGGCAGGGATGGCTGTGCCCACGAAGAATTTGCCGACTGACATGTTATTTTCAAGTGTAGTTTGCAATCTGGCTTTTACGGCAATGAAACCCAACTGTCAAACCAAACTGTCAACCAGTTACTTTATCTTTTACGGCCAATTAGATGTGCAGGGAAACTGCTTGGGACAAAGATGTTTACAGCGAAAACACCTGACACTCGAATCAGGTTTGACCGCAGACTAAGGTGGACCCTGTGGAGCAAAGCTTGTGGAGCCCGGGAGGTTGTGGCCTAGCGCCTGGCTTATGGGCTCATGTCCTCACGAGTGGGTAAAGGTCACTTCTTAGCAGGTCCAGGGATCTCAGGATGTCTGGGGACATCGAGAAGAGAGGAGCGCACCCAAAGTCACGGGTACCGAAGGTACAGCCTGGTGACAAGTTGCTGGCTTGGCTTCTTAGCCTCGAGAGGCTTTTAAAAGTCGAATCTGGAATTCCTTATAAAAGTTCCAGCAAAGCAGACTTAAAAGACCTACATGTTCAATCTACTCTTGCTGCACTGATATCAGTAATCAGGCCAAGTTTAATGAAACCAGACTGATTTTGCAAACAAACTAATCTTCCATTATCTCTATTAAGAATGGGGGGGCTTCCCTGGTGGCGCAGTGGTTGAGAGTCCGCCTGCCGATGCAGGGGACACGGGTTCGTGCCCCGGTCCAGGAAGATCCCACATGCCGCGGAGCGGCTGGGCCCGTGAGCCGTGGCCGCTGAGCCTGCACGTCCGGAGCCTGTGCTCCGCAACAGGAGAGGCCACAGCAGTGAGAGGCCCGCATACCGCAAAAAATTAGTAATAATAAAATAATAAATAAATAAATAAATGAATGGGGGTGACTGTAGGGACAGAACTCTGTTTCAGTAACAGTACAGCACACACTGTGGGGTGTCCAATGGCCACGTCTCTTTGTCAGCAATTAACATTTCCAATTTCTCTCCTACCCTTCTGACCTGGAATCACGAGAAATGAAAACTTCCCCTACAAGCTGAAGCTTGACGACTTAGTATAAACTTCAGAGAAATCACACAGGTCACACGTGGACCATCCCCCTGGTGCTGCCTGGGGGCTGCTCAGAGCTCACCCAACGCCATGGCCACGTCCCAACTGCAGCCCAGGAAAAGCAACGGAACTGCCACCAGCTGCCCTTGCCCCCCCCCCATTCCAGGGAGGCACAGAGACCACCCTCCTGGAAGTGCCCGCGCTGACCACCCTCTGGACTCAGGCCCGGCTGGACAGTTGGCTTTTCCTTTGTTTCCACAGAAGTACCTCCCATTAAATGCTGATCGCTCAGACCACGCAAAGGCCTCACTTCGGCGCGAAGGCCCTCCAACGCCGCCTCCTAAAATGAGACACGACTGCTTAACTAAACTGACCTGTTCTCAGGACTGAGAAACTGGTTCACTGAGACATGCAGCAGTTCACAGCTGTGACTCTTCCCGAAGGGGGTGTTGGGGGGAGTCAGGGCGGTGGGACACGCCCTGAAAGGTGCACTCTGGCCACAATCGCCTCCAGCCAACGACCCTCACAGAGCAGCAGGGCAATGGGCTCCTGCACGCCCCTTTCCCTCTGCAACCAGGGAATCACCCCACGTGGACGATCTTATCCTCAGTCCAGGCCAGGAGAATTCTGTGCAAGCAGGCCTTGCTGAAGCATGTTTTCTCCTCCTTCGGCCTCCCACGGACTCTAGTTACCTTTCCACGTCGCCGCTTTGTCCGACCCACAGCACAGAAACATTGAGGTTTTGCCTCCTCTGGGTCTTCATTTCCTTACGAGGGCTCCAGCGTCATCCAAAACTTACGTTAAACAATGTGTATGCTTTTGAATGTGAACTTACATTAACTGTACGCTTTTCTCCCGTTCCTCTGCCTTACGTCACTTTAATTCTCAGGTCCAGCTGAAAACCCTAGGGGAGGAGAGTGGAAACCCGGCCTCCCCTCCAGCCCCAGGAGGGGCCAGCCCGCGGCCACCTCCATTCCAGACCACGGGAGGACACACCTCTGTTGTCTGAGGCCGCCCCGTTGTGGTGCTTTGTCACGGCCGTGAGAACATCCTGCTTCCTGCCAGTGTCCGTGACCACGCCTGTGGGCACTGGCCCGCCCGGCTCCCACTGGCCTCCCCCAGGCACCCTCCCGCCTCCCTGTCCAGGTGGCCCCAGTCCAGCGCACACCCTGAGCTCCTTCACCACCCTGTCCCACCCAGGCCAGGGGGCGCCAGCGCGGCCCCAGCGGCCCAGACCGGCCCCCGGAGGCCCACGGCCGCCGGGCACATTCACGTTTGTTTGAGCCGGTGCTGGGCTTCCCCTTAGAGTCAGTGGCACCCGAACGCTCTCTGGAGGGGCAGCCGAAAAGGGCTTTAGGCCCCCAGCGGCCCAGCTGGAAGAGGCCGAGTGGGCCCGGCCCCTGCGGGCTCCGCAGAGCCCCCGACGGGAGAGGCTCCAATCAGAGGCCGTTTAAAGCGCTGGGGTTTGGTGCAGAGGGACCCCGGCCGCAGCTCACACAGAGCAGCGAAGGGCCAGAAAGCCTCTGGCATTTTATGAGCAGCCTCCAAGGCTGAGAGCATCGGTCACATGAAACCATTTCCTCAAATGGAACTGGTCTCGGCTTCTGAGCTGCGTCCTCCCATAATCGACTTAAGACAGACTAAGAAGAAATGGAATTAGATCTAAGCATGAAAAGGAATAAAGTCTGTAGATCCCAGGGCACCAGGGCAGCCCCGGGCTTTCCGTGTGACATGCCACTGGCCGCAGCAGCGCCTCCAAGGCCTGGAATAGTTGGGGACGAATGGCGGGGGTTAATTTTCATTTTTATTGAACGCTGTTTACACGTTTGGCAGATTTTTTTTCCTGGAGCTGACAAGTTGGTCACATAATTCATAGGGAAAGACAATCAAGTAAAAATAGCCAAGAAGAAAACTTTAAAAGAACAGCCAGGCAGGGACGTGAGCCCTGATCAGGTGTCAGAACACGTTATATACACCTTCCGTGATAACGTGCGGTCCTACAGCGGAACAGGCAGGCAGGCCAAGGGGCGGGAGGGAAAATCCAGAAATAGACCCAACGGTGTAAGGATACTTAGTACATAACAAAGGATACTTAGTACATAACAAAGGTGGCGTCTCAAATTTATGGACAAAATAGACTTTTTATGAAAAATGGCGTTGGGATAACCGAACAGCTACATAAGAAAAGATGTGACGTGATCCATTCGTGACACTTTACAAGGCAGAATAAATTCCAAATGCGTAAGAGGTTTAACATGATTAGGGAAACACAGACATGCTGAAGGAAACAGGATGGGGTCCTCTACAGCTAGAAGGGGGGACGCATCCCTGTGGTCCCAAACCTGAAAGCAACAAGGAAGAAGACCAACAAACACGACTACACACAAGGAAAAACCCACAGAAACAAAGGTGAAGACAAATAATAAACGGGGAAAATATCTGCAACTCACTGAGAAATAAAAGATTAAGATCACTAATATAATGAGGCTTTAAAAATTAAAAAGACCATCAGCCCAGAAGAAAAAGGGACAAAGGATGTGAAAATGGTCTTCGAACATTTTAAAAAGATGCTCAACCTTGCCTGTCATAAAAGAAATGTGAGATGCCATTTCTCACCTGTCGGGCTGGTGGAGGCCCAGCCCTGGCAGCAGCCCTGGGCAGGGGCCCAGGGGCGCGTGAGCCCCACGGATGGCTGGCGTGTCTGGCGGCATCACACGTGCATCGATCCTGCATCCCACACAGCCCGCTTCTAGGAACCAACCGGAAGACGCGCCGGGTCACGCGTGAGGCCTGATACCCGCGGCCCCGCCTGTGGCCGCAAAGCTAGGAAGCAGCCTGACACTCACCAGGAGCACATGCGGTAGAAGGACAACGGGCCCCTACGTGCCCATGTCCCAACCCCTGGACGCTGCGGACGTGCCACCTCATGTGGCTAAGGGGACCCTGCCGATGGGGGTATGTGAAGGAGGGTGAGATGTAGGGGTTGCTCTGCATGGTCCAGGTGGGCCCAGAGTAACCACCGGGCCCTTCGAAGGGACAGAGGAGGTGGCAGGGGGGAGGTCAGAGAAGAGGTGACAAAGGAGCGGAGCTCTCAGGAAGGCAGGGCCACAAGCCCAGGAACGTGGCGCCTCTGGAAGCTGGAAAAGGCGGGACACGGGTGCTCCCCCGAACCTGCAGGAGGGCCCCGCCCTGCCCCACTGCAACTCCAGCCCAGGGCTGACCGGTCTCAGACTTCTGACTCCACGACTGTCAGGTGGCACGTTTGTGTTGCTGCAGCCATGGGAGCTCGTCAGCATGCCCACCCCGTGGCAGGCTGTGCGGCTGCAAAGGGCAGGGAGCGGGGTGGTTCTGAACGAGAGCATGCCTTCCAGAAACACCGTCAAGTCAGAAGCAAAGCGTAGAGAGCGTGTGAACAGCAGGCGACCGGGCACTTAAGAAGCAGGCCATGCGGATATAGTGAAAAGAAACCAATGGAAACAGAAACCAAGCTTTTCCAAAAGGGATATTCAGGGAGGGAGGGAGACGCAGAGGGAGGAGATATGGGGATATATGTATGTGTATAGCTGATTCACTTTGTTATAAAGCAGAAACTAACACACCATTGTAAAGCAATTATACTCCAATAAACATGTTAGAAAAACAAAGGGATATTTGTAGGAGGAAGGCGGAAACAGGACAGAAGGAACAGCAGTGGAGGCTATACTTTGTCTTACAGATTTTAACCTGACATCATGCAAGTATCTTACATAATCATTAAATTTAACATAAAAGGTAATCTCTAAGAAATGAGAGCAAAGTAAAAACATAACGTTAATTGCACACCCAGGCCTCCGCCCCCCTGGGCTCTCAGGCAGGCTGACCTGGGCCTTTGGTCCCACGGGGACAGGTTGTCAGCTCAGTCCAGGAAACATTCTCCAGACCCGGTGCCTGCATCTGAGCCTCGGCGGAGACCCCATCCCACCTGAGGGCGCCACCCCACCCCCCCTCACAATCACAGCTAAAGCTCTACTATTAAAATACCACAAGGCACCATTTGATCAAGCAATCCACCGCTGGGTACGCACCCAGGAGAATTAAAAGCAGGGACCCAAACAGGTGTTCGTACACCCGGGTTCACAGCAGCCCGATTCACACTCGCCAAAAGGTGGAAGGAATCCAATCCATCAGTGGATGAGCAGAGAAGCAAAGTGTGCCCGTCCACGTGATGGAATGCTATTCGGCCTCTAAAGGAAGGAGATTCCGACACAGGCTACAACATGGACGAACCTGGAGGACATCAAGCTAAATGAGTTAGGCCAGTGACAATGTGGGATTCCACTTACACACGATACATAGATTAGCTGGATTCATAGAGATAGAAAGTAGATTGGAGGTTACCAGGGGCTCAGGGAGCGGGTAGGGAGTTAGTGTTTAATGGGGACAGAGTTTCTGTTTGGGACGATGAGAAAGTTCCCGAGGTGATGATGGCTGTACACCAGTGTGAATGTACCTAATGACACTGAATTGTATGCTTAAAAGTGGTAAATTTTATGTTATGTGTATTTTACTCTAATTTTTTTAAAAAAGTTAATATCAAGCCAACGTATGTCCCAACTAATGGAGTCAAGAAACACCATTGCTCGAAGGTCTGGGGGCGGGGCTCTCTGACAATGGAGACAAATCCATGACATCTGCTTGGGCTGCAGCCATGGACTGGCCCTGCCCTGAGTGGGCAGTGGGCAGGGGTGGGCAGAGAGGGCGGGCGGCAGGCCGGCTTGCCTTCAACGATGCTGCCCACGGCCCCCCGAGACCACCTGTGTGGTCGCAGTCGAGGGTGTGATGGGAACACGGAGGCTGGGCCGAACGTCCGGGGCACAGCACGCAGGCACAGGCTTCTGAGATCCAGAGCCCAGATCGGTGCCTGGACATCTCAGGAGAAGGGGCTTCGAGCCTGGTCAGGGAGCTGGACGGTGATGGCAAGGGCCAGAGCACAGCCCTCGCCGCCAGCGTAAACACCAGGATCACAGGGCCGAGGACGGGCTGCAGGCAAAGCTGTCTCCAGCAGCCCCGGTGGAGGCTGTGGACAGCCAGGTTCGAGTCCCAGAACCCGACACCTCCACACCCTCGGCCACAGCTGCCCTCTCCTCACGGCGTTTCCACCATAAGGGATGCACGGAACCCCAGGCAGCTCCTCCTGGGTTAACTCAGCAAGATGTCACAGCAGCACTCGGGAGGGCTCATCACTTGCCACCCGCCGAGGTGTTGCCATAGCAATTGCAAGCAAAGGCTTCTCACTCAGATGGCAGCGGGGGGAGGCTGGGCAAGGTGGCGTCACTGGGGTGCCCTGAGAACAGGGTCCGGGAAAAGAGGCAAGGCCGGGGGCCCCCAGGACGGTACTTGTCCCCCCTGCAACCACTCTCTTGCTCTCCCACCCACCCCATCCTCCAGGTCCACCCGAGGGTCCGGGGGGCAGGAGACTCCTCGGATGGCTGGGATCATCTTACTTCTTTCCCCACAAACTGGAGAAACACAAAGCCATGGGCCTGGGCTCTGGCCACTTCATCCCCTGAGGTTGGTGCCTTCCTTCCCTCCCCAAATAATCACCCAACCAGCCCTCCTTCTGCAGGAGCAAGGGGCCGGGGATGAGCATCTCACCCCCAGGTTGGGCCCAGGTGACCAGAAAAGGGTCCCTGGGCCTCACAGCTGGAGAATAGCCCCCATCCCTGCCCTATTTCACAGCGAGTGTCCTGACTCGGAACCCACGGCCTCCTGACAGGCCTGGGCTGGGGGAGGGCAGAGGGTGGCCAGGCCCTCCTACCCCAACATTGACTGGGGCAGGCACCCCAGAAGCAGCCCCTGTGTCAGTTCCAGCCCAGCCTTTGTGCAGATGCAGAGAGAGGAAAAAGGGGCACCGTGGGTGTGGGGTATGTAGAGCAGTGGGTGAGAGGAGGCCTGGCCAGTGAGGGCAGGACCCCACCCAGAGTCGAGAAAAGGCCCCGGGAGCCAGAGGGGCTGGAATGCAGGACGGAGCCCTGGACGCCCCCGCTCATACGCCGAGTCCCGCCCACTGTGCAGAGCTCTGCATCCAGGGCCAGGGCCTCTGGGACTCGCCAAGGGATGCCCCGCCCCCACTCCCAGGAGCCAGCCTTTCCTCCGGCAGGGCTGTGCCCATCAGATGCCTCGACACTCGCTTCCTGATGCTGCCCGGTCTGGCTGGCTGCCCACTGTTGGGGGCTCTGCAGACCCCAGTCGAGAGTGGGGACCCACCCCTGCCCCACAGACAGCATCATGGGGGCACATTTAGCCCCCAACGCCCCTGGCTAAGGCAGGAGGGGCCTCGCTATTCCTGGCAGGGATGAGCCACAGCTGGCAAAGCCAGGCCACCACCCTCCGCCCACACCCGGAACCACCCACCTCCTCAGCAGCTGAGGGCAGGCAGAGGGCAGTGGGGGTGGAGGGGGTGCAGCGGGCCGGGGCACAGAAGCCACCGTTCCCAGTACACTGGAAATAAAGCTGGAAAATAAAACATATTCACAGTAACACAGAAGATAATACATAACAGCTGAACATAAAACAACTAGAAGAACTAGAAGAACTAAAAGAACCGTAAGAACAATATATACTAAACACGACCAAATGTGAAGGATCCCGGGGGGAAGATAACCACTTCCCTCCCATTTCATCTTGAAATGCAATTCCTACTCAAATTTCAATGAGTTTATTTTTGATCTTGACGGAATGTATTTGAAAGCTCAATCGGAAAAATAAATACACGAGAGCAGCTGACATTCTGGAGGATCATGGGCCGGGCGCTGTGACGCTCTGAAGGCTTTCGGGGGTTAGAACGGAACGGAGTCCCTGAGTCAGGGCAGAGGCCGCAGAGAGCCAAGGACAGGCAGCAGTTCCCCCTGAGGACAGACAGATGGACGGATGGACAGAGCAGCTGAGCTCGCCAACTGAAAAATGGTAAATTCCAGAGGGAGTGAAGTTCTTTCCCCAAACAGAATATTTTCTTTGTTCTGAGTGTAAAAGTAGTAATGATCGTTGTAAACAAAGGCCAGTGTGAGACAATGTTCCAGGTGGGCGCGGGCAGACGCGATGCCTCCCGAGAACCCAGGGAGGACGCACGGGGCCTGGGGGCCAGAGGAGGAGGGAGGCCAGGCTGGCAGGAAAGGAAGGAGGGAGGGGGAAGAGATGGGGAGGGTGGGCGGGCAGCGATGAAGCACAGGTGTCATCAGAGCAGCTCCCGGGCAAGTTCCATCTGGAGAGACGGGACATTTGATTCTCACCTCTAGCCCACCGCCCCACCGCCGGGAAAAAGGTGGGGAAGCCACAGGCGTTCCCTCTAAAAGTAGAAACACACCTTCCGTGTCCTCAGGTAACCAGAGCCCTAGGGAGAGTCCAGCCTTTCGGGAGGAGCCGTGTGGCCAGAGAAGGGCCAAGTGACACTGCCCACTTCCACAGCAGACCGGGGCCCAGCCCCAGGGGTCAGCGTGGTCCCGGAAGTTGCCGCCACCCTGTGCACACGTGCGCCCCCTCAACAGAGCCTGTCCCAGAGGGGCCCCGGGGGCTGCGCCCCTGCACTGGGCTGCAAACACCACTGACCAGGAGGGTCAGGGGCTCGGAGCAAACGCCCATCGACAGGTCCTGCAGTAATCCTGTGACAGTGCAGCGTGGAGCTGGAATTCAATTTCCTGTGCAAATCAAACCTGGCTGGCAGTGCTGGCGGGGAGGCCCCACTGCGCGCGCGCGCGCGCGCGCGCGCGCTCTCACACACACACACACACACACACACACATGCACACACACGGGGGGGGTGGATGGTGGCGTTTGAGGGCTAGGCCATCACCAACACCCACAAAATATAGGCCGATCTTCTCCAAGTCTTAATTATTCCACCGAAACGATCTGCCTTGGAATAAACTGCAGCCACGTCGTCCAGCTGGACAGAACTTCGGGAGACCCCAGCTGAGGCGGGAGCTCGTGCCCATCACACCTGAAAAGCACCCTCATTCCCAGGAGCCGCTGAGTACAGGCCCCGGGCTGGGCAGCTGGAGGCCGGGGGAGCCGGAAGGACTGCCTGGGACCTTCCAGTTCCTTTGAGGGCCCCAGACAAGGAGGCAGAGCCTTGCTCCCCAGGCCCCCTCCCCAGCAGGGGCCCCATAAGTCCCGGGCGCCAGGGACCCGTGGCCATGCACGTGGAGGGCAGGGCAGCCCCGAGCCGAGGGGCCCAGAGGGCAGCCACACGCCAGGCTCACCTGGGCCGCAGCCGGGGAGACAGGTGCCCAGGAGGGGGACGCACACCCCAGGGTGGCCCCAGGAAAGGTCAAAGCAAGGGTGCCACAGCCCACAGGTTGGGCCCCAGGGCAGGCGGTGAGGCCACAGCTGGAGGAGTCAGGGGCGGGGAGGTGGCCCTGCCCTCCGCCCAGGGGGGCCCGCTGCCCGTGCACAGTCCCCACGTGGCCCCGGGGAAGCCCAGGACTCTGCTCCAGGCCCCGCTGGGCACTCACTGCACGCCGAGGGGCCGCTGAGCTCCATGAGAGCCGTGTCCGTGTCAGCTCAGGGCCCAGGGCTGGGGGCTTCTCAGAGCCCAGGATTGAAGGGAAGCAGGGGCTGTGAACGGGGCGGGTAGGGCCTCAACCCCGGCGGACCCACAGCTGGCAGGAGGGGGCAGGGGCGTGTGTGGGAGAAAGAAACTTGAGGGCGGCCTGTGTGGATGTAACAATGCAGGGCAGCCCTGCCTCACCCTGAGGGTGGGCTCCTTTCAAGGAAGTTTCTAGGGCACAAGGAGGGCCTGCCTTGGGGTGGGGCAGGAGACGTCCCAGCACAGGATGCTTATGAGGGCCCCCCCGACCACGGGACCCTTCAGTCCTGTGGCTGGAGCCGCCCTGGTGTTCATGAACTGAGCAGAGACTAAGCCATGAGCAATTGCAGAGGAACAGGCCTCTGGGAGTTTGGTTCTTAATGAGCCAGACCCGGAACCTGGGGCAGAGGCAGGCAGGACCCCACAGGCCAGCCCCAGCGGGTAGGCGGGCTGTGCGCTGGAGGCGGCAGAGGTGGCGGTCTGGGACCTATAGCTTGGTCCACAGGGCTGGTGCCCCCAACACTGACCCAGGAGCTGGTCTGGGGTTCCCCAGGGCAGCCTCGGGCCTGGGGCAGGGAGGGAAGTAGAGAAGGGGGCAGGGAGCGGGGTCGGAGCTGGGGAGGAAGGGAAAGGGGAGGAGGAGAGGCTGGCTGGGAAGGGCCCCCAAAGGCAAAGGTCTGAGCCCGGAGCCCCACCCGCTGGGCTCCCCACTCCACGCACCCCTGTGAATGAACCCGGTCTTCGACCCCCGCCAGCCGCTGCTTCTGCTGGGAAAAGACTCAGCTATGCCAGCAAATGCTCTGTGCAGGCAGGGGCAGTGAGGTCAAGGTAGGGACTGCCCAGCTCCAGGGACTGCAGCGCCCCGGGGCCCCTGCCCACCTTCTGCTTGTACTGCTTGTAACGGATCGCTGTGGAGCCCTATAGCCCGCGCCCCGACTACAGTGAGTGGGGCAGGGCAGGAGCACGTGGTCACACCAGCCAATCAGAGGGCTGCCCCGGGCCATCTCAGGCCAGGGCGGGAGGACAGCAGCCCTCGTCTCTCTGGCCGTGGAGCTCAGAGGTCATCCAGAGCTGAGCCGGAGAGAGAGGGCCCGGGTGGGCAGAGACCATGAGCCCTGGCAGGAGCCCAGCCCAGCTCAGCTGCCTCGGGGGCCTTCCCCACCCTGCTGACATTAGCTCTTATCTGTCACCCCTTTCCGCTCTCTTGAATTAAGCGTGTGTCACCTGCAGTCTGAGATTCCGGGTACGACACACAACGCCTGGCCGAGGGCTGCCACGAGCATCGCGGTGGAGGTCCACAGTCCCACTACACCTGCCCCTCCCCCAAGGAGGCCCGCCGCCGGGGGCTCACATCTGCACAGACATGGCCGGGGGAAGCCTCGCAGCTGCCAGCGCCGTGTGGGCACGGGCACGGGGGCGGCGGGAAGTGTCCTGTCAGTAGTATCACTCCGGCCTGGCCTCTGCTCTGAGGATGGTCCCAGCCTCCTCGCGGGGTCAGCTGGCCATGACGTCCCCAAAGGCTGGCGGACAGAGCCCAGTCCACCCCCAGGCTAGTGGGGGCTGTGTTCTCCCCACTCATGGCTGCTGGGCCGGACCACCACCAGCTTCCGCTCTGCCTTGGAGAACAAAGCTCTCTACGCTGGGATACGATTTCTCCAAGAACTGGGAACTTGGGAGGGGCTGGGGGGTGTTAGCTGGGTGCAGGATTTCATTTCACAGGTTGGAGACGGCGGGGTGACGGCTGCACGACAGTGGGGATGTTCTTAATGCCACTGAGCTGTGCAGTTAAACATGGTTCAGATGGTACCTTCCAAGTGCTGTGTAATTTACCACCGTAAAAAACTGGAAACAAACCAAACACAACATCCAGTCTTGTGTCCAAGGCCCACATGCAACCAATCTGGGTAATCCATTCCCGGAGCCACTGCCCTGAAGGGTGGAGCCACCTTGCTGGGGGCAGACGGGTCACGTCACACACACCGACCACTGTGCCTCTGTGCATGGGGGGCGGGGGGCGCTGAACATTCACACCCACTTGGCCGAGGGGGCTTCCCCAGCAGTTCGTAAAGCCGGTCTTCACTGGGCGTCCGGGCATGGTGGAGCCAGCGCACACGCTCTGAAATAAGGCCACGTGTAAACAGGTGCGCACGCGGGTGTGCACGTGGCCCCGCCGTGCACGCTGGAGCTGGTTCAGCTCCTCACTCTCTCTCCTCATGGGGTCCCCGCCAAGCCACCGAGAGCAGCGGAAGGACCAGAGCCCACATTCCAGACACATAACTGCACCTGGCACCGGCAACCGTGGCCCAGAGACCCCTGGAGGCCTAACTAGGGAGCAGGAAGCAGCCCTCCAATTACACTGTAACCTGCGTCTGAAGATACAACCCTGGAAGTACCCCACACTTCCTCCTGTCACCCCACTCTGAGAGCCCCATTCCTGGGACCCTGTGGCCAGCTAGATTTTCAGAGCCGAGAACGGTCGGAGGAGCCAGAATCCTGGGGTCCTGCAGACACTGCAGAGCGGGCGGGCTGCCCAGCTGCGCACCTGAAGGGAGGACAAGCCCCTCGCAGGGGTGCAGGGGGCCCAGCCTGGGGGGCGATGGGGGTGGGGACAGGGCAATGCACTGCCCACCCCAGTCAGTCTTCGCCCCAAGAGCTTCCCTCCCCGGCCCATGTTCCAGTCATCTGTATGACACCCACGTCTCCCTGTATAAGCCATCCTTCCCAAACCCAGTCTCGGCTGGTGTCCTCCCCCCCGGGGGGGGCACCTTCCCCTAAGCCCCACCCTGCCTGCCCCCCTCGCCTCCCACACGCCGGTGCTCCCGTGGGAGAAGCCAGGTGGCGGAGACTGTCTCAGGCGCCACCAGCGTCTGACAAGCTCACCGACCAAGGACCTCATCTTTGGATCGACCATCTTTGCACAATCAACAAAAGGCCCAGGTCCATCAGTCACCTCCTGACTCCGAGAGGCGTTAAAAGTGCTCTCTCCCTAATGCACACAGCATTTCAATGGATTTGTGCAAAGGGGCTAATCTGCTCTGGCTATAATTACCCCAGGCCTGGTAACCTAAGGCAGCACTCGCTGTGATACAATGAAATGGAGATAATTAACAGCATTCAAATACCCTGGTAGCCTGAGCTGGCAGCACAGCAATCCCTTTAAAACGCGTACAGGGCTCACAGAGACGGCGTCCAGACAGCTGTGTGGGGCATGGGGGCGCAAAGGCCTCATCTGTCAAGCCCTCTGAGCTGAAAAGAAACTGTCCATTCAGAAGGGATTCACTGCAACAGGCCTGGCAAGGCAGAGTCCCGGGAGCTAATTTTAACCTTTGCAGAGCGCTCCTTAAGCCTCTTTGAGTTGTAATTACCCCCCATCTCTAGGCAGGACAAGGCGACAAGCAGGAAGTCAGATCTGGCCAAGAGAAACCGAAGCAAAGTGGAGAATGGGCTCCGGGGGTCTCTCTGGAGAAGTGCAGCGTGGCCGCCCACCCTGGGTCCTGCCCCTGCCTGACCTGGAGGAACGGGCACAGGCGAAGCCTGGCCTCTGGGCTCCAGCCGCAGCAATGGTGTCCGAGCGTCGCTGTCGCTCCAGACACCAGGCATCAGCTAAACCAGGAGCGGCTTCTGTGTGAAACGCTTCCCTCTCAGACCTCGAGCCGGCTCTGTCCCTGAGGAAAGCTGTTCTGCTGCAACATGGGCCTTGGTACGGAGAGTGAGGGTGTCAGGGTCTCGGCCCTGGAAGAGCCCGGGGGCCGCGCCATCTGCACCCTCAGCTCCTGGCCGAGCTACTAGACCCCCAAAGACCTGGGCTAAGAAACCCCAGCAGCGGTGAGTGCGGCCGGCAGTCCACCCCGCAGCCCCAGCATCACCGGCCTGCTCGGCCGGAAGCACACCCACACCCTCCACCCATAGACCCAGCTGGGGCCGGCCTCGCTCACACCCTTGTCCAGCCTCGGCCCCCTGCCGGCTGGCCTTACCTTGCCGAAGCTGCCCTTCCCAATGGCACGGAGAATCTGGAAGTGGTCCAAGTTCACTGCAGAGAGAACAGAGGGATGCCAGGTGAGGTGGCAGAAAGGCCCTGTGCCTGCCACGAGCCCCCCCGCTGGAGCAGTCCCCGAGTGCCCCTACGCTGCGGGAAGCCCCCCACACTGCAGGGCGCCCCTGCAGCCCTTCAGCGGCCCACCTCCCCCAGGGCCTGGCGCTGCAGGGCGGGCCCGAGCCGAGGCAGAGGGGGGCTCCTGGGGGCTGTGCAGCCCCTCTTGCCGGACTCACTGTGGGGTGAGGCCAGGCCACACTGCCCACACATGGGACACGATCAGACAGGGCAGCTCAGCTCAGCCCCAGGCACCCCGCAGCCCCCCAGTGAAAGCGGCCCCCAACCCGCAAAGACCCATAAATAAGTGGCCCGCCCTCTGAGTCTCGGCGGGGGGCTGTGCCCTGTGGGCATCTCTGGACCAGCTTGAGGGGAGCCTGCAAGGGCCCCGGGATGGATAATGGGGCCGTCCACAGCCTGAGCGAAACCACTCGACGCCTTATTTCTACCGACTTTCTTCACAGAATCAGATAACGAGCCCCACCCCAAGGAAACTGCAGCTCTTCTAACTGTCACAGCCCTGCTGAAGGACGCTCCCGCCGCCGTGCACCAGCCTGCCAGCGTGAAGCCCCGCGGAGGGGAGGGGGCGTGGACAGCTTTCCGGGGCTCCCACTTCTGTTTCCAACCTGACGCGCTCTCTGCAAACACGCCACGGGGGTTCACGACGTCCACGCAGGTTTCCCCTCATACTGCTCGGGGGATCGGGTCTCTACCCAGGCCCGGGCCAGCCTGGCCTGTGTGCCCGCAGGTCTGTGCCCCCCAGGTCTCAAACCCCCAGGTCTGTGCCCCCGGGTCTGTGCCCCCCGGTCTGTGCCCCCAAGGTCTCTACCCCCCAGGTCTGTGCCCCCCGGTCTGTGCCCCCCAGGTCTCTACCCCCCAGCTCTGTGCCCCCGGGTCTGTGCCCCCCACATCTATGCCCCCAGGTCCATGTGCCCCCCAGGTCCATGTGCCCCCAGGTCCATGTGCCCCCCAGGTCTCTACCCCCCATGTTTGTGCCCCCCAAGGTCAGTGCACCCCCAGGTCTGTGCCCCTAGGTCTATGTCCCCAGTCTGTGCCCCCCAGGTCAATGCTCCCCAGGTCTCTACCCACCAGGTCTCGCCCAGGTCTGTGCCCCCCGGTCTGTGCCCCCCAGGTCTCTACCCCCCAGGTCAATGCTCCCCAGGTCTCTACCCACCAGGTCTCGCCCAGGTCTGTGCCCCCAGGTCCATGCGCCCCCAGGTCTGTGACCCACCAGCTGTCTGGGGTGGTGACCAGGTGTGGGAGGCTGGAGACACACGGGTCCATGGGGCACAGACCTGGGGGGCACGGTCCGTGAAGAGGCCGCCCCAGGCTGCCCCCGCCTCCCTGTCCCCAGCGCCCACCCAGCTCAGAGGTTCCCTCCCGAAGCCGCTCTGATACTCAGGCACCGTGGCCTCTGTCCGTGCGGCTCTGTGCTCCCCACTGCACCCAACACAGTCAGAGAGCCTTGTCCGTTCCGCCACCTTGTTACAGTGCAGCCTCGCTCCCCAGGGAAAACCTAACTACGCTCCGTGACTGCCTCGCACGCTGGGGCTGCTCAGGCCGTCAGAGAAGCCCCAGAGACCCTGCTGCCCGCAGCCCCCACTGCCGACGTCTCCGCAGACGGTACAGGAAAGCCGGTCTCTGGCGGTGCCTGTGTGCGTGTGTGTGCATGTGCGTGTGCCTGTGTGTGTGTGTGCATGTGCGCACGTGTGTGTGTGCATGTGCTTGTGGGGTGGGGTGAAAGTGAGGAAGGAGGGGGCCCAGCACGAGACCCCAGCACGGCACCTCCTCCGGAGCTGAGCGTCTTCGCCCGCCAGTGGGGCTCACCCCTCCCGTCTGGAGATGGAGCCTGGCACCCAGAGGTGACACAGGCGCCGGGACCGGCACGGCAGGAGGACACTGCCCCGCGTGAGCAGTGGCAGGGCCGCGTGCTGGCGGACACCACAGGGGTGCCTCTAAGCCGCGTACTTGTCAACCTGCACTAGCACAGCCGGGCTGACCAGGCAACCCCAGCACCAGCTCCCACAGCCAGAGAGGTGGATGGCGGGGCAACCCCAGCCCTTGTAGGGACAGTGTCCCCGTGCCAACCTGGGACTGGCCCCTGCCACTGGCACCCGTGTGACCTCGGGGTCTGAGGAGGCCCTCGTGGGCAGCGGGGAGAGGATGGGGCATCGGGAGCACGGGGCTGTGGCTGCCGTGCAGTGGGGAGACGGGCTCTGCTGGGTGGCTTGGGGCCCAGGGACTGCCCCCCACCCCCCGCCCAGTCTCCTCCAAGGCCCGGCCTGTTGCCGCCTGGGGGCCCCTGGGTTTCTTCTCCCTTGTCGGAAGCACAGGAGGCCCACACGCCCACGTGCCCGAGGTCGGCGCAGCCCTGGCTGCTCCCACACCGAGCTGAGGACGAGGGCTGTGTCCCAGGCCCAGCCCAGGGACCACCGGAGGGCCTGCGGGGGCCATCCTGCGGCGCCCTGGGGGCAGGAGGTCCAGCCCAGCGGCCCGGGCGCAGAAGCTACGCCTTCCTGCGGGGCAGCGGCCTGAGCAGACCCCCGAGCACGGGCGCCCCGGGCCCGTGAGCTGGCAGGGTGCTCAGCAAGGGAACCACCATTTTTAGAGAAAAGCACAAATGCCAGACTTTCACTTTTTCAGGACAGGAAAGATGGGAACGCAGCTGCATTGAGAGGTCAGAAGCACAGGGACTCCCATGTCCCTCCCTGTAGAGGAGCTTAAACGGCTGAATGGATGGCTCCTCTCCTCCCAAGAGACGTCGGGAGGCTAAGGGCGCCGAGCCAGGCCGCGGGGGGAGCCCGGCCTGCGGTCTGCGCTGGGCGGCCCACGGTGCCGGCCCTGTGTTTTTGACACAAGTATCCCCACTTCCTAAGACACCGGCAGGGCGGCCGCGAGACGGCAGACAGTGCAGCGGGCGGTCAGGGAAGCCGCTTGCGGAAGACGCGGGTGGGACAGGACCCCAGGCGTGCCTGCCAGGCATCTCGAGAGCAGTGAGGCCGGGTCCCCGGGCAGGCCCCGGGCTGGGCAGGGTGCACATGGCAGCAGACCAGAAGCCACGAGCAAGGAACATGCCAGTGACCCTGCCCGGAGGCGTGGCCGGCCTGGACCCCTCCAGGTGAGCCGCAAGCCCACCTGGCTAACCAGGGTCACTCTGCCCTCCAGTGACTGGGGGCTGCTCAGGGGACCCAAGGACCACTGCTCCACCCTGATGCCCACGCCCAGCCTAACCCCGCCCACCTGCTGGGGCAGGGAGCGCCTGGCGGTGCCCACTGCACACAGCGGCTCACACCCCCTCCCGAGACCCCGCCCCACAGCCCTCCAGGTGGAACCCGAGACCCCCTGCGGCTCTGGGCCCCTTCTTCCACCCCACGCCTGCTTCTGGCCACACACAGCGCTCTGGATGCACTCCGGGGAGGACTGGCACCTCCCACGAATGCCCCCCACCTACCCCTCCACCCCCCCACCCACCACCCCACCCACCACCCCACCCACCCCCACCCCCACACCCACACCCACACCCCCACCCACACCCCCCTGGCCCAGTGCCGATGCTTTCAGCCCCGCCTCCGGCTCTTGTCCGGGCCTTCGAAGGACGCGGGAACAAACGAAACCCACTGACCAAGATCTGTCAGAACGGTGGTGGACAGGTTTGCCGACAGCGATACTGTCATTAGGAGGATGTAGTGGGAGCGGCGCTGCAAACACCACCGTCACACAGACGTCTGCGGGCGTCACTGATAAAGCGTGTCAAGTTCCCCCAACACTGAATCTGGGCGCATCTCACCAATGAGAGGAGGGGGCTGGGCTGCCAGAGCCCCGAGGAACACAGGGAGACGTGTGCGTGTGCACGGGGCAGGGGTCCCAGGGCAGACAGGGGTCGGGGGACACTGTGCTCGTCCACTTTCCTCCCAGCTTCCCGGCCACTGCACAGGGGTCAGAGCCACTGCCAGGCAAAGCCCAACCCCCGCTGTCAGCGACTCAGGGAGGGGCTGGGGCCCCGGGGACCGAGTAACGGTCCACCAAGACTCCAACATGATCGACGCCGCTGGGGGACACTGCAGCACACCCTCCCCTGTGTCCGACACCCCGTGGGTCATAACGCAGGGAAAAGGAAAAGGTAATTCTGACCCCGACACGCCTCTGCCGGGAGCCTAAGTCCTGCACAAAGGAAACTTGTCTGCATGGGGTCCACAAGGAGACCACGGGGCCCCGCCCCACGGGCACCAGCACAGACTCCTCTTGGGGCGGATAAATATTGTAAAACAAGGGTTTTGAGAATATTTATTCTTCAAGGAAGGCTTTTATTTGCAGAGTTAGCCATCGGAAGCACAGCCGTTGCTAGGAAAATAGGTCATCTTGACCCAGCCGACAGCATGAGTGGAGGGAGGCTTTCATTCTATTTCACAAGGGATGAGGCGCCAACACCAGCCCCCTGCCCTGCCCATGGCCTCGGGGGGGCCGCCCCAGGTCCTCTCGGCGCCCTGGCTCGGGTCAGGGTCACGGGCCTGAGCCCAGTGGTCACGAGCCGCTTTCCTCGACATCTGTCTCAGTGCTAAACCCAGGAGCCCAGACAGAGCTCTGTCCCCCCCAGGGAGTCTTCAGCCGTGTTCCCAGACTGGATGTTTCTCATCCAACCTCAGGGCTTCCCCAGGAGACCACCACCCCCAGGGAAAAGTCAAGGAGCTCTCTTCCAGAAGCACGGTCAACAGGCTGATGGCTCTGTTTCCAGGGGGACTAACAAGTCATCCCTGGCTCACGTCCCGCTGACCCTTTGCTGTCCAGACACAGGAGCCCTGACACTGTCACGGGCGGCTGCACCATCGGTCCTGCCAATGGCTGGGAGGGGACAGGCCACAGGCTCATGGGCAAAGGGGGTGGAGGGAGAAGAGGGGGCCGCTGCTCCCGGAGCACCTGTGTGAAGCAGCAGAGAAGGCCAAATGCTGGCTCTTGTGCAGTGACCACAGGATCCCAAGAGAAAAGGCAAGGCAATGTCTGAACACTTCCCCTGAAGATAAACTATCTGCCCTTCGTGTGCGCCTGGCCCAGCCTTCTTCCCATCCAAGGAGAGGGACGCCCGGCACTGAGCACCGTCAGGGCCCAGCACTCGGGTCGGCGCCCACGCCCATGGGCAGAGGGCCCCTCCCGACAGGCCACCATGGGCAGCAGCGTCCTGCTCAGACTCCAGGTGCGGAAGGCAGTCCTTCCATAAGCCGGAGCTCTTCTTAAAACAGACAGAAAGCTGCCCCCAACCAGGAAGGCAAGACAGAAGACGGGCCCTGGAGAGTGAGAACAGATGGGCTGCGGAGCCGTGAGGCGTGGCTATGGCTACCGGTGAGGATGCAGGAGCCCAGGGCTGGACGCTCCCCACAGGCCTGGAGGGGCAGCCCTACTCCCGACCCCTCACCCCCGCGTCCTAACATCTCGGGGCCTGAGACGACGTGCGGAGAAGCCACGGCCAGAGGGCAGCCCCTGGCCCGGGCTGGACCCAGAACCCAGACCAGGCCTGCCCCTTCCCAGCCTGCCCTCAGAGCTCCCCCACCCTCGAGAGATCCCCACAGCAAAAGTGGGGATTATGTGCAAAGCTGTAACACACACACCGTGGAAATTCATGCCAAAGTTGAGATTGGATTTTGTCAGACATCCTATGACCCGAAAAGCCCTCCAAGAAAATCATCCTTGTTCCTGCAGAGCTGTACGGCCACAGTGCAGCTCTCGCCCGGCCCGCACAGCCTGGCACAGGCCCACCCTGCCTCCTGGGGCACCCGGCCAGCCCTCCCGTGTACACGGACACCTGCGCACACAGGGGAGCCGGTCAGCGGACGGTCACTTCAGAGACACGCCGAGGCCTTGATCTGCTCACCACCACTTGTCCTCCAAGGCCGCAGGTCTGCAGGGACCAAGACCCAACAGGCCGAGAGCAGCGGGCCAGGAGGGGGCCCTCTGCGGAGGCCCCAGGGTCATCATCGTGTTTACTGCTCAGAGCAACCAGGCAATGAGGATGGGTGTTCCCCGAGCGTCCAGCAGACCCCAGTGAGGGACCACAGAAGAGAGGGACGGAATTCTCCACCTGCCGGCTCCACCCTGCGTGGGACCCTGCGACCAGGGGTTTCCTTGGCTCCCGAGGACGTCTCGAGAACCCTGGTCGGGAGGGTGAAACTCGGGGAGAGGGGAATAGGGCATTTGCTCTGGCCTGGGCTCTAGACTCCCGAGAAGTGGGGCGGGCAACCTCGAGGTCGTTCCTGGGCACCTGGCAACGGCCGAGCATCACGTGCGCTGCCCACTAGCGTGGGGGGACCCGTCAGGCACCCCCAGCCACTCTCCACTGTCCTGTATCAGGACAAGCAGCAGACCCTGTGGACAGGGGACAGGTCTCTGTGCCTGAGTCCGCCTCCCGTGGCCCTGGCATCCGTCATGGATCTGCCCCTCCGTGGGGGAGGGGAGGGTGGGGCAGCTTCTCAGCACCCCTCCCCTGCAGGGGCCGGCCCTTCCCTCCCTCCGAGACACGCCCGCACCCACTCCAGTCTGGCCACCCTGCTCCCTTCAGGCCCTTCTCCAGGAAGCCTCTGCAGGCCCCTCGAAGGGCTCACGGCCCGCCCCGTGCCTCCTGCCCGTCTGTGTCCCCCCAGCCCGTCGGGGGCGCCCAGAGCAGCCCTGCACCTTCCACCACCGCGGCCCCTTCCCAGCACAACGCCCGGCCTGAGGGTGGGAGCAACGCCCTCGCCCTGTCCTTTCTGAGAAGCGGACTCGGCCAGGATGTAGCAGCGGCCGAGAGACAGCAGAGGCCTCTGGGGGCCCTGGGCTCTGGAACAATCTGGCTTCTGGTGCCCAGGGACGGCTGGGAACCCAGGGGGCCCTGCGTGGCTGGGCCGGAGACCAGCAGGCTGCAGCCAGATCAATAAAGTGTCTCCGGCCGGCTGGGCCCAGCTCCACCGGGACCTGTGGGGAGGTTGCCCGGGACAGACAGCGCCTCCACCTGCCGGCAGGGGGGGTGGCGGGGGCAGCCACGCCTCCCCCCAGGCTGCTGCCTGAGGCCTGCTGCTGGCCGTCTCCCGCCATCCCCGGGTGCTCACCCCCAGCCCCCCAGTACCACCAGCAGGACAGACCTCCAGGACCCCAAGGCCACGGGGCCCCCTCACCAGCCAGGGAACCTACCCGGGGGCTCCCAGTCCAGACATGCAGACAGACAGGACCGCACCGGGACCGGGCACTGGGAGGAGGCGTCCCGGCTCAGGTGTCGGGTGGGGGCAGGGATGGGGGAGAAACAGCCCCGGGGAGCCGCCGAGCCCCGAACCCGAGGCGGGTTTGCCCGTGCCAGGCATGCTGACCCCCTATCCGGACACGAGCCCACCCCACTCTCTGGGCGCCCCTCCCTCCTCAGCACTGCTGGGAGGCCCCAGCACACGTGAGCCCCGAATTCGGGGTGTGTGCCTCCCGGGCGCTGGGGGCCAGTACTGGGAGCACAGCAACGGATCCACCAGGGAGAGAATCAGGCCCTGGGCGCAGACCACCAGGAGAGGGACAGAGCAGGGCACCCCCTCTGGGAACAAGCAGCTCCCTGGGGGCCTGTGTCAGCAGCAGCCCAGCCCCCAGCCCCTGAGAGCGGGGCCCGGCCGGGAGCACGTGGTCAGAGCAGGCCCCCACGAGCTGCGCACAGAGGGGCCCTGGACCACACACAGGGAGCCTGGCTCCTGGAGGGGATAAGGAGAGGGTCGGGACCTGTAGGGATACGGGGAAGGGCCCTGGTTAGAAGTCAAGGCCAACACTTGGTGGGAGATGCTTGGCTCAGCAAAGTCCCATCTTTCCATCCATCCTTCCGTCTGCCTGTCTGCAGCCTCTGGGCTCCCGACCACAGACCTGCCAAGCCACTGCCGCCTTCCCCAGAGAGGAAGGACAGAGGGGCCTCTGAAGAAGGGGTGGAACCTGATGGCCAGAGACCGAAGCAAGGGGGCACCGAGGTCCCCGGGTGCCAAGCAGCGGTGCCAGGAAGAGGGGCGCAGGCGCAGAGCCTGGCAGCCACCATCTACTTTCTGGCTCTGCGTATGTGACAGCTGTAGGGACCTCGTGTGAGTGGAGTCCCACGGTACCTGTCCTTTTGTGTCTGGCTTATTCCACTGAGCACAGGGTCCTGCAGGCCCATCCATGTCACAGCGCGCGTCAGGATTTGCTTCCTTTTCGAGGCTGAACGATATTCCACGGCATGGGGAGTCCATGGTTTGTTTATCCCCCCATCCGTGCTGGGCGCCGAGTTGCTTCCGTGTGTTAGCTGCTGTGAACGTGAGGGTGCAGGTGTCTCTTTGAGACCTGCTTTCAGCTCCTTTGGATAAAGACCCAGAAGCGGAGCTGCTGCATCATATACGGTAATTCAGGTTCTCGAGGAACCATTACACTTGCTCCACACCCTCACCAGCACTTGTTGTTTTCTGTTTTTTGGGGGGCGAGGGGGGCTCCAGGGATCCATGAGCAATCGGGTGCCCGAGGTGCCAGGGTAGGGGCGCCACATGCCGCCTGACTGGGAAGGTGTGTGCGTGCGTGCACGCGTGCGCGCGTGCACTCGTGTTTGCACACACATGCATGCATGGCTGTGTGTGCAGAAACTGACCTGTGCCCAGGCTTGGCGGGGCCCCTCATCCACCCGAGTTCCAGGCCCCCAAAGGCTCCCACACCCTGGGGCTTCGGGCTGTGCCACCTGCAGCACTGCTTGGACCACATGCTGCTCCTACCCCCTTCTTCTCCAAGTGGGGCCCCCAGACCGCAGGCTGGGAGATCGTCCTGACCCCACCTGAGCGCCTTCCCCTGAAGCCTCCCGGGACACCTGGCCAGGTGGGACCACCAGCCCGGCACATCCTCCCCTCTGTCGGGGCTGGGATGTAAGCGACTGTCCGGGGGCCGCACACAGGAAGTCAGAGCCTCCCCTACAAAACGCTCACCTCAGACCGTCGGGGACGGGGCCGCTGCTGGGCAGCTAACGTCAGTGGAGGAGCCAGGTTTACACCGCCTTAACGATCCATCAGCCTTCAAGTGGCGACTGGTTAACTATTAATCCTGCCCCACGTGCAGCCTCCACGTTGCCATGGTTTCCTGTTTCTGGACAAGGGCGGGGCCCAGAGCCCAAGGCCCAGAGCCACACACATCACAACACAAATGGCATTAAGTTTAATTCAGGAAAGAAAAAGTACAGGCAAAGCCCCGGTGCTGGGAAAGAGGGGGCCACAAGGCAGGAGCTCCTGCTACAGGGCCATCCCCGCCCCCGTCCCCAGAAGTGGTCCCACGCCCCGTGCCACCAGACTTGGAGACTGGCCGTCAGCAGCCTCGGCGGGACCCCGCCTGCTGAGCTGGAGAGAGACACACCGAAGGCCCACCTGAGAAGGAAAGGCCAGCTGGGTTTGGGACAGCGCAGCTGCGGGGCAGGCGGCCAGCTCAGAAGACCAGCCGTGGCGTCAGCAAGGCTGACCCCCTGGGGAGGGCAGGCAGCGCATCTCTGCCCCTTGGCCCATCCCGTCCCGTGGGCAGGAGAACCACACCACCCCAGCCCCAGCCCCGCCACACGCAGGCTCCTGCACCACGACCCGAGGGGGCCGAGCCCTTCCAGCAAGAAGTCCCGCGCGCTGCGTGGGGGACGGGGCGCAGCACCAGGGCCGGCCCGGAGCCCTTTCAGGAAGCCGGAACCCCTGCTGGCAGTCGGTCCCCGGGTGCCTGCTCCCCGGCCCTCGCCTGGGGGACCACGTCGCTCAAGGCGCAGGTCCGCTGAGGCTCATGCCGACGCAGCGCCATCAGGTGCCGGCGCGGCACAAGCTCTGCTCCGCACATGGGGCACCAGCTGGGGCGGGCTGCGCGCTCCGGAGGCGAGGCCCTGCCCTCTGCCCTGCTCACCCGGCCACGGCGGCCACGTGGCACCCTTTTAATCGCGGGATGACGCACGTCATTATACAGGGAGGGAGGCGGGGGAGACAAGGCTCCATCCAAGTTTGCTCCACACACCACAGCAGCGCCTGTGGGCTCCCTACATGGCCAAGGCCCAGAGCCAGGACGCCCAGAGGACTGGCTGCGCCCCTTCTACTTCCAGACCCTCTGCCACTGGACCGTCCCTCTGGATCCCACCAGGAGGCTCAGGTTGGGCCCTCATCCCCTCCGTCGTCCCTGTGGGGGTGGGACGGCAGTCAGACTGGCTGCCACCCCTTCCATGGACCTCAGGGGCTCGAACACACCCTGAGTGACGGTCACCGCTTCCCCGGAGCCAGCAGGCCAGCCCGGCGCCCGTGCGTCACACCAAAGGCCCCGATGTGCACTGGGCGGTCCTAGACAATCCCCCTGGGAAGTAACCTGCCTCCGTCCCTCCCGCCCCCTGTGGCCAACACTCATCCTGCACCCCAGGCCGGAGCCGGGCCACCACGGAACCAGACAAAGTAGACACAGGCGTTTCCTGCACGTCCAGGCTCCGTGGGGAGGACACAGAAACAGAAGGGGCCCAGGGCTTCTGGAGGGGCAATCGCACACAAGCTCCCTGCCCGGCTCCTCCAGCCCGTCCAATCCACGCGGAGGTGCAGGACCGTCCACACCACACCTGCAGCGCCCTGGAAGCCCCTGACGTGGGTAGGAGGCAGGCCCAGGGTCCTGGCGCTTGTTCTGTTCCAGCGAGTCAACCCCACACAGGTGCACGCGACACTCAGTGAGGGGAGCACCGGGATGGGGGCCTGCTGGAAAGTTCCAGCGGGGTCCACGGCGGGATAAGACAGTAAACAGGAGAGGATTCGAGGAAGCGCATGGGGGCCCCGAGGCGGTGCTGGACCCACAGACACAGACGCGGCCGAGGACTGTGGACACGGAGCCCACGGAAGCAGACGGAGAGAGGGCGGGAACAGCGCAAGCAGGGCCACCGCCGCCCCGATGACCCCAGTGCCCGTCAGCTCGTAACGGATAAAGGCGACGTGGGAGGTCCACACAACAGGGTATTATTCAGCCATAAAGGGGGTGCAGCTCTGACGCCCGCCAGGGTTCGGACAAACCTTGAGGACATACACTGAGTGAGAGCAGCCAGCCCTGAACACCACGGTGCAGGATTCGTGCACACAGAGCGTCCAGAACAGGCAAACCAGAGACGGAAGTGGACGTCGGCCTCCAGGGAGGGGGCGTGACGCCGACCACGCCGTGTCCTCCCGGGGTCATGACAACGTCCTGGACCTAGACAGAGTGGTGGCTGCACAACCCTGGAAACGCACTGAAGGCTGCCAAGTTGCTCACTTTAAAATGGCAAATTTTATGTGCTCTCCCCTCGGTAAAAGAAATCAGTGTTATTCAACAGGTGACTCACGACCAGTCAGATCTGCGCGGGCTGCACCTCATTTCCTACCCAAGGCGGTTGCCCCGGGGGGGACTCGGGAGCAGGACCCCCTGAACCCCGCTCCTTCTCGGTGGAAGAGGTGATGAAGTCACGTGCATAGCTAAGGCGGCTTTGCTCTGACATTAAACGATGCTAAGTTCATAAAAATCCCAGCCTCATCCAGCAAACAATCTGTATTTTATTTATATTCAGCCTAGTTTCTAAAAAGCGCTGGAGGCAGTGACCCGTTTCCTTGGCCCGTCGCTGCAGCAGAGCGGCGTGTTCTGTCTGGAAAGATGTGGGAGCTGACACGACAGCCCCGGAAGGAGCGAGCTCTGCGCAGTCGCCCTCCAGCCAGCACAGGCCGCCTCCCGCCTCGGCCCAGCCCTCCGGGGACCCGGCGCCCTCCCTGTCACATGCTGCCCGGGCCTGGCCTGTCAGACTGGAGCGGCACGAAGGCTGGGGGAGCAGGTGGGGCCGTCACCACACCCTGGGGAGCCCGTCGGAGCCACGGCTGGAGCGAGGACAGCGGAGCTGAGCTGGGTGGCAAGACCTTCAAGGCCAGTTACCCCCCACCCCCAGACTTCCCATTCCTCGGGCCGTGTCCGCTTCTCACTGAAGGCCCTTGAGTTGGGATCCCCGAGGCCAGGCTGCATCTGACTTAGCCGGGCCACCTGTGCCCGGTGTGGCTGGCTCTGCACCCCCGCTCTGGCCTGCTGTCCATCCCGAGCTGATGCCCTGTGGGCACGCTCCTGGTGTCCACTGGGCAATGACTGCTGACACCCACCACCCAGAGGTCCGCTCTTCTCCAGGGGGCCCTTGTTCTCTCTCACATGTTCTCAATCAATCCATCAAGTTCTTTGGAATTCACCTGGGCTGTACATCAATTTGCAGAGAACTGACATCTTTCCGGTACTTATATCCTTCGCTTATTTAGGGCCCCGTTTCTCTACACAGACGTTGCACGTCTTTTGCTAGTTGTTGCTATCATACAAGGTATTTTAAGGGCTTTCCTGAGGCATAATGACACACAGTCAACTAAACCCCTGAGGTGCAGGACTGATCAGTCTGACATGTGCACATGCCGCAGAACTGTCACCACAGTCAGGAGTAGCTCGTCACAGGTCACCATGAGGAGAGTAGGGTCTACATCTGAGGGGGAGAAGGTACTTGCCATACATATGTCCACAATATCCAGAATATATAAAGAGCTCCCACAAATCAATAAGAAAAAGACTAAAACAATAGAAAACCACTATAGGTCTTGAATAGGCAGCTCGTGAAAGAGGATATCCTAATGCCCAGCCTAGCCAACAGGAAAGGGAGCTCCATGCTTTAGCCACTAGGGATGTGGAACTAAACCATGGTGGGACTCCAGCTCACCCACCAGAGAGCCTGAAACTACAGAGGCCGACAAAGCAGAGGCTGGCAAGGGTGTGACCAACATTGCTAATGGGAGTGAAACTGTGCCATTACTTCAAAAACTGTGGGCCAACAGCTGGTAAAGTTAAGTGGATAAGATCCTATGGCCCAGGGACTTCCCTGGTGGCGCAGTGGTTAAGCATCCGCCTGCCAATGCAGGGGACACGGGTTCAAGCCCTGGTCCGGGAAGATCCCACATGCCGCGGAGCAACTAAGCCCATGCATCACAACTACTGAGCCTGTGCTCTAGAGCCCGTGAGCCACAATTACAGAGCCCATGTGCCACAACTACTGAAGCCCACGCGCCCTAGAGCCCGTGCTCCGCAACGAAGAGTAGCCCCCGCTCTCCGCAACTAGAGGAAAGAAAGCCCATGCGCAGCCATAAAGATCCAACGCAGCCAAAAATAAATAAATTTTTTAAAAAAGATCCTATGGCCCAGGCAATCCTCGCCCAGAGACGCACACGTATGTTCACCAAAAGACATGCACGAGGGGTCAGGAATATGGTCAAAACTGGAGAGCACCCAAGATGCCCAACATCAGCACAACGCACCAGCAACGTGTGATCTATTCACACAAAGAATTCCAGACACAGAGGGAGTGAACGGACTCCATGGCAGCCACCAGCTCTGGTGGACCTCACACCCTACCCCCAACGTGACACACTGAGACAAAGAAGCCAGGCACGTAAGACTAAGAGTTCATTCATACAGGGCTTCCCTGGTGGCGCAGTGGTTGAGAGTCCGCCTGCCGATGCAGGGGACGCAGGTTCGTGCCCCAGTCCAGGAGGATCCCACGTGCCGTGGAGCGGCTGGGCCCGTGAGCCATGGCCGCTGGGCCTGCGCGTCCGGAGCCTGTGCTCCGCGGCGGGAGAGGCCACAACAGTGAGAGGCCCGCATACTGCAAAAAAAAAAAAAAAAAAAAAAAAAAAAAATTCCACTTACAATAGCACCAAAAGCATCAAATACATAGGAATAATATATCTGAAGAAAACATTACAAAACACTGTTAAGGGAAATCAAAGAAGGCCTAAATCAGTGGAGAAATGCCCCTTAGTCCTGGGTTGGAACCGTGAACACTGAAGAGGTCACTTCTCCCCAGATTTATCTGTAGAATCCGTGCAATTTCAGTCAAACCCCTAGCAGGCTTTTTTTTGTAGAAACTAGTAGGCAAAGACTAAAATTTATATGGAAACGTAAAGGACCTAGAATAGCCAAAATAATCCTTTAAAAAAAAGGAGAGCAAAGTTAGAGGACTCACACTATCTGATTTCAAGACTTAAGACTGGTGCCGGTGTGAGGACAGACACATGGAGCAAAGGACAGAGGGTTGTTCAGAAACTGGCCGGCACCATCCGTGGCCAACTGGTTTTGGACAAAAGCACTAGGGCAGGCTCACGGGCAATGTCCGCCTTCAGCAAATGGAACCGGAACCACCAGGCTGCCGTCAGGAACAACATTAACCTTGACCGCACCTCACACCATGCCCCCAGATAATTCTAGATGGACTACAGACGTAAACCCAGAAGTTGAAAGTATCAACTCCTAGAAGAAAAACTAGGATAATATTTTTGCAACCTAAAGACAGGCAAAGATTTCTTAGACATAATGCCCAAAACACCAACCGTAAAAGAAAAAAGTTGATAAGTTTTGCTGCATCAAGACTTAAAATGTGTGTTCTTTAAAAGTCACCATGGAGGAAATGAAAAGTCAAACCCAGGAGAAGTATTTGCAACACATCTGCAACAAAGGACTTGTAACCAAACTATATAAAGAACACTTGCAAATCAATAATAAAATGACAAACACGCAACTTAAAAATGGGCAAATATGTGGATAGACAATTCACCGAGGATGTACAAAAGGCCAACAAGCACAGGAAAGGACACGTAACGTCATTGGACACCAGGCAATGGAAATTACCACCCCCCGAAAAGGGTACCACCGCTTCCCGTCGGAACAGCCCGTGATGGACTGACACACCGGGGGTCCACCTGGATGCGGAATAGTCAACCCCGTAAGCTCTGGTGGGGATGGAGCACAGCACGTCACTTTGGAAAACTCGTTGGCAGGTTCTTACAAAGTTAAACGTACACGGACTGTGCTACCAAGCAATTCCATTCCTAGATATTTACCCAAGAGAAACCAAACAGATGTCTACACGGGAATGTTCTCTGCAACCTTATTCCTAACAGCCACACCCTGGAAACAACCCAAACACCCATCTGCAGGAGAGTGGAGAAGGAAATTGAGTTATATTCGTACAATATAGAACAGTACTCAAAATTTTCTTTTAAAAAAAGAACAAACTACTGATACGTAACAAGATGGATGAATCCTCAAAACACTGGACTGAATGAAAGAAGCCAGATTTAAAAGAGCACGCTGTGTATGACTCTGACTACGAAAGTTCAAGGGCAGGCAAAACTAACCCATAGTGACGGACACAGCACCAGCGTGTGCCTGTGGGGGAAGGTGTGCTACCTGGAGCAGAGCAGGACAGAAGGCTCCAGGACTGCGGAAATGCTTGGATCTGGACTGGGGTCTTGGTCACACAGGCGGACACGTGTAAAAACCCATCAGCTGGACGCTTCAGCTCTGTGCACTTTACCGTAATTATACTTCAGTGGAGATACACAAATACATATTATGAATATTTTGTGGAGGGGGAGTTTGGGTACCCAATTTACTGTATTACAGGAAAGAGTCCTCCACTATCTGAGCGCAGGAAACTAAGGACCAACCAGAGAGGCTGGGCCATCTGCCCACAGTCACAAGGCCACCGAGCAGAGCGGGCAGGATCAGAACCCATGACCCCGCGTGTCAGGATGGGGGCGGAGGTGGCGGTGCGGAGGCGGGAGAGGGGGGCGAGTTTATGGTGAGGGCCGGGAGTCGGCCAGAGCGCTTTCGGGGCAGGGGTATTCAGAGTGGGCTCAGACGGTAGGAAGCGGCTCCCAGGAGCACGGATGTCACAAGAGCAGCACGTCGGGTGAGCAGCCAGCCCGGGGCCTGGGATTGAGGGGGAGGGGAGCTGTGAGCACAGGCCAAGAGGGGCTGCAGCGGCTGCCTCTGCCACTCGCCGATGCACTCTGGGAGTGAGCAGCCCGGCCAGGGCGGCGGCTAGGGCTGGGGGGCGGGGTCTGCTGGGCCAGATGCCCTCCCCGACGCCTGCTGCCACGGAGTAAGCTCAGCTGGCCGTCTAGCCCACACAGAAGTGGGCGAAGGCTAAGACCGCTCCAGCAAGGCAAGCTGGGTGACCCCGCACAGCCCATCAGCACCAGCCTGGGCCCACACAGGCCCACTGCCCTCTCTCCTCTCCCCGCCCCAGAGCTTATGCCCACAGCAGGGCGCACAGCTGGGACTCTCCAGGCCAGCCCAGGCCTACCCGGCGCGCTTCCCCCCTCCGTGGCTTCTCTGGCCGGTGACGCATATGCCCTGGGCAGAGCGAACAGCTGAACCAGGGACCCAACCCCCCTTTAGAAGCAGGGTGCTGGGTGCAGAGCGCTGGTCTCCTTTTGGGGTCCCTTGAAAACTGGCCAAAATGGGAGAAGTTGGCCCAGCACAGAACCCCCTTTTACTTTGAAGCCCAGTGGTGCACTCAGATCACACCTGTGTGCGTGTGTGTGCCTGTGGGTGCAGCTCTGTGCGTGTGTGTCCCTGTGTGCACTCACGTGTGTGCCTGTGCCGGTGAGCATGTGTCGGTGGGTGCACGTGCACGTGTGTGCCTGTGGGTGCAGTTCTCTGTGCGCGTGTTCCTGTGTGCACCTGTGTGTGTGGTGTGTGTGCGTGCACAGTCGTGGCGCACAGAGACCTGCACAAGCCCTCTTCGAGTGGCTGTACTGAGCGTCAGCCCCAGGTCTGACAGCCACATCCTGCTGGAAGCTGCCCGCTTTGCTGGCATCCCGGCAGTTCCCGAGCTGCGGGAAGAGATGCAGCGGGCAGACTGTGCCCGCTGAGCCAGATCTTCCCGGCCGCTGCGGGGAGGCGGGGGTGCTTGGGAGAAAGCTGTCGAGGCGAGTATGGGGCCTCGCAGCCATTTATCACCCCCATCGCCCCGCTAAGAACGCCACCTCACCCAGCCTCCTCCCTGCACCTGCTGGGCCTCAGGCTGGCAGATGGATGGGTTCATCCCCAGAGGCACAAAGGCCCTCGCTGAGCTGACGAGAGGGGACGGTCTCACTCCCGGGTGCCAGCGTGCACAGCGAGAGCTGCCAGGCCCCAGGCCGCCCACCCACCTGGGAGCGCCTCGCCCCGGGTCCCTCCTAGCTCGCACGCCCTGGGCAGGTGTTATTGGTTAATATCCTACACACTCACCAAAGCCTCACCAACAGCCAGTTCCTATCCACTTGGCCTCCTAACCGCTCTCAAACACATCAGTGGGGTTTCTGACGGTGCTTTTCTATGTTCACTAAAGGGCCTCACCCAGAGGGCAGCCTCCAATCAGAAGAGGAAGTTGTTTGTCCCAAAAGGTGCTCTGAGGTTCCGGTTCCGAGTCCTGGCAGGCGCACGTTGGAGTGACTGCAGTGCCACCTGAGGGACTCAGCAAAGCACCTCTGCAGCACCAAGCCCGGTCCTCTGCACCCACAGAGGCTTGTTGAACGAATGAATGAGTGAACAAGTGCGTGAGTGAAAGACGAACCACAAGGCCACCCCCTGCGCTGACCCTGGCCCCTGGCCAATGGGGCTTTTCCCTCCGAGGGGGACTCCTGCCTGACCAGATGCTGACCCCGGCCCCCGGCCAATGGGCTTTTCCCTCCAAGGGAGACTCCTGCCTGACCAGACGCTGGCCTTTGGTTACCTGTTTTATAAGATCCATGGGATTCTGGAAACACACAGGGAATCCAACCGTTTGCAAGATGAAGTGTTCAGGCCAGAGTCAAGGAGAGAGTTGCCACGGGTCTGTGACCCTGAGGGGCTTTCGCACGGGACAGGGCAGGATGGGACGGGGCAGGAAAGGGCGGACCAGAGCTCTCCAGACCAGAGGGCGGCCGGAGGAGAGCAGACGTGGAGGCAGGGTTCTGCCTGGTGGGCTAAGGCCCTGCAGTCCCAGAGCTGGATCCCCCCCATAACGGCTGGTCCACCCCTGCGTGTGGCCACCCAGGGGCTGTGACACCGACCCAGCTGGGACTCAGCGGCGGGAGACTCCCGTGAGCAGGGGGGCTGGTGCGCATGGTGGGGGCCCTCCCGGCCTGGGGGGCAACTGACAGCCCCGATGCAGGCTCCTCTCACTCACACCAAGGCAGCTGGAGTCTTGGTCAAACGCCGGTTCCACACCCAGCATCGTGAATGAAAAGTTGCTATTTTAAATTCCACCTCACAGGTAAGTGCACGGTTTTATTTCAGACCTTTTCTTGGAAAAGAAATTTGCATATGCTTTCGATGGCAAGTGGACACCTAAGACCAATAAACTGCACGGTTGCTTGTTTTGCAGGAGATGAGTGATGACAAGGCCTTTACCAACCTGTGGAGGCCACGCCACCTCACGGACACTTCCCCAAGGCTGGGGGCCTCGTGCAGCCTGGCCACGGAGCGTCCCTGCCCCTTGCCCAGATGAGCCCACCCAGCCCTCGGGCCATCTCAATCCTGCAAGCACTGGCCCGTCTGCAGAATAAACCCGGGCAAAGGTAGACCGAGTGCGTGGCCACGCAGGAAGGGCCCGTAGACGCCCCAGTGCAGAGCCTGATCAGTAGATGGGGCCTCCCAACCTCAGGGCTACTGCCGACCAGGACCAGCACGGCAGGGCTGAGTCACCTGCTCGTCCACTGCCCCGAGGGCATCCCTGCTGTGGGAGCGCAGACAGCCGCACCTCGGAGGAAGGCAAACCAGGGGGACAGCCACCGCAGGGACGCTAAGAAATCGGCCCTGGGCCCCAGCCCCAAGGGCACACCACAGGGTCCTGCTGCACGTGTCATGGCTCCTAGGACCAAGGACGGCCATGACTGTACAAACCACACGGCTTCCTAGAGGTGCCGCGGGAGCCCAGGCCCCGTGGGCCCTGTCCCAGATGCTGCCCAGCCGCCTCGGGGCGGGTTCCACCCCCGCGTGCACGCCCTTTGGGGGTCACAGCCTGGCCTGGCCTTGACGAGTCTAGACTGGGCGCCAGGAACGGGGGATGAGAAGCGGTCGCTTTGTCAGAATCCCAGCACGGGGGTAGTCGGAGGCCCGCGGCTTCTCCAGAAGCATGAGTCTCGAGTCTGTCTTCTACTTCCGACTCGCTTCCCCACGTTTTCCCCACAACACGATGTCACGGCTCCAGCAAACCACCACGTGGCCGGCGTCCAGCGTGACCCTGAGCTCCTCACCACGCTCCGACTCCAAGTCGGATGGACCTCCTGTGCCTCCTCTGGGGTCAGGAGACCCTCGGACGACCCCTCCCGTTAGAGACGCATCAGCCTGCAATCAAAATCTCCCCAGGGGCCCCGTTTTGTCCCTCCCCGGCTCCTTCCTCCCCTGGCATCTCTGTGAGGAAGCACAGATGCTCTAACCTTGGTGGGGAGAGGAGAGTTTACAGGGAGATCCCATCTCTCCAGGAAATACAGGCTCCCCTTTGGGGCTGTGGCCTCTCTGCGGACAGGCGGCAGTGAAGACAGAGTTCCGTACGGCGGGGCAGGGGCTTGTGTGCAGCCGAGAAGAGCCGGCACACCCGCACGACAGCGCGCCCCTGCCCTGCGGCCTCGCCCAGGCTCACCCAGACCTTCACCCCGAGGCTGGACACCAGTTTCTGATGACCGACGTTTTGGTCGCCAATTTCTCCAACCCACAGAAAATTAGAAGGTGGATGTGCAACTAGAAAACAGCACAAAAAGAGCAGCAAAAAACATGTTCGAGGAAAGATACAAGAAGGTGATTCTTAAAGAGTCACAAGATGCCAAAAAGCCGAGTAGTTTGGGCTCGGCTTGCTGGTGCCCACGATCCTGCAGACGTGGGCCTCCCGCGCCCTCCCGGCACAGGGTGGGGTCAGGGCCTCCGCCCTGAGCTGGTTCCCAGGTGTTTAAATGGGTTTCCGTGTGCTGTCTAAGAATGCCAGGAGGACACCCACCACGTACTAAGGCACACGTGGCTCTGCTCCGGGGCTGGTTTCCTGGGAGACCCAGGCAAGGCTCTCAAGTCCCCATGGCCAAGCCCCAAACGGCCGCGATGCTGGCCCCCTCCTCCCCCTTCCAGTTCAACAGGCTGGATTATTATTCTGGAAAAGGGATGGGTCTATTTTTGGCCAAACTGAATAGAATTAAGGAATGACATTATTTTGAGACGGAGCATAAGACTTCTGTTCTCTTTTATGCTTCCAAAAATAAGAGTCAAAGAACTGAGCAGAGCCGGGAGCCTGCATCCTCGTGGGTGCTCAAGTCTGTGGTTTCCAGGATGAGCGTCTTGGCCAGGATACAAAAACCACATGACGCAGCGATGAGGGTGGCCAGGACAAGAAGCTCCCCAAAAGCTTCTGGGGGGAGAGCCAGAGCTGACCCCGCTTCCAGAGGAAGGCACAGCGACCGCCACGAGACTGGGGTCCAGCTCCCCGCCGGCCGCGGGCAGGGAGGTGGCAGGCTGGGGGTTTGCTGGGACAGCCCTGGGCCTCTGGACCTGCAGGACCATCGGCGCCCTGCCTCTCCTGCGACCCTCGCAGGTTTCTTCTTGTGAGGAGGCCTCAGACCTGGAGAGCCAGCCTGGCCCCCAGCGGCCTCCGCTGGATGGAGAACTGAGGGCCTGAATTACCTGCTGGCCTGTGACCCCTCAGGATTCACACACACACACACACACACACACACACACACACACACACACAGTGAATCCATAAGCGTTCTAGGGAAAAATGAGTGAATTTATTCATAATTCTGGAGCAGCAAGAGACCCACATGTGTGTGTATGACACAGGTCTTCACTCTCCATTTTCTATCCTCAGGCAGTTTTAATGTCTGAAACTTGCATACGAATTGCGTTTTCATGCCAATAGGGATTATCTGGGTATGAGAGTATATGGGCTATTTTCTGTTTTCTTCTTTATACTGCTGTTTATTTTTTTAAAGCGTCTTTTAAATGAGATGTAAAAGAGGACCAAGCTATTCCTACTTACTTCACTAGACCTCCCCTACCGTCTGCCAACTCACGTCTTAAGGGGCCTGGACCCATGTTTCTCACGCTCAGTATGAACAACCTTTTTTTCATTTAAAAAATTTTTTTATTTATTTATTTTTGGCCACGTCGGGTCCTCACTGCTGTGCGTGGGCTTTCTCTAGTTGAGGTGTGCGGGCTTCTCACTGCGGTGGCTTCTCCTGTTGCGGAGCATGGGCTCTAGGCACATGGGCTTCAGTAGTGTGGCTCGCAGGCTCAGTAGCTGTGGCTCGCGGGCTCTAGAGCGCAGGCTCAGTAGTTGTGGCGCACGGGCTTAGTTGCTCTGCGGCACGTGGGATCTTCCCGGACCAGGGGTCGAACCCGTGTCCCCTGCACTGGCAGGCGGATTCTTAACCACTGCACCACCAGGGAAGTTCCCTGAACGACCTTTTTTAAAAAAAAAAATATATTCTCACCCAGCCCAAGAATATGGTCCTGGAACCCAGTCTGGAAAGCACTGGAAACATTGTCTTAGGAAATTAAGATCTTCCTCTGAGAAAATGGCTACACAGATGGAGGTGTGTCCACTCTGCAGCTGGTCAAGAGGCTTTCACAGGCCACCGTACGAGGAAAGCAACTTCTCACAGGGCTGCGGCCCTACAGGGTGGGCTCGGGGACCACGGGACCCTCAGGCCTCAGCAGGAGAAGCTGAGCATCGGATGCGACTCCCCTAGCCCACGCGGTTGTCCCGGCCCAGCCCCCGAAGGCACCGTCTGAGCAGGGAAGGGAGGGTGTGAGACCACAGTCCCACGTGCAGGGGAGGGGGCCGTGCTCTGCGGCCCACGCCATCCTCGCGCCCCATCAGGCACACACAGCACCACTCAGCGGGAGGGCAGACGGGGGAGAGGCGCTGAACTGCACCCCAACGCTGTGCTCACACAGAGCCTGGCCAGGCTGCAAACACCCGGAGCCCAACCTCAGAGGCGCCTGTGACTGCTGCCCCCGCGAGGGCTCCACAGAACCACCCACCGCCACTGCTGAGAGCAAGCGGACTAGGGCCACCCCCTCCCCAGGCCACGTGTCCCCCGGCGGAGCCAGTGCCAGCCGCGACCGAAAAGGCTCCTGTGTCGCCTTCTGCAGGTGTCAGGAACCGCCGCCCCCAGACAGAGTGCCGCGGTCTCTCAGAGACAGCTCCGTGGTGAAGGGAGCAGTGGCCCCGTGGGTACCTGTGCCTGGGGACCTGATGTCTCAGGCTCGTGGTGGGGGGAGGGTAATGTACTAAGGAGCACACTGATGCCCCCACTTGAGAGAAACACAGTAAAGGCAAAAGGACCGATAGCAAGATGCAGCAAAGGGCATTCTGATCACTCGGTTAACCTGTGATGAGTCAGGGGCCCCCAGTCAAATGTCCCGACCGCCAGTTGCCACTGCTCGATGGAACTCGGCCGGAGGAGGGGATTCTGCTTCTCCTCTCTGTCGCCAGAGGGAAGGTGCAGCGACCCGGGAGCAGGCACGGGGCGAATGAATGACAGCTTGGCTGCTCTACTTCCAGGCCCTGAGCCCACCCCTTGGAGGCGGAGGCTGGGGCGGCCGCCCTGCTCTGAGTTCTCTGGGTCCAGGGGGCTCACACCCTCTGCCCCTCGCAACAAAGGGCCACCACCAACACAGACACCCCATCACGCAGGAAACCCGGTGCGGGCGCACAGGGGAGAGAAGGGTGAGGCCCGGGCAGCGCAGGTGGGGGCCACGTGGGGTGGGAAGGGGCGGGGCCGGAGCGGGCACAAGCAGCAGTCAGCCGAGGCCTCAGACCCAGGGCGGGGCCTCCTCGTCTCAGCATCTGCGAACCGCGTGAAACAGCCCTGGCAAGGCCTCCCTTTCACTGCACACGGGGCGGCTTCGGGCCCCGGACACGGAGCAGAGCAGGGCGGGGCTGGCGGGTGAAGGGGTTACTGGAACGGGAACTGTCACTGAGGCTCAAAGCTTCCAAGGATCCGAGGCCGAGCCGGTGCCCCGGCGGGCCTTCCTGGCCGTGTGACCCAACAGCCCGGACGCCCTTCCCCCGGGGCCCGAAACGGGCAGAGACGCCCGAAGGGAAGGGAGCATCGTGCTGGGCCGGCCCGGGGCCACGTGGGAGGAAGGCGGGAGCTCCTGGCACGTGTTCTGAGCACCCGGCCTCCTCTGGAAGCGGCCGCCCATACTCCCCGGGCGCTGAGGAGGCAGGTGAGGGGCCGGCCTGCTACCTGGAGCAGGTGGGGGGCACCGTTCTCCCCACCAGCCGGAGAAGCCCGGAGGGCCCGCCGGCTTTCCGAGCCCCAGCGTCTGCTGCGAGCCCAGGCCTCTGCAGGGAGAGGACGGTGCAGACGGAGGCTGTCATGGAGACGACCCAGCACCCCAGGGGCAGGGAGCTGAGGGCTCGGTGACAGCACGCAGTCTGGCTCCGCCGCGGCGGTGACAGCGTGGACACGGCCAGCTGTCGCCGCCCACCTCTCCTCCCCACGGTCCCAGATGGCGCCCGCTTCTCCCCGACCGGTGTCCAGCAGGCCCTGCCCAGTGCCCCCCCACCCCACCCCACCCCACCACCACCACCACCACGGCCACAGGCGCGGCCCCTCCCGACGGGGAGCCACCGGCTCAGGACCAGCAGCTGTCTGGCTGCAGACACGCCCTCCTTTGTTGCAGTTTCTCCGGATTCTGGGACTCGCTGCTGCGGACTTTCTGGGCGTTTGCAGCCTCGGGTCCCCACTGGCCGAGGGAAGGGAGGCATCTCACGGATGCCAGGATATGGCATTAAAGAGGCCTGAGACCACCCAGACCACACACCTAGGGCCAGGGGCTCGCTGGGCTACAAGGAGAGGCACGGACATCAGCCGCGTGGGTGAGGAGGCGTGGCTGGAGGTGGGACCACAGGACAGTGCGGGCACCCCGCACAGACACTGCTGACCACACGGCCTCTTCCATGCACATAAACAGCCCGAGGGCTGCAGCACCGGGACCACCCATCCCAGAGACAGGGGGATTCAGTACATGTATTCAAGGAACAATCCCCTCCCCTCAAGGGGTCTATGTTCTAACATGGGAGACTGAAGATGAACAATCGATGGGGATAACAAATGGAAAAGTAGAAAAAATAGCAAGATTGTAGCCTTAAATGTATGGACGGTTACGTTCAAGTAACTGGATTAACATTCCAATTAAAAAGCAGGCATTTTCAGCCTGGATTTTAAAAAGCAAGAGTCAACCATGTGCTATATATAAAGATACCACTTCCCACTTAAACGTACAGAGGTGAGAGGTTAAGGGTGGAAAATGGTTGCTCACACAAGCGCCAACTAAAGAACCAGGAAGCCACATTAACATCAAAGGAGACTTGAAGCCAAGGAACGTCATCAGACATTTCTTAGGGATAAAAGGTTCAAGTCACCCAAAGGACACGGCAGTAGCACATGTGTATGCGGCCAAAATCAGACCCAGTGTCTGAAGCAAAACCAACAGAACAAAAGGAAGAAACAAACTCACCAACAGAGCTGGCGATTTCATCATTCCTCTTTGTCACTGACAGACAGAAAAGGAGAGAAAACATGAAACACTGACATCAGGAGTAAAACGGAGGCATCACTACAGACACTGAAAGAAAAATAACCTCTTTATGCCAACAAACACAGCAACTTGGATGAATGAGGTAAGTTCCATTTCTTGAAAGACACAAATTACCAAAACCAACACAAGAAGAAATGGAAACTCTGAATACCCCATATCTATCAAAGAAATCGAATTCGTCATTAAAACCTTCCCACAAAGAAAATTCCAGGCTCAAATGGCTTCACTGGTGACATTTAGCAAACATTTAACAGAGAAATAACACCAACCTCACACAAACTTTTTCAGGAAACAGAGGAGGAGGGAACACCTCCAACCCCTCTTATGAGGCTGGCATAAACCTGATACTAAAACCAGACAAGGACATCACAAGAAAAGAAAATCTAGACCAATATCCCTAGTGAGTATAAATGTAAAAATCATGAAATATTAGCAAATGGAATGCGGCAATATCTAAACATGATCCTAACAATGTGAGATTGGAATACTGTTCCAAAGTCAACCAGTGCAGTTTAACACATTGGCAGAATAAAGGAGGTTATCTCCACAGATACAGAAAAAGCATTTGGCAAAATTCAACAACCATTAATGACTTAAAAACAAAAAACTCAGCACACTACGAAAAGAAGGACACTTCCTCAATCTGATAAGGGAATCTCTGAAAAAGCTCAGCTGACATCATACTTTATTTATTTTATTTTGGGGTCTTTGTTGCTGCATGTGGGCTTTCTCTAGTTGCAGCGAGCGGGGGCCACTCTTCGTTGCGGTGCGCGGGCTTCTCATTGCGGTGGCTTCTCTTGTTGTGGAGCACGGGCTCTAGGTGCACAGGTTTCAGTAGCTGCGGCACACAGGCTCTACAGCGCAGGCTCAGTAGTTGTGGCGCGCGGGCTCAGTAGTTGTGGCTCACGGCCTCTAGAGTGCAGGCTCAGTAGTTGTGGCGCACAGGCCCAGTTGCTCCGCGGCATGTGGGATCTTCCCGGACCAGGGCTCGAACCCGTGTCCCCTGCATCGGCAGGCGGATTCTTAACCACTGCGCCAACGGGGAAGTCCCTGACATCATACTTAATTGTGAAATATTGAACACTTTCTCCCTAAGATCAGGAAAAAGGCAAGGATATCTGCTCCCACCACCTCTCTTCAACCTTGTGTTGGATGTCTAGACAGGATGAAAAGGCATAAAGTTGTAAAAAGGAAGAAATACATCTGTCTTTTATTCACAAGTGACATAGAAAACCCTAGGAAATCTAAAAATAAGACACTAGAATAGGCGTGTTCAGCAGGGTTTTAGGATAGTCAATATGCAACAATTTATTTTTTAAACATAAAATATGTAGGGATAAGTTAAACAAAACATGTGCAGTCCCTGCACACTGAAAACTACAAAGCCATGCGGACAGAAATCAAAGAGCAGAATAAAGGCATGGCATGCCATGTTCATGGACTGGAAAACTCAGAGTGTTAAGAGGCCCACTCCTTTGTAACTGACCGACGGTTTCATGCAATCCCAATCAATATCTCAGCCAGCTTATTTTAGGAACTGACAAAATGATTCTAAACTGTACGTAGAAAGGCAAAGAATCTAGAATAGTCAAAACAATTTGGAAAAAGAACTAAGTTGGAGGGCACACATACCAGCTTTCAAGACCTGTTTTAAAGCTACAATAATCAATACAGCGTGGTATTGGTGTAAAGATAGAGAAAGAGATCAATGGAACAGAATAGAGTCCAGAAATAGGCCCACGATTATAAGTTCAACTGACTCTCAAGAAAGATGCCAAGGAACTTCAATGGGGGAAAGGATGGTCATTTCAACAAGTGGTTCTAGATCAAACAGATGTCATATTGCAAAGCAGGAGGGAGAGGAAGAGGGGAAAGAGGGAAATGAGAGGAAATAGGGAGGAGGAGGGAGGGAGGGAGGGAGGAATGGGAGGAGGAAAGAAGAGACAGAACTTTGGCCCTTACTTCTTATCAATACAAAAATCAACTTGAAATGGAGCATAAACAAAATTAACAGCTAAAACAAACCCATAAAAGTTCTAGAACAAAGGGAAAAAAACCTTTATGACCATGAGTTGGGTAAATATTTCCTAGAAAGGGCACAAAAGGAACAAACCATAAAGGAAGAAACTGATGAAAAACTGGACTTCACCAAAATTAAAAACATCTCCTTTTCCAGAATCACCATTAAGAACTGAAAGGGAGTGATACGAAATGCAGCACTGGTTCCCACCTCCCAGCACATGACCAGATTGGCTGTCAAGGGATACAGGGAAACTTCCTGGGGTGGTAGAGAGACTCCACACTTGACTGCAGTGGTGGTTATACGACTATATACATCTGTCAAAACTCAATGAATCACATCCTTACAATTGATTCATTTGGTTTTATGTTAATTACACTTCAATAAAACTGATTTTAAAAATTAACTCTATTTCTATGTACCAGCAATGAAAACATCTAAGAACAAAACTATAAAAATAATGCCACTTATTACAACATCAAATAAACATAAAATACTGGGCGATACATTTAATAAAAGATGTACAAGACCTGTTTACTGAAAATTGCAACCCATTGCTGAGAGAAACTAAAGCAGACCTACATAATGGAGAGACATACCATGTTCATGGATTGAAGACTCAGTATCACTAAAATGTCCATCCTCCCTAAAATTGATTTGTAGATTTAATACAATCCCAATCAAAATATCTGCAGACATTTTTGTAGAAATTGGCAAGCTGATTCAAAATTTGTAAGAAAATACAAAGGATCTAGAATTGCCAAAATAAACGTGGAAAATGAACAAGGTTGGATGATGTATGCTACCTCATTTCAAGATTTACTATAAAGCTACAATAATAAAGATGGCATGCCATCAGTATAAGGAAAGATAAAAAGAGACTCCAGAAATAAACTTACATATGTAGATCAACTGACTGTTGACAAAGTTACCAAAGTAATCCAGTAGAGAAAGAAAAGTCTCTTCAAAGAATGCTGCTGAAATAACTGGGTACCCACACAGGGAAAAATGAACTCCCCTGCCTCACACTCCACACAAAAATTAATTTGAAAGTTATCCTAGATCCAAACTTGACGTTAGGGTAAACAAGGATTTCCTAGACAAGACACAGAAATGACTAATCAAAACAGAGCACTAATCAAAACACATCCATCCAAGGACTTGCATCCAGAACGTTTAAAGAACTCTTACAACTCGATATTAATGACACACACACAACACAAAATGGGTGAGAGACTTGAACAGTCACTTCACGCAACAACTGCACAAAGGGCCAATCAGCAAATGAAAGAGTCATCTACAGCCTTAGTCATCAGGGAAATGCGGATATTCCTAAGACCAAACTTTCTCTTTGTTTCTTTTGTTCATCATGTTTGGAAATGCCCCTCGTCTGCCAACGTAAGAGGCATAATTTGGGGGTAACTGTATAGTCCTCCACAGCAACTGATGTGGCCACGCCTGCTGGACAGATCCTGCAGAGCCTCTGCAGTACCAGCTGGCCACCCTCTGGCCAGCATATGCCTTTACCCCAGACCCCATGAGCACTCCCAGGACCCAGCCAGAAAGGAGAGCAGGGCTGGGCTGCGTCTGCCCCCGGCACGCTCCATAACAGTCCCTGGAGGAGATGGCGACACCCGTCGGTCACAAAGCCCCCAGCTGGGGCTGGTCTAAGCACACCCACATTGAGTCCTCCGTTGTCTCTTTCTGTCCAGTTTAGTTAAGTCCAACAAGCATTTACTGAGAGCTTCTTAGGTGCCAGGCCCTGTGGAGTCCAGAGTGAACACAAGGCAGCCCCGCCACCGTGGCTGTTCCAGAAGTGGAGAAAAACCCCTAGAGAAGGTGTCTCTGCACTGGCCTGGGTCCCATACCAGGGCCACCCACCCAGGGCTGCCCCACCCAGGACCAGCACACCAGGACCACCCCATCCAGGACATCCATCCAGGGTCACCCACCCAGGGCCACCCACCCCAGGCCCCCAACACCAGGAGGCCCAGGGGCAGAGGCGCAATCCATCTCAGAACTGCCCCCACCGCACTCCTCTTGAGGCCTGTCCTGCGGGAGCCATCATTTGCTCGTTGACAAGATGGAAAGTGACTGCACTTGGGAGAGAAGGAACCGCTGACGGAAGTGTAATTAACAAACCTTCGGAACCTTTCAATTAACACATCTGCACATGAGTGAACCTGCATTCTCTGGGGCATCGCTTTTTTTTTTTTTTTTTTTTTTAATTAAAAGCAACTTGAGTTCGTTTTGTAAAGGCTTCTAGAGATTCCACTGGACACAGCTCCTAGGTCCAAGGCCAGGCCCACCCCACCTGGCTCCAGGCGACCACTGCCCCCTCGGCCCCCTCAGCCCACAGTACTCTCACTCCAAGGCTGCACACACGGGGCCAGAAGACGTGTGTCATCCCCGGGGGAGGGTGGGCAGGACAAGTCCCTGCCCCTGGAAGTGATAAGCCCCAAGTTAAGCTGTGCTGAACAAACCTTGCCTCCCAGCCCGATGCACAGCTCTGCGAGCTGCCACCTGTGGCTCTGACCTTCCCTGCAGCTCGGCATGGCGCCTCCGGCCTCAGAGCTGGTAGACACAGCCCGTGCAGGCTCCAGGCCTGCCTGTGTGCATGAGACGGCCATTCCTAACCTGCGGCCCCTGCAGACTGGACGCTCCAGTGGGAGGTACGTGGGTCTCCACGCCCCCGCCATCCCAGCAGAGAAGGGGGCAGGAGGCAGAGCCCCACACGGGGTCAGTCGCCGGTTTTGCCTCCCCACCGAAACCCTGGGCCTCGCCCCACGTCCAGGGCGTCCCCTGCAGGAGACCATGGGGTCCTTCAGAGACGGAACCTCCCGGGGCCTCGACGACTCCAGACACTCCTTCAAGACGCAAGGAAACAGAACACCGGCGGCAACAGCCCACGAGGGTTGCCCACCCCCGCCCCGGGAAGGCCAGAGCCACCACGGCACCTGCACCTTCACGGGGACAAGGGGTCCACGAAGGCGGGACAGCCAGGGCAGCGGCCTGTGAACCCGGCCTCGGCGTGCACCCCCCAGGCACACACATTCACACACATGCCGGTGCACACACGCACACCCAGGTTAACCCCAGAACCCCAGGCAGAGCCCAGGTGCCCTTAGAGTTCTCAACCCTGGAGCCCCCAAAGCAGGCGCTGGAGTCGGCAGAATGAGCCAAGCGAGGCCAGGCTGCGGCGCCTGGTGCAGGGGACACGGGGGGACCTGGGGCCTGGCCTACTGCTGACACCCACGGGGGCCAACGCTTCTCGGAGCCTCTTCCGCCCCGTCTGCACCTTTCTGGGCCCAGAAGCCTGGCCAGGGGCCGGGACCCCCAAAGGCACTCGGAAGCGACACCGCCCGCCCCAGCCCGGCACCTACGGCCTCGATGCGCTCCCCAGCTGCAGCCCCAGCTGCAGCCCCAGAAAAGCCTGGGGGACGGTGTCACCCCCAGGGGACACGTGGCAATGCCTGGAGGCATGATGAGTTGTCAGGAACGCGGAGCAGGGCGTGCTCCTGCATCAGAGTCGGCTGCTGACAGCCCCCTCCCCCACCGCGCACGGGATGGCCCTGCCCCCCGGGGCGACTGGGCCCAGCGCCAGCACTGCTGCCTCTGCCCAGGTTGGAAGCAGCCCCGCTCCATGCAGCACAGGGCAGCCTCCGCTCTCAGGCCTGTGGACGTCCGGGGGTCCTACGGGCACAGCCTGGCACTGCCAGCCCCAGGACCCTCTGCGGAGGGAGGCCGCCCTGGCCCTATGTGCGGGCATCCCATCGACCAGACTCTGGGCTCCAGTCAGATGTGTGTTTCATAACCAGCCCACGTGCAAGAGCTTCCAGCCTAACTCAGGGAAAGGACTTTCGGGGCAGTGGCGCCCGCAGCTGCCGAAACCCCTCCCTCACACCTGTGCCTCCTTCAATCGGGCTGGGCAGCCGCCCTGGGCCTGCAGCTGCTGCTCCCTGGCTCGTCCTAAAGCCAAGCTTTCTGCGCCTCTTTCTCCGGTGACCAGCGGGCCTGACCTGAATGTCCTGACAGCCCAGAACAGAAGGCACATGCGTCAGAGAAGGGGGAACGGAGTCAGCAAGGACGGAAGCCCAGGTCTGACCGTCCACAGGAACATAGGCCCCTGCTGCCCAGGGAGGTGGGGTCGCCCTACGCCTGGCCCCCCAAGGCCGGGGCCTTGCCGCCTGACACAGAAAGCACTGTGGAAGGAACAGTGCCCTGGGCCTTAATTCAGCAGAGTGGTCGTGCTGTCCGGGGCGAGTTAGGGCCCTGGAAGGCCTCTCTCTGAGGTGTCTTACTGCTTGCCCCGAAGTGGGCCCTTCAGGAGAGTCATGGGCATATAGCCCCCCTCACCCCATGTTCACTCGGTTCCCGCCCTACCCAGGTGATGTCGAGTCACGTGAGATACAGGAAGGAACCTAGGAGGTAAAACCCCACCCCGTGGGATGTTCACTCTGGGGCCAGGGGCTGAGATGAACGCAGATGTCACAGGCTATGCAGTACACAGTTGCCAGGGTTAAGTGCCAGAAAGCAAAGCAGGACAGGGGCCTGGCAGGGGCCCGGTGGGTCCCCAGGCACAACTGTAAAGTGGGCCTCCCGGGAGAAGGACGTGCAAAGGTTTGAAGGAGACATGGTGATCCGTGCTCTGGCCAAATCACTGCCCCACCCTGCTGCCAAAACACTGGGCCAGCTGCTCTCCTGGCCTCTGGGGGGATCGGGCCATGCGATGCTCTGGGCAGGAGCTGTGGGCAGATGCCACACAGAGAGCCACCCCTGGGTGCTAGGTGGGCCATTGGCGTGGAGGACGCCCAGCAGAGAGCATCACGTTGGACTCCTAGCAGAGAATGAGGGGATGCCCTTGGGATACACTGCCCTGCAGAGGTCAGAGGCACACGTGGAGGGGCGGGGACCAGGGTGCTGGGTGCTGGGTGCAGGTGGAGGGGCGGGGACCAGCGTGCTGGGTGCAGGTGGAGGGGCGGGGACCAGGGTGCTGGGTGCAGGAGGAGGGGCGGGAACCAGCATGCTGGGTGCAGGAGGAGGGGCGGGGACCAGGGTGCTGGGTGCTGGGTGCAGGAGGAGGGGCAGGGACCAGGGTGCTGGGTGCAGGAGGAGGGGCAGGGACCAGGGTGTTGGGTGCAGGAGGAGGGGCGGGGACCAGGGTGCTGGGTGCAGGTGGAGGAGCAGGGACCAGCGTGCTGGGTGCAAAGGAGGGGCGGGGACCAGGGTGCTGGGTGCAGAGGAGGGGCGGGGACCAGGGTGCTGGGTGCTGGGTGCAGGAGGAGGGGCAGGGACCAGGGTGCGGGGTGCAGGTGGAGGGGCGGGGACCAGGGTGCTCAGTGCAGGAGGAGGGGCGGGGACCAGGGTGCTGAGTGCAGGAGGAGGGGCGGGGACCAGCGTGCTGGGTGCAGGTGGAGGGGCGGGGACCAGGGTGCTGGGTGCAGGAGGAGGGGCGGGGACCAGGGTGCTCAGTGCAGGAGGAGGAGCAGGGACCAGGGTGCTGGGTGCAGGTGGAGGGGCGGGGACCAGGGTGCTCAGTGCAGGAGGAGGAGCAGGGACCAGGGTGCTGGGTGCAGGTGGAGGGGCGGGGACCAGGGTGCTGGGTGCTGGGTGCAGGAGGAGGAGCAGGGATCAGGGTGCTGCGTGCAGAGGAGGGGCGGGGACCAGGGTGCTGGGTGCCGGAGGAGGAGCAGGGACCAGCGTGATGAGTGCAGGAGGAGGGGCAGGGACGAGGGTGCGGGGTGCAGGTGGAGGGGCGGGGACTAGGGTGCTCGGTGCAGAGGAGGGGCGGGGACCAGGGTGCTGGGTGCAGGAGGGGGGGGCATGGGGTGCCCGGGGCCTATGGGAGGGAGGGACACAGGCAGTCCATGCTTTGGAAGGTAGAGCGAAGGTGACATGAAGGGCGGGGAGGGGCTGCCACGTGGCAGAGGGCTCCCGGATGGGTCTAGGGGCATTTGGAAGGAAGAGGTCAGCGAGCCAGGAGACTCCAGGGGTGCAGGTGTGAATGCGTTCAGGAGATATCTGTGATATACGAGCCAGAGACTGGACAGAACAGTCTGGAACGTGTGAAGCAGGGCCGGGCTGCAGATAAAACCTGGAGTCGCCGGCACATGGATGATATTTGAAAGTGTGAGACTGTCCGCACGAGCGCAGCAGAAAAGGAGGGAGCGGGCAGGAGCCCCAGGTGCTCCAGCGTCACCGTGGCGGGGAGGGGAGAAGGGTCCTAAGAGGGGCCGAGAAGGAACAGCAGGGCAGCGGGCGTCCTGGAAGCTGCGGGAAGAGAGGGAAGTTGGGAGGGGCCCAGAGGGTCAAGCTCTGCCGTGGGTCCAGGACAAGGGAGCTGAGAACTGGGCGTCAGACTTCGCCCCATGCAGGGAGCCCTCACTAGGGCTCCGAGGCCGTGGGGACAAATCCTGGCTACTGTAGGCTCAGGGGAGCATTGGAGGGCAGGTCTGGCACCTGAGAGAACAAAGTGCTGTCAAAGAGTCTTGCTGAAAATGGGGAGCAAAGGAATGAGGCCACGGCATCAATCGAAGCTTCTCAACACGGGCAGCATGAGGCAGGCGTTTGTTCTCTCCCCAGCCCCACATCGAATGTCTTCTGCACACCTGGCGTTCGTCTCTACCCTGGGGACACCAAAACACATGGTTCACTCCTGTCCACCCTCGGGGGCCTGTGATGTGACGAGTCAACAGTTATGAAACGTGCACTCAGCACAGTGCACAGCTCAAGCTCAGCCCTGGAGTCCCAGGAGCCTGACCTGCAGGCTTCTCGCCTCCACCCAGAGCCTGTACCTTGGACAGCTCTTCCCCAGCCCCAGAATTGCCGGATGGGAGGCTGGACACCAGTGGGTTTTTTTAAATATTCTTGTAAACTTTTGATTAGAGTATAACAAACGTACAGAAAACGTGCACATCTGACAAGCGTTCAGCTCAAACAACAGGGCACCCTGGTGCCCCCCAGGGGGACATGGGCGTGACATCTTGTGGCACATACCAGCACCCTGGCTTCTGTGCTTGTCAGCACGGAGTCAGCAGCGGGGACCCTCGCTCCCTCGGCAGCAGGTTAAGAGGTGCACCGTGTGGGGTGCGGCCATGAGGCCTTCACTCTCACGGCACAGAGGATGCACAGAACGAAGACCCGAGGACTCGCTCGTCCGAGTAACGTCGGTGGACGCTTGGTCCGGTTCCAGCTTCTGGCTACCACACGTCGTGCTGTGCGGACTCCCGTGTGTGCGTCTCTGGGTGCACGGATGTACACGTTTGGATGGGTCCCACCTAGGAATGCAAGCCTGGGCTGCAGGTGTCCATGCCCCCAGCCAAAGACCACCAGAGACAGCATAAGCCTGCACACACCCGTGTACCGTCCTTGCAACGGGGAGAACAGGGGCATCTCTGTGAGGGTCAGGTTTGCGCTCACGTCAGTGACCTTCAGGAGGGTTCAAGCAGCACGGCCCCACACTGTCTGGAGGCTGCATGACTTTACGGTTGGGCACCTTAAGCCCACTACAGAGGCTGAGAGGAGTGAAGCGAGAACTGCAACTGGCAAAGCAGCGGCCAGGACCCAGGAAGTCCGGTCACTTGGGCCTGGACAATGGTCACGTTTCTGTCTGCGCTCCAAAAGGCTTATGGAGGGCTCCTGTGTTTGTCTTGACCCACCACGGTCAGAGGGGTCTGTTGCGGGCGCTCTGTGAAATCGTTCACGTGCAGCAGGAGAATGCCAGGGCCAGCGGCGAGGTCCAGGCGAGCTCCTGGACGTCAGGGCTGTGCTCTCTCTCAGAAATGGTGCGCCACGCGGTTTCCCAAGTGGTTGTATCAATTCACACTCCCTCCCGCCTGCAGTGTACAGAGCAGGAGCACAGTAGGTACATTTAGTTAAACAAAGGCAGTGATGGGGGACCCCAGAGCCTTACGCCAGGGAGCAGTGCAGTCAGCTCTGTGCTTTATTTTTTTTTTTACATCTTTATTGGAGTATAATTGCTTTACAATGGTGTGTTAGTTTCTGCTGTATAACAAGTTGAATCAGCTATACATATACATATGTTCCCATATCTCCTCCCTCTTGCGTCTCCCTCCCACCCTCCCTATCCCACCCCTCTAGGTGGTCACAAAGCACCGAGCTGATCTCCCTGTGCTATGCGGCCGCTTCCCACTAGCTGTCTATTTTACATAGATAGCTCTGTGCTTTAAAAGATCATTATCTCTCAGTAATGGTGAGCACACCTGGCACCCAGATCTTGGTTTCTAACACCTTCCCCAATAGAAGGACCAGGGCTCCCTGGAGAACTGGCTGATTCTAGGGTTGGGTCAGGGAATATACATGATGAGCCTAGAGCATCTTCTAGTCCCAGAAAGTAAGGAAGTGCTCAGAAAGAAGCAAAGACAGGAAACAGTGAGGACAGCAGGCCAGAGGGACGCAGGAGCCAACGGAAGAGCTTCCAACGGCTAACGCTGGACAATCTGACCAAAAAGTAAATAAACACACACAACAGTACTGGATCGTAATGCAAAGCATAAAACAAACATCCATGAGTCCACGTGGGTTCAAATGAATGACTGAAGAACAAAGTAAATGGGAAGAATACACAAATCTTCTGGGTAGAAGGATTCCAAATAGTCTTATGTAACTACCTTCCCCTAAAGGAGGTGGACCTTAACCCCCCACCCTTTAAGTGTGGGCAGTGCAGTGTAACTTCCTTCCAAAGAGCACAGTGTGGACAGGGGGGCCGAGTAACCTGACAGCGGAGACCCCTGACGGACAGGACCTCGGCCAGGTGATCAAGGTCAGCGTCAGCAGCAATGAGTTGTGCTGAGAGTATGGACCTTGACAGGACGTGACGAGAAGGTTGCCTTTCCTGTGGTTTTCCTCCCGAAGACCCATAACCCAAGTCTGGCCATGAGAAAGACGTCACAAATCCCAGCTGAAGGATATTCTGCAAAATATCCGACCAGCTATTCTCAAAAGCGTCACGGTCGTCAAGAGAAGGAAAGTCTGAGAAGCTGTCACAGCTCACAGGAGCCTAGAGAGGGACAGCTAGATGTCATGTGGGATTCTGGGTGGGATCCTAGAACAGAAAAAGGATATTCAGTAAAAACAGGTCAAACCTCAATAAATTACGGCTTCAGTTACTGAGAGATTTCACACGTCACCTTGACTGGCCCTGGGCACCCAGATTAAAGTGTTCTGGGCGGGCGTGTCTGTGAGGGAGTTTCCGGATGAGATTAGCAGTTGAACCCGGGACTCAGAAGGGTAGGCGGCCCTCCCAGATGTGGGTGGGTGTCAACCAGTGCCCTGAGGCCTCAACAGAACAGAAGGCGGAGGAAGGAGGGAGGCCCCCCTCTCCGGCCGCCCTGCTGAGCAGCGACCCCTGGTCTCATCCTCTCCTGCCCTCAGGCTGAGACCACACCTTTGGCTCCCCTGGGTCTCAGGCCTTCAGACTCGCCCTGAATCACGGCACAGGCTCCCCCGGGGCTCCAGCTCGAGCGCGGCAGGTTGCGGGACTTCTTGGCTCCACAGCTGCCTGAGCCAATTCCTCTTAATAAACCTCCTTAAATACCTGTATGTAAGCATATGTGTGTACACACACACACATGCACACACACGCGTGCGCGCACACACACACACGCGCGCACACACACACACGCTATTATTCTATTGGTCTGTTTGTCTAGAGAACCCTGACTAGTACAACTATGTCGCACCACTGGTTCCCTAGTTATGACAAAGGTACGATATTAGCGTTAGGGGAAACCACGTGGGATATACAAGAACCCTCTGTTACCACCTTCACAACTTTTCTGTAAAGCTAAATGTTCTAAACAAAGTTTACTTTAAAAAAGTTTGTTAAAAGTAATATATATTTTGTATGTATTCAAGTATGGATTGGAAGGCGATACGAAAAAGGGCAAATGGTTGTTATAATAGTGGTGAGATTACATAAGACACTGAAAGTCTTAATATTTTTCTTGTCACTTTCCGTTATATAATAAAAAGCTATAAAGGAAAAAAGGATCATCTGGCAACAGTGTCTGGCAGCTAGAGGGGCAGCCATATAATCTATCATCCAAACTGGGACACGTCCAAGAGCAGAAGGAGGCACTATTAATAATGATGCCCGGTCACCGGACAGGAGGGCACCCACGGGTGCGCGGCCACTGTGAGGAGGCAGGAGCCGCAGGCTCCCGCCCGCTGATTCCCGTAAGGTCAGTGACGCTGGAGAGGGGCCCAGGGCAGCGGGGGGCGAGGGGGGGCTGAGGTCGTTGGGGGGCAGCCTGGGACAGCAGGAGTTGACCCCCAATTCTCGGTCCCTCCCACCACTTCCTGCTCTAATGGTTCACACGCCCGGCACCAGCACAGGGTCTGCTCCAGGCCCAGCTCCGGGGCTCTGTGTTGGCTAAGCCCCTTGCTTCCGGCACATTCCAAGTGCCGTGGGCTCTGGAAGCGAGCCTCGGGATCCACACGGCTGAGGGTCCACCGTCCGACTCTAGTTCCACGGGGCACAGAGCCCGGGCCTCCCTCTCCGCTTCGTCCCCAGCTGTCCGGGCAGCAGCCACCCACCCCGCCGCTGCCCACCCGCTGCTCCATCTCAGCTGCCACTTCCCTCAGCGCCAGGCAGATCTGCCACCGGGCAGGGCCACGCCAGCCCATGCACAAGCACACGGACGCTGGGGCCCAACCCTTTCTTCAGCGCGTGATTTCTTTACCCCCCTTTTCTCTGCATCTTCCCTCCTTTCTGTCTTATCTTCCTCCTTTTCTCCTCTCTCAGTCCTGTGCTAACTTTGCAAATTATCCTTTCTGCCTGAGGAGCTAAAATATGATTTCAGAAACACAAGAGGACCCTGACACGGAGAAAAAGAAAAAAGGAAAGAATCGGGGACAATGCAAACAAACACGACCCCAGGACAGCCACAGGGGCTCCTACAGTGCAGCACGCGGCCGGGATCTGAGCCGCCCCCGAGAATTACCAACTCCCAAAACAAGGACGTGATGTGTGTCGCTTTAAGCCGCTACGTTCTCGGGCAATGGGCTAAGCGGTCATAGATAACTGATACGCAGCCGCCAGCAGGAACTGAGACCCCAGGGACACCCCACTAAGGACACTCCTCCCCCCAGGAACCCCCCCCCGCCCCCGCCAGGGACACGACTCCGCGGAGGCTTCCACCAGCCTGAGGCCTCTGAGCCATCACGAGGCACCGTGAACGGGAAGCCCCCAAGCGCGTTCTGGCTCCGCAGGTGGCGTGCGGAGCAGGGGACCCATCCCCACTGGGCCCTGTCTAGAGTCCCAGGTCACAGAATCTTGAGAAATGATAAAAATGGTCATTGCTAAGTCACTAAGTTTGGGGGTTTTTTATTACCAGCAATAAATAATAAAACAGTGCCCGGTTTGAGCTACCGGGACCAAGACCCCGCTCCCGGCTCCCAGGGGCCGGGCGTTCCGGAAACGGGCCCGAGTCCGACACAGGGCCCGGGAAGACAGCACTGAGCACCTCGGACCCTGCTCGGGGCGGGGTGGGGGGTGTGCCTGGTGCCCGAGAAGGCTCAGCGTCCTGCCAAGCCTGACAGACTCACAGACACACAAGCGCAAAGCTGCTCGTCTCTGGCTTCGGTGACAAGCCCCGCCTGGTGCGCGTGAAGGAAAAGCCGTGATGTGAGAGCAGAGACCTCCCTAGTCAGCGTGTAAACACCAGGAATCTGAATGTGCTCAGCTCCTATTTTTAATAAATTGGGGGCGACACTGACTCTCACCCACATCATCTCCTTGGCTTCACGACTTAAAGAACACCAAGCCGGGTCTGCACAGCACAGACTGTGGCCACGCCTGCTCGGGCCGCATGCTGGAGGCCACCGCAGGCTCCTGTGTCACACCTGGGGATGCGGAGGGTGGGGACAAATGACGCAGCTGGGGCTGGACGGAGCCACACTGATCTCGGTCAGCTGCCTTGGTTTTTAGATAATAGATTCCAGGTCAACGGGCAAAACAGTTTCTGATGAAGCAGGCTTCCCAGTTTTTAAAAATAACAATAATTTTATTAATTGTAGCTTCTCCAATTATGAGCACTAAAATCATTCAGCACGTTGGGCCCGGCCAGTGTTTGGGGAAGAGGCGGGCCCAGCGTGTTCTGCAGGCCGCTGATCAGCGTGTGCCCACCCCCCAGGCGGGAAGGAGGCCCCAGAGGAGCCATCATGGACGACGTGTGGCCCCGACCCGGGGGACAGGAGCAGGGCTGCAGGGGGCGTGCACACAGCTTGCGGGACAGCAAGGCTCAGCACTCACCGGACCCTCACCAGCCCGCAGGAACACTGCGTACCAAAGCCTTATTTCTACCTAGAGCTACACAGCGATAGCAGAGTGAGGCGGGGAGGAGGAAACACACAGTTCTACATCTTTTTCAAACGAGGAGAAAAAATCTGACTGGGAAGGAAAAAAGACACCAGGTAGAAGGCCTGCTCCCACACTAAGGTGAACGGACACCAAATCTGGTTCTGAGCTTCCTACTGACAGGGGAATCGGGACCAGGGCCACGGAGCACAGACCCTGAACACAGGAACCACCGGGCTCAGGCGGCCTAGAACAGGGGACACCCATGGCACGTCCCGGGCGTGGGGCTGGACTCTCAGCGCAAGCAGGACAAGAGGACACAGTGGCCAGAAGGGGGGCGTCTATACAGCCCGGGGCCACCTGCCTCTGGTAGCGCGTCCTCTGCCACACCTGGGTGAGAATCTAGTCATTGCAAAGGGGGAAGTTCAGGCTGTAGCGTCACCTGAAAATGCAGGACACAAAATGCCACTGATGTTTTGGGTACGTGTGTAGCGGGCTACCCAGAGAAAAAGAACAACACAGAAGTAAGAACAGAGCTAAATGAGATCCCTCTGCAGGAAGAGCCAGCACATCTCCAGACGAAGGACGAGCAGTAGCTTTGGAAACTCCCACCCACTGCCAACACCATTGCCATGGCCCAGCGGAGCACCAGAGCAGGCGGCCCCCTGCTGCTCCCTATGCGTCGGGCCAGTGCCTTGGGGGCCACGCCCACTCCACCACCCACCTGCTGGGTCCTCGCTAAGCCCTCCCACCCAGGGTGTGTCCTCTCCGTGTCCAGCACGCTGGCACCGTCTGGGGCCAGATGGGAACACAGACCCTGAGGCCCCACCTGAGACCCGCTGAATCAGAATCCGCATTGTCACAAGGTCCCCAGGGGACCCTGACAGTTTAGGAGCCACTGTGAGCTGCCCTGACCCTGCTCCGAATGAATGCTTGTCCGTGGCTTTGCCTCCCTCAGACCATCCTGGGGCCTTGGGCGGCTCCACCCTCACAGAGAAGCCCTGAGCAAAACTTACCTCCAGTGCATCCTCGCACTACTTCTCAACTGGGAGGATGGGTGGTTAGATTTTTAAAAGAAAATCAACTTATTTTTAGCATTTTAAAACACACAGCCAGATGGATAGACGTGCAGAGCTGACATTTGTTACATAAAAAAGTACGACAGTGGGTCCCAAGTCCATCCCAGACCAGCCTCGTCAGCCACAGGAACGCAGCAAACTCAGCGCCACCCAACGGCCCCGCCGGGACACCTGGCACTGCATGTGGGAGCCCAGGGAATCCAGGAGCAGGGGTGCAAGGCCAGCCGGGACCACACACCTCCTCCCCACCTTGAACCCAAATGCCCACCCCTGTACCGGGGGCCTCTGCACCGTTGCTGCCAGCTGCTAAAGGAACCCAGGGTCTGCAGCCACTAGGCTGCTGGCCACCAAGGCCCCCGCGTTGCAGGGGACAGGGTGTGAACTGCCATCAGCCCGAGCCTGGGCCACACAGAGAGCTGCCACCCCCATCGCCAGCCACCCCCTCTTCCCAGGGTCAGGAGGGAAGGGAAGAGACACCTATTAAAACTCAGGTCCACGCACCACTGGTCAAAGACTCAGTAAACAGGGCTAGACTGTCACTTTGGAACCACGGCCCCATCAGCACGATCGGGTCAGCCCCCCGTGCGCTCAGCACCGCTCTCCGCTGCCCGTGAGCCCTGGGCACATGACGGGGAAGAGTGGGCATAAGCACCGTAAAGTCACCGAGTCATTGCTGGCAGGTGACACGACCGACCACCCAGGAAGCCTGGGAAAATCAACTCAAAAGCCATGAGGACTAACGGGAACCTTAGCAGAGCAGCCACACACGGGCCGGATACTTTTCAAAGTTAAGATTTCCTTCCTACCAGCACTAACCAGGGTGGAACGTGATGGTTGCAAAGATCTCGTTCACAATTCGACAGAAACAGGCAGTGAATGTGCCCAGCCTAAGCAAGAGCAGGACCCACGGGAGGAAACCGTTCTCACTGTGGCCAGCGTGAGTCCAAACCGACCAAAATCTGCAACATGAAAAGTGAAACCACAGAAGTACTAGAAGAAAGTGCAGGTGCAGGTTTGTAAACTGGGTGAGTATCACTTGTGCTTGGTGTTAACAGGGCACCAAGGCCAGAAACTGCCAGAAAGGAAGATCTTGACGAATCTGACCACACAAAAACTAAGCACATCCACACGGAAGAAAACTAGCAACATAGAAAGATAAATGACTGCTCCAGGGCATGTGCCGTTGTATACCGGGAACCGTGGAAAGAAACCGGGCAGCAAACATCCCAACAGGGAGCACAGGTCAGGGGTAGGAGTTGGCAATTCAGGAAGGAAGAGCACAAACGCCCCCAACATGCAAAGAAACACGTTACCAACCTCACTGGTCATCAGAGACTCGGAGCACTAATACAATCCTTTTACCTTTCAGACGGTCAAAACACAGACATCACTAACACCCAGAGGCGGTGAGGGTCGGAGAAAGAGGACTTGCCTGCGCTCCGAGAGCAGGCAAATGGGATCTCCCTCCCGGCCAGCCGCGCCGGACACAGGCCCCCCTCTTCCTCTCTCCTCTGGCCCCTCCTGCCCTTCACTACATTTATTCATGTTTCCTCGTCTGCTACTGGTCTCCCCACCTCCTCCTTTGTCTGGGTACCCCACACCTGCAGCAGCCCCATCCTTTTGGCCACCGCCACGTAACAACCGTCCAGGACAGCCATGTCTTGTGCTGGGACTGCCCATCTCCAAGGGAGCTGGCCAGCGGCACCAAGCCACACTCCGTGCACACTCTTCTGACTCGTCAATGTCATTCCTAGGAGTTATCCTGAGGAAATAATGTCAAGTGTACAAAGATGAACATACAAGGATGCTCACTGGTAAACTGTTTATGTCCTGGTGCCTGAGCCCCAGCGCCCCCCAACTCCACCCCAACAAATTCAATCTGAATTTCCGGAGGAGGCAGCCACAGTTTTTAAGAGCATCCTCTGAGTCTAGTTCACAGGGTTGAGAACCACTATTGTAAATTTAGCCAACAAAGGACGCTGCAGATCTATAGACGGCCATGACACATCGCTAAGTAAAAGACGCAGGTTGAGACAAACCGTATTTGGAGCATGATCCCATTTCTGTATCAAAGACATAAAGAGTGTTGCTCTGTGGCTGATGTGTGAGTACATTCCTAGAAAAAGGCTGGGGCAGAGGCACGCTAATAGGTCTCAGTGCTGAAATTACCGATGTCTTGGTTTTCCTATATAGAATAATTTTAGCAAAGTCTTAAACTCTTTTACAAATTTATACACTTTAATGCTTCTTAATTAAAAAAAACAAAGGTTTTATAAATTTTGGAAAAGGTTATAAGACTCTGGTAGCCCCGTGTCCCGCCTTACTGCCCACCCCACCCAACACACCCAGGCCAGGCGTTTCAGCCCTCGAGGGCTCCCTTATTTCCAGTTCTCTGGGCAAAGGCAAACCTTCTCGGTGATTAGTTGCCCCCCACTAGCAAGCTAATACCATGTTAGGTTTGAGACTAGCCAGACTGCTGAGAACGGCGGGTGCCCCCCAGTTACCAGTTACTGAGCTGCTCAGCAGAAAGTGATGGAACCCCACTCAGCACCCTCGTGGGGACACCCAGACGAGAGGAATGAAGGGGCCTGCCCAGCACCCCGCAGCACTGGGGCAGGTCCCAAGCAAGGTCAACCCCTAAATCAACTGCTCCTGAAGCCCAAGAGGGGTCGCACCGGAGGAGGCATGGGGTTTCGGGAAGAGGAAAGGGGACCCTTGGTTCCGGTGTGAGGAGGAAGCCCAGAGAATTCTGAACAAGCACCCAACACCTGCCAAGTAAGGACAGTGGCTCAGACACCTCAGGGTTAACAGGGAAGGGGGACATTTAAGATCCCACGTGTCGTAACTCCACTTTGTAGTTGGAATCTACCTGGCACTCTGTTAAATTGCGCTCTTATTTTCTCTTTTCCTTTTCTCTGCATACCAAATCTGATATATTAATTGGGTATTTTAATCTAAAAAATTCATCAGAAGCTCTCACATTGCCATGGCAACCATGCAGTCCCAGTAAATGCACGTCCTCAGCACAGCTCTATCACCTCTTTCGGCTCACCCTGCACGGGGCCGAGGAAGTGTGGGACCCTCCCTGTCTGGGGGGACGTCTTCACACCCTGAAAGAAAGGTGGGGTGCAGCCTTTCTCCTCTTGAAAGACTGGCCTTCCGCCTTTCCAAACCCCACTGCTTCTGCCTAAATAAACCCACAGGCTTCAGGCCAAGAGCTGCACAACATTCTCTCTGCAAACACCTACTGTGATTCCCAAGTCGTGTGCGCCCTGACGATAACGTGAAAACATGGAATAAAAGTGGAACAAAGTGGCCGCCCACCTGGATCACATCCACGGCCATTGGACCAGGGCCAGGCTTGGCATCCTAATCTTACCAAACAAAGCCCAGGAAAGTCTCGTGCTGTGTTCAGTTTGGAGATGTGGCCACCATGCCCAGGGATGAGCAGGTGATGATGGGCACATGTGCTAAAGAGCGAGCACCTGCAGCCGAGCCAACAGCCCACCTTCACGAGACCAGAAGAGCCGGCACCTCTGCCGTCCTGCTTCAGGCAAACGGGGACAGGGGTGGGGAGAAGGGGGTCGTGTTAGATAATTCTCAAATCTGATCGCGTGCAGCACAGCTGGATTCTGTGCTCTTGGCTCCTCCTTAACGATCCCTGGATCCTGAGACATAACACACTGTGAACAGGTAGAAAAATTCTACCTTTCAAAGCTGAAGGCAGCCACTGTGCTACCTCAATTTCTCTCTTTCTACACCACCTGCCCTGGGGAGCATAATGCTAAGACATGAAAGAGTGGCCAGCTCTCAGCTGACACCAGCAAGTGCTGAAATCAGACATCTGATGTATTTCTCAGACGTTTTCTCATCGTGCAGCCAGAAGCTAGATGCAAATCTCCTTCCTGATTAGTTCCTAATTCACTCTGGGCTTTCTTCACTTTGAATATTTACTCTGAAAACAAAAACATATAACATAGGAAGCACTCCCAGCAGTGAGCTGTGTTCCAAAGTTAGAACACGAAGACAGGTCTCCCCAGAACACACTGAGTGGGCGTGGCTGGTCCTGGATGCCCCTCCAGCAAGTCCAGGCACCATGCCCCTCCTCGATGACCGGGGCCAGGCTCATCAGAGCCCAGGCCCCCCTGAGCAACAGGCTCTGCATCGCTGTCTGTGAGGACTGCCCACATGGCCTGCACATTCTCCAACACTGGCCTGAGGTCGTATTATTGTAATTTCCTATAATGCTTAAATTATGTATCAGAAATAAATAGCTTGGGCTCTTTCGCTGAGCTGTGCTCTAAAATTATAAAAGATCCATCCTACTTCTGCAGGCTGCCTACAAACGAAAAATGCATATTTCGACTATTTTAAGAAAATGTCAAAAAAACATCAAATGTGTCATCTTGTAGCATTTAACTTATCTGCATGACATCTGCAGAGAAGAGCTGTATGTTTGCCTGTGAAAGTATCACAGTGCCCCAGGGGCGGACACTGCACAGCCACCTTTCCCGAGGGTGCTAAGTGAAAGGGCCGTTGTCAGGCAGGGCTCCAGGAGGCGTGCCTGCAGGTCTTTCCTGCTTTCCACCAGCGCCTACCTCCGGGTCACTAGCTTTACCTGCAGGGGGACCTGAGGGCAAACTAGTTCCCAAAAGGGCAGGTCTTTGCACAAAGGCAAGCCTCCACCGCACGTCTGAGTGCAAAGGTGGGCACGCCGGCAGCCACGCGGCGCCGTCACCTACACTGAGCTCCGAGGGCCGGGCCCCCGCGCCACCTGTGGGGCAGGCATCTCCCTTCGCAAACTCGGCACACCTCACGTGCAGAGTAACAACCGAGCGCTCACACCTCGCAGAAAAGGAAAATGCAAACACAGCGCCCTCGCTACTGCGGGGGCCTTCGCGCCTACCGACCGCAGACCCTCACCCCGCAGGGACGGCCTGCCTACTCCGCCCGTCGCGCCGCCACTGGACACGGAAGACACGCGTGGGCATCGCAAGCACCGTTCGCGAGTTTCCTCGGAAACCGAGACGCCCCTGACGCCTTCCCACCGGGAGGCCTTGGTGCCCCGACCCGCAGAAATCCTCCCGCCGCGGCCCCGCTGCGAGAGCGTGCGGAGTCCCCAGACGGCGCGGGTCCCAACGCTGTCCCCGCGAGCGGCCCGGAGTCTCCGCCGCGGCCGTTCTCACCGTCCTCCTTGTCATCAAACACCGGCCTCCGCGCGGTGGCCGCCGACATGGACGAGCCCATCCTCTTCTTCCACTTGCTCCACGGAAACAGAGGGCGCGGCTGCGCGCGGGCATCGCCCGTGTCCCTGGCCCGGGGCTGGCCGGCGGCGGGCGGCGGCGGGGCGGGGGGCGCGTCGGGGCCGGCGGGGCGCGCGCGGCCGATGGGCGGCGAGCCGGGGGGCGCCGCGGCGCTGCTGCCCCTGCGCTCGGCGCCGCTCCTCATGGCCGGACCGGAGTGCGCGCCGCGGCCAGAGTCCGGGACATGGCCCGCCCGCCGGGCGAGGAGCAGGAGCTGGAGCGACTGGCAGCGCTCGCCTTGCGCCCCAGGCTCGGCGTTCGCGGGTCCCGGCCGCCCGGGCGGCTCCGCCGAATGCTAGCGCGCGGGGGCGGGGCCGGGGCGGGGCCGGCGGGAAGGAGTCGGGGCGGAGCGAGCGCAGGGGGCGGAGACTGGGCGGGGCCGGAGCGGGGTGCGGCGAGCGGCTACGGGTACCCGCCGCCCGCCTCAGTAGGGGCAGATGCAAAGCACGACGACGCGGCGGCAGAGACAGGAGAGAAGGAGGGGGCCCCTTTGGCCTTTGTGAACAAAGATGGCTTGCGGACTGCTGCCGCCCGACCCGGGGAAGCCTTAAACCTCATCCTGCGGCTCTGCCCTTGGAGAGACCACGCGCGGGACCCGGGATGGGGTGGCGGGAAACGGCTGTGCGGGGGCCGAGGCCGGGTCGGTGTCAGGACGCGCAGCCCCACGGTCCCGGGTCCGGCGCCGATACCCCCATGCGGCTGCACCGCCGAGGGAGGGACGGAGGTGGCGGGGCGGGGTCGGGCCCGGTGCGCGAGCCCCTCTCCGGCCGGCCGGCCCAGAGCCTGACAGCGAGCGCGCGCGCACACGCACGCACGGGTGCGCCCGGGGTCACGGCGACGCTGGGCACACGCGCCTGCGCTCTCGGGGTACCCTTGGTTGGGTCTCCAGTCCGGCCCTCAGTGTAGTCCGCCCGGCACGGTTCCCGAGCGGAAGCCCTTGGCGACGGTCCGCGCCTCAGGCCGCCCGGGGACCTTGTACAGCGTATGGGGGTGGGGGGTGTGGTCCGAGGCGCGATTTGAGCTTGATGCGCCTCCCGACATTCGATTGGCCAGGAGGGACCTCGCGGATAAAGCGCTCTGCACAGCCAACGACCCAGGAGAAGACTCTCAGTACCGCCCAGCTCCCTGCGCCTAATACTTTTTCACTGAAGAATTGTTTTGTTATGAGTTGTCTTAGACTTTTGGAAGCCTTTGCCTCCTTAGGTTCTGCCCGCAGAGCTGGCGGTTCCTTCCTACCCCAGGAAGTCCTGAAAGGGCCTTCCGCTGCCCCACCATGACAGAGGACCACCCACCCCTGCCCCGCCTTGACAGAGGACCACCCACCCGGCTTGCAGGCCAAGGCACCAGGCCCTGCGGGTCTCTCCCGCCACCGCCCGTCCCTCCGTGGACATCTTTCAGCCACCCTGGGCTCTGTCCTGCCCTCGCAGCCCCTCACCTGGCTCGCCCCCCCCCCAAGTAGTGGCACTCAGTCTTGGCTGTTCCCGCTTCCCGTCCACTGCCCGAGGTAGAACTACGCTTGTCCCCGACCCCACCTTTGAAATTCGGTGGAGCCCCTTGACCACTGTGGCCTGCTTGACCAATGAAATGCGGGCAGAGGTGAACTGTGTCATTTCTGAGCCACACTTTAGGAGCCAGTGTCCAGACTGGCCATACGTGCCCCCCTGGCTAAGAGGGAGTCCCCATCACTTGGGGACCACCTTCCAACCAGCAGTGGATGCACAGAACAAGGGAGAAATCAGCCACTGTGGGAAACCCTCGAGATTTGGGAGGTGTATTTACCGCAGCATAACCGGGCCGACTACCACCTGCCGTGCATCCAGTCTTGAGTTAAACTCCGGGGAGGCAAGTTCCCTGGGCTCTGGGCTCCCAGGCTGGGCTCAGCCTCCTTATGCTGAGCTGCAGCCGCTCTCGGAACATGGCTCCCTCCTACCATTGCCCTCACCCAGTCAGCACGTTGAAGGCACCCAGCTCAGCGCCGGCACAGAGGAGGGGCTCTGTAGCCATCCTTCCGGGGCAGCAGCGAGTGAAAGAATGTTTCTGAAGGGGGGGGCGGCGCGGGGGGCACCGAGGCAGAGTGTCACCCCAGGCAGGCTGAGAGCAAGGGGTGCAGAGTGGGCAGGAGACAGAGCAAAGGCCAGGAGCTGCCTCACCCGAGAGCAGACCAGGCTGCCGCACTCCACCGAGGGCCACTGTGAAGTTCTAGGGGCCTGGGAGGGACTTACCTGTGAACGGGGAGGGGGCAGTGAGGCCAGCAAAGTGTCCCTGTGCCCAGGGGTGCCCACAATGATCAGGAACTTCAGCAGGGTGAGGACAGGGGCTTCTCCATCCTGTGCCAGTGACAGGGGACTGTCAATGACTCAGTAACCAGATAAACGTGTCCACAACACCCAGCACATGGGAGCGCCCACACAGGATCGTGGGCAGTGCGCGATCACAGGACTGCTGCAGCTGGGGCGGTCGGCAGGGGTCCGAGCAAGTGACCTTGTGAAGACCTGGGGCCCAGGAGCTGTGATGACACTGTCCCTGAGATTGAAATGAGAGTGTGTGCGAGGGCAGAAAGCGGCCAGTGTCTCTGGCGGACGGCGAGTGCCCACTTAGGGCATGTGCAGAACAGCAGGGGTCTGATTTGTATTCAAGGCTCAAGCCCTGAAACCCAAACACAAACGTGCGTCAACCCATAATTCATCCAAAAAGCCAAGCTTCCTGAGAGGGTGCGATCGTTGGCAGAGTCTCCAGTTTTCATGTGTACTTTGTCCAATAGCATCATTCTGAAATTAACACGCTGCCTGCACCTTTGTAAATAGTCCTGTTTTTAAACTCCCTTCAGATTGCCCAATTTGAATGTGCTGTTTCCTGCTGGGAAACATACCAGAACTGGCCCCAGGAAACAGGAAACAAGCTCAAATGGGATTCCGATCCTGAGTTGCTCACTTATGTGGGAAACCATGAGTCCCCTTCCCAGCAGGAAATGGAAAACCAGGTCATCCCTGGCTGCGGTGCCATCCGACTTAGCCCTGGTGGGACATGGGACAAAGTACATGTGGAAGCAAGGACGTGGGGAGCCAGGTGCTGGGTGGCTGGGTGGCTTGGTGATGGTATTGATTCTCCGGGTCATGGGGCTGCCTGGCTTCCGATGACTCCAGAGAGCATGAATGGGGAGAGGAAAATGCTCAGTGGAGAAGAGGAGCCCCATGGCTGCTGGGAAGGAATCCTTCCTCTCTGTTGTCATGGTACCAGGACTGAAGCACAAACTCGCCGCTTAACTCCATGAGGCTCCTAGTGTGTCACCAGGGCTGCTGTGACAAAGGACCACAGACTTATGGGTGAAAACAACAGAAGTGTGTTTTCTCCCCATTCTGGAGGCCAGAAGTCGGAAATCAAGGTGTCAGCAGGGGTGGTCCCTTCTGGAGGTCCTGAGACGTCTCTCCCAGCTTCTGGCGGCTCCAGGAAGTCCTTGGCATCGCTCAGCCTGCAGAGGCATCACCTCAAGCTCTGCCTCCATCATCACATCGTCTTTCCATCTGTGTGTTCACCTTTATCAGGACATTTGTCATAGGATTTAGGACTCACCTTAACGCAGGATGACACCTTCTTGATTTCTTTAACTTAATTACCCTCTTTCCAAGTAAGGTCACATTCACAGGTTCTGGGTGGACATATCTTTTGGGGGCCACCACTAAACCCACACTACAGTCCACTGTCTGGTCCCTCCAAATCTAAGCCTATTCCATGCGCAGAATACATTCACCGCATCCCAGCATCCCCAAAATCTCACCGTTAGAGCTTCAACTCTAAGTCCAAAATCTCACCTAAATATTATCAGCTCAGAAGTCCCAAGTCCCACCATTAAATCAGGTCTGGGTGAGACTCCGGGTATAAGCTACCCTACAAAACACCTCTCGTGACCATCCCACTTCACAGATGAAGGAAAGAAGGCCTGGGAGGCAAGTAACTGCCCAAGTTCCCAGCTGGAGCGTGGGAACAGCGCTGTTGACATCCAGGAACGACCCCCAGGCTCAGGCTTGAGCAGGAATGGGTGTTAGGACTCCCCCCCGCCCCGCACCCAGTAGACAGGCAGCAGACGCTTGGTTCTGCGCCCGCCCCCACTGCAGCCCTTCTTTTGCCGTGTAGCAGGATGCAGACAAAGGGACGCATGCAAAATATAAATGTTCTGGGAACTCCCTGGTGGTCCAGTGGTTAGGACTATGAGCTTTCACTGCCGAGGGCCTGGGTTCGATCCCTGGTCAGGGAACTGAGGTCCCGCAAGCCACGCAGGGAGAAAAAAAAAAAAAAAACAACCTTAAAAAAAGTACAAATGTTCTGAAGTGTAAGAATGAAATAGCCCTTAGCGGCCACCCAACTCACCAGCAACCCCGCCCTCTGCCCCGGCCTGGACTGAGGGACCACCTGTCCTTGGACCGCCACTGCATTGGTTCCTGGGGCTCTGCTAACAAAACCTGCAGAGCAGGCAGTTAAATCACAGAAATTTATTTTCTCACGGTCTGAGGCTGGAAGTCTGACATCAAGGAGTCAGTAGGACTGGTTTCTTCTGAGCCCTCTCTCCTTGGCTTGCAGACAGTCGTCTTCTCCCTGTGTCCTCACGAGGTCATCCCTCTGTGTGTCTGTGTCCTAATTTCCTCTTCTTATAAAGACACCAGTCACACTGGATGAGGGCCACTCAATGACCCCATTTAATATTAGCCACCTCTTTAAAGACCCTATCTCCAAATAAGTCATATTCTGAGGTACTGGGGGTCAGGCATGGGATTTGAGGGACACAGTTCAGCCCATAACACCCACCAGGTGCACCCCATCTCCTGCTTCCCCCGGCTCATATTATGGGCCAACTCGTCTCTTGATTTTTGGTTTTAGAATCTTACCATTCACATTTGCGGCTTATCATTTAGTTTTGCTGGTATGAAAAGCATTTCATACTCTATGAAGTCTCCTGGAATTTGCTTTTTCTGTCAAAAGCTGTTTCTAAGATTCATTCTTGTTGTTGTGAGTAGCTATTGTTGGTTCATTTCATGGCTTTCTCTTTCTTGGCCTTTGGGGTCCTTCCCAGGTTTTGCTAAAATGAGTGAGGCTGCTGTGAATGTCTCTGCCCACGTGTCCTGATGAGACTCCAGAGGGGAACGGTGGGGGTCTCTGCACGTGGGGATCCAGCCCGACAGGAGAGCAGGCTGCTCTCCCAGATGCCCCAAGTTCCGGTGGACACCCTGACAGAAGAATGAGCTACGGGCATGAACACAGGTGTTCCCAGACTTCTTCATTTTTGCCAACTGAGCAAGGGTAAAACAGTATCTCATTTCAGATAAAACTGTATTTCCCTGCTAGCTGGTAAAGTGGAGCATCTTTTTATATCTTTATTGGCCATTTTTTTTCTCTCCTGGGAGTTGTTGGTTCATATCTCTTGCCTATTAGTCTAAATGTAACTATTGTCTTAAGCTTTTTAAAATTGAATTATAGGAGTTCTTTATGTATTCTGCATGTTAATCCTCATTGGATTATATATTGTGGATACTAATCTTTATTGGATAGGAGAATTGCCAATACCTTCTCTCATTTGGGGCTCAACTTTTAATTTTCCTTATGGTATCTTTTAGATAAACAAGAGTACTTTTAATGTAGTGAATTTATCAACATCTGTTTTTATGGTTAGCGCTTTTATATCCTGTTTAAGAAATCCTTTCTTAGCCTAAGAATAAAATAAAATTCACCCATATTTTGTTCTAAGAACGTATATAGAATAAAGTCTAGTTTCGACATACAGCATACATGCAGAAAATATTCCTCACTCCCTTGTTCGTGGAAGGGTCGTTCTGAATGGCATCACCTGCCGTGACCACAGCAGAAATCCAAAGTGAGCATTTTACAACAAGGCGGGCCTTATGTTACAATCAGTGTGAAAGTCTTCAGTGGCTCTTGTAGCTGACACTTCGGGTTGCCTGCTCAGCGACCAATCACCCCTTTCCTCACTCCTATCAGTACCTCCATTTGTTTTCCGGTATCGTGGTGGCTGTGCGATGTGTCAGTGTGTATAGGCTGAACTACTTCTCCAGAATCCTCTTTCCTGCAGGTTTCCTAACTCGGCCCCAGGAGGCACTGTGCATGAGATTTGAGGGGTTAGGGGGTGCAGTGAGGTAGCAGCTGTAATGATTTTATACTTGGACGGCCAGGGCAGGGGCCCAGGTGTGGCTGCAGCTCGCACACAATGTCCTTTCTCTGCCAGCTCACCTCACTGGTTGGGGGCAGGCGTGCAGCTAGTCTGTCTCCCCGAGTCTTTTAGCTTCTCCAACTCCTGGGCTGGGTGTGTGTGTAGTTCTGTGACCATCGGTGCCACGTGATCCATCCATCCTCGTGGGTTCCAGCTTGGGCTCGCTGGTCCCCCCTTTACCTCCACCTTCCCTTCCTGAATACCTGCCCTGCACACTTCAAGCTGCAGCATCAGGCGGAGGGCAGCAGCCTTCAGAGATTGTCCAACCAGCCTCCGCAATGGCAAAGGTCAAATCCCTTAATGACGTCATCCTCTAGTGGCTCGCCGCCTGACTGATAAGAGGTATGCAGACCCTCTACCTGAGTGCTTGAGAAGTGGGGGCGGGGGGGGGGGTCCAGACCCACAGAGAAATCCTGATTGGTCCGAGCCCTGTGGTGGTCTCATTTCCTTTCTGCTGATTGGTCTAGGTAGCCGAAGCGATTCCGGCCAGATCTCAGAGGCAGTTACTGGGGGCTTCGTTCTCCTCCCGGGTGATGGGCGTCCGAGTGACGACTGCAACCGGGACAGCCATCCTGTGACCCCCAAGAAGACGTAGGTCTGCCTACTGCAGACGGGAAGGTATAAAACGGGAAGGACTTTCAAGTTCTTGACGCCAGATGGTCAACTTGAAATGCGAGCCTTCCCGTGTGTATCCTGCGGTCCCCCGAAGAGCCCACCGGCAGGTGCCCCGCCGCCCGCTCCGCAGAGGCGCGCGCTCGCGCATCACGACACTCCGGGCCTCGGCACACATGTCCCCTTCGTCCGGAACGCTTCACCTCTGTATGTGTCACCGACTGCCCGGCAGAGGAGGTCGCGGGCGACGCGCCAGCGCTGCGGCGCTGCGGCTCCGGGCGGACCGCTGGAGTCTGGATGAGTGCCACGTGCGCAGGCGCACCAGACGCCCCGCGCGCCCCGCGACTGCGCGCCTTCCGCCCGGCTTGGCGCCTGCGGGCCTCCGTAAGGCTGGGTGTTTCCATAGCGACCGCGTGGGGCCGGCAGCTTCCGCTGCTGGACTGCCGCACTCGGCGCCCGGGTCGTGCGGGCGTCGGGTGGGCTGGCGGGCGCCGAGGGTGAGGCAGGGCTGCGGGCCCGGGGTCGGGGTCGGGGGCCCCTCGAGAGAGGCTGGGGCGCCGGGTGATGGGGGGCGAGGGGCGGGCCGGGAGCGGGGGCGCATCCCGAGAGGCTGGGGGCACCGCGGGCTTGCGGGGTGCGGAGCTGCGGGGCCTCGAGGGCGGCCCGGCGCGGTGGAGAAACCGGGGAGGGCGCCGGGACCCAGAGCCGCCTCCCCGACCCCACGGAGCCCGCTCCGCCCGCTTTTAGGCCCTGTGGTTTTGCTCTCGGTCCTGAGGCCTTCTTTCTGTTCAGAGGTTTGCGGGAGATTGAAGCCTCTCTCCCCCTAAAACACAGAAAAGGACCCCAGGGGAGGCCCAGGGTCTCCAGGGAGCGCAGGCAGCCTGCGGTGGGTTCGCCCCCCCCACTCGTTAATTGCTTGACCTTTGGGCGGTTCCTCGTGTTCCCCATCCCTAAAATGGAGGGAGGGAGAGGCACACACGTTTCCCAGGTGTTGGCTATCGAGAGGTTTTTTAACATCTTTATTGCGGTATAATTGCTTTACAATGGTGTGTTAGTTTCTGCTTTATAACAAAGTGAATCAGTTATACATATACATGTGTTCCCATATCTCTTCCCTCTTGCTGTCGAGAGTTTTGTATCAATGAGCGAAGGCTTCTGAGCCCTGAAACATTCCAGTGTTGGTTGTTATTGCCGGATAAATCGGGAATTAAACACGGACGTGTGCCTCACCGAATGAGGTTCTGGTGAAATACAGTTCTTAAACTTTGTGTCGAGCAAAACTATTGTTGAACAAGTAAAATTCAAGGTTCTAGTTTGACCGGTTCCCACCCCCAGCCTAATCTGGGTGCTAGCCAGACCCAGCGCTGATCGCTGAGTCAAAGCGGTACCCTGAGCTGTCAGGATTCTCCGTGGAGCGGAACACTAATGGAAATGCCACAGAACCGCGGGGCAAATAAGAAAGTGCGAACTTAGGAACCCCACTGCATTTAGGGAAGGGATACACTAGCTTGTGCGCTTTGAAATCTTCTGACTTGTTTTCATCCCTAAAATAGCCATTGCATTTTCCAGGAATTAAAAGTCAAATCTTGGAACTCCATGGTGCAAAGGAGGAGCAGAACATTTTCATCTGAACCTTCTTGCAGTCCAGTTTGTTTTACAGAAGTCAAGTTTATGATACTGATTATTAGAAACAATGGTCTTTGTAAGCAAACACAGATCTGCCATGAGCTAGACAGTGAGAGTGCCCGTGTACCTAGTTGTTGCTGCATCTCCCCTCCCTGTCTGCAGGTGACTCCAGACCCGGGAGGATGAGCGGTGGTCCCCGGAGGATTGCTTCCTCCTGGCTGACGGATGGAGGGAAGCAGCTCCTGCAAGGCTGCCTGTGGGGCTGCTGATCCCGGAGAGCGGCGCTGGGCAGGCTGGGAGCAAACCTGCGTCCCCCTCCAGGGAGGCTCACGAGGGTGTCGAGGGGGTCATCCTCTCTTCATCAGTTTTAGACTTGAGTCACAGTGGTCTTCACCATTTAGGAGCGATCTTTAAAGTTCTCAACCTCGGAGTGAGTGGGGCACCTCTGGGGCATGGTACGACATACGCACATAGGTATGTGCGACATAGACGTGATTGAAGGCTCTTCTTACGTGCAGTTTTCTTTCAGAGAGAAATTCGAGAATGAGATAGAGGAGGGTTAACTTGGGGTTTTGTGTGCTGCTCTGATGTCCTCTGATGTCACAGATGATGAAGACTCTGATGTCCTCTCCTGGGTTTGGGAGACGACTTGCCGAAAACACCCTTGGCCTCTTAATCAAAACACAACACCCCTAAAATAAGTGCAGTAAAAACTGTCACCCACAGCTTTGCAGATGTCACAGGCTTGACTCTACCGGTGCCTCTGGTGCCTTCACCAGGTCCGGCCCTTGCCTGCTTAAGATCTAGTGGGTCTGTCTCCTCCCGCGATTTCTAGAACAAGGTTCCATCACACAGCCTTGAGGGGAGACGGGCAGGGGCCCTCACCAGCAGTTCTGTCACTGCCCAGCAGTCACGTAATTTCCTTAAACCTCATCATGTCCTCACCTGGAAGATGGGAATGAGAATCTATTTATGGGTTATTAGGGGAATTAAATGATAAGCATATAAGGCACAGTGTCCTCAGCATGGCACACACAGCCACGCGTTGCACTGTTACCCTGTTGATTGGCGGTGTTGAGTGCTTTTACAAAAGCCGTGTGCTTAGGTTTTAAGCAGCTACTCAGTTTATTAGCCCCATTTGTGTTGTGCACCCTGTTTTTCCTGTCAGGCAAGCGCTGGTCTTGCAGTCTCTCTTCTTAGCACTGACCTCCACGAGTGACTACTGGTCATCCTCTAAGGCACCACTTTTAATGAAGCAAATGCTCTCAGCTCTGAACAAGGAACCCAACAGTGTCATGCATAAAGAAAGAAGGAGGACATTCCAGAGCCTTCTTCAGGCTTAATGAAGAAACTTTGTTTATGCTTCTCAGAAAACAGACACGTCAATATACATTTTACTACCACGGCAACAAATCACTGAGTGAGGTGACCACTCAGCGTGGTGGACTTTTAGGGGTTACGGGTGCATTTTGCAGCCATAGCAACACTCTCTGGAGCCACCATTATCACTTCCAGAGACCCTTATGATCAGGGAACACTGACCCCCATCTTCACACGGCCTCACAGAACCGAGGAGGGAGGACGGGCTCGTGTGATGCAGTCAAGCCGGCCCCTGTGGGGCGACGGCAAATGCTAGCTTGTCTCTCTGAGAGTTCCTTTTCTGGTGTTTACCAGGATCTGCGGCTTCAGCGCTGGGGCTGAGAGAGCAAGAGCCTGAAGCTGACCTGGCGGCCAGGCCAAGAGTGTCCCGGCGCGAAGGCGTCCCCACACTGTGTCCAGTCGCCACTCACTCCCCAGAGGCTGCGCCCGCCGCCAACAGCAAGCGACGGTGCCGCATCTTAGCTGCTCAGGGATTGTGTTCTCAGCATATTTGTGGAGTGTGGTTTCTAGCCGGTGTTTCTCAAGTTTCTGCCTTAAACTTGAAGGGACTTGGAAGGTGGTCTTGGCAGCAGAGTTGGGAGCTGAGAAACTGGTGGAAAAGGAGCGGCCTGCTGGCGCCACGTGCTGTGCTCCGCGGGCTTTAATAGAGCAGCGCAGACGTGACGACTGGTGCTTCCCTGCACCCCTGTGTGCCAGGCGCTGCTCACTTGCTGCACCTGGAACAGGCCAGGCCTCTGGAGCACAGAGAGTTCGGGAACTCGCTCTAGGTCACACAGCTCATAGATTTTCAAAACCTAGATTTGAACCCAGGCAGCTTGGCTTCCAGACCAGTGCCCTTAACGCCTACACTCTGCTGCCCTGGTAAATAGAGACACGTAAATACATACGTGTGTATAGTATACGTGATCATGTAAATCTATGCAGCGTGTATCAACAGCATTAGAGAAGGGATGTCTGTCACCCACAGTCCTGCCGCACTGTGACTGTAAAATCGTACTTGCACGTATCGCGGGGGGAGGGTCAGTGTGCGTGTGCCCTGTCCTCCCCCCTTCGTACTGTCCTGTCTTATTTACGATCCGACCTGAGGGCCCACCGCGTGACGTATCAGACTTCCTGACGTGATGGTTACTGGCTGTTTCTGTGCGGCCGTTGCTACCACAGAGGACGCCAGAGCTAACGCAGCGTGTGTGTTCTTTGGTTTCCTTTTCGGTGTCTCCTTGCATGAGAACCAAGGCCCGGGCGTGGCTCCTGCCCTCGTTCTCTGGGCAGCGTGGGCCCGGGAGGGAGAATAGGATTCAGATGCCCTTGGGGATGAAGTTGGATGTTAAAGGATAGTTGATGGGAGAGGTGTGATGTGTGCAGTGGTGGCGTCTGAACTGCCAGCCGGGCGAGACGCAGCGTCTCCAGGCCAGGAAGCCACTCTAGCAGCTGCGCGGTGAGGCCTGGCCTCGTTTTCCTGACACTTGTGTCTCCCGTTTAAACGATTTAAGGATAAATGTTATGGGTTTTCTTTGAACTTGGCATGTATGATTACAGTCACCAGTGGAAGCGCTTTGAGGATGTGGCATGTTTTAAATTTAGTTGTTTGACAAAAACATTCTCTCTTTCTCCCCATGGCAGCAATCGCACCGTCAGCGGAATGCCCTCTGCACGGTTCCTAAGCGCTTCTCTCAGGGGCTGCCTAACCTCACCTGGCTGCACCTCCGCTCTAATGGGATCACAGCGCTGCCTTCTGGGGTCGGCTGCCACAAGTGAGTTGCACGTTTCTTTTCCCAGGTTAGGAGGTCACCATCATCTCCTTCAAATGCCCGAGTGCCTGTTCTTTGGCTGCCTAACCACACCCCACCCCACTGAATGTCGACTGTAGAGCAGAAGCGTGTAATGGTGTTTTCAAAGCCAGCTCGGAGGTGCGGTGGCTGCAGGTACCAAATGCACCTGTACGGTTATAGTTTAGGACGCGGAGCACCGCGGAGCACGCCGGTACCACAGCGCCTCTGCTGGGTGGTCCACGCGGCTTCTGCAGCCGGTTCCACCTCTGACTCCCTCACATGAAGCTGCCTGAAGGGTCAGAAATACCGTACTGAAGAACCTAGGGGTAAGATGGGAATAAAGACACAGACCTACTAGAGCAGGGACTTGAGGATGTGGGGAGGGGGAAGGGTGAGCTGGGACAAAGTGAGAGAGTGGCATGGACATATATACACTACCAAACGTAAGGTAGATAGCTAGTGGGAAGCAGCCGCGTAGCACAGGGAGATCAGCTCGGTGCTTTGTAACCACTTGGAGGCGTGGGATAGGGAGGGTGGGAGGGAGGGAGACACAAGAGGGAAGAGATATGGGAACATATGTATATGTATAACTGATTCACTTTGTTATAAAGCAGAAACTAACACACCATTGTAGAGCAATTATACTCCAATAAAGATGTTAAAAAACAAAAACAAAAAAACCAAAACAAACAAACAAAACAAAGAAATACTGTCCATGAATCCAACCAGCGGCTTTGCTCCCAAGGGCCCGTGTGTAACTGCGCTGGTTCCTGGTAAATAATGAGTCATTCTTCCTTTCTGGGAACATCGGAAACCCCAGAGCAAGCTCTGTGCCACCCAGCCACGTTCCTGCCTCTCCGAGGCCGGGCGTCTCCCACCACTCCCACTCTAGAACTGGGGCCAAGCTGCCTACCCCCTTCACCCGCCCCTCCCAGCAGCCACAGGTCAGCCGGCGCGCCCCAGTCCTGGAGCCACATGCAGCGTGAGGCCACCCCACTCTCCTGGCCCCGTGTCTCAGTGCCCAGCCCTTCTGTGCCCCGTCTTAACCTTTAGGAAACCTCATTACGTGAATTTCAGACACGCCTTTAACATTAGTGCACGCTGGACAGGGAAAAGCACGTGCAAGGGCCATGGGGTGGCCGTGTCCTTGGGCATGGGAGGGGCAGCAGGGAGGCCATGGGTGGAACAGAGGAGGGAAGGGGCTGGAGGTGCCTGCAGAGGCAGTCGACCAGAGCTGGTAGGCGCGATCGTTAGTTTGAATTTCATCACGAAAGAGGCAGGAAGTCACAGACGGTTTGAAGGGAGGGACGGGGCTTTAAGATCACTCTGAAAGGAGGGGTGAGCGTGCCGCAGCGTGGCCAGTTAGGCTGCTGCAGCCGTCCACGCAGGAGAGCCGGGGGATTCAGGTGGGATGGACGGCGTGGGAGGAACAGAGGGGTCCAAGGGTGACCCCCTTCCTGCTAGAGTCATTGCAGCCCCTGTGAAATGGCAGAGTAGAGGCGCAGAGGCCCTTCACTTGCCTGAACTATTGCTCACTGGCTTTAAAAGTATGTTTAAAGAAGTGAGTATTTTGTCTGTGTAACAGCGAAAACCCCCGTGCGCCATCCGTGCCTTTTCAGGCTCTGCAGGGAAGCAGCTAGTTTCTGTTGACAAGTGGGTGTCTCCGGCAGGGTGGGGACACCCCCGGGAGCTGTCTTCCTGGAGCTCCCGGGCCTTCCTGGACCCACTGGGTCGGCGCCTGGTTGCCTAGAGCAGTGTCCTCAGCTCCGGCCAGCGCGTCTGCCAGCGGCAGTGTGACAGGCAGCCATGCCTTCTCTGCTTCCACCTGGTCCCCGCCAGCGCGACCCGGTGGCCCCAGGCGTCTCTGAGTGTGTGTCAGGGAGGCTTGGGGAGGCTCCGCTCTTCACGGGGAACTGGGCTGGTGTGTCGAGGGCAGTCTCATGCTTCTGGTCCATGGCTGTCTTAGCAAAATGGCACTCAGTTCTGGAGAGTAATTGCTCCTCGAAGGATAAAAACTAACTAGGGCTTGTGCTCATAAGCACTATTCTTTATTCTAAAATAAATACATGGTCTCAAATTTTGGAATTCTTTGACTTTGCCAGTCAAAGCCACCTGCTTAATGTCGTCTAAGATATAATTTTGCGTGTGATTTATAACCAGTTATATCATTAAAATTAGATCAGCTTGCTAAAGAGCTGAAACATTCATTAGAAATTTTAAGTAATTATGGGCTTATTGAAAGCCTTAAACTTTCCAAAAAGCCTAATTAAAACAATGCCAGAGGGCTTCCCTGGTGGCGCAGTGGTTGAGAGTCCGCCTGCCGATGCGGGGGACACGGGTTCCTGCCCCGATCCGGGAGGATCCCACATGCCGCGGAGCGGCTGGGCCCGTGAGCCATGGCCGCTGAGCCTGCGCGTCCGGAGCCTGCGCTGCGCAACGGGAGAGGCCACAACAGTGAGAGGCCCGCGTACTGCAAAAAACAAACAAACAAGCAAACAAAAACACAACGCCAGTGTTCACATTCTCCCGCTCTCAGTGTCTTGGATGTGTAAGCTTGCTAGCAGGGAGAGAAGGTTTACAAAGGCCCATCAGTATATGTGCTTCCTTAGGCAAGCGACCCCAGGCCAGTATATAATGTGTGGCGTTCAGTTGAAAGTCCGTGAAATGCAATAATCAGTGGTTTACTGATAGTATTTGTGAATTTATCACTTAAAAGTGTGCACAAGAATATTCTAATGTATTATTATATAAGGTGGAAAAATCCCCTGTACACTTTCAGGTTCATAATTGGCTAACATGCCCCCCCCAAAACAAACAAACAAATAGACAAACAAGTGGGCTGGAACATCCTTGGCTTTGAGAAAGGCGTGTTGGAAGGTCCAGGGTACGTGGCTGCCTGCACATCCTGTTGAAGAATCTTAGAAGAGCAAACGCCGTCCTCCTTGGCTATTTTTGTATTAGCGAAATTAAAAGGGGACTAAACCAAAACCAATACGTTGAAGTAACGATGTTTAACTAATTTGCCTTTGTGTTTACCAAGGAAAGTTTAATTCCCCAAGTTTACTTCTTAAAAACTTTAAATAATAGGAAAATCCAAGACAGTAAAGGGAAAGAGAATTGTCTGCTCCTCAGGTAATCCGATTTTCCTTTAGGGCTGCCAGTCAAAAAGTTAAACTTGGTTTAAATGAATACTTACTAGAGCTCTCAATTCTGTGTCTGTGAAACTATATTTTCTCCTTTCACATCCTGGGGACTCTGGTCAGTGTGGTGTTGAATTTTAATTTTTTCACCTTCCAAGGAAAATGAGACGCGAGACCGTCCCTCCCTCTAGCTGGAGCGTCATTTGCTGATGGGGTCTGCAGGGGGCTGTCTGCAGGACAGCTGAGGATGTGGGTACAGGTTAGCCTGCATTCCAGGCCACTCTGCTCCCCATTGGTCTCCCAGGGCTGCTCAGGGCATGGAACGTCACGCCCAGTGACAGAGAAGGCAGGCGGAGCTTCTCTGTCCCTCCCGGGGCTGTGAGGTCCTCCCTCGTGAGACCGCAGCTGTGTCTGCTGCAGGGCAGGTGTGCGGGGCGCCAGACTGTCCCTGGCGATTAAATAGTGCCTCGCCCCGAGGATTCCTCAGTCTCTCGGTGAAGCCTGGGTGGAGCAGGGCGGGAGACGGGCGTCCTGCCTCTGCCTGGACGCCCAGGAGAAGGGGCCGTCACACCCCGTGGCTGAAACACTGAATGAGCCAGGGCATCTGAAGTCTTTTTACATCCCTGAAAGCAACAGAGAAAGAGAAAATGATCATTAATAACGACGGAGCCCTGATGAAATGTGGACAAGCAAAAGCAGCCGAACAAAAGGGGCGACGTAGAGTTTAATGTGAACCATTTATCGTCCGTTGTCGTTCAGTTCGTAAAGTTTTATTGGACATCTTCTACCTGTCTGTGATACGTCTTTTGCCAAACCTTGTAAGGGATATTAATAGCTATTAAGTGACAGAAGAGATCCCTGGTCAAGTACTGGGAGAAACACCCCTTCACCATGTTTCCTGGCTTTGAGACTTCAAAGAGGCCTTAGTGTGCGAATTCTTCATCTCTAAGCAGAGCAGATACTCTGTCTCCTGGACATCCTTCCGTGACTGTTCTCAGGCAGGGCGATTGTGCCCCAGTGGACGTTGGCATCATCTGGAGATCTTGTGGTTGTCACAGCTTGGGGAGGGGGGGGCATCTAGTGGGGTGAGGCCAGGATGCCGCTAAACACCCACTGGGCACGGGACGGTCCCCCCAACAAAGAACTGCCTGGTCCCAAGTGTCCGCAGTGCTGAGGCCCAGAGCCTGACCAGATGCTGAGACGTGGAGTCTATTTGCTGGTGGGGGCAGAGCATGGGCTAAACGTCTGCATTGAAGCCGCTCCCTTAAAGAGAAGACAGGTGAAGAAATTTGATGGTCATTTGATTTTCTGCTTTTAAATTACATATTTTTTGTTTTGTTTTAAAGGCATTTGAAAACTTTGCTTTTAGAAAGAAATCCTATCAAGATGTTACCTGTGGAGCTGTATGTGCTAAAACAATAAAATAAAAGATAGTTTTAAATGCGGCCTTCTGCAGTTACCAGACCTGTAATGCAAATTCAGGCCTGACCCAGCAGGGAAGGCCAGCCGATGCTTTAAATCCCTTCCACGCCATCCTTCTGCCCCTGAGACAACACAGATCTGATCGCAAGAGCTGTTGCTGCTGTGACATGTGTCCTACATGTGAGCACAGGGTACGAGCAATGCAAACGCAGAGCCCTGTACCTGCTGCTCAAGGAAGACCGGCATCAGGCCTTTGTGGACCCAGGTGTGCTCGTGAGTCCACCTGCCCCCTCCCCCCAGGCCAGCGTGACTTTTGTTCATCCTTCACTGCTTTCCTTGAAAGCGTTACCGCTTACTATCCCTACACAATACATGTTTAAAGGGCCTTCCTTTCAAACTTTCTCTAAGTTGCATCATCCCTTGCGTATTCTTGGTGACCTGGCGTTTGGGGGCTCAGCACGATGTCTTCCAGGCTTGTCCATGTGGATGTGGACAGCTGTTGTGTGTTCATTTCTGTTCCTTCTCCAGTGAACGGTTAGCTCCATTGCCTCCTTCCTGTCTTCTGTGCTGCTGTTTTCGTGAATTTTGCTTTGATATGTGTAATGGATCCAGTAGAGACTCTTTGAACTGTCTTACTTACGTTTTCTCACACGGCCGCCCTTCTGGTGCTCTTCATCTCTTCTTGCAGTTTCGTGCTTCCATCTGGGCTGACGGTGTTGGCCTAAAGATCTGTCTTTTGTGTTATATTGAGTCTTATTATAATGAATTATTTCAGGATTTTAAAAGGTCATCTTTATTTTCCCTTCTTTTTTTTTTTTTTTTTTTTTTTTTTTTGCGGTACGTGGGCCTCTCACTGCTGTGGCCTCTCCCGTTGCGGAGCACAGGCTCTGGACGCGCAGGCTCAGCAGCCATGGCTCACGGGCCCAGCCGCTCCGCGACATGTGGGATCTTCCCAGACTGGGGCACGAACCCATGTCCCCTGCATCAGCAGGCGGACTCTCAACCACTGCGCCACCAGGGAAGCCCTTCCCTTCATTTTTGAAGGTTGTTTTAGCAGACTGTATAGGCTCCTAGACTTTAGGCATCGTGACTGCTTTAGAAATACCTTTATTGTCTTGTGGACTCCACTGTCTGTCGAAAAGTCAGCAGTCTTACTGGTTTTCCCTTAGAAGTAATACATCTTTTTTCTCTTTTTGTTTAATTTTCAGTAGTTTGTTTGGTTTTGTTTTTATAAATTTATTTATTTACTTATTACTTATTTTTGGCTGCGTTGGGTCTTCCTTGCTGCACGTGGGCTTTCTCTAGTTGTGGCGAGCGGGGGCTGCTCTTCATTGCGGTACAGTGGCTTCTCTTGTTGTGGCACGTGGGCTCTAGGCACGTGGGCTTCAGTAGTTGTGGCACCCGGGCTTAGTTGCTCCGTGGCATGTGGGATCTTCCAGGACCAGGACTCAAACCCGTGTCCCCTGCATTGGCAGGCGGATTCCTAACCACTGCATCACCAGGGAAGTCCCTGTTTACAGTTTTTGTGTTTTGCCGTTTTGCTTGACTTTAAAAACTATCTTTGCTGGCGTTCACCCTCCTTCTGTTTGGTGTCACTATGGGTCCAGTTCGCCTCTGGCTCTAAGTCGACTGTCCACAAGCAAATTGGACAAATACATTCATTTCTAGTCACTCCTTAGGATTTTTTAAAGCATATCTTTGCCCACTTTGTGAACTGTTTTTCTTTAAAAACACTGATCCCCAGCGTGTAGTGGTCAGGACTTCGCCATCCTGGACTCGCGTGTGCCGTGCCTGGTGCAGACACAGCGTGTCCTGCTCGGCTGCCCTCGGGGGTCCCTTGGGAGGAGACCTGGGCCTGGGGTCCCATGAGGCGGTTGCAGTCATGCCAGCACGTGACATCCAGGTGCTCACCTGGTTCTCCTGTTTGGATTCCACACTCTCCGAAAAATGTGAAAGAAAAGTTTTTGCTTCAGGAAACAAAGTTGTAAACCACTGACACTGAACATATTTTGTAGAATTTAATATTTTATTGTGTAATTAAAACCCATTGTCTTTCAACCCCAATTGTAGTTTCTATATGTATTTATACAAAGAGAGCTATACTGGTTCAAGTATAATAGATACATAATCGACTAGGAAAAAAAGGTAGAAAATAGCTAAATAAATTAGACTGAAAGGCTGAAAATGAATTCACTCCGTACGAGAAGGTAACTTGGACAGGACAAGGCTGTTTCAATGTGTTTAAGAACACAGGGGGCTGCTGGGTCTAGAGAGCCTGCCCCAGGGCTGAGGCCAGGCTTGGTGGGCAAGCCCCGCACCCTCACACCCTCACACCCTCAGCACAGCTCCAGGCCCAGGCCACCGGGCTGTCAGCACGTCTGTGTCCCTGCACGTCCAGGGAAAGGAGACCTTGTGAGGCCAGGTGACACCCGTCTCTGGGAAGCTGTGGCCCTAACGCCCGATGAGGGATCTGGCACAAATTGTGGATGAATACACAGTGGGCCAATTTCCTCTCACGTAACTTTACTAGAGATCAAAGTGTTTAAAAGGCAGCAAAAGCATTGCAGTAGAAAATACAGGTGTGTGGGCTGAACATCAATTAGAAGCAGATACTAGAAGGTCTGGATGGGGCAAATATCTTCACTTATATGGATTTATGTGCAGTGTGAGGGCCTGGGGCACAGGGACCAGCCCCTACCCAGCCTTCTGCGCGGGGAGCAGGCTCCAGGTTTGCACGCGTCTCAGGCGTGGACGTACAGTCTACTAAAATGGCCTTTTATTCACTGTCGATTTCCCCAGTTAAAAAGATGAGCCTAAGTGAGGCGCCACCTCCCCTGGTGGATTTATCCGCAGAGCGTGAGCCCAACGAAGAAGCCATTCATTCTCAGGAGGCAGAGGGAACCATGGTAACAGAAAAGGCAGGCTTTTTCCCACCTGTGGGAAAACTAGACCTGCGTGAGTGCAGAAGGTCCGCCGAGCCTCCGGAGGACTGGCCGAGCGAGGAGGAGATCCGGCGCTTCTGGAAGCTGAGGCAGGAGATCGTGGAGAACCAGCAAGCGGAGGTTCTGGAGCGCCAGCGCCTGCCAGCGGAGCTGCCCCCAGCCCTCACGGCGGTGCTGAGCGACAAGGAGAAGCGGCGACCCCGCCCGAGACCCGTCTTCAGGTAAAAGTTGAAAGCAAAGGTGTACTTTCTTGATCTCTGCGCGGCTGTAATATCATTTTGTGATTCTCTGTTAAGACGTCGGGTGGACGTATGTCCACGTCACCATCGTTCGTTACACGGCAGATGCCAGGCCTGGTTTAGGTTAAAGTTACCCAGAAAACAGGCTCAGAGGAAGAGGTTACACGAGAGAAAAACTCAAATCCTGTGTGTGTGTGGGGGGGTGTGGGGGTGTGCACACGTGTGTGGATGTGTGAATATACAGAGAGAACGTGACCCAGTAACATTGGGGAATACAGCTCATACGTCGGCAAGGGCGGTGATGTCACGTCCAGGGCACAGAACATGGTTAGCAGCCACTCCGGTCTGTGGCCCTGCAGATGGTGTGAACACACGCCCCGCGTGTCTGGTAAAAGTCTGTGGCGGGGCAGTGAGGAAGGGCCCGTCTGAGAAGGCTGCCATTGGGCACTATTGGAAAACAGATTAAAGAGCTTTGATCCACGTGCAAGGTGTGCACGTGTCTACTGCACTGTTGTTTCACCTGTTCTGTAGGTTTGAAAATTTTTCAAAGTAAAACCTTGTTCAAGTGTGATTACCTGGCCGTAGCCCTGGGAGGGCTGGAGGTGTGCAGCCCACAGACCCCCGAAACCAAGTTGTACCTCGTCCAAGTCAGTGCGAGCCTTTTCCCGGCATGGCACAGTTTCACCGGTCCCAGGTGTAGGTCCAGCCATGGCCTGGCCCGAGGAGCGGGGTGGAGGCCCTGATGGCCGACCCTGCCTACGTTGTGGATTCTGGGGGTGGCAACTGTCTGTGACCGTCGGGGCATCTCCAGGCAGCCAGCCCGCGGCCCTGCACTCACCCTCGGGGCCGTCACGGGGTTCAGTGCGGTGCTCGGCTGACGCCCTGGTATCATCGTAGGACAAGGACGCCCTCCTTCAAGAGCGTCCTGCCCGAGCTGGCCCCATGGCAGCAGACCCAGGGCCGCACCGGCCTGCCGGAAGAGAGTATCGGCCCAGATGGAGCAGCGCAGGAGGTGAGGTCGGGGGCAGCGGGGCGGGCTTGGCCTCGCCTGGAAGCTGCTCCTCGCGGGCCGTGTGCCCTGGGCGGCTGCAGGCCCTCAAGTTCGCCGCCCCGCCTCTGCCCTGTTTCCTCCTCTGGTCCCTTGGTCTTCCTCTACCCGTCCTCTCCTGTCAATCACCCAGCTTACAGGTCTTGTTTAAGAAAAGTGGCTTAAAAATAACGTGCCTGTCGGGGGGGTGCACTCCTGCCTCTGCCCCGCGGGGCTGTTGCTGGCTTGGTCGGCCTCGGTGCGGGGCCAGCTCGGGCCCTGTCCTCACTGTCCCCTCTGTCCCCTCTGTCCTCCAGCCCCACCAACTGCCTGTCTCCACCACGCTCTGGGCCCGCGAGGCCGGCTGGCGTGGACGGCGCCCTCCACCTTCTGGTTGTGTTCGGCCAGGGGGGGCTCCGGCGGGAGGTCAGAGAGAAGCGGGGAGGGAGGCAGGGTCCCTCTGCCCTGCCCACCGCTCCCGCTGCTGGGTGCCGGCAGCCCCTCCTTCCCTCACCCCAGGGCCCCGGGGTGGCTGCCGCCCGTCCTCCTAGCAGGGCCCCTGCTCCACCTTGCGAATAGACCCTCCTGACATCACCCGCCTGAGTGTTTTCTCTTGGGACCCTGCGGATGCAGACGGTCCTCAGGGCACGTGTTCTAATGGGCCAGCGTGGTGGTCCCGACACCAGACGTGCTTTTCAAGTCGGGTTTCATGTCCTTCAGGGAGAGGCTGGGTGACGTTAGGCCCTCAGACCTGGTCAGGGTGCACGGTGGCCCTGCCCTGGAGCTGGCATCCTGACGGCAAGGACGCAGCCATCCGACAGCGAGGCTCAGATGTGACTGCATGGCCTGGGCCCCCGGGGCCATGGTGGTCGCGGGCCACGCCCCAGAGTGTCCCTCTGCGGGAGTCCAGGCTGCAGGGCGGGAGTGGGCCCTCGCTGTGCGTCCCGACGGCCCTCTGCCCCGCATCCAGGCAGGTCCCGCTGCTGCCCGGCTGTGGAAGCTCAGCATCCCCCCCGCCACTTGCTAAGCACCTCTGTCTCCGAGGCTCAGCTGCCCCCGCGGCCACCGTCCACACCCTCTGGCTCGGGTGGGCACCTGGCTGGGGACCTCGGGAGGCCGGGCAGGACGTGCCCCTCCCCCCAGCTCGGGCTCCCCAGTGCCCAGGGTGCCACCCGCCTTCGCTGAGGGCAGCTCTTGAATCAAAGGGCGAGCAGCAGCTCTCTCCATGGTTTCTGTGCCGTGGGCCCCGAGACCACGTTCGGTGGCCTCCTTGGCAACAGCGTGGGGACCCCGTCCAGTGGCTTAGTCTCCACACAGCCCCGCGGAGCACGTCACACTTCCTGGTTACCTGTGCCCCTGAGAACGCTGCCCTGTGCCTCTTGAGGAACCTTCCAGCCCACTTCCCAAGAGGTGGCAGAGACAAAGACAGGCCCCTGCGCCCGGGAGCACTGCCCCTGATGTCACAGAGCCACAGTTCCACGCGGGGCACCGGCTTGGGTTGGGGGCTCGGGAAGCAGCCTCGCAGGCGAGGCGGGCTCTGCAGGGGTGCAGAGGGGGTGCCCGGCCCTCCCTCGGGCCTGGAGCTGGGGGAGCACGTAGCCAGATTCTGCCGACACCGATCTCCTGCCTCATCGTGGAGATAGGACAGAGGCTCTCGCAGGGCAGCGGCCAGAGCCCAGGAGGGCCCAGCTGCTGTGACCCTGGGCACCAAAGGGCCCCCGACGCGGGCAGCGGGAGAGGCCAGGGCGAGTCTGGGATGGTGGCCAGGGTCTGGGCCCACGATGGAGGGCTCTGCTGAGAGGGGAGACTGAGGGCCAGATGTGCAGGTGGGATGGGAGGGCGCTGACCATGGGACTCCGTGGAAGATCCAGCAATGGGGTCAGACAGGCAGGTGGAGACCCAGGCTGGAGACGTAGCATCCAGACCCAGAGTGCGTGGCGGGTGAAGCCCTGGCCCCGTCCCGGCCCCGTCGCCACAGCCGCAGCCTGGGCAGGGGTGGCTTCTGTTCAGCTCAGAGGCTCCCCAGCGTTGCGGTGCCTCTGTGCCCGCGTGGGCAGCGAGTCCCCTGGGCGTTGCCGTGGGCGGTTCGCGGTGCAGCGGGCGAGACGCAGCCAACAGCACAGTGACACCGCGGGTGACGGGGCTGGAGAGACAGGGCTCACGCTCTTAGGTGAGGCTCGGGCGTCTGAGAGGAAGTGGACCGGTCAGCATCCCCTGGGCCCCGTGCAGACCAGTGAATGCCTGAAGCCTTTGCTGTGGAGCTCATGGCCACGGCCCCGACCAGGCCTTCCCTGAAAAGTGTCCTGGTGCCTCACTGGGCAGGGGCTGGGCGGGGCCTGGCTTGTCCCCATCCAGGGAGCTCTGCCCACACGTGCGTTTCGGAGCCCCCAAGCTGCCCGTGTGTCCGGCCACGGGATCAGGAGTGAAGGGCTTTTGTGTGAAGCTTTAAAAGTGACAGGAGATGGGCTTCCCTGGTGGCACAGTGGTTGAGAGTCCGCCTGCTGATGCAGGGGACATGGGTTCGTGCCCTGGTCTGGAAAGATCCCACATGCCGCGGAGCGGCTGGGCCCGTGAGCCATGGCCGCTGAGCCTGCGCATCCGGAGCCTGTGCTCCGTAATGGGAGAGGCCACAACGGTGAGAGGCCCGCGTACCGCAAAAAAAAAAAAAAAAAAAGTGACAGTAGAAATCCTTGTAGGGACCTCCCTGGAGGTCCAGTGGTAAAGACTTCACCTTCCAGTGCAGGGGGTGTGGGTTTGATCCCTGGTCAGGGAGCTAAGATCCCACATACCTCGCGGCCAAAAAACCAAAACATGAAACGGAAGCAACAGTGTAACAAATTCAGTAAAGACTTTAAAACTGGTCTTTCTTTAGACCACGTCAAAGAAAATCTCAAAAGAAATCTTTGTAAGCTGCGCACGAAGCTGCTTTTAACGACAACATCCGTGTTCCGCTGTGTCCTCCAGAGACAGGCAAGCACTGCAGGAGTGGAGGGTGCTGGCCCAGGAGGATGCAGAGGAGGAGGGAGGGGCTCAGCCACCTCCCGACCCCACGGAGGAACCTGGTACGTCTGCGGGGGGCAGCCCGTTCAGCCCCGAGGGGTGGCGCGGCTGCCTGTGTCCAGGCTCACGGGTGAAGGAGGCTGCCTGCTCTGCAAAGCCTGACCGCTCACCGGCCTCTGCCACTCAGCCAGCAGCGACCTCCCCTTAGAAAGCAGGCCACCAGTGGGCCTCCCAGCACCCCGCACTGGCCCGGGCTCGTCCTCCCTGTTCCCCGGCCTCCACCAGCCACCCCTCTGCAGCCCCAGTGCCCACTCCTGGCCTCCCGGGAGCCTCCCTGTGGCACTCGGACCCCAGCCGCCCCCCCACAGCCGCCCCGCACTCCTCCTGCGTCGGCTTCAGGCCGGCTGGCCACGTGGAGGGAGCGTCACTGCCCCTCGCCCTCCTCTGGGGGAGCTGTGCTTGTGCCCTCCTGGGGACTCCCCGACCTCCTTGTTCCCAGGTCCGGTGAGAGGCTGTCTGTCCTCACCCGGAGGGCCGTCCCGAGGCCTGTCCGGTCCTCTCTGTGCTCGAGCTCCCCGAGGCGGCTCTGTCCTGGTGTCCAGGCCTCTCCTCGCTCTGCTCCCGCTCTGATCACGGCAGCCCCTCACCCCTGCTCGTGAGCCCGGCATAACGAAGTCACCCCGACCCCACCCTCGCCAGGGCCCGGAGCCTCCCTGCTGTCCCTCCTCTCTGCCCGGTGCCTTTGCACGCCGCTTCCTCTGCCCTTACCTGCTGGGCCCCCGTCTGTGTGTCTTCAGAGCAGGGGTGGGACATGAACGTCTGCCTCGACCTGCACGGGCTCCTGGGCTCCAGACACCCGCTGGCCGGACTATGCAGGCGCCCCCGTCCCACCAGACCCCTAGGCAGCCCGGCCCTGGCTTCTGGGGCCGGCCACACGCGATCATGCTGGCCTCCTGTCCTTCTGCCTGGTCCCCAGCCGCTCCTGCTTCCTGGGTGCTGATCGGGGTGGACAGAAGGGGCTCACGATGGCGGGCTCAGGGCTCCCAGGCTGGACTCGGTCCCCAGTCCAGGCCACACGCCACATGACTGCAGCGGAAGGGCGATTTCCCCTCTGCCCAGGCCCCCTCAGCCTCTTCATGGCAGCGAGGGCACCTCCTCTCCCCCCAGACCACAGAGAGGATTGTTAAGATGACCCCCAGAGACCACGGACCCCCGGGGGCAGCTGGAGCTCTGGGCAGACTGGTGCACCTTCTCCCCCCTCCCGCCTCCAGGGTGGTATTTAAGCATCATTATGACCATGGTGGCTGTCGGATGGGGAGCCACTGCAGGTCACTCGGGCTTAAATACGCGTGACACATGATGAAACGTGCCGCCTTGACCGTCGTTACATGCACAGTTCAGAGGCATTTAGGACATTCCCACTGTGGAGCCGCCACCACATCCGTCTCCAGAACCTTCTCGTCTTCCCAAACGGAAACTCTGTCCCCGTTAAACACCAAGTCCTCACCCCACTTCCCCCGGCCCCCAGCCCCGCCCTCTACTTTCTGTCTCTGTATTTGGCTCCCGTGGGGACCTCCTGTGGGTGGAATCACACGGCATTGGTCCCTTTGCGTCTGGCTCATTTCACTGAGCATAACGTCTTCAAGGTTCATCTGTATCGTAGCCTGTGTCAAAATTTCCTTCCTTTTTAAGGCTGAATGATATTCCATCGTGTGGACGGGCACATTTTCTTCTCCGTCCGTCCATCCACAAATGCGAGAGTTGCTTCTGTCACGTGGCTGCAGTGCCCATGGGCGCGGCGTTGCCGGCGCGAACTGTCTTTCGTATGTGGGTCACTCCAGCTAGAAACGACTTCTGTGATGCTGTGCAAGAAGCAGCTTATCCCGTTGTGTGTATTTTTGTATATTACAGAGAAACATGGTCACTGTGTTTTACAGCGTGGAAACTGACAAATGTCTGTATAACTGGAGTAGCACAACATCCCATAAGTTAGATAGGAAATTTAGAAGCTCTGAAACTCACAGCAGGAAATCTTTACTTCATAAAACTTAAATATTTTATATGGCCTAAAATACTATAATTAAAGTCAAAAGATAGGGGGAAATATTTGTGACGTATGTTTGTAACAGAAGATTAATATCTAAAATATAAAGAAAAACCACGAGTAGATTTTTTAAATTAAAGAATGCAGTAGAGAAACGGGCGAAGTGTAGGACAGGCAGTTCACAGGTGAGGAAGCCCCAGTGGCGGTAAATTCAGAAAAGAAGCCTGGCTGCTCGGAGCTCCGGGTGTAAACACCCACCAGCACCGCTCGTGAAGCGGCCGGCAGAACAGAGGCCTCGGGCAGCAGGCTTCTGGCCACTGCTGCTGCCAGGGCGTCAGCTGCTTGGAAATGTCTAGTAAAGTTAAAAATACTGATTTCTTGGAAGACTTCCGGTGTCCCGCCTCACAGAAATAAAGCAGTCGGATCACAGGCCTGTCGTACAAAGACGTGGGTTTGTGGAACCCACAAAAGCATCGTCTGCATGCCCACCGCATCCTCTGTCCCCCGGCCGCTCCAGGCCCTCCCGCGTTCCGGCTGCACCCGTGTGCTCTGTGGGGTCGCCCACGTCCTGCCCCCCGGAGCCTGAAAGCAGGAAGGGAAGGGAAGACTCCTCCCGCATGGGCAGGGGGCCTGAGCCTCCTGACTCATCACCCCCTTTTTAAAAAGCCTTGCGTTTTCATTTTCCACGATGCTCTAAACCCGGCAGCTGTGCCAGTGGCCTCTGGATCCATTTTATTGGCCTGAAGAATAGCCCTCGTCTGCTTGACGCTCAACATATGAAACTCGGGGTCAAGGGACTTCCCTGGCTGTCCAGTGCTTTAGACTCTGCACTTGCAGTGTAGGGGGCCCGGGTTCTATCCCTGGTCAGGGAACTAAGGTCCCACATGCCACAGAGCACGGCCAAAAAGGAAAACAAAACAAAACAAAACAAAAAACTCAGGGTCGAGCCACTCTCGGCCACTAACACGGCGCCGTCCTCCTCGCCTGCTCCGCAGGGTGCAAGGCCCTCCCTCCTCTGTACTTTGTGATAACAGTAAGATATGGCTGGGGTTTCAGTCCAAATCATATACTTTTAAAGGTTTTAAAGATAAATGTCTGACTTTAGGAAGTACACCTAGTGGCTTTAGTTCTTTTCCCTGTGTTGGAGCACTGTTGAGGAGAACCCTGATTAATGACAGCGTGTGTGCCGGCTCCCAGGCAGCCAGCAGGTAGTTTCAGTTCTGCTGCGTCTGCAGCCTGGCAGCATCGGGGGGAGCAGAGCGGAGGAAAGGTCGGACGTGGTTTCTGCTCCCCTCCCCCGCCCATCCACCGCCCTCCATCCTCCCTCCTCTCTCCCAGCCTTCCCTGGCGCTAGGTCCTTCTAAGAGTCAGACAGGTGCTGGGGTGGAGCTGACGACGCAGGCGGGACAGGTCCCGCCCTGGTAACCCGCTTAGAGGTGACCGGGCAGATAAGCCCTGCTCTGATCCCCCTCGCCTCCCCAGGACCCGCACGCGCCCTGTCCCTGCAGCAGCTGAGCTGCCCTGACCCACAGACAGACAGACAAGCACAGGTCTAAAGCGGCCTGAGGAGCGCAGGCTCGGTCTGGCTCTCAGGCTTGTCCGTTCGGGGGTGGGGGCAGCAGCGGGCAGCGCTGGTCAAGGGCCCTGGTGTGTTTCCACTCACGTCCTCATTACATGGGCGCAGGGCCCCCGGTTTCTGGCGCTGAAGGCGGGATCGTACCAGGGCCCCGGGGCAGGACGAGGCTGCCACGGGATGGCTGGGGTGGGACGTGGCAGAGGTCACAGGCCCTCAGGAAGCCCCGGGCACCCCAGCAGAGCAGTGAGGACATACCCCCAGCAGCAGGGTGTTGGGCACCCTCAGCAGCACGGGGCCTGGCGTGGAAGCCGAGGAGGTCAGGGTGCAGGAGGGCTCCAACCAGACATCCAGTTGTGGCCCAAGGAGGGAGGAGGGAAAAGGAAGGCTCTGGAAAGGCAGACCTGGTAGATAGAGAACCAGGGAAAGGGGAATCGGGTGGGAGACAGGGGCCACTTTGAAGACGTGGGTGAGCAAATCCAGATGAGACACACCAGGTCCAGCTGACCAGAAATCCAGGTGTGACGTCCGCGGGCCCTAGAAATGAGGAATTCGCTAGCATTTGTAGCGCTATTTCAACATATTTTGTGTAATGCTGCAACCTACAAGTTTTAAGGAATTTGTTGTTTTCAAAATAAATTGAGGTGGCCTGTGAATTCTTACGGAGAGTTTCCAGAACCACGACAGAACTACCCTGTCTTCCTCTGCCCCTGGACATGGCCCCTCCACCCAGTAAAACCTGTGGCGGCTGCTGGGGAGGGCAAAGAAAGCATCCTGCAGGAGGCGCTGGACGGTAGCCATCTGGAGCTCGCAGGGTCCCTGAGAGCATCGGAGCTTGCCTGGCCTTGGGCGCCGGGCATGGGGGTAGGGGGCTAGTTAGCGGGACGCACCTGAGCTCCAGCCGTGCCCGCACGCGTGCAGGAGGCCCTCCTTCGCACCCGGAGTCACAGCAGTCTTACTGTAGCAGAAAAGCCAGCACTGGGTTACTTCCTGCACGTTTTCAGTTGCTTTGTGTCAGTTTGTTGGGCCACTGATCCAAGCTGGTGAATCTGTCATTCAGGTTTTCCGACGGCGAGGCTTCTTCTGCTTTCCCCACTTTATTAGTCAGGTGTGAGCCCTCGTGTGTTAGCTTGACGTAGTGATTTAACACAGGGCCGTACGAGAGGCGTGGGGCCCCTGCAGAGTGTTTCCATCTGCTGCGCTGGCGCCCCCGGGCCGCTGAGGAGCCGTCCACCTGCCCCGTGTCCTGCGCTCTGCCCTCACCCTGCACCGCCGGCCAGCCCAGGCCAAGGGTTGGGGACCCCAGCGTGTGGGGCACGAGTGTGCTGCACCCGAAGCCGCCTTGGTGTTAGCGGCTGTGTATTCCCGGATTCCTGAAACCCTCTCGCTGCGTTTCCAGGTGGCGTCCAAGGTTCCCTTTGCCACTGACCTGATAGGTCATGAGAAAATACCGATGCATTCGCCTGGGAAACTGAAACAAAGCAAAGAGAAATAATTGCAAGCAAGTGAGGAAATGAGGTGGGTACCGGGTCTCGTTCCGTTCTGCTGGACGCGGCGCCCTCCGACCTCCCCCTGCAGATGCATCTCTCCCGCTCCCCCCACCTCAGCCCCGGCGTGCCCTGGGCCCCTCCTGCAGGTCCAGGTACACTCAGGGACAAAAAGCAGGAGAGCCGCCATGCCGCCACTTTGCAGCTCTCACTCCCGCAGTGTCCACTCGACCCCTAGATCGCCGCCCTTTCCGCCCCTCGCCCCCCCGGGACAGCGGCTGCTTAGGGTCCTGGCGAGCCCTCGTCCTCCTGTGCTGATGCTGCCCTGCCGCCGGGCGCTCTGCCCTCGGCCCCCTGCCGACCCAGAGTCCGCACCAGGAATGACCGCGGGGGCTCCGCGCTGCCCTCCCCGCCTTCCCGCCGCCCCCGTCTGCACCAGGCCCACCGCAGGGAGGCACCTCCATGGGCTCAGAGGCCAGAGCTGAAGTAAACCGGGGGGCTCGGGGTGGGGGGACCCGCCTGCCCTGGGCCCTGGCACTGCTCCCACCACGGGCACCAGCTCTGGTCTGAGGGCCTGGGGGAAGGTCATCATGCTGTGGCCTGTGGACGGCACAGGGCTCATTCCTTCTCCCTCCCCCCTGGAAATCGGGGAAACGTCATAGGTCTGCGCCTGGGGCTAACCCAGCCACGTGGGTTGGAATGTGCTCTCACGTCCTCCGGGGAACTTCCGTCGCCCGCGTGGGCCCTCAGCAAGCCACAGCAGACGACATCTACACGGACGCCCCTGCGCCGTGGACAGGATTTCCTGAGAGCTGGGCTCTGAGATGCTGGGCGGGCAGGCCCTTCACCCAGCGTCTGTCCTGCAGGCCTCAGGAGGCCGCTGTGCTGGTGGGGCGGGGTCTCGGGAGGCCCGGCCGGGGACCCACCAGGCTCTGCCGCCCTTCCCACTGAGCGCCCGACATCCCGCGGGAGGGCTCTGGGCCATACTGAGCAGACGTGTCTAAGATCCTACTTGATGCCGTGCTCTGTTCCTCTCTTTGAGGGTTTATTAAAGCTGTGTGTTTCATATGAAAACAAAGACACACCTCCTCCTTCGCGTGCAGAGCGTGCAGTGTCCTCGGTGTGCAACATCTTTCGTGAGCTGGTCTAGCAGCTGTGAGTGCAGGAGGGGGCGGTAAAGGCAGTCTGTCCGTCTGTGGGCTGGTGCCCAACCGGGGGCCGGCCGACCAGCCCCGGGACTGCTGTTTTGGCCAGAAGGAGAAAGGGAAAATTCTCCCTCCGTGTTCAGGTAGAATCCTTTCCTCGCTGCCCTTTGTTTCCCCAGTGCCTTCCGAGAGGAAAAGCGGAAACAGCACGTCCAGCAACTGCGGGAACGAAGAAGCAGATTCCGAGGGTCGGCACCTCTTGAGGAGATAGGGAGGGCCACGCAGGACTTGGAAATTTTAAGTATTTGTCAGCTCGACTTGAAAATAAGATTTGATTAAAACTCGAAGGGAACCACACGTTCTCTAAACTTGTGGAGTCTTCCCAGCATCACGGGTGGTCAGAGGATAAGGAAACATTCCCGCAAGCGTGCGCCCCCGGGTGCCGGCACCACTGGACGGACCCGCGGCTGTGGTCCTCCCGGCACGCCCACGTCTGTGTGGCAGGAAGGTTGCCACCAGCATCAGTCCGTCCATCCGTCCATCCCACAGACGTAGATAAGCACCTACTGCGTGTCTGGAGTGTCCGCCGTCACGAGAGTGACGCAGAGATGGAGGAGACACCTTCCTGCCCTGCCCAGCACATAGTCAGCCCACCCCACCCCCACCCCGCCCTCCCCGCGAGCACCCAGGCCTCCACGCATCCCCATCAGCTGCCCCCGCTGCCCGCGGGCACTCGCTCTCCCAGCCGCAGGAGCACCTGCCTGTCCTCCCAGCACCCAGGCCCCAGCTCGTGGGCCTGTTCTGAGCCGTGTGTCTCACCCCGGTGCGGTGGCCCAGAGCCCCTCTCCCGGGTCTGCTGCCCCAGGGCTAGCAGCATCGTCCGCACCGCCCGCCGAGGGCTCTGTCACTATTGTCCCCTCTCTTGGGGCCCACAGGGATGGGGGGGAAGGAACACAGGCAGGGGCTGGGGTGCTTCGTAGGGACCCCACCCTGCTCAGACTCTGCCCCTCTTCTCAGACTCTTTTCCTTCCCGGCCCTGCCTTCAGAGGAACCTTTATTCTCTCCAAATCTATCATTGACGGGAGTAACCTCATTCTTGGACACCCGAAACCCTACCTCTTAGGGCTTCTGAACAGCTGTGTCTCATCGCACTGCTTCAGATTAGAGACTCAAAAGTCTGTTTGGTGTTGGGAACACCTCTATGCTCACAGATTTCATAACCTGTATGAAATGAGTCAATTCCTTGAAAGACACCATCAGCCAAAACTCAACAGGAGAAGAAACGATCTGAATAGACTGATACTATTAATGAACTTGAATCAATAATTCATAAGCTTTCCAGTGGGTTCACTGGTGAAGTCTACCAAACATTCAAGGAAGAAATTGTGTCAACTCCCTTCCAGAGGCTAGAAGCAGAGGGAATACTTTGTAACACCCTATGAAGCCAGCATCGCCCCAGTACCAAAAGCAAGGGCATTACATGAAAGGAAAACTACAGACCAGTCTCTCTCATGAACAAAGATGCAAAAACCCTCACCAAAACACGAGCCAGTCAAATTCAACAACGTATAAAAAGAATAACGAACGACCAAGTGGAATGTACCCCAGACATGCAAGGCTGGCTCAGCGTCTGAAAGCCAGTTTACACGACGCATCACATCCACAGGCTGAAGAAGAAAAATCATAGGATTGTATCAGTAGCTGCAAAAAAAAAAAGCATTTGACAAAATCTGACACCCATTCATGATAAAAACCCTCAGCAAACTGGGAATAGAGGGGAGCTTCCTCAGCTTGTTAAAGGACATCCACAGAGACTCTGCACTAACATCATACTTAATGGTGAGAAACTAGACGCTTTCCCCCAAGGTCAGTAACAAGGCAGGGGTGTCCCCTCTCACTGTTTCTCCTCAGCATCTTTGTTCTTAGGTGGCATGATTGTCTGTGTAGAAAATCCCAAAGAATTGACCCAAAAAATTCCTGGAACTAGTAAACAATTATAACAAGCTTGCAGGATACAAGGCTAATATATAAAAGTCCATTGCTTACCATATACCAGCAATGAACAAGTGGAATTTGAAATTAAAAACAATACCATTTATATTAGCACCCCAAAAATGGTGCTAGGTATAAATCTAACAAAATGTGCACAAAATCTATATGAGGAAAAGTACAAAACTCTGATGAAGGTAACTAAAGAAGAATAAATAAATGGAGAGATGGTCCATGTTCATGGATAGGAAGACTCAGTATTGTCAAGATGTCAGTTCTTCCCAACTTGATCCATAGATTCACCTTAAACTCAGTCAAAATCCCAGCAAGTTATTCTGTGGATATTGACCAACTGATTCTAAAGTTTATATGGAGGCAAAAGACCCAAAAGAGCCAACACAATATTGAAGAAGAAGAACAAGGTCGGAGAACTGACACTACCCAACGTCGAGACTTTCTATAAAGTTACAGCAATCAAGACAGTGTGGTGTTGGTGAAAGAAGAGTCAGATAGATCAATGGCACAGAAGACAGAGCCCAGAAATGGACCCACACAAATACAGTCAACTGATCTTTGACACACGAGCAAAGGGAACAAAACAGAGCAAAGAGAGTGTTTTCAACAGCTGGTGCTGGGCCACCCGGACATCCATGTGCAGAAAAATGAATCTAGACACAGACCTTATACCCGTCACAAATATTAACTAAAAGTGGATCACTCTTACCAGACTGTGTACATTGAATATGTACAGTTTTTTATATAAATTATACCTCAATAAAGCTGTAAAAACATGGGTCACAGACCTAAATGTAAAATGCAAAAATATAAAGCTCCTAGAAGACAACATAGAAAACCTAGATGACCTTGAGTTGGTGACGCCTTTTTACATAGAACATCAAGGCATGAAAGAAAAAAATGGTAAGTTGGACTTCATTAAAATTTAAAAATTCTGTTCTGTGCAGGACACTGTCAAGAATAAGACAGCCACAGACTTGGAGGAAATAGTTGCGAGAGACATATCTGATAAACCACTGTTGTCCAAAATAAGCAAAGAACCCTTAAAGACTCAACAATAAGAAAGCAAACAACCCTATTAAATGATGGGCCACAGACCTGAACCGACACCTTGCCGGAGAAGGTACATAGATGTTAAATATGCTTATGAAAAAGTGCTGAACAAAGTACTTCATTAGGAAATGCAATTTAAAGCAACAAGGAGCTAGCACTGCACACCTGTTAGAATGGCTGTGATGCAGACACGGACCACACCAGCTGCCCATGGACTGAGGAGCAGCAGGGACTCTCACTCACCACCGGTGGGAACACAGAGCAGTGCAGCCACCTTGGAGACAGCGTGACGGTTTCTTACAAAATTAAGTGTACTCTTATCATACAGTCCAGCAGTTGTGCTCCTTAGTATTTACCCACAGGAGTTGAAAACTTATGTCCACACAGAAACCTGCACACAAATGTTTGTAGCAGCTTCATTCATAACTGCCAAAACTTGGAAACAACCAAGATGTCCTTCTGTAGGGGAACGGGCTAATGAACTGTGGTCCATCCAGACACTGGAATATTACTCGGTGTGCAAAATGAGCTAAGAGGCCATGAAAGACAGGGAGACACTTCAAATGCTTATTACAAGGTGAAAGAAGCATTGTGTGAGGCTTCTGAAGACGCGGCCTACGGTATGATTCCAACTCTGTGACACTCTGGGAAAGGCAGAACTATGGAGACAGTAAAGAGACCAGGTTGCCAGGGGTCGGGGGGAGGGAGGGGTGAACGGGGAGCACGGCGATGCTAGGGCAGTGGGGCTGCTCTGTGTGACACTGTGAGGATGGATACGTGTCACTGTGCGTTTGTGCAAAGCCACGGAATGACAACACTAGGAGTGAACCCTAAGGCCAGCTGTGGGCTTGGGTGGTGACGCGTCAGCCTGGGCTCATCAGCTGTAGCAAACGTCCCCTCTGGCGGGGGGTGAAAACTACAGAAATAAAGTCCCGGGTGAAGTGTGCGTGCCCGAGAGCCACGCACACGGTTCACAAGACAGTCTCGACAGCGTTTGATGCACCACCGGTGGGAGAAGGTGGGCCCCTCGGCCAGGAGCTCACATCAGGTTGGAAGGCCAGGAGGCCTGCATCTGGTGAGGGCCAGCTGATGCCCGGCAGGCTCTCCCTCCAGGTGCGCGTGGCCCCTTTTCTCGTGGGTTAGTCTCCAGTCTGCCCTGCGGCCCCGCTGGACAACAGGAGAGGAGCAAAGTGAGGCAGCTCCTCAGCACGAAGGAAAGGGAGAGGAGAGGCCAGCTCCTCCCATAATCACGAACAGAGCACGGGCCGCCCGCTAGAGGCCACGTTTCCCAACACCCCTTGCAGCGTATGCGACGGCCTGTGATTACGGTCGGGCCAGCAGGGCAGGAATAGACGTAGATGTGTGTATGAACTTCCTGAGCTTGTCCTCCCCTCCCCCTGCTGGAATGCACAGGCGATGGTGGGAGCTGGGGCAGCCATCCCAGACCCTGAGGTTGAGAGTGTGGAGTGAGGGGCAGAGTAACGTCCCCATGCTGACAGCAGCCCTCAGATAAACCGCCGCACCTGGTTCAGCCTCCCCATCTGGGCCTTTGTTCCAGCCGCTGAGCCTGTAACCTAACCATTCACAGGCCAGCTTGCTTCTGGAGGAAGAAAGCCACCTGCTGGTGTGACATGAGGGCCTCTGAGAGGGAGGCTGGCAAGAAGCGAGATGGCTGGCTCCACGGGGCCCACTGACTCAGGACTGGAGAGGCTGAGGGTGGAAGGTCCGCAGCACCCTCGCCACCCTGCTCAGCTCCCCTGTCCACCCAGCAGGACGCGTGGGGGATGGACTCTCAGAGGTTGAACAAGGAGGTCTGGGCCCGTGGGCCCTCCCGCGGAAGGGGGGGCACCACCCGATGCCTTCCTGAGCGTGGGAGCCACGAGGATCAGGCCGGACGCCTGCTCCCCGCCTTGAGAGCGGGAAGGGGCCCCTGAAGAAAACTGGTGGAGACAAGTGCCCTCAGAGCCCTGGCTCGTGGGCCCCCCTGCCCCCATCCTGACTGACCAGCAGGGCCGCGTCCCAGTGGGTACGGCATTTCAGTATCTACTCCTTGAGTGGGTGGGAGCCGGGACGCTGGGCGCTCAAGGGAGGGACCAAAACGGCCGACTGGAAACGCGCAGACGAATTGAAGTCCTCTGGGCAGTGATGGAAACCAGCTGCTACAAGAGTGGGCACTCAGGTTTCTGAGAACTCGGAGTTAAGTGAAAAGTACAGCCAGAATCGCTAAAAGTTAAAAAGCCTGAATCACCAGATGAGGTCGAGCAAATCCCCCAAGAAGCGGAACAAAGACAAAAGGAGGGATGGAAAGCAGAGATGAGTCAGACCCTAGGGTCGACCGGAGAGGCCTGACCTCCGAGATGCTCTGGAAACTCACGGGAAAACCCAGGGAGGTTCAGGAAGCAGGCTGTTTCCAGGCTGCCGGGCGGCCATGGGCCCAGACCATCCCAAACAGGCTCTGAGGTCCTGGAGCCCCCAGGGAGGGACAGGGCACATGTAGAGACTGGGCCAGGCACCACGCGGGGACTCGGGGACGTTCCTTCCCTTCCCTCTGGAGCTGGAAGAGCGGGCGTGTCCTCCCAAGACGGGGAAGAGACCCTGGGGGAGGAGCCCGGCCCGAGGGTCTGCAGGGGAGCCAGGCTGCTTGGATGACCCCAGGACAGGACGGGCCTGGGGAACTAAGTGGATGTTTTTAAAGGAGCAGTCAGCTCACAGAGTACACATCTCTGCCGGAAGGAAACCGGAAGCAGTGGGTACTCAGTGGACGGCAGCAAAGGTTCCCCTGGGCCTCACGACACAAGCTCTGGGCCTCACGACACAAGCTCTGGGTGTTAGTTTAACCCAAGATTGTGGTAGATCCATCTTAGGGGACGAGGCGGCGTAGGGGTCTCGGGGGGCCTGGGCTGGAGGTGGGGGTCCAGGCTATGCCCCAGGGAGACAGAGCTGAGGGGGCGGCGAGGGGAGGGAGGGGAGCGTGGAGGACACGGCCCCCCGGGGGTGGGGAGGCCCCGCGCAGACACACCTGCCCTCAGACGCGGGAGGACCCGCTCCTTTTGCTCTGGCCGCCTGGTCCCCTGCGTTCTCCATCTCACCGTCTTCTGGCCCAGCTGGTGGATCGGGGTGAGCAGAGGGGGTGAGGCGTGCTGGGGGGGCTCCCCCTCGGGAGGGCGGCTCTGGGCCCAGGGGAGAGGTCCCACCCGTCACCCGGCGCCCTCCCCAGCCCCGTGGCCAGGCTAACCTGACCCCTTCCTTTCTCCCCAAGACCAGGAGGCTGCAGGATGAAGTAATGAAACTAGAACTGAGGTCGACCTTGAACAGAAACCATCAAGGTACAGCTCTCCCCGGAGGCCTTTCGCTCGGCCCGACTTTGTTGCAGCCTCAGAATCTATTTTTTAACACGAACTATTAAGAACCTGCAAACGTTTACAGATGCTAATGACAGAGCATCACTGGTACAGACTGAGCATCTTCTCACCTGGAAAACAGGCCGGCAGCTCGCTGCCTCCCCAGGGGTCGCCCCTGTGCAGGGCGTGAGGTTAACGGGTCCCCATCTGCGCTGCGTATTCTGAGGCTGCAGGAGGTCTGAGCTGCATTAAGAGAATACGGTGACGGCCGCGTGGCGTCCGTTTGCAGCCCGTCGGCTGGCAGAACGTGGTGTCGGCACCTGTGCCCCCCCGACCCTGCTCACAGCGGGGATCAAGCTTTCACGACTGACTAAAGTGGGGCCCGAGGTCCGTGGGGCCGTCTTTGCTGGGGAGGCAGGAGTGCCCTCCTCCCGCCCGGCGGCGCTGCTCCCCTCCCTGGGCGCTGCCCCTCCCCTGGCCCTGCAGCACCGCCGGGCCCCGTCCCAGGCCCCCGGGCAGTCACCCAGCGTCGGCGCGACTTAGTCTCTTGTGCCGAACGTCTGATTAGATGTGAAATAAGGGCTTGATCTTGAAAAGACCTTTGATTCGATTTCTTTAACAGATGTAGGATAACTCAGATTTTCTATTTCTTTTTGTGTCAACTTCTTTGGTAGACATGTTTTTCCATGAGTTTTTCCATTTCATCCAAGTTGTCAGGTTCATCAGCATAAACTTCTTCATAATATCCTCATATTTTCTCAGTCACTGAGGACCTGTAACAATGTCCCCTTTCTCGTTACTGATGTTGCCCCGTTTTCCTTAATCTTGCTCGGGATTCGTCACTTCTGTTAATCTTTTCGAACAACCACGGTTGGCTTTGTCGAGTTTCTATCGTGTTTTCTGTATCATTGATTCCTGTTCTTCCCCTTCTTTTCTGTTTTCTTTGGGTTTAATCAGTGCTTAGAGGGAACTTCACCACTTTCAAATGTATATGTCACAAAGGAAGAGACAGGTAAAATCCATACCCTGGGCTCCCAACTCAAGAAGCTAGAAGGTGTGTTAGCTACCTGTTGCTGCGTTAACAAGTTACTCCAGAACAAAGCAGCTGGAGGAGTAGATAAATAGCAATAAAGAATTATAAATAATTATATTATGTATTATTATATATGACTATATTAACATGGCGTAATAATAATAAGTGTTTGTTGTCTCTCCCAGCTTGTGAGCGTCAGGGTAGAGGGAGCGGCTCGGCCGGCACTTCTGGCTCAGTCGGGCCACGGGTCGGGCCGCGCTGCCGGAAGGCTCACTGGGCTGGGCGTCTGGTTCCCTGTGAGTCCGGTCCTGGGAAATGTGTGAAGACCTGCTTCACGGCTGCCGTACGACTTCCTCTGGGAAATGTTCCGTGCGACTGGACGAGAATCTACTTGGACGTAGTGCTGTTGGATGTAGCGCTGTTGGACGTCGCGCTGTTGGACGTAGCGCTGTTGGATGTCGCGCTGTTGGACGTAGCGCTGTTGGACGTCGCGCTGTTGGACGTCGCGCTGTTGGACGTAGCGCTGTTGGACGTAGCGCTGTTGGACGTCGCGCTGTTGGACGTCGCGCTGTGTGTCCATCAGGCGGATTGACGGTGTTGGTCAGATCTCCCGCATCCTCCAGGTTGGTTCATCTTGTCCTGTCGGCTGGATGCCATTTCCAGCCACGGTGTGGCCTCACGTGTGTCTCGCTTTAGCCGTGTCAGCTGCTGCCGTATGTGGTTCCAAACTATGTTATTAGATGCCTGCACATTTAGGGTTGCTGTGCCTTCCTGTTGAATTAGCCTTTCCGTCAACAGGAAATACTTCTCTTTATCCCGTGTTCCATACTTCTTGCCTTTGAGGTCTGTTTTGTCTGATGTTAATATGGGCATTTATACCACCCCTGCTCCAGTGAGCGTTTACCAATACGTCTTCCATCCTTTTACTTCAATCTTTCTGGGTTTTTATGTGTAAAGTACGTCTTATGTAAATATCATATACTTGCGTCTTCCTTCCTTTCTCTAGCCTGACGATCTTTGTCTTTTAATTAGAGGGTTTAGTCCCCTTACATTCATATGGTTGATTTTAAGTCTCCCCTCTTGCTATTTGTTTTATGAGTCTCATGTTCTTTTATTCTTCCTTTGCTGTTCTCTGATAAAGTAAGCAAATTTTTTAAAAATTTTAAATTATTTTTAAAATTTTACCCGGGGCAGTGGAGAGGGAAGGGAAGGAAACGTGCAGGGTCAGGGGATGCAGGGAGGAAAATACACGTCTAATTTTCCAAAATTAACAGAGGAGGTAAAAGGATCAGAATGCAGAGCACAGGGGACTTCAGGTGAACAGGGTGAAAACGGAGTGAACAGCAAGCCAGCAAAACAAACAAATACAAAGATGGAAGGAATGAAATCAAGTGTATCAGCCGCCACGTTGAACTTGCTAATACTAAATTGTTCTACTGGCTTTTTAAAGAAATACATAATGCAACAATCTTTGACTTTTACCCATACACTGTTTCTAAGATTCATTCTTAGAGCAGAGCAATGTTTTTAAAATGTTGGAACGAGGGGAGTTTGACTTCCAGGTGGGACTAGGGGATCTGCTCCTGGGGCAGCTGGGAGACCCCAAGGCAGAGATCACAGAGGCCGCCAGCCGCCAGCAGCGCGGGGCCGGCTCGTGGTCTGTTGAAGAGCAAGCGTGTGGTGGCTCTCGGCTCGGGCTGCCGGGCTCTGTGGGCTGGTTCTCTCCCCGCTGTGGTCTGTGCCCTCCGGTGCCTGCGGCACCTCCGCGTGGCCTCTGTGGCAGGTGCTTTGCCCTCTCCCACGGCCACCCGGGGCCCCGCAGGTGCAGAGCAGGGGTCCCCATGCCTTGCGGAGGCTTGGGCCGTGAACCAGCACAGCACGCTTCCTCCGTGTGCCCTGCGTGGGCTCGATCGCAGGGCCGCCCAAACTCACCAAGCAGCGGGCCGCACCCCCCGCCCCTCGGCTATGCCGAGACCCTGTGCTCCCTTCTGCTCCTGTGGGTGTCCCCCCAGGAGGGGCCGGTACGAGAGGGCCTCTGCGTGGCGTGTCAGTGCCGCGTCCCCAGCTGGGCTGATGTCCACGTAGCCGCCCAGATGTCCAGACGGGCCCCGTGGCTCTGCGCCGTTTCTGCTTTGCCTCGAGGTCTCTGTTCGGGTTCCCGGTTGTTGGGTTCTCCCTGCCTCACACCTGCTCTGCTCATGTGGAGAAGGTGGTCACGTCCCCTCCGAGCCCATCCTCCGCCCTGGGCGGGCAGTGGCCGTGGGGGCCGCCTCTGGAGTGGACACCAGTGTGCCAAGTGGACTTCCAGCCTCCACTCGCCAGAGGCAGAGCCCGTGTCCACGGGTCCCGTGTCTGTCCGTCTTCACGGGGGGCCCCATCACCAGCCCTGCCCGGAAGCCAGGGACCCCCGCCCGGCTGGCGGGTGCCGGTCTCCCCAGATCAAGACTGGCGTTTGCTTCTCTTCCTGGAAGGCTTGCGCGCCTTCTCCTGTCCCCTTCTGTCTCCGGAGCCCTTGCTGCTCACTGGGCAGCTCTCCCGACTCCGTCCCCAGCTGAGATTTCCTTCTTCATGCTCGCTGCTTAGAGACGTTTCTTCCTGAAATATCTGCGTTTATCCTCTGCATCTCAGCGTGACTGTCCTCCCCGTGAGCTCCCTGACGGAAATTCCACGTTCATTCTCTGCATCTCAGCGTGGCTGTCCTCCCCATGAGCTCCCTGACGGAAATTCCGCTGGGAGAGTGTTCACTTTTCAGCTCTGAAAGTCTGGTGGAGGGCACTGGGCTCGGGCCCCTCCTCTTGTGGTCTCACTGGCACGGGCTCCCTGAGTCGGTCAGTCTCCTGGGATGCTGGCCCCCTGAGACCGGGTCAGGTCGGGGCCTGGTGCTCTGGGTCCAGGCCCTCCTGCACCAGCTGCTGCCGCCCCCGCCACGCTTCCCAGCACTTCCCGGCCTCAGGTGTGGGCTCCGGCAGCCTTCTCAGCTCCTCTGGGGCTCTTGGTTGGAGAGAGGCAGGGTTGGACCAGGCCCCCAGATCCCAGCCTGGTGTCCCCAACACCGATTTCTCACCCGGGGGGTCCTGGGGAACCCAAAGCCCGCTGTCCCTGGAGGTCAGCCCCCGTCTGAGGGTGGGAGCCCAGGGCGGAAGCCACCTCCCTCGGACCCCCTTCCCTTCCTCAAGCCGTTCATCTGTTATTTATTCACTGCTGCTCCCGCCAACGGGCTGTTGGGTGACGTCCTCACCCTACACGACCCGATTCCGGCGCGATCACTCACTGCACTTGTTCTGAGCTTGGTCGGGAGACCCACCTGGACCCCTGCTCAGAAGGCGCTTGGGCCGCCGGTGGGGGGTGGCCCTGCTCCCCCAATGGATTCAGAGTATGTGGGGTGGGGGCCTGCTCTGTCCTGGGTGGAATTGGGGTGTCCGGGGGGGGACGGCCTCCGTCCCCGTTACGGGTCACCTGTCTCCACTCCATGTCCCCTCTCCTGCTTTGTCCTCTCCTTCCTTAACTGCTAAGTCATCCCTGCCATGCCTGACTGCCCACATGGGTGCTCCTGGGGCCTCTCTGCTGCCAGACAGCCTTGGGCGGGGGGAGGGAGGAAGAGCCGCCCCCCTGCCCCCAGGTAAAGGCCGAAACCCTGGGTGGCAGGGCCTGCGCTGCGAGGGCGGGGGCCCGGAGATGCGTGGACCGCAGGCGATAATGGTGGGCGCCCTGCCCAGGACCTGCTTCTGGGAGTCAGCAGCCCGGCGGCCTCATGCTGTGAGCCATGTTCGCCTGCAGATGGCGCCTTGGCCAGGACGCAGCCTGGGCACACAGCCCCGCAGGGCCCAGCAGCCGACCTGCCGCCGGCCAGGGTGCGGCCACAGCCCCACAGGGCGTCCTCCCACTCCCACCAGACCCCTGCGTCCTGACTGGTACCTGGTCCATGAGCTTGGATTCCTGAGTCCTGGGCCCAAAACGAGTATCAGGACAGGAGGGTCCGGCCCTGTCAGTGGCTACGGCCCCATCCCTTCCTGCAAGCTGCCTGTGGACGGTCAAGCCCATGGCGGCACCATCCGATCTCCACGCACCAGCCACCAGCCAGCCCAGGGGAGTGACCCCTATGGCCTGTCCACGTCTCAGAAGGATGTAGCGCAGAGGTGTGGCTGGGACATGGGCCCTGGGCCCTGTCTGTGGAGGTGGAGTCCCAGGTGACCGCAGGTGGTCCTGAGGTGGGGTGCGCACCCCACATGGACACATATCCTGGCCCGGGGATGCCTTGCCTGTTGGCGGGGGCGGGGGGCCCTCTTGCTGGGCTGAAGGGGGGTAGCGGCGTGTCCTCAGGCACCGGCAGTGCGTCACCCCCTCTGCCCCCTCGGTGCCTGTGCCATCCCCGTGGGGCAGGGAGCCCAGTGCTCAGGAGGGAAGGAGCAGACCTCGCGGGGCTCAGGGCTGCGTGTCGCCACGTGTCTCCAGCCTGCGTGTCCCAGTGCAGTGTTCTCTTCGGGCCAAGACTGCTGACGGTGGGCTCCTGGCAGCCCGAGGCACAAGGAGAGCAGGGTTCAGAGGAGAAGCTCCCGCCCCAGCACACAACCATCAGCCTCCATTTCTTGCCGGGGTGGGGTGGGGCGGCGACAAGCAAGTAGCCAGCGACTCTGGGCCTTTCCAAACCCTGGGGGTAAAGAGCCGCCCCGCCCCAGCCCTGGGCTCCCTGTGCCCCCAGCCCTGGGCTGGGCTAGGGTCGGGGGGCCTGGGGCACTGAATCCTCCAGGCCTCAGGTGCCACTTGGGCAAGGACACAGGAGGGCACAGGTTATGGGGTGGGTGGGGTTATGGGAAAGCCCTCTAGGAGGCACCAGACCCCCTACCAGGGCTGTTCGGCATCTCCACTGGCCCAGGCTCAATACCAGTGGGGGGCAGGTGCTGCACGGAAGACGGCCCAGCTGCAGGGGAGGTCTGTGCTGCTGGTGGTGGTGACGGGCGTGGTGGTGGTGGTGGTGGTGGTGACGGGCATGGTGGTGATGATGATGGTGGTGGTGGTGGTGGTGACAGTGGCAGTGGGGAAGAGGATGAGAGCAGCACATTCTTACAGACTCATTACCCGGAGCTTAGTGAAATCAACGCCCTCATCCGGGCCCTGCTCTCCTCCCTCCCAGCAACGGCCGGCCGAGCTGCCACGAGGTGGCCTGGGCCGAGCACCAGGGCCCACCCCGGCTCTCACATCCTTGCGCTCTGGGCACTGGCTCTGGAGAGACCGTGGTTTCTGACCCATGGCTCTGGCCTGCGGTTCCCCTGTGACCAGGCACTCTCGGTTCCATCTCAGAAGCACCTGGCTTTGGGAGAGCTGGCCTGAGCTGCAAGAGACGCCCCTGCCAGGCCGCCGAGGGGAGCTCCAGGCAAGGAAGTGGAGCAGCCCCGGAGGGGGTGGGGGGAGGACACCAGCCACGCGGCCGGGCAAACCCAGAACAGGCTGGTGACGGTGACAGCGTTCCTTCCGGTCACAGGGAGGCCTCTGGGAGTCTCCCACCTCATGGGAGAGACAGAGGGTGACAAAGGCAAAATTACTTCCCGCGGTGCCGGGCAGGGCTCACGGGCTCTCCCGTGGGTGAAGGCAATAGGAGGGACGCTGAGCTGGGGTGTGGACGGGTCACCCTGAGAGACTGGGGGGCCGGCAGGGAGTCAGGGAGTGAGGGCCAGGCTGCCGCGGGGTGAGTCCCGGGGCTCCTCCAAGAACCAGCACAGGACCTCTGGGGGTCACAGAGCAGCCGCTGCCCGGAGCACCTCTGCTGCCCTCCTGCCGGCTCGTGGCCACCCGACTCCACCCTAGTGAGGCGCTGACGGCCTCCTGTCCCCCTGCATGCCACCACCCTGCCCGTCTGGCCAGACTAGCCGCCACGGTCACCCTGCCAGCACCCCGGGCAGGCCAGGCCGAGGGCCGGGTACCGCGCAGGCCCCGCAGCGGCTGTGTGCCTGCAGCCAGGGAACGGAGGCTTTAGGGCCAAAGTCCGGACACCTAGGGAGAGGCTCCCGGCCCAGTTCTCCCTCAGTCGGGGGGCAGCTCTCAGTGGGCAGCTGCCGGGGCCCTGCCTGTCTGGGGCTGTTCTCTCCAGGATCTGCCGGCCTCGCTGACCCGCCGGCACAGGGCTGGCCCCGGAGGGGGCCTGGAGGAGGGAACACCAGCTCAGGAAGGAGGCGGCGGCATGTGGGGGTCAGGACCCGGGATCCCTGGGCTGATTAGGCCCCTCTGAAGGAATCTGCATTTTAGTCTGGTGTCTGGAAGTTCCCCGGGCCTTCCAGAAATCAGAAAGGAAGCGGGGAAGCCCGCAGGGAGCAAGTGGGTGGGGCTGGGCTGGGAGTGGGCAGGTCTGCCTGGTCAGGTCCTGAACAGACACCCTTTGAGATGCAAACAACCTCCAGTCAGCTGACTCTTCTCTCAATACCCTCCCTCCTGGAGAAAGGGCTTTAAAAATGGCTTCCGTGCTCACTTAGGAAGTACCAGGCACGGGGCAGGTTGGGGCGCAGGCGGAGAGAAGGCAGCGCGGGCCGCCCTTCTCCCTAGCGCTCTCCCCTCTCAGCTCGGTGCCGCTGCCCCCACCGTGGGAGCTGCAGGGTGGTCCTCGGGGCCCCAACCCCGCCCACAGCACACACCCACCGCTGCATCCCCGCCCCCGCAAGCCCAGCGTGTCCTCAGGTGTATCTGTCCGCCCACGGCAAACCGCTGCTGATACCTGGGAGTTCCCCGGAAGCCCCCTTCCTCACCTCAACCCCGGCACCTCTCGGAGGGCCCCCTTCTGTGCACTCCCACACCCACCTCTCCAGCCCCGCCAACAAGCCGCCACACTTGTGCTGCCCAAGCGGCCTCGTGGGGCCCCTTCTCCCTCTGGTGGACGCCTGCTGGCCCAAGCATCGCGGCCCCGGGCCCTCTTTCTGGCCATCCCCGTCTGCACACAGTGCCCCGTGCACACAATGACACGGCCCACGCGTAGTGCCCCCACCAGCTCCGAGATGACCCGAATGCCCGCTCCCCGGTGCTGTGTGTCCCCAGTGCCCAGGAAGGGCGACGCCCAGCAGGCATCCCCGGCACGCTGGCGCCTGTGCTGAGCGGGTGGGCAGCCTCTGGCCAGTCCCCCTCCCAGTGCCTGCAGGGGTCCCTGTTGCCTGGCCTTTCTGCTCCAAAGTCAGCCCCGCCCAGCTCTGGAGAGAGGAGGCTGCAAAAGGCCTGGGGTGCAGACTGCAGTCAGGCCCCCTGGGGTCCGGCAGTCACAGGGAGGGAGCGGCTGGGCTGACCCTGGAGAGGTGTCAGGTGTCCGAGGCCTCCTGGTGGGGTCCCTCTCTCCGCTGGGGAGGTCGGGTGTCTGCTGGAACCCAGGCCTTGCAGGCGACAGGCTCTCGCTCTGCTCTCAGGCCTCCCCGGGGGCTGCTTGGGGCCGGACTCTGGCTCATGGGGCCTTGATCCCCAGCCCCGTACAATGCTGGGCGGTGGAGCCCTGCGAGGTCTCCGCGGGCGCCTGGCTCCGCCTGGGCTCCTCTCAGCCGGCTCCCCGCGCCGCGCGGCCGCCGGAGGGCGAGGCCGAGCGGCGCCGCGGCGGCCCCACTGTCCGCGGCGGCGCCGGGGGTGGCGGCCCCGGCGCAGGTCCGAGCCGGGCGGGCCCTGGACGGCTCGGAGGGGCGGGGCCGGCCGGTGGCGGCGGACGGGTAGTCAGGACAACCGACCGCCTGCTGGTCTCCGGTGCCCAGCCGAGCGCAGAGAGCCCGGCTCAGGGGACCCGGCCGGGACGCGCTCGGGGCAAGGTCACTGCAACAGTGACCTGGGGGCGGCCCGCGGGGTCCCGAGCCGCGAGCGGGACGCGCGAGTACTCAGGAAAGTCGAGAGCTGGTACTGGGCTGAAGGCGCGTGGGAGCGGGGCCCGGGCGGGGGTCCGGCGTCTGCTTGTCCCCTCCACCTCCCACTCCCCCCATCAGCGGCCCGGCTGCGTGCGCCGGGGAGCCCCAGTCTCGCTCGGGGAAGGGAATCCTTTCCATTGTGAACTGGCCGCGTGGCACCCTGGCCCTTCCGGCCGCACTAGGGGTCGCACGGAACCCAACGTTTCCCCGGCTCCCCGGGGTCACGCGACCTACACTTGTGGACTGATCACCCTCCCTAACCCCGCTGCGGGTAGCCCGGAGCCGAGTGCGTGCCCTCTCGTCACCCAGCGAGGCGCCGAGCACACGGGGGGGTCGTCAAGTGCCCCACGGGGGTCGTCAAGTGCCTCCCCCAGGCGGCGAGGTCGAGACTGGGCCGCTGCGGCGGGCCCGCCGGTGTCCCCTCGGCGCCCCGCGTCTCCGCGGCCCGACCCCGCTGGGCTTCCTGCTCGCGCCGCCGGGACTTCCTCCCCGCAGTGCCCGGGTGGCCACCCGGGCGCCAGACCCGGAGGCGGGGAACCCGGGGACACGGGCAGGGCGGGGGGGGGGCTGGGGCGAGGAGAGGGGAAGACACCCTGGAGCCGGGAGGGGCAGGCGCCCCGGGTGGACCCCCGGCTGGAGAGGAGGGGGTCCTTGGACCCGGGGCCGGGGCAGTTCTCCAGGCTCCGGCTCTCAGGTCCTCTCCGCGGGCGCTCGCGGCCAGCGTCGCCGGGGGTGGAGCGCGGCCCTGCTCCATCCTGCCCCATCCTGACCGTTCGGTGGCGCTCCGCAGTGCGTCTCCACGCCGAGTGTGGAGGCCGCACGGCCCGGCGCGCGTCTGTGGGCGCGGGTGCCCCGCGCGCCCCTCCCGGCGCCCCCGGCCCGCTCGCGGAGGCCGCCCCGAGCGGAGCTTTGTGACGTCAGGCGGCCGGCGGGCCGCGTCACGCGCGGGGCTGACCCGGCGCGGGGCGGGGGCCGGGCCGGGACGCGGAGCATGGAGCCGCGGGCCGGCTGCCGGCTGCCCGTGCGGGTGGAGCAGGTCGTCAACGGCGCGCTGCTGGTCACCGTGAGCTGCGGCGAGCGCAGCTTCGCCGGGATCCTGCTGGATTGCACGAAAAAGTGAGCGGGGGCGGGGGCGCGGGCCCCGGGACGCCCCCGGAATCCCCTCGGGACAACCCCCACCCCGCGCGCGCGCTGGCCCAGGGCCGGGGCTGCTCCGGGGCGGGGCAGCGTGGCGCCGGCGCCCGCTTTCGGTTTCTCCAGCCCCGGGTTCGGGGTGCGCGAGCGCGGCTGCCACTCGGGGGGGAAAAGTGGTTCTCAAAGTCGTCGCGACTTTTCGGGCAGGGGACGGCGCAGCCGGGCGGGAACAGCGGTGGGCGCCGAGCCGGAGCCTGGGCGCGGCGCGTGGAGCCCGAGACCCCGCGCCCACTGCCGCGCCGCCCGGCTCCGAACTCCGCACGTCTGCCATAATTAACGCACTTTTCTTTGTTCAGACTCACTGTTGAATTCGGCTGTCTTCAGAATTGTCATCCGCCGGGGTGGGGGCAGTGGGTTCAGATGCGCTGCCGCGCTTGCCCTGTCAGTTACTCACGAGGGGGGGGCGGTGTGTAATGTAATGCCCCCCCAGGAGCAGTCGGGGCTGAGGTGGTAAGGATTGCTAGCTAGCAGTTGTGTCCAGCGGCGGGATTTAAAAACACTGTTTCGGGCTGAGGAGCCCCAGGCAGAACAGGAATGAAAAGATACAAGTTTCAGAGCTGTGCTGAGCTCCCTTCGGGAGCCGGGATTCTCTGCTGGAGGGGTCCCTGGGCAGGCCTGGGGGCAAATCCATCCTGAGAGGCACCTGTGTGCCGGCTGCAGGGATCCCTGCAGCGGAAAGAGTCTCCTGGATACAGTGTCACATGGTAGTGAGCTGTCGCGCAGATAAATGATTAGGCATTAATCAGGCACTAATGTCTTGAGGCTCAGGCTGGGCCTTATTTTGAACCGGGAGCAGTAAACGGCTCCCCTTTGCAAAGGCCCAACTTTTTCCCTCAGTGGAGCCCAGATTTTGTGCCGGCGGCGGGGGTGTGGCAGGAGGACCATCCCCTCTCAACGGCCACTCTGCTGGCATCATCTCCTCATTAGATGTGCCAGAGCCATTTATGTGCAAGTCACGTGATTTAACATATGGCGTCCCAGGTGACTGTCGCCCTGCTCTGCTGCTGCTGCAGAGAGTGCTTGGTGGGACCTAGTGACCCTCCGGGGCTGCAGCATAGCCGCTCGGAAGCCGCCAGCCCTGTCCCTCGGGGCGGCTGAGGGTCCTCTGCCACCAATGGCCACCACTTCCTCCGCCGGCCTGCTCCTGGGTCTGTGCAGGGCTGCACCCCAGCGCTGCCTGTGCAGCCCTGCCTGGCCTTTCCTCCTTGAGAGGGGCCCTGGCAGGAGAGGTCCCCCCGCTCTTCGTGTTCTGGGCTCCCTGACTCAGGGCAAGGGAGGCTGGGGGTGCCGGCAGAGGCTGCCGGCCCCCCGCCCTTGGTCTCTGCCTCCAGGCAGGGTTCCCGTCCCTACAGCCCGTGGCTAACCTGATGTGGAGATCTGCACCCCCCCCACCCGCTTCCCCACCCCCTCGTGGAAGGAAGCAGGCTCTGCTGGGATCCCAGCATGGGAACTGGCAGCTGTAGGACGTGTGGGCGGCAACCCTGCCATGGCCACATAAGGCTGTAACCGGAGCCGCCCACAGAACCAGGAGCTGGGCCTCGGTGGGCACAGCTCTGCTCAGCAGCTCCTCTTTCTGACTTGAGTGGGTCCCCCCGCCCGCCCCCAGTCCCTGAAGAGAACCTGAGGAGAGACCTGGCCTCTCCCAACCCCTCCGGTGTCTGGGCTTGGCCCTGAAGCTGCCCCTGTCCCTGCCCACCCCCCCTCCCCTCTGCGGGGCGCCTCCAGTTTCGTCCCGATCCCAGTTTTCTACCATGATATCGTGAGTTGCAACGCTCGTGTTTACAGCCGGCTTGTCGGACAGGGTCCAGAGGCAGCTTACGACCTGGCCTGGGTGTTTCTGGCAGAGGGGCCCGGCCTCGAGCCTCGGGGGTCCGCAGCACCAACCTGCCTCCCCTGGGGCCGGTCTCTCCTCAGGGCCCACTCCCCTTACCCCGTACGTCACGGTGGCAGGGCCGGTCAGTGAGGCCCCATCCCGGGAGTGGGCACTGACAGGCGGGCAGAGCAGCTGGAAGCTCAGATTGCAGGCGCCTGCCCACCTCCTGGGCCTGTGGGTCCCAGGGCAGCAGGCCGGTGTGCCTGTGGTGTCCCAGCCGGGCGCAGACCAGTCACTGCCACGTGTCAGCACTTCTCGAGCTCGTGGACAGCCCCCGGGGGCCTAGGAGAACAGAGGGGTCCCCCGGGAGGGGCAGTTCACGCAGCGGGGCCCAGCAAGCAGTGTTCATTTGGGGGCACTGGGGCGGCAGCACCCCTCCCTTGGTGCTCTGGGAGCTCTGGGCTGAGCGTCTGTCTGTCCACGGAGGCCAGGCGAGCCGTGGACCTGCTGGCGGGCCGCTGTGTGGCCTGAAGCAAGGCCCTTGGCTGCCCTGAGTGCCTGTGGCTCCTGCATCCACGTTCACTCACTGAGCACCTACTGTGTGCCGGGGAGTGGCCTCAAGTCCTGGCATAACTGCTGTGGTGCACGGTCCTCAAGTATCTGTGGCGGGCGGTGTTCGTTCTGACACATAACGATGGCCCCGGCCTACCCTGACCCCACAGCTCCGCTCTCCAGGCTGGGGTGCAGGGGAGGCCTCTTGTGGGTGATTTGGGGGTGGACCTCTGGTTGAGAACCTCAGGTGGGGTGTCCCAAAGACAGCAAAGTCGCCGAGTGCTGAAGGGACGGTCTCCCGGTCGGTGGGCACGAGGGCCAGCTGCCTGTCCGGCCTGGCCAATCCGAAGCCTCCGGCCTTGACCTCTAAGTGCGCGTTTCGTAAACTTCCCCAGCGTGAGTCACCCAGGGTGCCGTTATCACACAAGACTCCGGGGCCGCAAAGGTTGGGTACGGGCCTCTGGGACCCACACCCGCCCGGGGGGCTTGGGACCCAGGCTTCTGGACACTCAGCTGGCCAAGAATCCCAGCCATGGCCCGTCCTGGGCAGGAGAGCGCCCCTGCTCCATCCCGGACACGCCCCCTGTCCAGGCCCCACTGGGCTCGTCCTCCCTGCCCTTGGGGAGCTGGAGGGACTGAGGGTGCGCAGTGCATCACACGGTGGTATGACCTGCAGCCAGTAGGCAGGTGCCTCACCAAGGGACCTGGCCGGCATGGCTGGTCTCTGGAGCTGCTCCACGGAGGGGGTGGGGGCGTGGGCTGGGGGCCTGGCCTTGTGCTCCTGGGAGGAGGGGCGCAGTCACCTGAGTCTTATTGGAATGATGTTGATGGTTCTTCAGCCTTTGGTCCAGGACTCTGGGGGCCAGCTGTGGCCGAAACCCTAGGTTGATACCCACGGGGGAGGGGCAGGGTCCCACGTGTGGCCCTGGACGAGGGGCCACTCTGGCATCCAGGCTGCAAGTCCCCGTGTCATCCTGCTTTCCCCAGCTCCCTGAGCAGAGGTGGACCTCCGTGCACAGCAGCCTGACACCCACCTGCCCCTCCCCTCCCTCGGGGCTCCAGCCCTGCGGCTGTCTGTCGGCAGGGCTTTGGGAGAGAGAAACGGCGTACAGCCTGGCCAGCCGCAGGGTGGGCCTCGTCTCGGGACCGGGCCTGTCTTGGGACTGACTTCAGCCTCTGCCCACAAGGTACCTGCTGCACGAGGCTGCCCTAGGCACCTGGCCCTGGGCTTTGGCCCGCAGGATGTTTCTGTTCCGGAGCCACGTCTTCTCACCTCTTTACAGGACACCGGGGTGGCCTCTCCCTGTGGGAGGACGAAGAAGGAAGGTCCAGGGCACCAGAGACGCTTGGGCCCCAGGCCTGCCGGGACGGTGGGGGTGGGGCGGCCGCAAGCTCTGGCAGGCGGCAGGGCCCCTCCTAGCCGTGGGCCCGTCCAGGCCCGCTGCTCTCGGAGGGGCGCTAGGCTGGAGGCACAAACGAGCCCCAGGGACGTGTGGGAGCCGAGGCTTGGCCACTGGTGTCCCACGGAAGACTGCAGGCCAGGCCGCTTCTCTCTGGGTCCCTGTGTCCATGCCGGTGGCCGTGCCCTCACCTGGGCAGAGCGGAGGGTGACCCTGGGGACTCTGTCTCCTGTCCCCTTGGGGGCAGAACCGCTCTGCTTTGGGGTCTGATCCCTGTAAGCCTCCTGGCTGAAGCTCCCTGTGCGAACTTCTCGCCCGGGCTCGGCCTCCCCAGCCTCTCCTCAAAGCGCAGGCCACCTGCCCCTCCCCTAGCTCCCCAAGGACGCGGTGCTGAGGTTTGCTCAGGGCCCCTCGGGTTTCCGCGTGGGCACGTTGGCTGGCCTTGCGCTCCCGGTCGAGGCTGGGCCAGGCCCTGGCTCCGCCCGTGAGTCACCCCTGCGGGGCCCTGTGAGTCCAGACCTTCCGCACCGCAGAGGGCAGGACAGTGCAGGCGCCTGGGTCCCTCACGCTGAGCCTGGCAGGCCATCTCTCTGGCTCCAGGGCCACCCCAGCTCTCTGCCTGCCAGGGCCCTGCAGTATCACGTGTGGGGCTCTGCCAGGCCGGCCAGGGCCTCCGTCCCTGGGTGTAGGCCCACGTGGGCACAGCCCGGCTTCTCCGAGGGCCACGCCTTGCGCCTGGGGGTCCAGCATGCCCCCCTCGGCGGACAGGTTGCCGAGGTCCTTCCCAGAGAGAGTGGCCTTGGCTGGTGCTATCCCCGCGCCCAGAGGCAGCAGAGCTGGGGCACGAGCACGGACCCCGCCCGTCCCCCGACCCGCTGGTGTCCCTGGTCTCCCTCAGCTTCACTGTCCCATCCGAGAAATGGGAATGATGATGACGGCGCCTCATGGGGCTGTAGACAGAGAACCTGCTCGTGGTCTGCAGCCCGGCAGCCAGGGTCCCGCTGGCCCTGTTTACCCACCGGCAGGCGTGGGTGTGGCCTGGGCAGGGCAGCAGCTCTGGGAAGGAAGTGTCCGAGTCACGGGGCCCGCCGTGGCAGCCGCAGTGCCATTCCACCGGGCCGTCTGCAAGGAACCTCCCCCTCTAGGCTGCAGCCACAGCCCTGTGGGCAGAGGGGGCATGCATACCAGGGCACGGCTCACAGCCGAGGCTGCCTCCCAGTTTGATCTGCCTGGGCAGGGCGGCGTCGACTGCCAGACCCTGTCTGCGTCTGGTGGGTGCAGACCCAGCCCACCCAGGGCCCCACAGCTTACTGCTGTGGCTCAGGTCAGGGCCTGGGTCTCTGGCCGTCCTGAACATGCAGAGACCCCCTGAGGGCTGTGTGTGATCAGTGGGGCGAAAAGCTCCCTGAATGGGCCACAGCTGCAGTCTTCAGGGCCACCTGTCCCCAGCCTGTGTGCGCAGAGAGGTGGCCAAGGAGACTGCAGAGCCCCCCGGGCCGGCTGGCCGAGGGCACAGTCCAAGCCTAGGAGGGTCCTGGAGGGCAGGTAGGTTGGGGGGTGGGGGATGACGGGAAAGGGGCTGCCCAGGGGTCCTGCTCCTGGGGTCCCTGGGCCCCAGCTGGCAGGAGGGGCTCTGCACCAGCACAGGCAGGCTGACTGGGGGCACAGGCCAGGCTACGGGGGGGCCGTGAGGAACAGAGCCCTAGGAGGGAATACAGGCTGGGTCCTAGTGGGGTGACAGCCCAGGGGCCTGGGAAGGTGGAACGGGGTGCAGATGAGAGGGGGGTGTCAGAGTGAGCCCCCAGTTCATGGCCTGGGTGCCTGTGAATGGTGGGCAGGAAGTGGGTTTTGGGGAGGCCTTGGGAGAAACCCTGCAGCCCCAGATATGTGATCCAGCCTGGTGTCTGGGCCCCCGGTGCGCGTGTGTGCACACGTGTGTGGATGCACGCTTGCACGCATGTGCGTGGGGTTAGTTTGCCAAATTCTCAGCCTGTTCCGAATGCCCACGAGGGGCCTGTTGAAGGGAACGAGCCAGGTGCGGGGTCCAGTGCCCGCTCTGATGCCTGGGACTCGGGTGAGGTTTGGTGACACACCAGCCTGTCACGCCCCTGGGTGGGGGCTTGTCGCCCACACCTGGGCACAGGCAGACTTTTTCCGTGAAGGGCTGGTGGCCATGCGGTGTCGGTCACAGGTGCTCAGCAGTGCCGCAGGGGCCCTGCATGGGCAGCGGGCGTGGCCGTGTGTCAGTCACACCTGACTTACAAAACCTGGTGGCTGACTTGGCCTGGGGGCCGTGGGGTGTGGAACCTCTGTGCCCAGTGCCTGACCCGGGGCTGGTGAGAGGGCGGCTGACAGCCAGGGCATGATCCTGGGACCCCCTTTCCCACCCCTGTTCCCCTGAAAGTCTCCGCCCATCCTGGTTTGGAAGTCATACATGCCTGTTTCCCGTGGTGGCTGCAGGAGCCGTGAGACATGCCGCGTGCGGCCACCACTGACAGACGTGGTCTGTGGTTCTTGTTGTTGCCATTGGTCGGCTGGGACTTGGGGGCCTGTGGCTGCGGGGCCGCAGTGGGTGCCAGTCTGGTGGGAACGGCTTGGTCCTTCCAGGGAGAGGGGCCCTTGAAGAGCCACATGCCCACGGGTGATGGGGAGGGGGGGGAGGGGAGGGATCGCAAGGGCTGCCCCCCACCCAGCGCAGAATCCCACCTCACAGGGGGCCAAGTCCCCTACTGCTGGCCTGTGGCTGGACGCTCCCCGCTAGGCTACTGCCATCTCTCTTTCTCTCTCTCTTCCTGTACTCCTCCCCCTCCCCTCTTCTCCCTCAGTCATGGTCACAGGTCACAGGTCACAGGTCAGCCATCTGAATGAGCTGCATCCTCCCTGGCCAAGCAGAGGGCAGGTGGCCGTGGCCCTGGTTTGCTGGACCCTGTAGATGCAGAAGTCATTTTTGAGAAATGACTTTGAGAAACGGCAAAGCTCACTTATCTTTTCTCCTCTGATTGAATTACAAAAGGGAGGGAGACACTGAGATACAATATTCTAATCCTCGTTTCTCTCAACTTGGCTAAAAGTCTGTTCTGTGCTTTAAAAAAAGTGAAAACTAACAGCTTTCAGCTAAAGCAGTTCTTGCAAGTTAAATCGCACGTGTTTAAAGTTATGTGTGTCGCCGCCGAAGAAAGGTGTCGCCTGATTGGCCTTGGTTTTCCTTACTTGGAGCAAATGTGTTTTCCTGTGGCTCCCGGGGCAGCTTGCTGGCCAGATGTGACTTCCCGACATTCCCAGCGCGGGGCCTGGGGGGTGACGGTCATTGGCTCTAGAAGGGTGCTTCTCCCAAGCCATTTGATGCCGGGACATCCGAGTGGAGGCTGCCGGCCCCGAGCTTCCCGGGGAGAGAGTCCCGCCTGGGGGGCCCCGGAGGTGCCGGCCACACGCTCAGGCTCAGCTGTGGGTCCTCGCGGGAGGGGGGCCTCCTGCTTTCTCTAGCCCCTTCCCACGGGTCACGTGGCCTTATCAGTGCCGCCTGGCCCTCTGTGTCCTGGAGCTGGAGGTCCTTAGGGAAGGGGCCAGGAGTGCTGGCAGGAGGGGTGGTCCTTCCAGGTTGTGGTGGGCAGGGGCGGCCTGAGTGATGCCCTCACCTGAGAGCCGTGGAAACAGGTGGGCCCAACTCAGCATTCAGGAGGGAGCGGGCTCAGTTTGGTGGCTGACCCCTGTCCTTGCTGGGCCTGGCCACGAGTGGCCCCCACCCCCAGACACACGTCCGGCACCCGGGACCCCGGTCCCGTGGGCTGTCCTGGGACTGGGGGTCCTCCCAGGGACACACGTGGGGTCTTCCCTCTGGGAGTGCTTCCCTCAGGGAGGAGGGGCCTGAGCGGGTGAGGCCTGTGAGTAAGGGCCGCTGGCCACACAGCAGCCGGACCCCCGCAGGCCTGGTCAGGCCCGTCCCAGGAGCCAGACCCCGTCCCCAGGCTTCCCGGGCCCCAGGCCTGCACTGGGTCCTGGGAGGCCTCCAGCTTCGAGCCCGCATTCGCCTTGTTGCCACGAAGTGCGGTGTGGGTGCTCGGTGCTGTCGGGCCATCGGTCTCCATGCGGGCGGGTCGCGTGACTTCGGAGCACAGCGGGCAGCTGGGATGCCCCCGGGGCATGTGCCGGGCCCTCCGGAGTGGGGTCTGCTCACGGCGGCGTCCTCTCTGTCCTGACCACCCCTTTCTGTCTCCCCACCACCAGGTCTGGCCTCTTCGGCCTGCCCCCGTCAGCTCCGCCGCCCCAGGCCCAGGACCCGCCTGTCAACGGCTGCCACGGGCCGGCCCCCACGGAGGGCGACACAGAGGCGATGCAGCTGGGGACAGGCCCCCCGCCACCTCCCAGTGGGGACCAGGCCCCTGGGACCGCCAGCCCCGAGCCGCCCCTGCTGCCCGCCGGAAGCCTGCCCCCGTTCCCGCCCTATTTTGAAGGCGCCCCCTTCCCTCCCCCGCTCTGGCTGAGGAACACGTACCGGCAGTGGGTGCCGCAGCCGCCCCCCCGGGGCATCAAGAGGACACGGAGGCGCCTGTCCCGCAACCGCGACCCTGGCCACCTGGCCCTGAGTCCCATCCGCCTGCGGCCCCGCCAGGTGCTCTGCGAGAAGTGCAAGAGCACCCTGAGCCCCCCAGAGGCCAGCCCCGGCCCCCCAGCCCCCCCACAGCCGCGCAGGGAGCCCCGAAAGCCCGAGGACCCCAACGGTGGGGGTGACACCACCGCCAAGAGGAGGAAGAGGGAGAGGCGGCAGGAGGCGCGGGCCCGGGTCCCCCGGAGCCCGGTCATCAAGATCTCCTACAGCACGCCCCAGGGCACCGGCGAGGTGGTGGAGATCCCCTCCCGCGTGCACGGCTCGCTGGAGCCCTTCTGCCCCCCGCAGGCCCCGCCCGGAGGCCCGGACCCCGAGGCGCCTGCCTCCATCCCCAAGCTGAAGCTGACACGGCCCCTGCCCCCCAGCGCTGCCCCGCCGCCCCCCAAGATCCGCCTGAAGCCCCACCGCCCGGGGGCTGGCGAGCAGGAGCCCGTCTACAAGGCCGAGCTGGTGGAGGAGCTCAAGGGCTGTGGCCGCGGCCCCCGGGCCGGCTCACCCGCGCCCCTGGCTGACGGCTCTGCCCGCTCTGGGCTGGCGGACTCGTCTTCTGGAAGTTCCGGCGAGGACGACGACTGCAAGGGGTGTCCCCGAGGCGAACACGGGCGTGACGGCCTGGCTTTTCTCGCCGCCTGCCCCCGGAGAACTGGCTGTGCCAGCGTGTCGGTGTGCAGCAGCGACAGCCTGGACGAGTCCAAATCGTCCAGCTCGGAAGTGACGTCACCAGACATGTGTGACCTCTCGTCTGGCGACGGTGCGTCTGTGCCGGCCTCGTCCAAGGACGCGCGGCCGACGGTCCCACCCCTGACGGTCAGGCTGCACACGCAGAGCGTCTCCAAGTGCGTTACCGAGGATGGAAGGACCGTGGCCGTAGGGGACATCGTGTGGGGTAAGGTTCATGGTTTTCCCTGGTGGCCAGCACGTGTCCTGGACATCAGTCTTAGCCAGAAGGAGGACGGCGAGCCCTCCTGGCAAGAAGCGAAAGTCTCATGGTTTGGTTCTCCAACTACATCGTTCTTGTCTATTTCAAAACTCTCCCCTTTCTCTGAATTTTTCAAACTGAGATTTAACCGTAAGAAGAAGGGGATGTATCGGAAAGCTATAACAGAGGCTGCCAATGCCGCCCGACACGTGGCCCCGGAAATAAGGGAGCTCTTAACCCAGTTTGAAACGTAACTCGGGTTCCGACCAGGTGAGTGTGTGCGCGGAGGGCGGCCTCTCTCCGGCCGTCCCAAGCCCGTGTCTGCATCTGGGATGTCCCTCCGCCCTGGGCCTCGGTGAGCCAGGGGGACGTGGACGCCCCTGGCCATCTGGCTCGCTGCTCCGAAGGGGGCCGTCTGGACAATCGCCCCGCTTGCTGGCAACATTGTCCAGCGTTTTGATTCACAGAAGAGGTGCTTTCAAAGCAGGCGAGTCGTCAGCCACCTGTTCAGAGAACAGAGCTAGTTTGTGTTTTGCGGCCATTTTGCAAAGGACCGTAAAAGGTCTCCTTGCTCTTTTCGTTTGCCTTTGGAGAAAGGAGAGGGTTTCAAAGGTGGCGGCTCTGACTGAGGGGGCGGTGGTGAGCGCAGTGGGGGGCTTTCTCTGTTACTCACTCTTCCCAGGCTGCAGCCGGGGCCTCCCTCCCTCCCCTCCCCAGCCTCCTGCTTGCAGGTGCGTCCAGGGGTCTGACTTTGCCCGAAGGAGGAAAGTCACCGAGCTGCCTGCCCTCAGAGGTAGCGCCTACGGCCCAGCGCTGCTCTGCTGCTGCCAGTGGGGGCTCCCCTCTGTCAGCCGGCACGTGGGTCCTGGACATTGGTGCCCGGGGGCTCCAGGCTCCCGGTGGCGGGGCCGGTGCTCTGGGATCTGTCCCTGGGCCAGTGCCTCGCCCTCTGTCTCTGCCCCCAGGAGACCTTTGTAGGATCCCAGCCACAGGCCTTATGGAGCCTCTGTGGGGTTGGGGGTGTCACCACCTGGGGTTGGAAGCCTCGCCTTGCGCAGTTGCCGTGTCACCAGGTGGGGTGGGGCATCACCGTGTGGCGTGTCTGGCGGGGTGTCCGGAAACGGCCGAGGGGCTGAGGGCGTCTGCCATGAGCTTCCCCTGGGCCCCGAGGTGCAGGGAGATGTGGGTGTGCTCTCATCTGGTGGCTGCCACCAGCTCTGGCCTGGGCAGCGGGGTGTGTCCAGCGGGTCACTGGCGCTGGTGGCCACTCTTCCCAGGTCTGACTGCCCCCTCTGTCCTCCCCTGGTTGGTCCCGGGCAGGCCATGGTCCCCCGAGGCTCCAGGCCGCCTGGGTGGACCAGAGGGGACATGACAGGGTCCCCTGTGAGGGGCAGCCTGTGGGGTCAGTGCTCTTCCTGGCCCAGTGGCCTCGTGCTCACGCCCACAGAAGCAGACGGCATGGCACGGGGCTGGCCCGGAGGACGAGCTGGGCCTCTGCCTTCACCTCCGGACCCTCGGGTGACCTTGTGTGGCCTGGCTGCCCTGCTCACCCACCTGTCTGTGCCAGTTTCCCGGGTGACGTGAGTTTTCAGGGCTGGGCAAGCCCAGCTCACGTGGCTGGGGAGGGGCTTTGTGGAGTGCTGGTGCCCGCTCCCTGCTGTGCCGGGTCCAGCGGGGTCCTGAAGAAGCAGTGATGAGGGGCACGTCTGGGCCGGGGTCCCTGCCGGGGCTCCTGAGGCCTTGTCCCCACCCCTCCCCCACCTGCTTCCCACGTCACCTCCAGCATGGCTCCCCGGATTCCGGGCACGAACTTCTCCTGTTGGGAACCAGGCACATCCCCCGTCAGTTCTGGCCTTCGTGTTGGGGCGTGGGCGTGGCACCGACCTGGGGGCATCCAGGCAGCTAGGGTCTCAGGTGAGGGCGGCCAGCTCACCTGAGGGGCAGCGGTCCAGAGAGAGTCCAGATGCCCTGGCATCGGGCTTCCTAGGGCATCTCCCTGCTGTGGCCAGGCTGAGGGACAGCCCTGGCTGCGGCCACGTCCGCTGGCCTGGGGACCACCGGGGATGGGGGGGCCCTGCCTCTCTCTGTGCCCTTCTGCTCCTGGCCCCGCCCCTCTGCTCACAGGGCCCAGCCGTCTTTGGCCTGGTGTCAGGCAGCTTGCCCACGTGCCCCTGCTGTGGGCAGAGGCAGCCCCGTGGGTTCAGGGCTCTGTATCAGGAAGCAGAGGAAGAATCCCGCCGGACGGGTTTGCCTGCTGCGGGGCCTGTGCCCCCGCCCCCGCGGGGTGTGGGGCTTTGGGGGCGCGGCGGGGCAGCCTGGATCCTCTCGGTGCCAAAGCACCAATGGTTTAGGCTGATGGGCTTCTGGGTTTTGTTTCTTGAGGCTTAAAGACTGAGCTGAGGTTGTGCCAGCCAGTGGCTGATCTGCTGGCGTCAGCAAGCCTGGGCCTCGTGCTCAGGTGGGGTCCGCGGTCTCCTGGTGGACAAGTTTGCTTGCTGGTGTCAAGTGTCTGGGGAACAGCCGTCCAGGCTGCTCCTTGCAGGGGAAGCAGGGGACTGCCCTCACCGGGGAAGGTGGGCTTCCCCAGACAAGCTGAGGGCTGCGGGGCTGGTGCAGGAGGGTCCCGGCAGAGCTTGGGTGAGGTGCTTGCTGGTGGCAGTGCCCCGTGGTGGTGCTGAGGTAGGGGCCAGGGTCACCAGCACCCGGGCACGTCCTGGCAGGAGGAGGGACCTCCCAGCGGGCGTGAGCCCCCCGGGCCCCCCACGGGAGGGCTGGGAGGCTGGCACAGGGCCCTGGAGCTCGGCCGGGAGGCCTGCTGGGGAAGGTGGTTCTCCCGGCCCCACCCACCGGCCACCCCGGCCTGGCCCAGCTGACCCTGCAGACACCTGAGGACGGCTGAGGCGGTGCCAGGGGCTCCTTGGGATTTGGGCTGTCCGTGCTGCCCGCAGGTGTGTCAGGAGAGTCTCAGCAGATGTGGGGCTGGGCCCCTTCCACGGGCGTGTGCCCAGCACCTCTTCCCCGAGAGACTCTGCCCCCTTTGCAGGGCTGCTGGAGGCTCGGCTAAGAGGTGGGTGCCCACGCGGACATTGTGAGAGTTGCGGAGCCGGCCTGGGGCCTGGCGGCCAGGGCGCTGGGGAGAGGCCAGTGGGGCTGGCTGGGCACAGGGGCTCTGAGCAGGCACCGCCCCCAGGGTGCTCGTGTGCCCCGTTGGGGCGCATCTCCCGAGGGCTCCGGGCCCTGCCCTGGCCCCAGCAGGCTGGCGACTCTGAGCCCCCGTTTCCCCATCTGTCTCCGGGTAGGGGGGGAGTGAGGGGACTTGTCTGCAGCCGGCTTTCCAGCTCTGCTTTCCCGGGGGTCCTCCCATGTCCCCCCGGGGTGGGGCCGGGGTCGTGCTCCTGACTGGATGGGCTGGGCAACTCCTGCTGCCCACTGGTCAGGGGGGCGAGGGTCCTGCAGGGGGGACAGGGATGCCCTGAGTGCGGGGCTGGCCCCCCAACCTGACAGGTGACAGCGACTCCTCCCGGGGGTGGTGTGACCCCAGGCCTCTTCCTCTCAGACCCGGTTACGTGCCTCTTCTCTCCCCACCCACCCACCCACCAAGGGGTCGGCCTACCGAGGACTGAATGCTCTGCTGGATGGGGGACAGAAGTGTGCAGTCACCGAGGCCTTTGTCTGGGGGGCTGGGGAGAGGGCTGTGACTCAGAGTCCCCAGATTCGTGCATAATCACACACAGGAATGTGCTGAGGGGGGACAAGGGCCTCCCAGCAGAGTGTCTGGTGAGGAAGCTGATTTGGACTGGGGATCTGGGAAGGCTTCCTGGAGGAGGTGACATATAGCTGAGATTAGAACAGTGGGCTAATCATGAGCTAATAGGGTGGGGATGAGCATCTGAGGATGCAAAAGGAGCAGCACGTGCTGGGGCCCGTGGCAGAAGGAAGGTGGGCATGTCCTTAGGGGTGGGGAGAGGCCCAGTGTGGGCCTGGTGGCCTGAGGCCCCAGCTGTGGCCTTATCCTCAGAGTAGGAGTGCCATGGGAGAACTTCAAGCAGAGGGTGGATGGTCCTGTGCTCTGGGACAGCAGTGTGATGGGGGCCGGAGGCTGGAAGGATGTGCCAGAGGACGGAGGCTCAAACAAGGATGGGGCGTCAGAGGGCCACGGGGAGCAGGGGGCAGAGGCCCAGGGGACGGGCTGGGCTGCTGGGAACTCGGGGACCTCCATGCCCCTCGCCGGCCGTGGAGGGGGTACTCCGGTTGCCGGCATGTGAACGCCTGGGTCTCAGCTGGGAGGAGTCTCGGGGTCCAGCCTCAGAGGAGCCTTGGGGCCGAGTGGTGGATTCATGGGATGACATGGGTGAGGACGAGGCCGTGAGTGAGCACAGATGGGCTGGGGCCTCGCCCAGCCCGCGGGCACCACCCAGGTGAGGGCAGGTGGTGATGGAGCCGTCCGTTACCAGGTGCACGGTCACTGGGAGCGCACCCCAAGGGCCTGGGAGGTGCGGTGACGGGTGCTTCGGTGTCCTGGGAGCCGTGACGGCTCAGAATGCCACCCAGTGTCCCAGCCTCTCAGCTCAGTGGGAAATTCACAGGCCCCGTGTGAGCTGGGAGGGTCCAGGGCTGGGGCCCAACCTCCCGTGGAACCGCAGGGGCCCTGGCCCCTTCCCTTCCTGCCCGAGTGGCCGGGCCGCTGGCCAGCAGGGAACTTTCGGGGCTCACTCCGCGGGCAGCTCCGAGCGCTGGGTTTTTTGGTTTCTCTGAGTGGAGGGCACCCTTGGGGTGAGCCTCGTCCCCGATGAAACTTCCTGTGGCGCTGGTACAAATGACCTCACGCTGGGCATTTGGAAACAACAGAAATCTCTTCCTATGGTTCTGGAGGCCAGAAGCCCGAAGTCAAGGTGCCGGCAGGGCTGTGCTGCCTCCGAGGCTCCAGGGGAGGGTCCTTCCTGCCTCTTCCAGCTCCTGGGGGCTCGGGCGCTCCCGGGCCTGTGGCCGCATCATGCAGCCTCTGCCTGCCCGGTGCCGGGGGCCTCTCTGCTGTGACGCGTCCTCCCTGCCGTCCTCCATGAGGACCCTGTGAGGCGTTTATGGGCCACCTGCTTAGTGCAGCCTGATCTGCTCATCTCAAAGCCCTCATTCCATCACACTGGCCACACCTGTCCCATGGAAGGTGACGGCCCGGGTTCCATGGTCGGGGCCCCACTCGCCTGCTGCGTCCTCTGCCCACTCGGCAGGCCCGTATGGGTCCACGCACAGCGCGTGCGGGGAGGCCGTGCACGGAGGCCGTGCACACGGGCCAGCGGCGGCACCAGGGCCGCTTTCGGCTTCCCAAGGTGACTCTCCCGGGAAACAGAGACATCCGCGGGAAGCCAGCCCGGACCCGTGCTGCCCGGCTGTGGCGGCCGCCCGCCCCGCCCCCCCGGGAGTGCTGACTCGGCGCCCAGTTCCCCAGCGGAGGCGTCCAGATCCCGTCTCCAGGGGCCACTTCCCTTCTGTGCCTCTTCTAGAACGGTATCCTCAAGGCGAATGCCCCAAACGGGCTTTTCTCTCTTCCAGTGCTAAATAAAGATGTACTTCTGCTTCTCAGCTGACTTCCGCGTTGCTTTCAGGGAACTCAGGTCCTCTGTGAGGGTTGTAATTATTTTGTTCCAGAGGAAACTAAGGCCTGTAATTCCGAGGCTGCTGCAGGGGCTCAGGCCCCGCCCCCTCCCCGCCGCGTCCCCAGGTGGGTGCGCCGGGACACAGGCCCGGTGTGTGCACTTGCTCTGCTGGGGTCCCTGGCGGGGGTGGGGACTTCTCCCAGCCGAGGGGAGGGGCTGCGGGCCCCCTGGGCTGGGCCTTCCAGGCCCCACGCTGCCCCTCCCACTGGTGAGATGCCTTAACCACTCTTGGCCAGGGGGCCCCACTGCCAGCTCCAAGTACTCGTCCCTGTTCCTGTCCTGCTTCTTCTCCACTGGACGGAGCACCCACCCCAAGGTAGGAGGTCCCAGAGCACACGGGGAGGGGCCTGAGCTCTGCACTCCTGCGCCGGGGGACTGGGGTGCGACCCCTCCGTGGGACGGTGGCCCCTCAGCTGCCCGTCGGGAGGCCCTTCTGTCCTGGTGACCTGATCAGGCCGTCCTGCAGTAACACTTTGGTCACCTTTAGATGAGCTCTTACAGAACATATGGACGCGCGTCTGAGTCGGTTCCCGGCACCCTCCGGAGTGACCAGCGTGTCTGCCATAAACATGGTGGACACCTCTCAGTCCAGGCGAATGTCCTTTTTGACGCCGGATCGTCCCGTTGTTGGCCGTGGGCTCATCGGCTCATGAGTCCGCCTGACGACCACGGGGTCTCTGGCAGCGGCCTTGCTTTCTGCCAGGACTCGGGATTCTGTGTCACCGTGGGCATTTCTGGCCCAGACCCAGGGTCAGCCGTTTCCCGAGGAGTCCCGGGTCCTCTCAAGGGCACTGGTACCCAGCCGCCATCCTGCCTGGGTGCAGGGCGTGCTGGCTGCCGGGGTCACACTGTTCCCAGGTGGTTTCTTAGCCTTTGCAGTTAACAGACCTTGGAATTTCTTTCAGGAGAAAAGAAATCATGACTTCACACTGATTTTTCTAATTCAGATTTTATACTTTTTCAACTTTTATATTCACATCTCTCTCTCCTTATACTGAAGATCTTGGTTCTTAGTGATGTTAACACGATAATTTTACATGTAAAAGTTAATATATGTAAAATATTTAATATATGTAGAGTCCATCACGTATGTAATCGTTTTAGACAGTGATGCCACCAGCTCCCCCGTGGGCCAGCGCCAAGCTTTGCTTGCAGGCCTTTGGTCCCCGGGCTCTGGCTTTTTGGGGGGCATGTCAAATTCCTGTTCCAGAGTTATCGAGACAGCGCCACCTCCGCGGTTGTCATGACCTCAGGCACCGTTAGGGTCACTGAGCTCCTTTTTGCGTTCCATCTGTAGAGATTCCTTTACATTTTGATTCCGTGCACATTTCCAGGGGGTCCCAAGTCAGCCTGAGCATATCGTCCCGGCCCCTCCGTGCTGAGCTCCTCCTGCAGGCCTCCGTTCTGCTGTGTTCGCTTGTCCTTGTGTTTGCAACAGAAGCAGACACGCAGGGCGCCCCTCCCCAGCTCTCGGCTCCGTGTGGCAGAGCTGCAGTGCCGCCCACTCTGTGCCCAGTGGCCACCTCCTCAGGGACTCTCTCCTGAGCACCCCGTGTACGTCTGTGACCCCAAGGAACCCCCAGAGCTTGGGATTCTCCATCCCAGCATCTCTGTTTGTCACGGCTCCTTCACAACCCACTCCTTCGTTCTTTGCTGTTCTGTTTGGGGTCTCCCCTTTGAGGAAGTAAGTTCCTGCACACCCAGACCCACGCGCTGCCTGGCACACGGTGACGCACACGGGGGCCCAGCCTGCTGGGGGCCTGGGCGCGGCCCTCCTCCGCCCTGCCCTGCGCCAGGTTCACGGCACTCTGCACGCCGGGCTGCATCGCCGGGAGGGGGCCCATGGTGCCCTGTCCCACAGGTGGGGAGACTGGCCCCCAGGGAGGCACAGCTAGGGTTTGCTCCCAGGCCAGGCTCTCCCCTGTGCATCCGGCAGCCCCTGGCCCTGAAGAGGCAGAGCCGGATGCCTGACGCGTGCCTGCCCCCCCGCCCTCAGCACCTCGGGCGAGGGGAGATGCTCCCCAGCTGTGGAGGAAGGGGCCTGGGAGGATGGCCTGGCTCCGGGCGGGTTGGCATCTGCCCCATCATGCCTCTGGGTTAAGAACCCTGAGCTGGAGGTGTCCACACCCGGTGTACACAGCAGATCTGGATGGAGGGGGCGGTGCTGGCTGGAAGGAGGGGCTGCCTGGGCCTCTGGAACAGGAGGTGGGCCACGTGTCCCCTCCACGTGTATCCTGGGGAAATGTGGGCCACGTGTCAACCCCTGTGTGTCCTGGGGAAACGACGTCAACAACAGCTCTCCAGCGCTCCATCCCGGAGGATCTGGCGTTCCTGGGAACTGTCCCCTTCCCCTCCCTGTGTCTGGGCCAGGGTCTCACCAGACCTGGTGCAGTCTGGGTGTGGCTGAAGGGGCCGCGGGACCAGGCGGGTGACTGGGGAGCTGGGTGTTCGGGGCCATGGCCAGCGCCTTGCTGGGCTCCGCTGGGTTGAGGGAGCGGTTTTCCCGAGCCACGCTGGATGGCCCGGCGTGCGTGGCCTGTGGAAGGTCGTGCGCCTGCAGGGCTGCCGTGGGCCGCCTCCCCAGGTGGCGTCGGCGATGCCGGGCCGCAGCTGCCTCCCTTTGCTTCCTTCTTCTTGAGGCTCCACGGTTCCCACTTCCAGCGGTGGCTGCTTTGTTTCTTTCTCTTGAGACGCTGATGTCACCGCATTTCGGAAGGCTGTGGTTTGGGGAACAGGCCTTGTCCGTCTGGTCTTGTGCTGTGCTCAGCCGGCCTGGTCATCATCCCGCAACCCAGGCCCTGTCGTGGAGGGAGGGGAGCCCCCCATCCCCCCATCTTCTCAACAGGCCCCCGGTCTGCAGGCAGCTTAGCCCCATGAGGGAGCTGAGCCCGGGGGGTCTGACCGTCCTGTGTGGGGAATGGGCTGGGGGCCGCTTTCCAGGCTGGAGACCCCAGGTTGGGATGTACTGCTGGGAGCCCAGGGTGGTGTGGCCTCTGCCCCACGGCACCCTCACGGGGAGACCCGGCTCATGTGTTGCTCATGAGGTGCATCGGCGTGGCCCCGTGCCGGAGGCGCCCTCCCGCTGGGTGCCCTGGTGCCTGGAAGCTTCCCGGTTAACCTGCTCCCGGCAGGCAGGAAGCGGTGGGGTCCGCCGGGGAGAGCCACGTTCGGTGCAGGTGGCGTTCGCCTCCCAGTTCGAGGGGCCTCCGGCATCGTGGCTCCCCCCTCGGACGCCTGGGCCCCCGGGCAGCTGTGGGACCGCGTGGCCTGCCCCTTCCGGTCAGGGCTGGGGTGGACCTGATCCCTGGGGTGCTGGCCACGGGAGGCAGGGGACACTGGGGCGTCGGGGGGCCCTTCCAGGACGCAGGCTAGAGGGAGTGCCACCTCCGGGGATGTGAGGGCTGGAGGGGCCTCCGGGCCAGGACTGCGCTGAGGGCACTGGGGCGATTCTTGGGGAGGGAGGAACTGGGGGGAAGGGGTGAGCAAGCCTTGCTGGGCAGTGGAGTTGGTTCCTAGCCAGTGGGTGTCTTCCTGCTGGGAAGAAAAATGAGCTTCTCTCTACAGGACCACCAGCGGCAGCCTTTTGCCGTGATCTGTGCCCTTCCCATAGTTTCTAAGTGGGGTGGGGGACAGCAGGGCTGGGGCGCTCTGGGGTCAGCTCAGGCTGTCGCGCTGAAGGGACAGGGACCACCCCTCCCAGAGGGAACGTCCCATTATTAAAGAGGGGCCGGTGTGTCCCAGGCAGAGGGCCTGTCTTAGTCTCAGGGGCATTTCCCTGGCTGATCAGTCAAGAGGAAAGTACAGAGAAAGTCCGGGTTTGTCCCCAGAGTTATGAGAACCCCTGCTGTCCTCACAGAGGCCCGGGCCAGCCTGAGGGCTTCCGAGAGCCACCCGCTGGCTGCCCCAGGCAGGGAGGTGGGACAGCCACGGAGTCAAGACCCATCCCCCTGGGGCCTCTGCATCGGCGTTTCTCCTGCCTGACCACCAGGGCTTTGGTCATCGCTGCTGTCCTACGTCCGCGTCCTCTCCGTGCCCCTCACCGCCCCTCCTTGCCTCTCCTGGTGACTCGGGGGGTGGGAGGGCCCGGCAGCCACCACAGGCAGTGAGGACGCTGCCTGGTGTCCGCCCTGTCCTGGGGCACCTGCAGAGAGGAGACTACCAGCATCAGGGAGGGCCTGTCCCCAGGACTGGCATTTGGAGAGGGTATTTGGCGGCTCAGAGAGTTTGGGCCGGAGGCGGTTGGGAATTCGAGAGCAAGGTCCAGGATTCTGTTTTATGGTTTCCGTCTTTTTCTTTGCCAAGGGCAGTGTCCCCGGAAACGTGCTGCTGGCAGACACTGCAGAGCCCTTCCTGGAGCCGACCGTCTGCCCAGCCCAGGGTGCTCCCGGAGGGGGGCAGCCTGTCTCAGGGACTGATGGGCAAGACAGACCCGGCTGTGGGTACTGGGCCCCGGGCCCGGGATCTGGTCCTGGGTTGCGGAGGGCTCTGGGCCCCGGGTCCGGGTGTGGCTTAGTGGGTGTCATGCCCAGAAGCTCCTGCTCTCAGGGGTGCCCTGAGACTGGGACCCGCCGCCCTGGGTGGACGAGTCTCCTTAGCGGGGCCTTAGCGCTACACTCAGGACTTAGAGGTCTTTCCCGTGTTTGCTCAGGGTCCTGCCCGGGCCTCATGCCTTGCATCCCTCTGGAGATGGGTCTGGAGCCCCCAGCCCTCTCCATCTGATGCTGAGCTGCTCCTTCGGACCGGCCTGGGGGCCGGGACCGAGCTCCGAGGCGATGGGGAAGCATGGGGCGGGGGGGAGGGTGGCCAGAGAGGGGTCCCTCCTGCACACCCCAAGTCGGGCTCCTGGCCGGGAGCTTTCCTTGGAGGCTTGGGGGAGGAGGATGACAGGTCAGAGCCCGATGACCGGCTGCACCGGGGCGAGTGTGCGGTCCAGCTTGCTGTGGTCACCACTGGTGTTTCTTTCCTGGTCATTGGAATCCTGGGCGCTTTGGATAAGGAGCAGGGCGGCGGCTCCCCTCCCCCACCTGCCAGCCGGGCCGCTGGGCCGCGGGGTCACCGCTTTCAGACCTGGGCAGCAACAGTGACGGAAGAGGACCCCTGCGCTGAGGCTTCGCCAGCCCCTCCGCCGATGCAGGGCTCAGGGCCCACAGGCAGCCTCGGGGATGGTGGAAAGCGTTTGCATTTCTCTGTGCAGATGCAGCTCCTGGATTCTATATTTTAAAAATAAGTGGAATGGGCTTCCCTGGTGGCGCAGTGGTTGAGAGTCCGCCTGCCGATGCAGGGGACACGGGTTCGTGCCCCGGTCCGGGAAGATCCCACATGCCGTGGAGCGGCTGGGCCCGTGAGCCATGGCCGCTGAGCCTGCGCGTCTGGAGCCTGTGCTCCGCAATGGGAGAGGCCACAGCGGTGAGAGGCCCGCGTACCACAAAAAAAAATAAATAAATAAGTGGAAAAAGGCTTTGGTTCCTATTTCACATTACAGTAAGATGTTCCTGAACACGATATCTTTCAATTGAGTTTTTATTTGTAGCAACGTTACATATGCTTATGCTTTGAAAGCCCACTAGTAACATGAAACGTGTAATGAAAGGATTTCTCTGCACATTCCTACCCTTATCTTGCTGTTTCTTCTTTCATGATTTCTCAGCCGAAGGCTTCTTTATGGACTTTTTTTCCTGTGGAAAAGGAAGATTTTGCAACCTCATAACACCCCCTTTTCCTGCCACACAAACACACAAACACGATTTCTGGCTAAATCAGGATTGTGTTGATATTAAAAACTGCAGCTTAGGGGCTTCCCTGGTGGTCCAGTGGTTAAGACTTCGCCTTCCAATGCAGGTTCGATCCGTGGTCGGGGAGCTAAGATCCCACGTGCCACGTGGCCAGAAAAAAAAACCAAAACATAAAAAAAAGAAGCACTATTGTAACAAATTCAATAAAGACTTTAAAAATGGTCGACATCAAAAAAGAAATCTAGGGGGCTTCCCTGGTGGCGCAGTGGTTGAGAGTCCGCCTGCCGATGCAGGGGACACGGGTTCGTGCCCCGGTCTGGGAAGATCCCACATGCCGCAGAGCGGCTGGGCCCATGAGCCATGGCCGCTGAGCCTGCGCGTCCGGAGCCTGTGCTCCGCAACGGGAGAGGCCACAGCAGTGAGAGGCCCGTGTACAGCAAAAAAAGAAATCTAAAAAAAATTGTAGCTTATCCATGTAGATACTTATGAATATATTTTGTTTTTCTTCAGATCTGTTCTCTGCAGAGTTGAATTTGCCTCATTTGGGGTCGTTTATATATAATCAGTTATTAGTTCCCAGGTCTCTGAGAGAAATCGAAACCTCTCAGTGCCTTCAGACACGTAGGGTGTTTGTTTCAGTTTATGATCACTCTGTGAACGAACTTCCCCAAAACACAGTGACTTCAGACACCTCTGCTTGGTCATTTCTCACGACTGTGTGCGCTCCCGGCCAGTGGTGTCGGCCGGGCTGGAGTGGCCTCGCCTGCCCGAGGCCTCGGCCGGGGTGGCCGGCACCTCCCTTTGCATACGCATGCACACACGCACGCACGCACACACACCCGGGCCCTTCACGTGGCTGGCGTGGCAGTCTCAGGGCATTCGGGGTCTTGTCATAGCAGCTCACGGCTTCCAAGACTATAAAAGCAGACGCCCACTCTCGGGGCTGGGCCAGGCTCCGGCTAGCATCTCTCCCTCCTCCTGTGCAGGAGCGCTGCCACCGGTGCGGGTACAACTCCCCTCCTGGGGGGGCAGCAGCCGGCTTTGTGGCCGGCAGCCCCTGTGCTGCGCCTGTTCTCACTGGACTCTAGGCTCCTGGCCTCTCCCTCCCCCTCCTTCCAGGCTCTCTCCTTCCCAGAGCCTCCTGTGACCGGCAGAGCTGCAGTGTGGGGAACACTTTCCCCCTGTTTTGGGGGACTTGAGGGGGGCTCCCCTCCCTGAGAGCCCACTGCTTTCTTTAGAGAGGGGTTGGCCCTGAGACGCAGGGCTGAGATGTCTGCTGTCCCTGGTCGAGGATGACCACCTTGTGGTCAGATGGGAGGTGGGGACAAGTCAGGAAGCAGGGCTAAAGCCTGGGCTCCCCACCAACCTGGGAGAGGATTTTCTTGTCCAGGGTCTGCCCTCTGCCCCACCCCCACCCACCCCTGACCCCAAGGGGGTCTCTTTAAGCCAGGAGGGTGCATCTGGTGGTGGGGTGGGGCTCCCAGCTGGGGGCGGGGCTCCAGGGGTGTCAATCACTCCTCATACTGGGGCCTTCTGAGCCTTGAGCCTGGGGCACGTGCACAGCCATCAGCCCCCCAAACCCCGAGCCACTCCCGGCTGGCAGGACCCGGAACCGTTGGCCCGTCTTCAGCCCTTGTGTGCTGGGCCCAAGGCTGCGGGGCTGCAGGACAAGCCTGTGGTCTGGGTCCCTGGGCCACTGAGGATCCTGCACCTTCCCCGGGCAGTTCAGGGCCCCTGGTAGGTAGGGTGGGCATGGGGGGATGCAGGGGTCAGACACCTGCCCTAGGAGAGGGGCAGGGGCACCAAAGGGGGCGGGACTCCTGAGATGGTGAGGTCTGGGTGAAGCTGAGGGAGAGACTCAGGAGAGCTGGGTGGGCGCCCTGGCCCGGTGCTTGGACTCCGAGAGGCCTGCCCCCGGCACTGGACCCTGAGGTAACCTGTGTCCCTTTCTGCTTCCCCCCAGGTCGCAGACAATGAGGGCATGGCTGTTCCCTGCAGCTCCTGACTTCAGGGGTGTCCTCTGCATCCCCGCTCCGTCCCAGGACCCTGCAAGCCTTCTGGCCGGCTGTAGGCGGAGCCCCGGCCCGCGGGCTCAGCCTGGTTCGAGGCCTCCGGGGGCAGCGGGTGCATCTGGCCGCGAGGACAGACCGCCGGAGCGCTGCGACTCCTCTGGGCCAAATGTGTTTATTCCCCCGACGCAGACTTTAGCTTTTCTGGTTTGTGAAGGGCCAGAGCCCAGCAGCAGGGGTGGCCTCCGGGCTCAGGGCGCCCAGGGGAGCAGGGCCGCATCACCTCCCCGCTGGCTTCGGGACAACCCAGCCCCGGGCGCACGGGGTCTCTGTGCGCTCGACAACCAGCCGCCCCCCCACCCCCGCCCCCCTCCGTGTTCGTCCAGAGCGTGGGTGTCGCCGGGCTCCCCTCGCCAGCCCCAGGGCCACCCTGTCCCCCGTCCCGTGCGGAGGTGCTGGGGCTGCCACTCTGCAGTGAGACTTCAACGTAACAAGGATGAAAACCTCGCCTGTGCTTTGTAAGAGCGCGTTCCGTACCCCTTTTTGTCACTCTGAAGACCAAAAAGCAAAAAGAAAGATAAAGAAAACGAGTTCTGCTCTTGGTTTAAATGTAAGAGAACAAAGGTCCGCGAGGAAGTCATCGGGGCTCGGGCGCATCTGCGGTGCACGAGGACCCCGGGGAAGCGCTTACCGCGTGGGCAGTGGCGGCTTTGAGGACGGGTCCTTGCGGTGCCCCTTGCCCGGCCCCCCTCAGGGCTCTCTGGCTGGCACGACCTTCCCAGGCAGGACGACGTCTCAGCAGGTGGAGAGTTTTGTTCTCGTTTCTCCCTGTGAAACCTCAGCTCCCTGGTTTCCTTGTCGGCTCCTTGAGAGCCGAGGGACATCCCAGAGGGGACGGTGGTGCCTCTGCCTGTTCCTGGCTTTACTAGAACATTCGTGGTGTCCCGCACCCAGCAGGACCTGCTCCTGGCCAGGCCGGAGGTCCTCTTCAGGATGGGAGGGGGCGGGACTCCCCTCCCCGTGGGGCCTGGGGTTCTGGGCCTGACTCTTGGGTACGGGCAGCGGGAAGACGGTGGTTTTCAAACATTTGAAGCATCAGAGCCCTTTTCTCAAACAAAATCTTACCAGAATAAACCCCCTAGGAGGAGCTGTTCTGGTCCAGGCCCTCCCACCCTGAGACCCCCCCAGAGGAGGGAGGGGAAACCTTGCATGAGTCCAGGAGGGCAGAGGGGGTGCTATCCTTCGCCTGCCCTCCCCTACCCAGGGAGCCCCCTTCCTGCCCCTGCCCTGAGGGTCCAGCAGAGCCAAGGCCCCGACTTGGGGCAGGGCAGCCTGGCCTCCGTGTGCAGGCCAGAGGGGCCGTCCAGACCCTCTGTGCCCGTGGTCGCCCAGAGCTGTTCCCCACCTCAAGCCCCGCTCGGCGGCCTTGGTCCTAGACGGCTCCCTTGAGGAGGAAGTGCTGACCACACAGAGAGAGACAGGGCGCTCTCTGTAAGCCAGGCACTGCTCCGTGGAGAAACGCATGTCTTGGAGTGATGGGGACCCTGGTCCCCCAAGATGGCAGCCTGGCCTGGGCACGCTCACTCCTGACTACCAGCGCGGCTCTCCCAGCCCGGCTCTCCCAGCCCCTCCCTGCAGGCCAGCGCAGCAGGACCAGCCCCAAGGTCAAGTGTGAGGATGGCCACCAGCACATGGGGCTTTGGAGCGCCACAGACAGACGGGGGACCGCCTCTGCAGGAGACACAGGCCGTCCCTTGCCCTGGAGTCGCCCCTGGGCCGTCCCAGGCCAGCGCCCTCTATGGTCCAGCTGGGCCCGGCCCTGATAGGACCCTCAGGCCTGCGGGCTCCCCAGTCCCTTGACCACTGTGCTCCTGCCCTGGGCTGGGGGCCTCTCCGTGCCATGGCCCCAAGGCTCCCCTCCAGCCACCCACTGCTCAGACACGGAGGGCACCCAGGATGGGGCTGCCCGCACCGAAGCCTTCAGGAGGGCGGCTAGGCCAGAGGGGCTAAAGGGGAGCCGAGCCCTGGCCATTCCTGTCCCAGGGCCTTATACGCCCCCGCCAGCTGGGGTGCGCTGTCCCCTGGGGCAGACAGCAGTTCTAGTTGAAAGGGAAGGCAGCCTTTTTTTCTCTTCAGTCTTTGTGACTGTTTCTTTAAGCAGCAAATTGATCATGTTTTCTTGCCAGTTTGATTTCACTGCATCTCACCACGCCCTCCTGCGTGACCGGCATTCTTCTCCGGACCCAGGAGGTAGGACCCTCACCAAGAGCTGGCCCCCCAGACCTGGGCTGATGGCTGGCTCCTGGTGATATCTGGGATGCCACGGTGATGGCCGGCCCTCAGCTCCTTCTCCACACCGGCACCCCCCCAGAGGCTGGGCACAGTGCCTGTAGGAAGGGAGTGGGCCTCCAGGGGAGTGGGCACCTTGGGGGGGGGCGGGGGGGGGGAAAGCTCAGTGGAGCAGGAAGGCCCCTGCCATTCTGGAAGGGGCCGGGGCGGGGCCCTCTCAACAGAGGGACCCCACAAGCACGCCCCAGGCAGGAGGGGTTGGTGTGCTCAGGAGGGGAAGGGTGGGGAGGCTGGTCTGTCAGCGGAGCTGAGGGAGCTGTCCAGGGCCCTCCTGACTCTGGGTCCCAGCTTCCCATGGGTCTCCCTATGGGAGCTCGTCTGCTCCGAGAACAGAGCCGGCCGGGCCTCCCTCGTGTCCCTGTGGGGAGGGTTCTGACCCCTTAGCCTTCCAGGGGACCGGGGTGGGCCCCGTGGGGAGCCCTCGCCTCGCCCCGCCCCACGTGGCACTCCAGCCTCCAGCCCCACAGGTCCCTGCAGGCACCCAGCAACCACTCGCCCACCCGGTCACACGACCCTGCTCCCCATGGGGCTGGCGGCCCACCCCCCGCCCCTTGGCCAGCTGTCCGCACCTTTGCTGTGGAGCAGGCTGGCTGGTGGAGGACAGCAGGGTGGAAGGCGACAAGTGTGCAGGGCACATGGCTGGCTTTCTGTCACCCTCCCCCCGCCCAGCCCAGCCCCGTTCCTCCAGGGGATGGGGTCTCGCATCCCCTCCCAGCTGCGGCGGGGGGAGATTATCTTCCTCTCACTGCCCGTTCGAGGTCCTCCAGCCAGGTGGCCCATTTCGGCCAGGCCCCTCCGCCCCGGAGGCCCGAGCCCCCGACCCCCAATCCACGGTCTTCAGAAGCCAGAGCGTCCAAGGAGGCACGTGCTGCGGGGACAGGGCCCGCGTGGGGTCCCAGGTCTGGAGTCTGGGGTCTCCTTAGCATGGCCACTTCCAGGCTGAACCCACAGCAAGGAGAAGGAAGGTGGAGGGACACAGGACACAGCCCGTGGTGGCCTGGCTCCCCCCGAACCCTGGGGTGACGGCTTACTTTTGGGCTTGCAGTGTCCATCTAGAAGGAGCCATTGGGTAGAGGGGCACTGATCGGGTGGCGGCCCAAGGAGGCAGTGGAGGCGGGGCTGGGGGCTGGGGGCTTCCCCTGGGATAGAAGGGAAGCCCCCAGATGCAGGAGATGCTGAGCAGCTGGCCAGAGGGCATGAAGCCTCGCAGGTCCCCCTAGTCTCCCACACCAGCACCACTCTTTTAGTCTCCATGGAAGCCTGGGGCTGGGAGGACCACCGCTGTCCTGTCGTTCAGATGGGGAACCAAGGCCCCGAGACCGCACTGTCAGGCCAGGTGATGCTGAAGGGGTTCGGGACTTGTCCTCCGCGGGGGCAGCCCCTGCTCACCCTGCCGCCCACCAGGGAGGTCGACGTCATCTTCAGCTCTCAGAACTCCATGGGGTGTGCGACCTGCCTATACCAGGCAGTGTGATTCTAGACATGGGCCTGGACCCCAGGGAGGCCTGGGCTTCCAGGTGGGCCAGGTGCTGTGCGGCACGGGTCGTGGGTGGGGCTCTTGGCCCCAGGATGACCAGCTTCTGCGGCCCCTCAGTCCCCGATCCCCCCTCCCCGCTGCGCCTCTGGTCTCCACTCGCCATAAAGCACCCAGTATGGGATCCCCACATGCCACCTGCTAGGCTGCTCTTGGGGGTGGGGGTGGGGGCGGTGAGGGGCAGAGCAAACATTTACGGGGCCCTCACCGTGGGCCTGCAAGTTGCCACGGTGCCCACATCTCACAGCTGGGGACACTGGGGCTGGGGCATCCCACTTGGTCCCCGAGCCCTGTCTGCAGGGTTTAAAGACCCTGCCACCGGTGGTGTGGCCCCCTTGCTGTACCAGGAACCAGGGTGGTACCTTCCCTTTTCTCCAAGTTTTTTTCTCTGATTATAAAATAATCCCTGTTCGGGGTAGAACATTAGTAAAATAAAGAAAAGCAGAAAAGCAAAGCAAACTCCCCTGCAGTCTCCCACCCCCGTGGGTCCTCTGCGGATTTCTCCCTGCGTGACTCCTCTGGGCATTACCAGATCCTTCCCTGCATTCCTGGCCTCCAGCCACCCAGGAAGCTCTGCCTGACTCCCCTGCCCAGCCTCCCCCTGTCCTGGGGCTCCCACCCGCCCCCTTCCTGCCTTGGGCCCGGGGCGTGTCCAGCGGGCATCTCCACCCTCCTGGACGCTGCACAGGAGCTGTCAGTGGTCTGAGGCTGGGGCCGCCGGCACCCAGAGCCTCCCGCAGAGAAGGGAGCCGGCCTCTGCCCTGGCCATCGTCAGGCCGCGGTAAGGGATGAAGGTGGAGGAGACGGAAACCAGGTGGGGCACGGCCATCCTGCTGGCCGATGGGGGCCCCGTCCCCGGCCTGAGGGTGGCCGTCGTCTGCTGGGGAAAAGCTAAGGAGCTTGTGCTCTTCCCGCACCCCTAGAGCCCCAAGGAAGCTTCCGGCCTGAAGCCCATCAGTACCCAGTGGAAGGCAGGGGCCGGGGATGGGGTGGGCTGCCCACAGCCCCTCGCCCACCTTTTCGGGCTGGAGGCACGTCAGCGGACGCTCCGGTGCGGCCTTGCTGGGCCTGCGTCCCGTCAGTTACACAGTTACCAGGGCCTCCCTTCCTGCCCCGCCCTCGGAGCGTCCTGGCAGTGCTGGCTGATTTATTTTTAGCTCCGCCTGACGCCAGGGTTGCCTTTCACCTCGGAGATCAGAGGCCTCGGGCTGGGCGGCCAGCGCCCTTGACCCTGCTGGGCATAGAGGGAGGCAGAGCAACGGGGTGTGCCTTCCTTCCCCAGGGGCCCCAAGCCTGGGGGTGCAGCCCGGGCAGCCCGAAGCTGGGGTGGCGGTCAGAATCCTCATTCTTCAGGAAACTGAGGTTGAGGCCTGAGCAAATGGACCCACCCCTCCTGGGGGTGCAGGTGGGGATGGGGGTGGGGGGGTAGGGAGGAGGGGGGTGGTCAGTCAGCGCAGGCTGCGTTCCGAAGTACTACGGACGCGTGTTTCTCCCAGAGTGGGAGGCAGAAGTGCAGGGTCTGTGCCGGCTGATCCAGTGCCGGGTGCGGGGCCCCCCCTGGTGCATAGGTGGCGCCTTCTGATGACTGAGAGCCTGGTCTCCCCTGGGGATAACACTGACCCTATTGTGGGTGTCTCACCCTCATGACCTCATCGAAACTGAATCACCCCTGAGGCGCCTCTCAAATACCGTCGTGTTGGGGGTTATACGTCACCATGTGGATTTGGGGGTGTGGACACGAGGAGGCACCCTGGACCGGGGGGGTGTGAGCTGGGCCTCAGGGATCAGCCAGAAGGCCGCAGGAGGAAAAGTGGGCGCCAGGGGTCTTGAGGGAGCCGGGAGGACTGTGAATGGACCTGGACCCGACCTGCGGGCACTGGGGAGGGGTGAGTGGGGTGGGGGAGGCCCGAACCGAGGAGGGCTGAGGATGGGGTCCAGGAAGGAGTCCTGCGAAGGGGGTGGGGTCGCAGAGGAGTGTGGCAGCACGGGGGTGGAGGAGGGCAGGCTGGGGTTCAGGGGGAACCGAGCCGCGGCCGGGCCGCTGGGGCCCAGGTGCTGGTCGTGCACGGGGCCTGGATGGGTGGGGCCCGTGCGCCCACAGGAGGAGGGCTGGGGGGGCCGCCTGCTTTGGGGAGAAAGCCTTGCCCGGCCCCGCCGGCTGCGTCGGCCCCTCTTCCCCCTTGCTCCTGCCCCCCTGTTTTCCGGTGGGAGCAGGATGGGGGATCGCCCAGCACAGGCGTCCGCGGGCAGACGGGAGCTCCTCACGCAGGTGGGAAGGGGCTGTGTTAGGGCCAACCTCAGTGACAGTCACCCGGCCTTTGGGTCCCTAGTGTGGAGTCAGGTTCAAGCACAGAGCTCCCAGTGGCCATCTGTCATGGAGAGAATGGCCCTAAGGAATTCCCCTCATGTTTTTAGGGCGAGGACTCATGACAGGAACAGGGGTCAGGAATCCCTTCAGTCCATCTCATCTCCCCAGGCCAGAGGCACCTGGTCATTCCAGAGCCAGATTTACAGAGACACCGCTCTCATCCCATCAGACCACCCATCACAGGGTGCGATTCAGCAGGTTTTAGGGCGTTCACAGATTGTACAGCCGTCACCACAGTCAGTTCCAGAGCCTTCCGTCACTGCCTTCAGCCATTGCCTGAGCCCGGCCCAGCCCCCGAGACCTCACATCTGAGGAGTTGCCCAGCCTGGATGTTCACACCAGCGGGTCTCGCGGTGCGTGGACTCGGCGCCCGGCTCGCCCCCCGGAGCTCGGTGTTTGCAGCGCCCACACTGCCGTCTGCGTCGGGGCTCCCCTCCATTGTGGGGAATAGCGTTCCCTGGCTTGGATGAGCCGTTTTGTTTGTCCCCTTTTCTGTCGGTGGACACTTGGGTTATCTGCCTTGTGGCTGCTGTGAATACTCCGTGCAGTCTCGGGGTGACATGTTTTCATCTCACCTGGGTACACGGGGTCCTTACCTCCTGGGATTCACCGTCTCAGGTGACTTGCTGAGACCCGGCTTCCGGGTTTCGTCTGAGACGCAGGCTCCTGGCCTGTGGCCCAGCCGCCTCCCTGGCCTCCCCCCACGCCCAGGGTTCACGTGCCCCACCCCACCCGAGTGGCTGCAGAGATGGCTGTCGTAGGGTGGGCTCCGGAGAGGAGGGGCACAGGCCTGACCGGTCCTCCAACACCCGGCTCCTGGCACGCTGTCCAGAGGCGCCTTCCCATCGTCCGCCTTGCCGCAGATGCGCCAGCCCCTCCGGACGGTCCCCAGCCAGCAGTTGCCCGTGTGCTGAGAAGGGGCCTCCTGGCCGTCACAGATCGTCCCACTGGGCTTAGGAGGAGAGTGGCAAGGCGGTGAGGTCCCTCCTGCAGCCAGTCCCAGGCCCCCTGGCCTGGCATTTGGCGACGGGGCCCTGGAGGTGCCCAGGCCCAGCAGGGACGACCCTGCAGGTGCAGGCTGGGTCCACCCCACAGGCTTTGGGGTCCCCCCAACAGGCATCGCCTTCCCTTGATTGGCTTTTTGTTGCACCTGCTTGGAGCCCTACATCAAGGACACAGGACAAAAACTCTGGAGTTAACCAAGCCCCCATAGCAACTGTTGCCACGGGCTCTTCTAACCTAAACCGGACACCCCCCCCCCCACTCCATATTAGGTAAAATAATCACCATGCAGTGACCGTGTAGTTTCCTGGCCAATCACCTAATGCCATCCTGCGGCAGGAACTTCCTTTGTCTTGAGGCTATAGAAGTTGGCCACTAGCCTGCACAGGGGACCGGCTCTCCCTGGTCTATCAGGAAGTCGCCCGCCGTGTTCGCAGCGCCCCTCACTAACTCTGCTCTTCGTTCTCAATAAACTCACTCTCATCTAAAATACTCTGTGTCTGGAAATTCTTCTTCCAACCAGTGCGTGGACCACAACACTGCTTTCCTGGCGAGCCCCCTGCATGGATGGCCTGTCCATGTCCGCATAGGCCTTTCCGGGATGGGGCGCATAAAACTCTCAGGGACCTGGCGTGTGCGTTTGCTGGGACACGGGTGCACCCCTGGCCCAGGGTCTCATGTGGTGGCTTGGTTTCTGCAGAAAGGGGAGTGCAGCCCTGCTTTCTCAGCGTAGCACAATGACTTAAATGTGCTGTGCGGTCATTCCACGCAGTGAGGCTCCGCTAACCAGAGACCTTTCCTACAGACAGCCAGCGCTCTGGCCTCAGTCCCGGAGGAACCCTTTCCTTCTGGGTCACATACTGTGCATTTTCCCCTGAAACATTTCAAGTGTTAGGTCCCAGCTTCAAGCACATTAGCTCTAAAGTGGACTATGTCTAGCTTGATTGTTAAACTGAACTTGGCTCTGAGATTTTAAAACAGAAAAAACTGCTGCCAGAGCTATGTATCTAAAGAGATAACATGTTGATCTTGGCAGGAAGACGTCGCACTTTCTTCAGGCATTTGCGGTTGGGTTAGTACTTATTGGGAGGAGTGGACACCAGGGAAACGTCTAGAACGTTAGACAGATGTTGCACATCGATGCACGTGCTCAAATACTTTATCTCTTTTCAGAAATGAGCTTTTTGGTTTAATTGCTCTGAATGTAGTGGCTGAGATTAAACCACGTGTGCCTTCAGAACGGAAAATCCTGCAGAAGTCCTCAGATCCATCTGCAAAGCTGGGAACGGGCCCCACTGGGCAAGCCCTGGGGGGGCTGTGTGCCTGGGCGTGTGTGCACGTGTGTGAGTTGCATCAACACAGAATTGCACTTTCAGTGTGATCGTTCCTTCCTTTCAGGCCGCTGCGGAGGTGCCCGCTGTCTGTGGCCATCACTGGCTGTGGAGCCCTGGTCTGCGGTGGTTCCTGATGCCCTGCTCCATTCACCAATGGGGAGACTGGCTGTTGAGGGGCTGGCCTGAGCCAGGGCCGCTGTTCCCAGGTCCTGCAGGGCTCTAAGGGGCCCCCTTTGGTAGCCTGGGGATAATTTTTTAATATTTAATAAACTTTTTTAAATTAATAGACTTCAGGGCATTCCCTGGCGGTCCAGTGGTTAGGACTGCACGTTCTCACTGCCGAGGGCACAAGGTTCAATCCCTGGTCGGGGAACTAAGATCCTACAAGCCACGTGATGCAGCCAAAAAAAATAAAATAAAATAAGAGACTTTATATTTTAGAGCAGTTTTAAGTTCCCAGAATAATTGGGCAGATGGTACGGAGCCTTCCCATCCCCTCACTGCACGTCCCTTGTTACTCACACCTGGCACCAGTGGGCTACATTTGTGGCAGCTGAGAAGCCAACATTGATACATTATTATTAAACAAGCCCAGTGTCCACGTGAGGGTTCACTCCGAGTCCTACACTCCAGGGTTTTTGACAAACGCGCATGACAGTACCCACCGTTACGGTAGCACACGGAATCATTTCACTGCCCTAAAATCCCGTCTGCCACCATTTATTAATGTTTTCAATGAGTAAAGACACATTGGATTTCAAAGGAAGCAGTTATTTTTTAAATAATTATCAAAATATTAACAAAGCAGCCGGTGGGCTCCGTGCTGATCTGGGTGAAGAAGCCCGAGCTGCTGACACCGCCCAGGCTGGGGTCATGGTGAGCGTGGAGCCCTGTGCTCCCTGGTGCAGGTGAGCGCCAGGCACCGCGGACGCTCCTGGGGAGGGAAACGCTCAGTTTCGGTTGAGCTCAGCGAGGCTAAGACGCCGTTTGTTCCTGTCCACGTTCACAGGCCCCTGAACCAAGGGTCCCTGCTCTAGAAAAAACTTCGGAAGCTGGTGAACTGGGACAACACAGGCGAACGGGAATAGAAAATGTGCTTTCAAAACCAGATCTGTGTTGCCTTTGGAATCTCCCTCATGGCAAGTAGCCAAGTGGCTCTCAGATTTCCCTGTTTGCACAGACGGCTCTGAGCGAATTCAATGATCTCACGTTGACAGAAAAGGGTTAATTAGGAGAAGTTGATCAGGCTTTGCAGGAGGGAGTGTAATTAGTGCCCGTCTGCACCGCAGGCAGGAGGGTTGCATGCCAGTGTCTTCCCGGGGCCGGAGAGCTGCTGCCTGAGCCGGGAGAGGCTGCAGGGCGACCACTGTGCCGCTCCCAGGGGTCCAGCAAGCAGCCGGCACCCCGCCGTGCCCTCACCACCCGCCCCCCGGGCCCCGTGACTCCCCCTGGTGCACAGGGCACCATGAACAGGCATGGGCTGGGCCCGGGCCACCGGTGCTGCGGGGATGGACGCGCAGCTCGGAGGCCAGGACAGCGACGCCTTCACGGCTGCTGGGAAAAGGCCGCTGGGCTCGAAGGACCAGAGCCTCGGCGGCGCGGCCCTGTTGGCTCGGTGGCCCCCTGGGCAGCGTCAGCCCTCGGTGAGCAGATGCTTGGGTTCTCTCCCGCTCCGCACCCCCTGCCCGGCTCAGAATAGCGCCGTGTGGCCTGCTCTCCCGCCCCCGCCCCGCCCTTCCTCCCGTTTTCTGCCCCACTCGTTTTGACCTCATTCCTTCAGGCCCTCAGATGCCTTTCCCATCCCAGGATCCCAGAGCTCAGGTGGCTGAGACCTGCACTCACGGCAGGCGCCCTGTCCCCCTGCCCCATTGGTCCCACCGCCAGCGCCTCCCTCCCCTGGAGGCCCAGGCAGGATTGACTGGGGTACCAAGGCAGGGGGCGTACCCAAGTCTCCCTCCTCCTGTGGGAGTGGGGAACCAGGGCAGCTTGTCCAGGTCCCCGGCTGGCCAGGCTACCACTTGTATGTTGATCTGTGCCCCAGGGCCTCAGCCAGACTCACAGTCCCCTCTGGGGTGGCTGCCACCCTCTCCACATGGCGTCTGGCTCTGAGCCTGTGGGCAGGGTGTGCTGGGGACTCTCCGGAGAAGGCCAGGGGTCTACAAGGCTTTCCGCGGCCGGCCATTCTGAGCACCCATCTGCCCCTCCTGTTGTCCCTGCCCTGCCCCTCCCTGCCCCAAAGGCAGGCCCTGGCATACTTAGTCCCACCTGCCAGCCAGCAGGGGTCCTGAGCTGGCAAGGCGCCCAGGGGAGGGGTCCCACCCAGAGGGGTCCCACCCCTTCACCCGGGCAACAGGACTCCAAGCCCGCTTCTCCCTGGCCCCCTCCTCTCAGCAGTGCTTTTGTCTCCAGGAAAGTAGGCATCTCAGGAAGGGCTTCTGCCCCTGGGTACAGGGGCCGGCCTGGCTGGAGGACGCAGCGGGGTGGTGGGTGGAGGAGAGGGTCCTTTCCTCCCACTTCAGGACCTGGGTGGGCAGAGCCTTGGGCTCCCGGGCCTCTGGAGGGCTGGACTTGGCCTCCCCACGGTGATCTCAGGGCCTGTCCCCAGCCCCCGGGGCCCCTTCCGCCCACGGGGCATCTCATCGGCCTCTGGCGGGCGCCCACGTGTAGCCTGAGTTCCAGGTAGGCTCTAGGGGGCTCGTCTGGCACATGCTGGAGGCCCTCGGGACTCTGTGATGCCGCGACAGTGACCGCGTTTCCTAGGAAACCGCAGCCAGCTGCTGGGCGGCTGCAGCTGGTGCAGGCAGGGGACACCCGGGCGGGAAGGTGTGTCCCAGCGCGTATGTCTGTGGGGGGGTCTGTTTGGGGGTGTCTTGTGCGAGCCTGTGCCGTGGCAGGCCTCTGTGGGGCATCTGCCTGAGCGTCCTGGCTCTCTGTCTGGGTCTCCTGGGGGTGTCTGGTGTGGGTGTGTGTGTGTCGTGGGCGCTTCTCCTCGGGCCTGGGGCTCACAGCCTCACCCACCAGCACCGAGCTTGCCCTGTCAGCTGGCAGGGCTGCTCCCCTCCCTCGCCCGCCTGGCAGAGGCCTGAGGCCTTCCGGACGCTCCCGTTGGCAAACAAGCGGGGCCGCCCGGGCCTGGCCCAGAGGGAGGAGTGACCCGCCGAGGGGGGTGAGGCCTGGCCGCTCGCTCTCAGCAGGAAGTGGACGGTGCCTCAGAACTGCAGCGTCGTCAAAGCCCACCGCCTGCAGCTTCCTGCCAGCCCCTCCGTGTCCCTGCACAGACTCCCTGGGCCTGTTGGTCAACCTCCTCCCCCTGAGGACAGGACGAGCGCACCCTTTGCGTCCCGTGGACTTGGTCGTGTCTGGAGGTCTCTCCTGGGGAGACCTCCCCCACCCCAGGTGTGCTCTGGGTCACCATGAGGGCGCGGGCTGAGCCGTGGGTGGGGCGGGCTTGCAGGTCGGGGGCCCTCAGGACACAGTGGAGCCCAGGGCGCCACCTCCCCTCCATCTGCGTGTGAATTTCTGGGCCACACACGGTGCACAAGATCAGGGAGCCCAGGACGCAGGGAGGAGGAGATGCAGGTGTGGCCATCCCGAGGGCCACAGGCCTGTTGACACTGTGGTACCACCCACCCTGCGGTCTGTGAGTGCGCGGGGCTGGTGGGGAGACCCGGGGCTTTGGTGGCCCCTCACCTGACCCCGCTGTTGGCGAGGCCACACGCTCTGCCGGGTGAACTGAGGTGCAGGGCCTGGGGGGGCCCGGCTCCTGGGAGGCACCAAGGACAGAGTCATCTTCAGGGCCTGCCAGCTGGGGCACAGCTACCCCCGCGGCCCTTTCCAGCACCGGGACTGTCCACAGAGGTTCAGTGACTCCCAGCCTGCCTGCCGCTGTGGCCCCAGCAGAGGGGCCAGAGTCTCCTCGTCGGGAACCCATTGCCCCTCCCCGGGGGCTGTGGGGCCCATGGCAAGGCACGCTGCCAGGCTGCCAGGGAAACGGGGGGCTCCAAGCACCCTCAGGCCTCGGGGCCTGCACCTCATTCATTCGTTTGTTCAGTTGTTCCGGCAACCCCTGTGGGGATCCAGGCTCCAGGAGACCAAAGTGGACGCAGAGCAGTCGCTGGCTCCTTGGCGCTCAGCCCCAGATGCGTTTTCTTTGAGGACGTGACCTGTGAGGGTGACTGTGACGCGAAGAAGAATCCAGCCCCCTGGGGAAATCAGGGGGACTTCCTGGAGGAGGCAGTCTTCAGGCTGACGCTGAAGCAAGAATGGCAGTTAGCTTGCTGAGGGTGGCGCTGGAGGAGGGAGGAGTTTTCCGGACAGAGTTTGCACGGCCTGGTGCAGGGCTCCCTCTTGGTCCTGCTCAGACATGGGGCCCACACGAGGACGTGTGTGTAGGGGTGCTGGTGGAGGGCACAGCAGGGCCATGGAGGTGAGCGAGGCTGAGGCCCTGGAAACCGGGGAGCCTGCTGCAGGCCCTGGAGGAGCACCAGCCTGGGTCTGCGGGGCTGGGGGCTGGGAGCTCTCCCAGGCAGGTCTGCAGTGTGGGCTGTAGCAGAACCTGGGGGTTCTTTGGGGGCGAACAGTGTGGGGCAGGTGAGGAGGGCTCACCCCCAGCGCAGGAGTGAAAGCAGGCGACCCTGGGTGCCCCATCATGCCCTATCTTGAGGTCTGCCTGGGTGCACGTGGTGGGGAGGAGTGGGGTGAGCCCAAACTCCGGTGTCACTAAAGCACATTAAGTACATGGGGGCTTTGGGCCACCCTGTGCCCGGGGCCTCTGCTCCCCACTCCACATTCCAGGAGAAGCAGACCAGCAAGGCACCCCATCCTCCAGGCATGGGGGTGGGCGCAGAGCAGGGAGGCCGGATGGGGAAGGACTCAGGACCTGCCAGGCCCAGCCCCTGCCAGCAGAGACCCCCAAAGGGCCCTGACCCCAAGGACAGGAAGCAGCACCCTGAGGCCAGGGCTGGGGTGCTCTGAGGGGTCCCCCTGTATTGAAAGTACAGAAACGGTGGCCCCAGGGAGGTCCTTTGTACAGCAGCAGCGTGGCCACCACCCCATGTCCACCCCCTGGGAAGAAGGGGCTGGGGGGTGGAGAGTGACACGGACGGCAGAGGGCCGGCAAAGGGGACGTGCCAGGGAGGGGTCCATCAGGCAGCCCCTCTTCCCACCCGGCCCTTCCCCGCGCCCGCTCTGCTCCCCGCCATGTGGCCCAGTCCCTGAGGGGCCCAATATATAGATTTTCCCCTTTGCTAATTGGAATGTCTGCCTTAGAGGTAACAAAGAATTAGACATGCAGGATTTACAGTTAACATTTTAAAAAAGCACTTTCCCCCCTTTGAGCTAATATTGGATAAGGAGAAGCAGGACGTCAGCCTGCAGCTGACGGGAATGAATGATCACTGTGGCCACCATCGCTCTGAGGAGCCTTCGTCCCTACCCTGGGCCCAGCGCCAGAGCAGCCCGGGGTGGGGGAGGGGCTGGCCGGGGTGCACGGTCTGCCGGCCCCTCCCACCCCGGCCTCACAGAGCAGGGAGATCAATCCTCGTGCTGCAAGCCTTTCTGCGACAGGGGAGACTGTCAGGCTGGAGTCACCGTGCGCTCAGGCTGGGGGAAGAAAGCGAGGTGCGCTTCATTATGTAATTGTTCTCGAGTCTAATTTAGCATGGAGTCCTCTTGGGCTCCAGAAGCCACAGCACAGCCCGTGCTTTGATGGGGCGGGGTGGCAGCATTGCTGGGCGTTGTTCAAATTAACGCGGCCACCTTGGATACCGGGTCGAGCACCGCAGAGCCACAAAGCCAGGCGGCGGCTGGCCTGCAAGACTCTGGCCCCAGAGAGGCTGGGAGAGGGGAGGGGGCTTCTCCGGGGGTGGGGCGGGCGGGTGGGTGGAGGGCCCAGTCCGTGGGTGCTGTGAGCAAATTGGGAAGGGGCCCTGGTCCTTCCCGGCTCAAGTGCAGGTCCTCAGCTGTGCTCGAGGTCAGGGCTGGACGCCATGGCCCCGCTGGAGCCAGGGCAGGGCCTCAGTTGCTGTGATGGTGAATTTCACGTGTCTGCTGGGCTGGGCCACGGCGCCAGCTGTGTAGTCAAACAGCAGTCCAGCTGTGGCTGTGAAGGTGTAACGTCTGCAATCCGGGGACTCTGAGGAAGAGCGTTGCTCTCCAGGAAACACAACCCCTGCTTCTCCTTCTCTCACCCACAGGATATTTCCAACGTCAGACCTGTGTGTCTTTTCCACACCAGCTGGGTGTTCTGCTATTTGACTCAATTCAGATACCGACCAGTTAGCTCAGACCCCACAGGGTAAGGGCTCAGTCCCACAACTGTCCCCCACTTCAGCCCCAGTCACAAGTAGTAGGTCCCCAGGTTACCCACAACTTCTGCCCTCTTGGCTACAAATCGGGGGTTCCCTTGACACCCTCCTACGATTTAATCATTTGCTAGACTAGCTGGAAGAACTCAGGTAAGTGCTTACTTACGTCCACCAGTTTATCAAGTCATAAAGGATGAACAGCCAGCTGAAGAGGCACTTAGGGGGAGGACTGGGAGTGTCCCAGGTGCAGGAGCGCTGTCCCCGTGGAACTGGGGTGTGTCATCCTCCCAGTACTTGGGTGTGTTCACCCACCTGGACTCTCTCAACCCCGCACTTCAGAGATTTTTACGCTGACTTCATCATGTGACAGGGAAGAGCTAAATCAGAATCCAGGTTCGGTCTGTTTCTTTAACTTTAACCTTTGCTTTTCGTTGCCTTTGTTATTATAATCGTACATAATGGCCTGCCTCAGGGAACCCCGCCCCTCTGCCTGAATGTTAAACCCAAGTGCCTTGGTACCTCCTGACCCTGTCCACCTGCGGATGGCTACAAGAAAGAAGAAGTTAACACACCCCCTCCCCGAGGCTGGCCGTTCCAGGGGACATTTGCAAATCTTATGGCCTTTTTCCTTTACTTCCTCATCTCCTCCCCCTCTCTGTGCTATAAAAGAAACTGGCATCCAAATCTCATAAGATGGTTTTTCAGAGACACTAGTCTGCCATCTTCTCCGTCTGCCGCTTTCCGAATAAAGTCGTTCTCCTTGTCTCGGCGCCGCGCCTCCCGATTCATCGGCCTGTCGTGCAGTGAGCGGAGCGAGCCTGATCTCGGTAACCATCACATCGGGGTGCTCGGTCCTTAAGTCAGTCTCCAGCCCCTACCCATTTCCCGGAGGGTGGTGGGGTGCCGACGAAAGTTCCAGCTCCTAACCGTGTCTTGGTCTTTCTGGTCACCAGCCCCCATCCAGGAGGCCACCCAGAGTCACCTCATTAGACGCTCCTATCACCCAGGAAATTCCGAGGGATTAAGGAGGGCTGCGTCAGGGTCTGGAGACGGGCCGATGTTTATTTTTTCTGTTATTTCACACCCTCCAACCTGTGGTGGGCCTCATCCAATCAGTTGCAGAACGTAAGAGAAAAAGACTGAAATTCCCCTTAGGAAGAGGGAATTCTGCCTCCAGACGTGAACCCTTCCGCGGGTCTGCCTACTGCCGGCCTGCCCTGCAGACTTCAGACTGGCCGCGCCTGCAACGTGTGAGCCAGTCCCTTAAAATAAATCTCCCCCTCCTGGCACCCCCCACCCTCGCCCACACGCGCACAACCCCCCCACTGGTTCTGTCTCTCCGGAGAAGCCTGACCAGCCCGGGAGCCCAGCGGCGATGCGGAGGGCGGGGCATTCCGGGCCGTGAGACTGCGCAGAACCCACAGATGCCCCCAGCCCACCCCTCTAGGCTGCCACCGCCCTGGGTCCCCTGGTCCTTCTCCATCCCGGATCTGGTTCATCGGGGCTGCAGCTTGGGGTCCAGAGACTGCAGGGCTCAGTGCTGGGTGGGAGCGGAGAGCGGGGAGGGGGCGGGGGGAGGAATGCCAGATGAAATACAGAGTGCTCAGTTAGATTTGAATTTCAGGTCAACAACGAATGAGACAGGTTTATACTGAAATGATTTATTGTTGGTCAGAAATTCAAATATCACCTTGCTTTAACTTTGATTTTTTAATTTGCTAATCCTGTCCACCCTCGATGGGAGCCTCAGGACAGGTGGGCACGGGGCACCCTGTGTGCCGTGTGAGGGTCCAGCCTGGCCTCGCCCACCCTGCACTCCGCCCAGGCACTCCGCCCAGGCCTGCCTGCTCCAGCTCTGTCTCCTGGGAGGGGGCTCCTGGCACTCTGGGGAGGGGCTGGACCCAGTTCCCACTAAGGGTCTTCTCAGCGTGAGGGCCCGTGCTGCAGGCAGGGGCTGGACCGATGGGTGCAGCTGGGACCTTTTTGAAGCCACTGTCATAGCCATAAACACAGGGACCGCCAAGCCTCTGCCAACAGGACAGAGCCCACTGCTGTGTCCAGGCCTGGGGACAGTCTCCACCAAGTCCAGCCACCAGGGCCGGTCAGGGACCCTTGTTTCCAAGGATCTCTGGGTGACGCTCGCAATCCCGCCGCCCCACCCATTCCCCAGTGCTTTCCTAGTCGCCTCCAGGCCCTCCGGCATTCACTGGACACAGTGCCAGCCAAGAGACTCCCTGGCGCTAGCTCACAGGGAAGTGAGGATGCGGGAGGGCCTTTCACCCCCACAGAGCCCTGCGTTTAGCTGGCGCGTCGGACGTGGAAGCTGCTCGCTCCTCCCAGGGGCTCTCTGGCGTTTTGGTCTCGCTGGACAACCCAGAGGAGCACGGATGCTGCCGGCGACCTCTGGTGCACCCCACCTCCCGCGCATCCAGGCCACGTGAGTGCAGAGAGCAGAAGGAACATGACTCCCAGTCAGCCCGCTGACCCCTTCAGCCCAGCCTGAGCTCCAGTTTGGAAACACTCATGCAGCCTTGGCTCTCAGGGCCAGGATCCCGTCCCCGTCCCATCCTCCCAGGGTCGGCCATGACCCCGGCCCTTACTGTGGCGGCGGGTTGGCCTTACGGAGGTGGGGGCGGGTCGGGGAGAGGGTCCTTTATCCGTCGCCTCTTCCTTGAAGCCGCAAATGCAGGCAAAATGCACCCTCTGTTCCTGGAGATGCAGGTCCCCCACCCCGCTCAGACCTGTCCTGCTGGCCAGCCTTTTGTGCCCCTTTCTTGCTCTGTTCTGATTATAAAAGTTACAGCTGCGCATTATACATTATTAAGAAAATGTGAAAACATTTTAAAGAACAAAATTAAAATTACCCATAATCGCGCCCAACAGAGATAATCACAGTTGCCTCTGTGGTATGTTTCTTTTGGAGGGACATGCACGCACATGCACGCACATGCACACACATAGATACGCACATGTGCACGCACAGACACGCACACTCATAGACACATACATGTACACAGAGACACATACATACACGTACACGCAGATACATGCATGCATGGTTACACAGAGGGAGATACATACACACAGATACGTGCGTACACACAAACATAGGTACATACATGCATGCACACACAGACACACACACGCATACGTGCACACATTAGATACATACAGACACGCACACAGGTACATACACACAGATACATACGCAGAGCGGTTGAAGTCATTCTATGCACAACATCATTTCATACACCTTTTCTCTTGCATTAAAACTTGTTCAAAATCAACAAGATGCTAAGGGGCCTGTGGGGCTTCTGCACCGTTCGCGGCTCCTGACCTTCGGATCCGCACTTGATGCCGTGCGTTTGCGTTTACAAACCACCCCTGCTGAGCAGGCCTGCCTTTGCCTGAAGAGGCCACGCTCGCTGGGAGAGTCTCCTGGGGGAATTCTGGGATCCAGCCCTGAGGACAATTTTAAGGTTCTTGGTAGGAAAAGCCAAGCAACCTTTACAGAAATATAGATGGTCTAAAATGACACATCTCAAGGGGAGATTTGGCACAAAACTTAAATAAATGGTGGACAAGTGTTGGACCATGACTTCTCCTTTCCTTTTCGTAACATTTAGGTTGTCCTGTGACTGGTGTAGAAATAATAGATAGATATCAGGTCATTAGAAAGGATATTGTAATCCGTGGTCCCACCCCCCAGACCAAGCACCTGTCCTTCCGGCCTTGCCTGCTCCCCCATCCTCTGTCTCTGGAGCGGGAGTGCAGTGATGGGGCGGCCCCAGGCCTCAGGCTTCTCCCACGGATGCCCGTGGGGCCTTGGCCTGGGTCTGACCCCTCTGAGCCCCATTCTCACTGGAGAGGAGTTACCACCCGGCTGCTGGGTCTTGAAGCTTGGGAGATGGTGCAGCCCAGAGCAGGGCTGCATGGGGTGACCACCCACCATCCACCACCACCCACCACCACCCACCACCACCCACAACCCACCACCCACCACCCACCACCACCCACAACCCACCACCCACCACCACCCACAACCCACCACCACCCACCACCACCACCCACCACCACGCACCACCCACCACCCACCACCACCACCCACCACCACCCACCATCACCCACCACCACCCACCACCACCCACCACCACCCACGACCACCCACCACCACCCACCACCCACCACCACCCACCACCACCCACCATCACCCACCACCACCCACCACCACCCACCACCCACCACCACCTACCACCACCACCCACCACCCACCACCCACCACCACCCACAACCCACCACCCACCACCACCCACCACCACCCACCATCACCCACCACCACCCACCACCACCCACCACCCACCACCACCTACCACCACCACCCACCACCCACCACCCACCACCACCCACAACCCACCACCCACCACCACCCACCACCACCCACCATCACCCACCACCACCCACCACCCAAGTCCCCCAGAAGATCTGGCAGTGAGACCCTGAGGAACAGATGGGACCAGGACTGGGGGGCCCGGCAGGGTGAAGCCTGCTGTGGGCACGAGCCTGGGGGCACTGGAGGCCCCAGTCAGGAGCAGAAACTCACCGGCAGCAGGTCGCTCTGGGGCACAGCAAGGTGACTTTTATGTACCTCCAAGTTCCTTTGTACTGTTTTCAGAAATTTGGGGCTGCCCTATTTTTATTCTCTTTAAAAATAGCTTTATTGAGGACTTCCCTGGTGGTCCAGTGGTCAAGACTCCACTTCCACTGCAGGGAACGCGGGTTCAATCCCTGGTTGGGGAAAAAAGATCCTGCGAAACATGTGGGTCGGCCAAAAAAAATTAAAACCTTTTTGAGCTATAACTCACACACCATGCAATTCTCCCGTTCAAAAAGTACAGTCAGCGGCTTCAGTGCGTCCACAGATGCTGCTCACTGTGCACCCACCACCACAGTCCATGTTGGAGGAGTTTCATCACGTCAAAGAGAAACTCTGTATCCTGTAGCTGCCACCCCCTGTGCCCCCCGCCACTCCCAGCTGCTGGTAGCCACTCACCTGCTCTCTGTCTCTACAGATGCACATTTTCTGGACTTTTCACATTAATGGAATCATATAATATGTGGACTTTTGCATCTGGCTTCTTTCACTTGGTGTGATGCTTTCAAGGGTCATCCGTGTTGCAGTGTGTCACTAATTCACTCCTTTGATAGCTGAATGATGCTCTACTTTGTGGATGGACCACATTTTGTTAACCTTCATCCACTGATGGACAAGTAGCTTCTTTCACCTTTTGGCTCGTATGACTAACACTGCCCTGAACATTTGTGTCCAAGTTTCAGTGTGGGCATAGGTTTTCCCTTCTCTTGGGCATAACCCAGGAGCGGAATTGCTGGGTCACATGCTAACTTTGTGTTTGACCTTTTGAGGAACAGCCAGGCTGTCTCCTAAAGTGGCTGCACCTTTTTGCCTTCCCAGCAGGAATGAATGAGGGTTCCGATGACACCACCTCCTCCAGCACTGGTTGTTATGTCTTTTTAATTCTAGCCGTCCTAGTGTGTAGGAGGTGTGTAAGAACCCTGCGGTTCTTGGGGATTCCCTCACTTCCCAGTGAAAAGCTGAAGCAGATAAATGTCCAACAGCGGGGGATCAGATAAATAAATCACAGTAGACCATAAACAGCACATGCCAAAGGAATGAATTCTAGGAAACGTGAAGTGGTGATTGAAAACATGCGTGTGAACAATTAAGAAGATCATGAAACTATTGCAAAACTTGAAGGCAGAAACACAGTTGAAAATGAAACTGGCGAAAGCCGCTAGTTCTCCTGATCCCATATTTTTAAAGCTTATTTAAAATTTTTTTCTTTTTTTTAGGGTATTTAATTTTTAGAATAAAGTGAATTAATATATGGGAAGAGCTCAGAACAGCTCCTCTGGGTTGTTATTGGTATTGCTCTGGTTATTATTTTCTTATTGTGTTATTATTTTCTCCTTCAAGAGAGGAAGTATGTCTTGATCAATTATATTTCTTGTATAATATTTTTAAATCCAGTAGAAACTTTCATTTCTATTCTGTAGACAATGCAAATCTATATATTCATGCCCAACTGATCCTTAAAGAATATCTTTAGCAATAGTTGCTCCTGGGAAAGGAGCTGGAAGTCCCCTTGGAGGGGCTGAGTGACTTCATCAAAGAGGAAGTTTTTTTCTGCCAGTGGCCTTCAATCTAAGAGGTGTCTTTTAATTTTATTTTTTAAATTAAAATTTGTTCTTTTTTTAAATCTTTGATCCCCTTCACCCATTTCTCCCATGCCCCCATCCTGCCCCACCTCTGGCAACCTCCAATCTGTTCTCTGTATCTATGAGCTTGTTCTTTGTTTTTTAATTCCACATATAAGTGAAATTATATAGTACGATTTTTTCTGTCTGACTTATTTCACTTAGCATAATGCCCTCAAAGTCCATCCATGTGGTCATAAATGGCAAGATTTTCTTCTTTTTTTTTAATCTGAATAATACTCCATTTTATGTATATACCACAACGTCTTTGTCCATTCGTCTATTGGTGGACACTAAGTTTGTTTCCATATCTTGCTGTTGTAAATGATGCTGCTATGAACATGGGGGTGGTGCAGATACTTTTTAAAAAATTAATTAATTAATTAATTAGTTTTTGGCTGCGTTGGGTCTTTGTTGCTGCACGCAGGCTTTCTGAAGTTGCAGTGAGCGGGGACTACTCTTCGTTGCGGTGCACGGGCTTCTCATTGCGGTGGCTTCTTTTGTTGCGGAGCATGGGCTCTAGGCGTGTGGGCTTAAGTAGTTGTGGCACGCAGGCTCAGTAGTTGTGGCGCACGGGCTTAGTTGATCCGCGGCATGTGGGATCTTCCTGGACCAGGGATTGAACCCGTGTCCCCTGCATTGGCAGGAGGATACTTAACCACTGCGCCACCCCAGGGAAGTCCCCAGATATCTTTTTTGAGTTAAGTGTTTTTGTTTTCTTTGGACAAATACCCAGAAGTGGAATTGTGGGATCACATGGTAGTTCCATTTTTAATTTTTTGAGGAACCTCCATACTGTTTTCCAGAGTGGCTGCACTAATTTACATTCCCACCAACAGTGTAGGAGGGTTCCCTTTTCTCCACATCCTCATCGATACTTACTTCTTGTCTTTTTGATGGCAGCCTTTCTAACAGGTGTGAGGTGGGATCTCACTGTGGTTTTGATTTGATTTCCCTGATGACTAGTGATGTTGAGCATCTTTTCATGTGCCTGTTGGCCATCTGCATGTCTTCTTTGGAAAAAATGTCTTTTCAGTTCTTCTGCCCACTTTTTAGTCAATTGTTTTTTGTTTTTTGTTTTTTTGCGGTACGCGGGCCTCTCACTGTTTTGGCCTCTCCCGTTGTGGAGCACAGGCTCCGGACGTGCAGGCTCAGCGGCCATGGCTCACGGGCCCAGCCGCTCCGCGGCATGTGGGATCCTCTCGGACCGGGGCACGAACCCGTGTCCCCTGCGTCGGCAGGCGGACTCGACCACTGTGCCACCAGGGAAGCCCTAGTCAATTGCTTTTTGTTTGTTTGTTTGTTTTGCTATTGAACTGTGTGAGTTCTTTATGTTTTTTGGATATTAAGCCCTTATCAGATATGATTTGCAAATATTTTCTTTCATTCAGTAGGTTGCCTTTTCATTCTGTTGATGGTTTCCTTTGCTGTGCAGAGGCTTTTTAGTTTGATGTAATCCCACTTGGTTATTTTTACTTTTGTTGCTTTTGCTTTTGGTCTCAAATTCAAAAAATTATCGCCAAGACCTATGTCAGGAAGCATACTGCCTAAGTTTTCTTCTAGGAGATTTATGGCTTCAGGGTTTACATTCAAGTCTTTAATCTATTTTGAGTTAATTTTTGTGTGTGGCCTAGGATAGTGATCTAGTCTCATGCGTTGACTTGTGGCTGTCCAGTTTTCCCAACACTGTTTATTGAAGAGAGTGTCCTTTCCCCATTGTATATTCTTGGCTCCTTTGTTGTAAATTAATAGACCAGATATGTGTGGGTTTATTTCTGGGCTCTCTATTCTCTTCCACTGGTCTATGTATCTGTTTTTGTGCCAGTACTATGCTGTTTTGGTTACTGTAGCTTTGTAGTACAGTCTGAAGTCAGGGAGCATGATTCTTCCAGCTTTTGTTCTTTTTGTTCCTCAAGATTTCTTTGGCTATTTGGGGTTCTTTGTGGTTCCACACAAATTTTAGGATTTTTTTGTTCTAATTTCTTTGAAAAATGCTATTGGAATTTTGATAGGGATGGCACTGAATCTGTAGATTGCTTTGGGTAGTAGGCACATTTTAACAATATTAATTCTTCCAATCCATGAACATAGTATATCTCTTCACTTATTTGTGTCTTCTTCAGTTTCTTTCATTAATGTCTTATAGTTTTCAATATAAAGGTCTTTCACCTCCTTGGTGAAATTTATTCCTCGATATTTTATTCTTTCTGATGCAGTTATAAACAGGATTGTTTTCTTTATTTCTCTTTCTGATAGTTAGTTATTAGTGTATAGAAATCAACAGATTTTTATGTATTGATTTTATATCCTGTAACTTTACTGAATTCACTTACTAGTTCTAACAATTATTTGATGGAGTCTTTAGGGTTGTCTACATATAATACCATGTCACCTGCAAACAGTTACAGTTTTACTTCTTCTTTTCTAATTTGGATGCCTTTTATTTCTTTTTCTTGCCTAATTTCTCTGGCTAGGACTTGTAGTATTATGTTGAATAGAAGTGGTGAGAGGGGGCATCCTTGTCTTGTTCCATATTTTGTAAGCTTATTTTCTTATTACAAAACCAATCCATGCTTCTTGAAGAACACTCACAAAACATTGACCATCAAAAGTCATGTTCTAAACCCCCTCACGTTTCCCGCACACCCTGAGACAGCTCCTGTTAACCCTGGTCTCGTCTTCTCAGAATGTCTTTAGGTGCAGGCACAGGCCTGTGTATGTAGGTAAGTGTACATTTTTAGGCTATGTGAGTTTATGGGCCACCATAGTATTATAGCCAGACGTTTAACCAGCCCCCAAAGGCTGAGCATTTAGGGTCTTTTGAAGTGTTCCTCTTACCAACAGCGTCGCAGGAGCAGCTGGTGACAGAGGAGAGGAAAAGAAAGTGAAAAGTGGGGAACTTGGGGCCTTTTAGAGAAACTGCAGGATGTATTTACAGAGCAAGTGAGCTGGCACCAGAAAAGCAGGGGCTGGGCTTGGACCTGATGGCCCTTGTCTCCACTTTGTGTGTGGTTGGACACATCCACAATAAAAATGTTTAAAAAGTATGGAAGGGGACCAGAAAAATCTGAAAAAAATGTAAGAAAATGCATGTGGTTCTTACAAGGTTGCTCTGGAAGACCCAAAGGGGTCGGGCTGGAGTGTCCCTCTTCAACCTCGGACTTCCGGGCCCATTGTTCCCACTGTGCTCCTCCCTGAGGTCACTGGCACTGACCTCGGGTCCACATAAGCAGCGAGGTGAGGGGACCCCAGCCCGCACTCAGACCGGGAGGGATGACGGCGCTGTACTTTTGTATGAATACAAAAATAATTTGCAACTATCAGCAGTGAGTTAGCTCTTTGACGGGACTTTAATTTTCACATGAATATTTGTGAACTACCGCCAACTGCGCGTGGAGGTTCCCGATTCTGAGCTGCATGATGGTGGCCTGGTTACCCCTCCCGGACCCTCCAGGAGCGGCCGGTGCCGTCTGGAGCTCCCGTCCTCGGGTCACCTGGCCTTGCGCATCTGCCTGGTGCCCCCACCCTCTGCTCCTCCACCGTAGCCCGCGGCCCCTACCCCTGTCTGAGCACTCGGCCCCGCCTCCCCCGCTCAGCCCTCTCCTCTGGGCTCAGCTAGAATCAGGGCTGGGGCCTAGGGCGTCGTGGGTGGGGGGAGCATGAACCCTCCATCCCCATCTCCTTTCCCAGGATACCAGGCCCCCTTCTAGGGGCACCTGAGACACAGTAAAGAAAAACCCTGACGTCACAGCTTCTGCCAGGTGTTTAAAGGGAGGCCCAGCAGGCGAGAAGGAACCTTTGGCTTGAAAATGAAGGCTCGGAACCAGCCACAGGAGAGCTCCGAGCGACAAAGTAGCCAAGATTTGGGGTCTGTTCCCATGGAGATGTGCCCAAAGGCCCCCAGAGTCCTCAGAAACAGTGGGCGGGGCCGGGGGTTTAGGGGAGAGTCCAGGTGCCCCAGCGGTGAGGGAGGTGCCCTGTCATAGACTGCGTCCGGGTTTCTCTGCTGTGTATCCGTCCTGATGAGAGGCCAGCTGTGTCCCAGGTCGGGGGTCCTGTCTGTGGGCAGGGGCTGTGTCCATAACGAAGGGCCGTTCTAGAAGTTTCCTTGGACAGGCCCAAAGTGGAAGCCACTAGCTGGTGAGCTGTTGTGACGGGCGGTCCGCCCTGGACAAGGCTGTCCTCGAGGGGACAGGCGGCCGAGGCACCCGCAGCACCAGGCCAGCCGCGCGGGCCCCGTGCCCCACACGAGCTGGGTGCTGGGACTCGCACGCTGGTCCTGGGCTTGAGGCCCTGGCACTGCCCAGCGACTCCTGCCCCTCCTGCTTCTGTCCCCTGGACTCCCACCTCCCCGCCCCCAGCTGGTGGGCTCAGGGGGAGCGGAGCGCCGGGAGGGGACTTTCCCATGGGGGCTGGGGGCAAGGTGACAAGGTCCAGGCCCTGGTCTGCCTCGGGAGCCCAGGCAGCGGAGTGAGGGTGGGCAGGAGGGGTGGGACCCCGAGATCAGCTCGCTGGCTACTCCAACCCGCCCCCACCCCAGGAAGGAACGTGGCTGGGTCAAGGTGGGGTGGGCAGGCCCCCTCCTAGTCAGCTGCTGAGGAAGCCTCAGGTGCAGAGCTTTCCGGAAGCAGGGAGGCCTAGGGAGGGCTTGTAGACTGACCTGCTGAGAACCTCACAGCTCCCTGCTGACTCACAACAGGAGAGACACAGAGGAAGTGCACTGGGAGGAGCTGGAGGAGGGAGGAGGGACCTGCGGGCGGGGAAGGTCAAGGGGAGGAGGGGGAGGGGAGGAGGGGGAGGGGGAGGGGAGGAGGGGGAGGGGAGGGGGAGGGGAGGAGGAGAGGAGGGGGAGGGGAGGAGGGGGAGGGGAGGAGGGGGAGGGGAGGAGGGGAGGGGAAGGAGGGGAGGGGAAGGAGGGGAGGGGGAGGAAGGGAGGGGGAGGAGGGGAGGGGGAGGGCCAGGGGCAGGAGGGACCTGTGGGGTGGGAGGGGGGCGGTGGGAAGGCCAAAGCTGGGCGTCCAGGGCCTCCCCAGCAGGCCCTCCGTGGCATGGCGGCTCCCGAGGGCCCTTGGGTGCTGAAGGTCACAGCTAGGGGTCGGGGGCCAGGGTCCTGAGGGTCTGCCAGCTGGGCCACAGAGCCCAGGGCCTGAGGACCCAGGAGGTGGGCCTCTGCCTCTGCAGGCCCAGGAGGCCCAGAGGAGCAGTGCTCTGGGGCGGGGGCCCCTAGAGTGATCCCTGTGGCCCAGGGGTCTGCCCAACACGGGATCGCGGGGAGGAGGCCCGCCTGGCGGGGCTGGAGGGCCTTGGGCTGTGGCGGGTGGGCCGGGCACGGCTGGGGGAGGGTGCTCAGAGAGGCCGTGGCGTGGGGGGTGCGTGTGTGCGTAGGTAGCTGAGGTCTGTGCGCCTCCTGGGCCCCTCCTGGCCCGTCCCAGTCGCCCCCCCCACCCCCCCCCCCCCGTCCCCCCACCGACCATTAGGCACAGACCGCAGCCACAGCCACCCCTGACCAGGAGACCTGCATTCCTCCTCCCAGCGCCCCAGGGCCTGGCTGAGGCCAGACGGCGAGGCGGCCGGAAAAGCCGGTTCCGTGGGGCTGCCTGACCCCAGAGGCCTGTGCTGACAGGTGGATCCTGGGGGCCAGGAATGTGGAGGTGGGGAGGCCCAGGCCACCGTGAGCTGAGAGGCTGGGCTGGGCTGAGCCCAGGGGGCTGAGGATGTCTCCCCCACTCTTGGCGCCTCCCCACCAATTCCCAGGGACCGAGGGTGACGACGTCTACGCTGGGCCCGCCGGCCGCTGGCAGGACGGTTCTGAGAGACTCCCTGACCCTGGAGCGGGGGAGGGCGGTGCAGGGGTTGTGCGGCGGGGAGGCCGGGAGCCCAGGAGCCGAGGAGTGGTCTCCCCTGTGTCTGGGAGGGGCTAGCGGCTGCTCCGGCAGAGCAGGAAACAACCGGCCTGTCAGATTCGTAGTTCCCATCCCGCATACGCGCTGGCTCAGCGCTGGGAGAAGGGAAACCCCGCCAAGGCCAGGGTCGCAGCTACTTCCGCACAGGAGGGCCCTCAGCGCAGCGTCCAGTGTCCTGCTCAGCTGCCCCACTGCCCCCTCTGGGGCGCCCCACCCCAAGGCCCCCCAGGCCCGCCCCAGCCCTGTCCCAGCTGGGAAGGCCCTGAGCCGCCTGGGCTCAAACCTCCTGGGAACGTAGGGCTTTGTCTTACACTTTCTGTTTTTTAAATAAATTATAATTTTTAACGAAATAAGGTAGTGTAAAAGCTGCTCGTTAGAGAAAGAGTGAAAATACAGAAAGTCACCTCCATCCGGGAGAGCTGGAGAAAGGCGCGTGCGGATGGAGGGAGGGAGGGAGGGAGCGTGGGGATGGAGGGAGGGTGGAGGCCGGGGGCTGGCTGTCGTCCAGGAGCCCAGCCTCCTTGAGCTCAGCACAGCACGGGAGAGCCTCTCGAGCAGTGCGCCCAGCGCCGCGGTGAAGACCCGGCTCCACGCGGGCTGGGTCAGCTGCTGAAGGGCCCAAGTCCTGGAAGCCCCAGACACAGGGCCCACCTGGGCCACGGTGAGGATAGGCGGGGACAGGTGGGGACAAGAGGGGTCAGGTGAGGACAGGAGGGGTCAGCTGGGACTGGGTGGCAGTGGCGTGGGTGTGGATGCTGGGCTGCAGCCCCAGGGGGGCACGGCCTGCACGGTGGGATGTCCCCCACGCCAGCCTGTGTGTGATGCGTGGACCAGGGTGACGTGGACCGTCACCTCACAATACGGATCCCCTCTTTAAGTGTGGCTGTGATTCAGTCTATGAAATAATCGCATCATCTTTCTACATAAGAGCCTTCTTTATGGTGCCGCCATGAAATATTCAGTTCTGAGTTGTGCTGACCCAGCCGACACGCCGATGCGGGTGAGTGAGCCGCAGGACGGCCCTTCCCAGGTGCCAGGAGGATGCTGCGGCTGGGACAGGAGTGCTCAGGGAGTTGGGTAGGCAAGTCCCACCCTGGCACCGGGACCCTCCCCGTAGGCTGCACCCTCCGCTCGGGAGCTCCTGGGTCCACATCCACCGGGCAGGCTGTGACCTTGAGCAGGAGATGGCCAGGAAGGGGGTGGGTCTTGGATTTCCAGGGGATGCCTTTGGTGAAGGGAAAGTGAGGGCCAGGATGGGTCGCCCCGGGAGCCACTGAAAGGGCCCCTGTGCCCACGTCACCCTGGACCTGGAGTCCCTCCCTGCCCCTCTCCCCTGCCCAAGCCCCCTTCCTCCGCACCTCCTCTGGCCCCTCCCCAGACAATGGCTGGGAGGCAGAGTGGGCCCTCATGCATGTGCTCTCGGCTGTCCCCCAACCAGAACCAGGTGTGGGACCTCCCCGCCTCCGCCCTTACCAGGCCGAAGGGCTCCCCCGTCCCGGCCCCTCCTGGGCCTGTTCCTTCCCGGCTGTGCCCTCCAGTTCTGAGACTCGGATTTCTCCGAGGCCACAGCTGTGGAAGCCACCAGACGGCATGTTACCAGACGTGTGTGAGTGTGAGCACGTGTGTGCACGTGTATGTTCGAGTGTACGGCGTGTGTGTGGCATACGTGTGGGCATGCATATGTGCACGTGGGCATTAAGACTGCAGGTGAGTCTGTGGAGAGACCCCCGGGTCCTGGGAGGCCCTGGGTTTCGGAGACAACTGAGTCTGGGGGCCAGGAGGTCCAAGAGGCTCAGGCAGGGCTGGTCCTGAAGCAGACGAGGGGACCCCGAGCAAACACCATCCCCTGGGAGCGAGCTGCGGGCTCGGGTGATGGCCCCCCTCGCCTGCCCCACCCAACAGGGCAGGCAGAGTGGCTCGCGGTGCCTCAGAAGGAACGCTCTCGCGGGAGAGTGTCCGGAGGGAAGCTACCCGTGCCCGGCGGAGGGCTGGACTCACGTGCGACTCCAGGCTATGTGTGGGGTGGCGGGAAGGAGGGAGAGAGGCAGCCCCTCCTGGCGCTTGTGTTGGGGGGACGTTGTTGGGATGCTCAGCTGGACAGGAGGAGTTCTGGGAGAGGAGGGGAGGGAGGAGGGCCCACCTTGGGAGAATGGGGGGCCGACCTCACCCCGGGTGTGCTTGGGGTGAGGAGACCCCATGGACTGCGGGGTCAAGGCCTGGGGGGCATGGTGAGCTGCAGCCATTGACGGAAAACCGTGAGCCCCATGTGGGGGGCAGCGGGGAGGAGGCTGCAGGCCTCCAGACCCTCCTGGCACAGACACGTGCTGTACCTGTCGGGAGGCGGGGAGGGGAGGGGTGCTCAGAGTGGCCACCAGAGCCTCCTGGTCACCCATCAGAGCACAGCCAAAAGTGCCAACTGGCCTCCAGTCCCGGAGGGAGGCTCCCAGGATGGGCCAGCCCAGCCTGGGGCCCTGTGCAGTCAGCTGGGCACCCAGCAGGCTGGCCCTGCAGTCTCTCTGGGGGGTCCGCACCGCCATGGAGGGGCATGGGGGCCCTCTTCTGGCCGCACTGCAGAAGACATGGCCTCCGCCAAGCACGCAGCCCCGTCAGGCACCCAGGCCGCCACAGGCCGGCCCGCGTCCCTCACCTTCCCCAGGGGCCCTCTACCAGCTCCCTGGCCTCATTGGGCCTGGCTTCCAGGACAGAGGGCTGACCCTCCATCCGTAGGGAGCTGGCTCCAGCCCTGTGGGGCCTCAGCGTTTCCAGCACCCCTAGGACTGGGCCCCCAGAGCTCACGGCCCACCTGGGGCTCAGGGCCAGAGGGATCCTGGGGAGGAGGGGAAGGCTGGAGTGCCGGTCTCCGCTTGGACACTTCAGGCAGCCGAACCTGGGCCAGGTAAGGACCAACGGCCTCCTGTCTCGGTTTCCCCCTTCAGAGCCCCAGGTGTGCGGAAGACTCCAGATGTGTGAAGCCCCTGCAAACCGCACAGCCACGTGAGTCCCTGCTGTCTCACTGGGCCCCTTTGGGGACAATTCAAGCCAGACCGGCCTCCAGCCCTGCCGGGGACTTCCAGGGCATGGTCTCAGGCTGGGCGGCGGGGGCGGGGCGGGGGGGGGGCCCAGAACGCGACTCGTGCCCCCTGGCGGTGTGCCTTTAAGTCCGCAGTGAAGCATCATCACGGGCCGGCGATGCCACCTGCTGACGCTTCTCAGCATCCTGACCGGAGTGGCCGCAGCTGCTGCGGTGGGTGCGGTCGGTCGGGGAGGGGCGAGGGGCCCAGGCAGGGCTTACAAAGCCGGCAGATGCAGACACAGTTACTCCCGCCTAAAGGAAGGGTTTAAAAACTGAATAGCGTCCACTTACCTAACAAACATTTGCTAAATCAAGGCAAGGGAGGAAGCGCACAATAGGTTGATTTCAAGGGAAAGGTCTTTTCTTCTGGGTCTGAGCGTGCAGAGTTGAAGTAGAAGCCCTTCAGGTGGAGGAGGCTCGGGCAAGGACCAGGGCGGGCCGGCAGAAGACTGGGGGCCAGGGCAGCAGGCGGGGGGCTCAGCCCCGCTGCTCTTCAAACCTAGACTTCCACTCTTTTATAGATGGATTTTGGGGGTTTTTTGGCCTTGCCGCGGCTGTCAGAATCTTAGTTCCCCGACCAGGGATCGAACCCAGGCCCTCGGTATTAAGAGCACGGGAGTCCTAACCACTGGACCACAGGGGAATTCCCAACAGGCTTTCCACTCTTTTGAAGTCCATACTCCACGTCTATAAGTCTAAAAACTGTCACAGGGTCTTTGAATAACTGTTCCCACTTACAAACGTCCAATATTTTAAACTGCATTTATTAGTTTAATATATTTGGTTCCTTAAGTAGTTCGTTGTGTGGATTAACAAACACAACTTTGGTAACTGATGTATAACGTCTAGAAACCTAATACATTTGTTAAAAAATCATTTTCAGTAAAAGGTAAGATTGTGACTCACAGATATAAAAATGAGCTCACGTGAAAGATGTTATTTACTTATTAATCAAGGGAGAACCAGGCAGATGTTCTAAGCAACTCCAGAGAGAAGCTGCAGGACAGACGTACTGAAAGGTCACTGATGTTGAAACCAACAGAGGAAAACCTGGTTTCTGCGCAGGGGTCGGGGAGCGGAGATGGAATTTCGCACCTACCCCCTTGGTGGAGCTGAGCTGACTGAAAGTCAGCTCAGACGCCCTCTACATGATGCAGAATTTTCCACTGAAACACAATTTTTCGGTCTAGATTACAAGTGTGAACACTGACCTTCAGCCTCACTTAGTATTCCTGCAGCATCGTCAGCGTGTATCTGGGAGGATTTGTCTGTTACACACTTGCAGACGCGAGGAAGCTGGCGTTCGGCCCACGTTCTCTGACACGTCACAGAAAAGACCAAGTGTGCACAAGTACATTTGCGATACTCACAGGAACCTAGGATAGACTGTGGCGTCCTGCCTGTTTGTGCCTGAATCCCAGCTGATCCTGGGCAGGACGGGGTCTCCCACTGGAATGGTCCTTGGGCCAGGTGGGCCGAGCCCTTGGTCCCCAAACACCCTGACCACGAGTGGTGGGATGTCGAGGGCCTGATGGGGAGGAGTGGGGCCCGCAGGGCTGGACAGAGGGGCGCAGGTCGGAATCGACCGAGACCTGGGGGGTTGGTTAGAGGCGGTTCTTTCAATGCAGGGGCGGGGGCTTGATCAGGGCTGGGGAAGGATCTGGGTGCCTCAGTGTGGCGGGCAGGACAAGGTGAGGGCTCGGAGGTGAGAGATTCGCAGGAGCTGAGGCACTGATGGTCAGTGTTTCCTGCTGCAGGGCCCATGGTCTATGGAAGTCCCTGTCACCAGCAACCGAGCTTCCTGCCGGGCAGAGGCTCCGGGAGACGTGCCGTCCTGCTGATGAAGACGGTGGCCCCAAAGGCGTGTCTGGGATGGTGAGGGCTGCCGGTGCCCAGGGTCCAGGCTGCACCTCCAGAGAGTCTGGGGCAGGTCCCGCAGGGCTCGGGTGGAACTGGGGGACAGGCCTGCCTGAGGGCCCCTCGTCTCTCCATCCCCGTGCAGAGCTTACTCTCTTGTGGAAGGGTGTCTTGGGCCTGCCCCAGCGCTGACACACGCAGACAGGCAGCCTTGGATGAGACCCGGCCCCTGAGTACGAGCTCACCGAGGGGCAGAACCCTGGCTGGGCTCCCACCCCAGCCTCCCTGCTCCCGGGTGTCCGGCAGTAGGCCTTGATGTGGACAGAATCAACCGCTGGGCCGAAGGTAGTCATTTTCAACCCTGGGCTGGAGCCCAGTGAGCCGCCGATGACAGGGTCTTCGGGGTGAGTCACATTCAGACGTCAAGTGTGACCTAAAAATATGACGCCTGCAATTACGGCACCGCAGCGGGGGGAGGGAGGCCTTCCAGACGAGGACACGAGCCCAGCCCCGGGGGCCCCTGGTGGCCCATCTATTATTAGAAGAGCTAAAACCTCCTCGAACCCACACAGTACAAAGACCGGCTCCGTTCACCCGGAGTGCGGCGGCCACATTGACCTCAGTCCAGGGGCCGCCCACTGCCCACCGGACAGAGTCAGTGCGGTGGGTCCAGTCCCGCCCATTTCCCGGGAACTGCGCCCCGATGTGGGCTGGCGCTGGGGCACGGGTGAGGAAAGGGCAGCGGCCAGGGCACGTTCCCGAGGGAGCAGCTGACGGAGTCCCTGCTGAGAGAACCCCTGGGGAAGGCCTAGCCGGCCCCACCCCTCCTGTGACAGTGACAGTGAGTCCCCAGCAGGGCTGGTGGCACCCTGCGACAGCTGGAGAAGGCAGCCTGGGTGGGGTAGCCAGACCCTGCCCCCAGGCTGCTCCAGGGGGTCAGGGGTGCAGCCCGAGAGGAGGGGCCCGGTCCCGCCCACCCGCTGCAGCGCCCGCCACCGCCGGCAGAGGGCGCCCCGCATACCGCACTCCGCGCCCTACTGCGACCCCATGAGCTCCATCGTGACCACCCCTTCCTCACAATGCTCACAGCTCGATCTTTGCTCCAGACACTCTGGCTACAATGCCGCAGGGGCTGCTGCAGGACACGTGGCAGCTTAAAGAGGAAAATGAGTGTCCGATCAGAGGGTCTCTCCTCCCTGACGCTCTCCTAAGAGGGCAGCTTTCCTGCTTGTCTCCCCACGTCACTCAAGCTGCAGCCTGTTTCACTCGCCCCGTCGCTGAGCACTTAGGCCCCCGCCAGCTCTCTCCACGAGGACGAGGACGCTGCGGTGACAGCGCGCCGGCGGTGTGGGAGCCGCCATTGTCTTCGTCTCTGCCATCGCCATGCTGCTCCCTGCCTGCCCCCCCCCCACCCCCCGTCGAGTCTGGACCCTCAGCTGCGGGTCTGAGGGCTGCAGTCCGTGTCAGACAGCGCGGGGCTTGTCCTCCCTGACCTCACGTGACTGGGCTCCCAGCTCTGACCTCGGAGGGCTTGACCACAGGGCGGGCAGCACAGGAGGGGCCGTGGGGATGGTCACCCTGTTACCTCTGCCCCCCGCAGTGCTCCCCAAGCAACTGTGACCCCAGACAGGCCCCCCCTGTAAAGCCACGGGGGCTCCAAGTGTCTCCCAGGCTGACCGTCTGCTGTTCGTGACCAGCATGAACTTATGGTCTTACAGTCTTGGGGTCAGAGTCTGACGTGGGTATCCCTGGGCTAAATCCAGGTGAGGGCCGGGCTGCTCCCCTCCAGAGGCTCTGGGGAGAATCCATTTCCCCTCCTTTTCCAGCTTCTAGAGGTGCCTGCAGCCCTCAGCTCGTGGCCCCTCCTCTACCTCAGGCCGCCAGTTGCCTTCTCTGATCCTCTGGCCCTCCTGCCTCCCTCCTCCCCTGTGAGGACCCTTGAGATTACGCTGGGCCCACCTGGACGGTGCAGGACGATCTCCCCATCTTGAAATCAGCCAACTGTCAACCTTCATTCCAGCTACAGCCTTGACGCCCTTCTGCCATGTGAGCAACAAAGACCCAGGCCCCAGGTCCCTTATTTTCCCACCACGCGTGGTCTCTTCTCCGGGCCCCAGGCCCTGTGCCTGGAGTCGAGGCTTGGAGTGGACAACCTGTGCCGCACTCAGGCCATCATTGGGGTGACCAGCACCACCGGGGTGCCTGGCCATGGGGGGACCAGTCGCTGGGAGCACAGGCTTGGGGCTAAACCTGCTTGTCAGGTGAGCTGTGTCTTCCAGGGGCTGCAGCCTAACCCTAACCCCACTCAGCTGCCTCTGCTGCCTCTCCTTCCAAGGCATCAGCAAGGGCTGCCCACCCTGGAGTTCCGGCACCCTCGGGGGGGGCCCCCCTCCGGGGTGGGGGCCCCCTCCCCTTCCAGGCCCCTCCTCCTCCCAGGTCCCCTCCACACCCCAGACCTCCTCCTCCTCCCAGGTCCCCTCCCCTCCCAGGTCCCCTCCAGTCCCCAGGCCCCTCCTCCTCCCAGGGCCCCTACACCCCCTCCACCACACAGGGGCAGGGCGTTTCCTGGGGAGGGAGGGCTGCACAGCACGGAGAGGGCAAGGCGCCACATCACAGAGGCCTCAGCTCAGTGGTTTGGGCCCCAGTGTATGTCTGGCGCCAGTTCACAGGCTTCAGCAGATGCCTCTTGAGCGATAGTGAGGGACTCCTCTTTGCTCTGCGGGTCAGGAAAGCCATCAGGATTCAGGGTCGCCCAAAAGTGGAGCTGCCCCAGGACACTGCCGCAGCCACTCAGCGGCCTGGGAGGAGGAGGGGCGGGCCATGCGGCAGGGTGACAGCAGCCAGGATGGGCCTGCAGCAGGGCCCAAGTTGGGGGCGGGGTCTCTCCGGGCCTGTCCCAGCCATGCTGGCGAGCAGAGAAGTGGACAGGGCGAGCACAGCGATTCCCGGGGCGTCCTGAGCCCCCGACCTGGGGCAGCTGCAGGCAGGTGGGCATCAGGCGACTGTCACACAGGTAACCTGTCTGGGCACCGGTCCAGCCTGCAGGCAGGTCTGTTTGGTCCTAGACGGCCGAGCCCGCCCACGCCCTTGGAACCTGGGGGCCACCGAGGACTGGACTCTGGGCCTCCCTCACCGGCACCGGCCAAGCCCCTGCCCTACCCCTCCCGCTCCAAGAACCCATGTGTCTCCTCTGCCCCCCACCCCAGCGCTCCCCATCTCAGTCCTTCCTCCTCCCTGGAGCCCTCTCCCACCCTTCCCCCCCTCCCCCCGCAAGGCCCCCCAGGCCTCTCTCTCCCGCGGCCCCGATGCCCCGCCCCTCCCAGGGCGTGAACTGCTCTGCTCCGGGTCCCCTGCCCCAGCCTGGATGCTCACGTGCGTGTGCTCGAGACACTAGGCTGATGAGTGAATAAACGGGGGGCCTGGGCATTGCCCACCTGAGTAGGACCTGGCTGGCTGGCTCCCGGGCCCTGCCCTGGCATTGCATGTGGGTCCCCGGGACTCAGGGAGGACGAAGCTCTGGGGGCTCTGGGTCGGGGAGTGGGGTGCCGGCTGCCGGGCTGCCGGTGCCAGGTCTCCAGGCTGGGGTGGGCCTTTCGCTTCAGACCTCTTAGAGTCGCTGTCTCCCGCTGTGGAAGGGAACCTCGTGGGGGGTCCCGGGAGCAGAGGCTTGGGGTCCACCCAGGAGTGTTGGCCGCAGTGACGCAAGTCTGCACCTTCCAGATCTGGAATGCAAGCTGTCCTCCTCACGGCGTTGCTGAGTTCCCCTGGGACGGGGTCTGCAGCTGGGGGGGCGCCGGCGAGCACCCCGCTGGAGCAGCCTGCCCTGCCACCAGCTCCTGCCTGCCCTGCCGAGCTCGCTGCCTTTGCGGGCGCCTCCTTCTTCCGAGGGTAAATCAGGTTACCCACAGCTTTTCCTCGAGGAATAAGGAGGCAGCCTTTGAAACCAGGACAGATGGCAGCCCTTCTCCAGGGGGAGCTGGCTCATTAATCGTTTCTAAATTAGTCAGAGGGATGGTGGGACTTCACGGGCTCTGGGAACCCACGGAGCCACCTTCCCAGCCCCAGCGGGGGGGCTGCAGCTTCTGCTCTGGCCCAGCCGCCTGGTCTCATGCTTCCTTCCTTCTCTCCCTCCCCTGCCCCTCCCCATTCTCTCCCCAGACCTGAGCAGCTTCTAGAAATGTCTGGGAGAGAAGAGCCTGCCTGCAGGGGGCTGTGGGAAAGGACAGTGGGCCAGGGGGCATCAGGCTGGTCCAGGGCTGGGCCCTGAGTGCCCCAGCTGGGACGCAGTGGGGACAGTGGCTCTGGGCTGCTCCAGGCCCCCTCTCGAAGGGCAGGGGTGGGAGGGGCAGGCACAGCTGCAGTGGACACAGGCCAGGCGGGGCAGAGGGGCCAGCCAGGACCAGGGCAGGGCCGGGAGGCCGGTGGGCCGACGGCCAGGCAGGGCCAGGGCTGGCAGGGCACCTCAGAGCTGACATAGGCGCTCAGGTGCCCAGCGCACGTGGTGGAGGCTTGAGTCTGGGGGCGGCCGGGACTAGGCCCGAGACGTGGGCTGGGGGTCTGTTCGGGCTCCAGCTGCAGGGGCAGAGCTCCTGGCACTGTGATGGTGGGTCTGGGGCCTCTGATCCTGTCTCCTCAGACGTTGTTGCTGATGGTGGCCACTCCCTCAGCTCCTCCCGGCTGTACCAGCATTGGGGAACCTCCACCGGCCTGCTGGACACAGAGCCCGGGACGCCTGCACCCTGGGGCCTGGGGTCCAGGCCAGCTCGCCATTCAGGGACTTGGGGAGGACTTGCCTCTCCGGCTGCTGTTTCCTCTCCTGTAAACCAGGCCGTGGACCCCTTCAGCCTGTGCACCAAGGGGCTGGTGAGAGCCAGTGCAAAGACCCAGGCCGACTCTGCTCAGGGGCTCCCTTCCCTGTGCCCCCGACAGAGACCCCTCCCCACTCCCCCGACTTGTGTCCTCGGGCTCTCTCTCCTCTTTTGGACTCTACGATCCCTGAGGGCATGGTCCTCCTCCGCCCCCAGTACAGCCGGGACGGAAAATGAGCTCTCACCCTGTCTGCAAACCTGACTGACACAGAGGAGAGGAAGCTGTCCTGACAGAGGGTCACCAGCCCACCTCTGTCCCCAGGAGGGAGGCAGGGCCCCCTCTGCTGAGCTTCCCGCCCCACTGACCTCCTCACTGTTCAGTCTCCCTGCATCTCTGGGGCCCATATCACAGATAGGTAAGTGGGGCTGAGGGCGGAGTCACTCACGGAGGCCACCCAGCCTCAGACAGCGTCTCGGGGGTCAAACCAGGCAGTCTGGGGCCTTGATCCCGAGGCTGCCTGAACCCACACCCCACCCCCGTCCGGGGCCAGCAGCCAGAGCACCCCTACGCTCCCATCACAGGCCCCACAGGCTTGTGGGATGGAGGCGAGCCCAGCAGACACTCTCGCTGGATGCCCACCTGGCCCCCAGGGCCAGCACCTGGAGAGGACAGGCCTGGCAGCCCCCCTCTGGATGAGGGGAGCCTGCGGTGGAGGCCGCCCGGCCCCGCCCACACTCCCTGGAAGGGCTGCCTGGCCCCGCCCACACTCCCTGGAAGGGCTGCCCGGCGCACTGGGCCAGAGCCGCATGTTTTCCGGCTTTGATGAAAACCAGCTTGTTCTGTCCAAGCCTGGACCCGGCCCAGGCTTCCAGAAGGGGCCGAGCCAGCCCGAGTCTCACACTTGGCTCAGGGAAGGCCCGTTCTCTCCAGCATTCCTGAGCCTCCGCGCCGCCCGCCTGCCCTGCCCGCAGGTGTGCGGGCCCGGCTGGCCCAGCAGATGCGGCTCTTGGTGAAAGCTGACCCCACGGCAGGTGTGGGTCTGGGCTGGGATGAAGGGAAACTGAGGCCCCAGGGGTGGTCACCTCCCCTGGTGGTCAGGCTGGCCCCTGAGTCTCAGATCTGTGCGCCTCACTGCTTCAGACAAGCCTATGGCGGGGCCTGGGGCCTGGGGTTCCTGGGGCTGCCTCCCCCAGAGAGCAGGGGGGCTGGGATGGGACAGGGAGTGGTTTGTGGTGGGCGAGGGTACCCCTCCTCCAGGGCACCAGACCTCTTGGAGGCCGCTCGTTCTTCTCTGGGAGCAGCGCTCAGTGCTGGCCCGAGGCTGGGAACGGCAGTGCCAGGCCTGGCTCCCAGCAAGCGCAGCTGGTTCTCTTCTCTGGCTGGAGTCCATGGCATCGCCTGCCGTGACTGGGGAGCCTCCAGGACGCCCTGCAGGCCGAGCAACCACACCCAAGCCAGGCGGGAGGAGGAAGCGGAGACGCAGGCCGGGACGCAGCTGCTGCGGCTGGAGCTCGGCTCCGTACTGACGTTTCAGAGCCTCAGCCCTTCACCTGCGAGGTGGCGCCCAGAGCCTGGTGCCTCCAGGTCAACCACGGGATGGTGGGGCAGCGGCCTGGCCCGGGGCCCGCCGGCCAGGTCAGAGGCGGTGAGGCCCTCGCGGCTCCCGCCAGGCCCGGAACGGCCACTTTCTGTTTCGTGAGCCGGGAGCCGGACTAGAACCCTCGCTGGCCCCGCCTGGGCCTCGTCTCCAAGTCCCTCTTGGAGTCACACAAGGATCTAGCCAAGAGCTCCAGGACCCAGCGCTAAAGGGCTAGGGGACCCCGCGTGTAGCCCCACACGGCGTGAAACGTGTGAAGGAGGTCAAAGGCCCGCTCTTTCCCGGACAGACTACGTGGATGCATTTGGAAATGACAAATATCAAATCCTTCCAGAAACGGTCGCTGGAGGTCCACCCCGCCGGTGCCCAAGGCATGCCGATGCGCAACCCCGAGCGCCTGCCTGAACCGTGGGGGATGCCGTGGCTGTGAGCCGAAGGACAGGCCGCACCAGGCTCCTCTGGGAAACCCCTGCCGCCCCAGGCCCACGGGCTCTGGGGGCTCAGCCCCCCTCCAGGGCGGGATCTGCCCCAGGGCGGTGAGACAGCCTGTCCTAGCTTCCCCCAGTGCCAGGCTCACCCCACCCCGAGCCAGGCCTGGCTACCTGCCCACTCCATAACGGGGAAAGCTGACAGGATCCAGGCCGCTTGGAGTGGGTTCCCCAGGAAAGAGGGTCCCTCTCGCGGGAGGGAGGGAAGGCGGCTGGGCACGCAGGAGCAACGCTCGACTCCTGACGGACCCGCCACTCTCCGGTCAAGGCCACGTGTCACCCCACACCAGGTGGTCCTGGAGATAGCCGCAGGCTCTGCTGTGTGCCCCATGTGTCTGGCTAGTCCCTGGTCCTCTGAGCACACCTGGACAGGTGGGGGCAGGGCCCGGGGCAGCGCCTGGTCTCATCTGATCAGACTCTCTTGCACTTGGGGACACAGTGGCCAGGAGGGGTCAGTCCTGCCTGAGGACGCAGGACTGCTGTGACAGCCCAGGGTGTGGGTAGAAAGAAAGACCGTCTCCATCTGGCCATTGCTTGCTGAGGTCGCGTGGAATCAGCTGCTGAGCTGGCTGCTCCTTGCAGGCAGGGACAGGGCAGGGCACATGGCAGGTGACACCCTGGGTGATAACTCGATGGGGAGACCTGGAGATCCAGGCCCTGGGGCCATGTAGAGCACACGGTCACCAAGGCGCCCCAGCTCGTGGCCATTTGACTAAAGAAGGAACAATCTGGAAGAAAAAAGGCTGGCCCAGAGGGGAGGGTGTCTGCGGCTCAGGCCTCCTGTCTTTGGGCCCAGGGGATGCTCTGTGAAAGGGGGGCTTTTGATGATGGGGGGTCACCCGGCCAGGCCGCCCACCCACACCACCATCGTACCCCGAGAGCACCTGGACCGAGCTGACCTGTGCTCTGGCCGTTCCTGCCGGCCTGGGGGCCCGGGGTTGGAAAGGCATGTTGGCACCTGTGGGGAGAGACTCTGGCCCTGCCCCCTCCCCACATCCCAGCCCTCCCCTCGGCCGCCCTCATCCCAGTGCCCCAGATCCTGCTTCTGGAAATACACTTGCAATTAAATCAAAAGGCCCAAGCGCTGCCTGGAGAGCCAAGCGGTGGTTACACAACCCTCATCCCCGTGGCTCCCAGCGGCCCAGAAGACACACGTGCCGCCCAGGCCGTGCTCTGGTCCTGGTTGCAGCCTCCCGGATGGGGCGCGCATGGGCTCCAGGAAGTGTGGGTCCAACCCGGGCGCCCTCCCGGCTGGAAGGCAGGAGGAGGGCAGGGAGCTGGTGTGGCTCCAGGGCCTGGTTGCCCTCTGCCCTCTGCCCTCTGCTTGCAGGTCCCTCAGGGCTTCATGTGGGAGGACACAGCCCCTTCCCCGGTCTGGCTAACAGACAGTGTGTGCAGCACAAGGTGACCCGACAAGCGGCCGCCCGTTTCCAGGCCGAGTCTTGAGAGGGAGACAGTCGTGCTGAGCAGAGCAGCATTGCCTGAGGGTGGGCTCCAGGCCGGGAGGGGCAGCCAGACTGTGGGCTGGATTCTCAGGGCTGGGAGAGGGGTGACAGCCCCCGGGACATGCCCGGAGAGGCTGGTGGCGGCTCAGGCACGGGGGCAGCCCCAGGGATCGGGGCCCCCGCTGGAACAAGGCTGAGAGCTGGCCAGCCCGCAGGGTCCCCAAGTCCGGACTCGCTGGCCACCGGCCACCAGGAGGGGCTGCAGCAGGAGTGGCGGCACCAGCCTGGGGCAGGGCTCTCTGGGCCGGTGGACCCTCCGCTGCCCCTGCCCCGGGCCCGCTCCTGCCTCCTGGGCAATGTCTGGGAGTGACTGGGCCACATCACAGCTGAGAGGCTCTGGCAGAGCTGGTGCTGGCCGCCTGCCCTGGGCAACAGGACACTTCCGGGGCAGGAGGTGTTTACGGCCCTTTGACCAAGAGGAGCCCAGCCAGGCCCTGTTGTGTGGCCCAGGCCCAGCACGGGGCCCTCCTCCCTGCCCCGCCCCCTCCGGCCCCTTTCTTTGCTAAGTGTCCACAAGATGAAAACTCAGAGGGTTCTCCTGGCATTGGCTTTCCCTTAAAAACAACGTGTGCTGCCTTTTCCAGTGATGGAGCTGGTTTGTCAGTACAGTGGAACATCTGCAAAACCAGACGTCACTCATACATCCATAGACGAAGGGACCGTGGTGAGCACACTAGCCACGCCCTTCTAGCCTGTCCCCAGGACTCCTCTCGCCCATTCTGGGCCGGCCTTAGCGGTAGGCAGGGTCCCTGTCACAGTGACGCTCATGCCCTGGCAGGGAAACCAACGTGCAGACCTGCAAGAGACCAGGCACGAACAGGGATGAACCGGGTGTGCAGGGGCCGCCATCCAGCCGGGCTGGCTACAGGGCGGGCGGCCCAGCTGAGGACGGGACATTTAAAAAGATCTGTTTGTATAAAGGAGGCAGCAGTGGGAATATCTGGGGAGAGTGTTCTGGGCAGAGGGCAAAGCAAGTACAAAGGCCCTGGGGCAGGAGATGGTTCGTGGCAGGAGCAGAAAGGGCCAGTGAGTGAAGCCCTTGAGTTGGGCAAGCCTGGGGAGGCTGGGATTCCTGCGGACCTCAGAGGCCCAGACAGGGGGAGGGTGTTTGGGGCAGGCAGGTTGGGGAGGTGGGGGGGGGCAGGGATGTGCAGGGGCCAGCATGGAGAGGGTGTCCGCAGCAGGGTGCAAACCTGACATTCTGTGGTTTAACTTTCAGCAGCCCTTCCTGCCCTGGGGGTGGGGGGGGCGCTGCCAAGTTTGTCTCCAGGGGAAACTGCTTATTTGTTTAGGAAGATATGTTAACGGACCTTTCGTTTCTAAAAGGAAAATTCCAGGGCTTAGTCTGTACCGGAATCAAAACAGAGTCAAAGTGTCCCCCCCCAAGAAGGAGGCACTCTGGAAGTAAAGCTATTAGGTGACGCCCCCCTCCCCCAAACCTTGGCCCTGCAGCAGGGGTGGGAGAGGGAGAAGGCTGGACCACGAGGTAAGGGGTAAATTGGACCTAGTTTTCACTTAATTTCTCTGATGGCTGGAGAGGTTAAGTACTTTCACTTTAGACATTTGAATTATTTTATGTAAATTGTTTTATCCTAATCTTTCCCCATTTTCCATTGGGATATTTGTCTTTTTTTTTTTTTTTTTGGGATATTTGTCTTTTTTATTAATTTTGGAAATCTTCGTCTGTCACAAATATTTTTTCCGATTTGTCACTTGGCATTTAATTTTTCAAAGATATTTGTATATATAAAAATGTTCAAATTGTATGCCCTCAACTTTATCCATATTTTCCTTTCATGACTATTCTTTGGGTTAATACTTAGAAAGCTCTTACCAAATTTAAAACTGGTGCAGTGCCTCCGTGCGCCTTTTTAATCTATACCATGATTTTCTTCTTTATTTGCTTCTCTAATCCATCTCAATTTATGTGGATACTTGGCTAGGGATATAAGTTTACTTTTCTCTCCAGATAATTAACCAATTATCCTGTCAGTGTTTGTTGATATTCACTATGTAACGGAGTTCTCCTGCTTGGTCTGGTACTTTGACTAAGACTTAATAAAGGGGGTGACTCAGAGACGTGGGCAGGGTTTAAGGCAACAGAGAGGGACTGAGCCTTGCCCAGGAGTGTGGAACTGGGGGGTCCTGGGCCTGGAGCTGCACAGAGAGTGTCACAGGGCCCCACAGCGCAGCTGTTTGCAGAGACCCTGCAGGGTCCTGCCCCTGGGGAAGAGACATAGCCAGTCCAGAGCAAACTGGCTGAGCCCATCAGGAAAGAATTCCCTGGCCTCTCTCTCCTCCCACGTCCCCCCTGGCAGGTGGAGGAGTTCTCAAAGGCAGAGGGAAACCTCTGCAGTCCCACCCCTCAGGGGGGATCTCCTCAGCCCCTCCCCCGGGGCGGTCACCAGATTGCCACCTCTCCTCTCGAAGCCCTGGGGCCAAGGGGGCCCGACCTGCTGGGCAGGCAAGTAAGGAGCAGACCGGGTCTAACTCAAACTGCTGTCAGCCCCGCCCAGCTCCATCCTCCCCTGGACGGACCAGTCCAGCCCTCACTCCTCTGTCTAGAAGGTAATGTCTAGTGGAAGGGACGTCACCTGGATATCACCGGTTCTTTCATGCACAGTGTTAAGCTTGTAACCAACCATTACCAAACATGGAAGAGGCAAGAAAACAGGACCCACAATTACGAGGAAAAAGTAGACAATAAAAGTGGACCCGAAGATGGATGCTAGAGCTGGCAGACAAGGACTTTAAAAGAACTGTGATGAGTGTATTGCAGAAAACTGAGGAAAAGATGAATAAATAAGCAGATGAAAAACGGAAAATGTCACCAGAGAATTGAAGGCTTAAAATATGATTTAAATTATAAAAAAAAATCAATGGACGTTTAATGACTACAATAGTCAATCAAGGGCTTTAACAGCAGAACACAGGATTGGTGAACTGGAGGGCAGGTCAATGGAAAATACCCAAACTGAAGCACAGAGAATGAACACAGAGAAACATGGAACATGCTCAAAAGTTCTAACGTACTTAGAGTTCCCGAAAGAGAGGAGAGAGAACGAGGCAGAAGCAAAGTGCAAAGAGATAATGACCTAGAATTTGCCAGAACCGATGAAAGACATCAACCCATGAATTCAAGAGGCCCTGCAAACCCCAGGCAGAAAAATAAGGAAATGATTAACTCCAGGAAAATATTAGGTTGTATAACAAAGGGAATACAATGAAATGACATTTCATGGCTCGAGTCTGAATGGCATTGACCTAATCTAATAACACAGCCATCCATTTTGATTTAATAAAAAATTGTGATAAATTCCATAAACGTGGGGGAAGAGAAGTTCATGGGTCTGTGTGGGGCAGAGGCAAAGGGAGAATTTACCTTCATCTTCCAAACCAGGGAGCTGATAGAGAACACCTAGAACTGAAAAATCAAGCCATGGTAGGTAAGTATGTTGTTTAGAGGTGGATTGGTAAATAGCTGGGGGATCTCTAAAAAGAGCTGAAGGCAGTGACCCCGGGGAGCAGCGAGAGGAGAGGGTTGTGCATTATATAACCCCAGACGGGCTTGACGTTTAAGGTTGATAATGAATGTTCATCGACAGAGGAATGGATAAAGAGGATGTGCTGCATACACACAGTGGAATACTACTCACCCATAAAAAGGAAGGAAATAATGCCACCTGCAGCAACATGGATGGACTAGAGATGATCATGCTAAGTAAGTCAGACAGAGAAAGACAAATACCATATGATATCACTTATATGTGGAATCTAAAATATGAACTTATCTATGAAACAGAAACAGACCCACAGACGTAGAGAACAGACTTGTGGTTGCCAAGGGGGAGAAAGGGTGGGGGAGGGGTGGAATGGGAGGTTGGGTTAGCGGATGCAAACCAGTATATAGAGAATGGATAAACAACAAGCTCTTACTGTGTAGCACAGGGAGCTCTAGTCAATATCCTGTACGGAACTATATTCAATATTCAATTATGATAAACCATCATGGAAAAGAACATGAAAAATAATGCATATGTGTATGTATAACTGAATCACTTTGCTGTACAGCAGAAATTAACACAACGTTGTCAATCAACTATACTCCAATAAAATAAATTTTAAAAATTAATGTTAATGAATATTAAGTATTATCAAATGCCTTTTGTGGTGTCTATTGATAATCAGATTATCATATTTCTAATTTAATCTATTGATATGATTAAATTATTAATACAATTTAGATTGTATAATTTTATCTCATCCTTGCCTACAATGGATAAAATTAATGCACTCAATGTATTGTTAATTTACGATAGTGACTGAACTTAATTTGCTAAGAATTTATTCGGACTTCTATATTTGTGTTCATAATTGACGTTGTATCATAAGGGTTTTCTTGTAAAGCTATCTTTGCTAAGTCTTAGTATCAAGGTTAAATTAGAGGTATAAAGTTAATATTTCATTAATTATCAGTTGATAGCCTACATATGCACGTGTATACATAGATGGCATTGAAAATATCTGTTCCTTGAAATTATAGAATAAATTCGCCCACAAGGTTGTGTTGACCTGGTGCCACTTATGTGAATAACTCCTTGGCAAGCCTTTCAGTTTAGTCCGTGGTTATTCATCTATTAAAGTTTTCAAGTTTCCTAGTGAGACAATTTTGGAAAAGCATATTTTCCTAGAAAATTGTCCCTTTCTTCGAGGTGTACAAACATTGTAATAGTGTTGTGCATGAGTTCACTTATTGTTTTTATGCTACTGTGGTTTTTTTAAGAATTTGTTTTGACGTTTAATTCTGTTTTGCAATCAACTACAATTATTTAGGCTAATTCCAGGTGTAATTGATTTCAGAGCTCACTACAGATCGTTCCAATTTCAGGACGTCCCCTGTGCCCTTCGTCTCCTCGGGCAGAAGGAAGGCACCTCCTCTGCCCATTCCATCGCACAGTCCCACTCCTCTAGTTCGCTTTCATTCCTCTGAGATCTCGCTTCTGCTTTCTTTCGGTCCGGCAACACTTTTCGTTCTACCTGATGTTCGGGCAGCTGCTCTCTTTTTACAAAGCGTATCTTATCCCACTGAGACTTCTCATTTGTCCTCTTGTTTCCTCAGTACGTTTATTCTTGATTCTTAATGAAAGTACAAAGCAGACACTTTCAAATATACACTCTTCTCTATTAGAAAATATTTTGTAAAATGTGTTTTCCGTTTTCATCTTGGTTGCTATGTTCTCTCTCTCTCAGGATGGAGGACTGTTTTTACAGGGCCCAAGTGGGTGTATGCACACAGGTGCATGTGTATACATGTGTGCACACACGTGTGGGTTACACATGGGCACGCATGTGTGCACAAGTGTGAACACACATGTGTGCATGTGAACATGAATGCACATGTGTATGTGTGGGTGTGGGTATGCATGTCCGTTTGCCCATGTATTTGTGTATGTTTGCATATGTGAGTGTGAGTGTGTGTGTGTGTGTGTGTACAGCCTGAGTGTGTTTCTTGTCTGTCACCCTGGAGAGGCCGGAGGCCCCGTGCCCTGGTGAAGGTAGACATCCGTGTGTGGAAGCTGGGGTGCGTGGTGCCCCCGGCCGCCCTGCCATCTGCTGGCCCTTCACCCCATGTGGAGGCCACCGGCCATCGTCCCCCTTGAGAACCGGATCCAGGTGACCCCTGGCAGCGGGCCTGAGCGCCATGGCCCCAGGGTCGGCTGCACCCATCACAGACCAGGGGCAGAGGGGAAGAGCCCCCAAGCCGGCCTCCAGTGGGCTGTGCCCTGGGAACTCCAGTCCCAGAGAGGACGCAGGCAGGTGGGTGCCTGGGCTGGGACCTCGGAGCCCAGCTGCTGCCTGTGTCCGGAGGGAGTGCGTGTCCCACAGTTGCTCTGTGCCCTCCCGGGTGTGTGAGAGCGCACTGCTATCGATAAGCCGTTTACAGCCGTGGAAAGGGGAAAGGTCGGCTGCCGGCCCTGTGGCATTTTGGCGGAAGAGATTCATCGGCAGCGACCTTCGTGTTTGTCAGCCGCCTGGCCGGCCGGCCGGCCGGCCGCCTGCCCACGTGTTCCAGAAGCCTGGCCTGCCTGACGTGGTCACGGCCGTGGGCGTCCTCCCTGACTGGGAGGAACTGGGGGCTGCGGTTGGTTCCTCCCGTGACCCAGGCACCTGGGAACCGGGGACCCTCCTGGATGCCCACCCTCACGCTGGCAGCCAAGCCCCCTGTCTCTAACAGGCACCCCACCCCACTCTCACCTCGCCACCTCCCTCCCGATAACACCTGGTGCCGGGCCCTCTGCTCTGCCCCGCCAGCTGGGGGTCCACCCCCTGCCCCTCCCGCCCCCACCTGGGGCCCTCTCCTCCTGGCCCCGGGGGTCTCAGGCCTCACCGCCTCAGCCTGGCGCACAGCAGGGGCCTGTCGGTGGAGCTGTGGTGAGGGGGTCCTGTGTCCTGTCACCATCCTGCTAGTGTGGGCTGACCTGCTCCCTCCTAGATGACCTGGGAGACCCCTGTCCCTTCCAGAGCCTGAGGCCTCGGAGGGGTCAAGAGAAGCCCCTGAGCTCCGAAAGGAGTTGGAACCACCTGCTTCCTGGAAGCCTCTGGGTGGATCCACCCAGAGGGTGTGGGAATCCCGTGGACACCCAGGATGCTGGAGGGCCGGGCAGGCCTGTCCAGGATGGCTGTGTGGCCAGGGGCCACGTCCATGTCCAGGGCATGCTGGTTCACTAATGTGCGGGCCCTGGTCGCCCCAATCCACCCGCCTCTTGCTCAGAGGCAGCCTGGGACGGAGGTCCCTGACGACCAGCCCGGTAATCCCTGCAAAGCCACCAGATGCCCCCATCACCGGGCACAGCGAGCTGTCCAGATGGCCTCGGCTATTTTTAGGTCTGGAGTGTGTGCCGGGGCCTGGGGACGTCCCTCCTTCCTTAGCAGGTGGAGACGCACCTGCTCAGGGCTCCCTTGGCCTCCAGGGTCCCAAGGGTGGGTCTGGGAGCCACAGATCCACAGCCGCAGAGCTGGGGACAAGCGGAAGCCAGGCAGGGAAGGGGCCCAGCCAAGGAGCCTGGACGCACAGCAGGGCCCCTTGCTGAATCCCCACATCAGCCCGAGGCCAAGCAGGAGAGGCTCCACCGGGCCGGCCCCAGGGCGCTGAGTGACGGGGGAGCTGGGGGCCCTGGGCTTCTGCCCACCAGGAGGACCCGGGAAGCTGAGTCCCACGTCACTGTGTCCATGCGGGAACGGCCTCCGGGGGCCACTCCGCGCGACCACCGCGTCCTGGGCCTGGGCAGGTGAGGCCGGAGGAAGGAGCAAGGGTGGGCCCAGCTCCAGGCCTCCCCCCGCTGCTGCCGAGGGTCCTGCCCCACGGAGCAAGGCCGGCCGCGTGGCTCTGAGCATGGCAGGGCCACCTGGTCCCGGGTCTCTGAGCGATTTCTCGGGCTCCTCAGAGGCACGGAAGGAGAGTGTGCGTCACGTCACGGGTCTGGGAAACGTCCTCCTGGAGGCCCGCAGCGGGCAGGTGTGGCGCCAGAGACAGGCCCAGCCTCGGGTGTTGGAACGGCACCCGGCCACGGCCGCAGACCCCTCGACCTGCTACCCGATGAAACAGAGCCAGGAGGGCCCCACCCACCCAGACTCCACCAGTCGCAGCCACAGGCCACGGCCGGTCCAGGCAGGCCTCCGGGAGCCCCAGCCCAAGACCCCCGCCTGTTGGCTGTGGGATCCCCCCACCCCGGGGCCTGGGCTGGGTCAGAGCCTGAGCCCAGCACTGCCTGACCCCAGTGCCTGTCCCCTGACCCCCCAGCCCTCCCCCAGGGGCCCGGGGCCTGGTGCCAGAGAGCGGAGTCAGAAGCCAGAGCGGCCAAGCTGGCGAGTGCAGAGCCCTGGCCTCACAGCACGCTCGCGTGCAGGCTAGCGGGCCCCAGCCCGGGGGCCGCAAGGAGAGAGGAGCACAGGGTGAGACGGAGGGCAGGGGGCCCCTCGGCCTCAACCAGCAGTTACTCCTCCAGCTAAAATCCAAGCAGGATGAGCTGCCGGGGAGAGCGGCCCCAGGGTCTCCTGAGCATAGATCCTCACCGCGCAGACAGTCCCCATCCGTGCGACCCTGAGAAGCGAGAGCCCTGCCCCGGCACCTGCAGGGAGCTGGGTCCTGCCAGTGGGTCAGAGGCCTCCCCGGGCTGGGGAGGGGCAGTGGCGGAGCCTTGGGGTGGGCTGCGGCTGCAGTCGCAGGCAGTTGCCCAGATCAGGATGAGGGCCCCGCCCTGAGCAAGCAGGGCCGGAGAACAGGAGAAGCTCCCCAGGAAACGCCTGCCCTGGAGCGCTCGCGGGGAGCCCGAGGGCTGGGCCGGCTGGAAGGAGTCCAGACCAGACCAGACCAGAGCCAAGACGAGCCCCCAGGGCCCCGGGCAGCGATGGGAGGTGGTGCCCCTCCAAAGCTCCGAGCCCTGCCCGCGAAGCTACATTTTATCTACAATTCTTATAGCTACATTAACCGATGAGAGTGGACACCCTTCCCGCTGTCTGGCAGCCGTGGAGCCCAGAGCGACCTTCCTGTCTCAAGTGTACACGGAACACTCAGGAAAAGTAACTGCACGTTACAACACGGAATATACCAACCAGTTTCCATGAAATGATACCACACAAACCATGTTTCCTGACCATAACACAATTAGTTAGAATGGAAAACAATATTTAAAAAATAATCTTAATGATTTAAGACAGTAAAAATACTCTTTTACAATCTCCATTTATTTGGAAAATAAAATACACACTTCCAAACGATGCCTAGGTGAAAGCATGATGGAAACTAGAGACACTTGGAACTGGCTAACGGTGAGGATACTCTGTGTCGCGCATGTCGTGTGTGGGGCCACCTGTATGCGGCATATTGCAAAGCGGGGCCAGGGGAGGCTGTGTAGCCTTAAAAGAAGAAAAGAAAAAAAATAAAAGAGGCAAGTATGCAACTTAAATCGGAAAAAGAGTAAGAGGCTAAAACTGATAAAAGGAGGAGGAAAAGGCACAGATATGAGCAGAAATCAATAAAATAGAAAATGAAAGGCACAGTGGGGAGAATCAGAGATGAAAGCTGGCTGGTGACTGGACAGACAAAAGCAAGAGAGAAAGAGAGAGGCAGACAGACAGACAGCCAAATTGACATTAGGAATGGAAAGGGGAAAGCATCTAACATACACAGAAGTTTTAAAAGATAAAAATATCATGAACCACTCAACTTGAAATCTTATTCAAAATGAACAAATTCCCAGAAAATTATGACTTCAAAAAATTGATTCAAGAGGAAAGAGGAGACAAAATATTTCTATGACGTTTAAGGACGTTTAACCATTAGTGGAAAATATTGCTACAAGAAAACTCACTGATGGGATTATACAGATGTGTTCTACCAAACTTCCAAGGAATGACTTTTCCAGTCTTACACAAACTTACACAAAAGGGTAGACAAAGGGGGAAATCTCCCAAAATTATTCTGAGGGCAGCATAAATTTTAAAACAAAACCGTACGAGAATAGTACAAGAAGCATATTTTAGTCCAGTCTCACTGTTAAGTAAGGATGTAAAAATCCTAAACAAATTATTAGCATTAGCACGCTGCACCCTGTAAACTGTATATTTTTAAAAAGTGATGATATATATATACACACACACACACACTTAGGTACGTATAAGAAAAACCAAGCGGCCCAACATAAAAATGGGCGAAGGGCACGAACAGCTGAGAAGAAGCAGAGAGGGGAATACAGTGACCCCGGACCACGCCGAGGAAGGGCCTTTCTCATCTCCCTACGGGAAACGCAAACCAGCAAAAGTCAGGAAGTCTGACCAGATCCAGTGCTGGAATGCTGTGTTCCAAAAGGAACTCTTCCAGAGCATCGCTGGGAGCGTACCTTGGCACAGCCTGTTCGGGAAGCATCTCGGCATCTCCTGTGAAGTTGAATATTCATAAAGCTTTGAGCCGGCAAACTGACTTCTCGACACACGCTGCTCCCTGGACGCCGGGGCTGCCTCCCTCGGGTCTTTCTCCGCGCGGCCCCTTCTCAGCAAGTTCCCTGGCACCTCCCGTCCACCCCCCCCAACCTGTGTCTTCGTTTTCTCCAAAGCCGCGTCACCGTCCAGAACACCAGGGCCTCCTGTGTATTTCCTTTGTCTGCCATCTCCTCCAGGATGGTGCTCTGTGGGGTTGGGTGTGTCTGCCACGCTCTCTGCCGCGCTCTGAGCCCAGGGCAGAGCCCGGCACGTGCTGGACACACAGTACGTATTTGGTGAATAAAGGAACGAGTGAGGGGACGGGGCAGTGAAGCACGTAACACAGGGCCCTGGCCTGGCCTATTGGCCACCTACGGCAGGCACACCCAGAATATTTCGGGGCCCAGGGAAAGGGTCAGTGGAGGCCACACCTCACACACCACATGTCCAAGCCTTAGGAGGTGTTCATCACTCTGCCAGCTCCCATGTCCACATCTCCTGCAAACAGCCAGGGGCCTGGGGCGCCACTCAGGCATAGGGCACCCCCTGGAGACAGACCCAGGGGAGGGACTCACACAGGCCCTGGAGGTGAGCTTGGGACTGTGGGGCAGGCGTGTGTTCTAGAGGTGGGACACGGCTCTGCGTGGACTCCTCATCCGTGGGCAGGGGTGAAGCGGGCACCCTGGCACTGCGACGGGCACAGGGGTCCCATGGGATCTTGTTGAAATGCGGTCCTTATTTGGGGCCCTGGAGGGGCCTGAGGTGCTGCGTTTCTAACGAGCTCCCAGGTGATGGCGTGGGGCCGGGAGCAGGGCTCCTGTCCTGATGCCTGGGGACAGTTCTCAGTACTGGACTCGACTGGCACAGACCCGGCCCAGCCGGGATGGGAGGAGGTGTGGGGGGGGCCTCGTGCTCATGGGGGCCTAGCCGTGCCTCTCGGGAAGGACTCAGAGGGAAGCCAGCTGTCCAGGAGGCCAGGAAGTGAAGTGCTCAGGAGAGAAGGAAGCTAAGGGGGAATGCGGGAGGTGGCCCTACGGTGTCAGGGAGACCTGCTGGGGGGGGGGGGCTCGGGGAGAGCAGGCCATAGGACAGAGAGGGGGCTGCCCTGCCTCGCGCAGCGGCCAGTCCCCCCCACCTGTCCTGGTGTCCCTGGGTCCCGGTGTCCCCATGTCCCGGCATGCCGAGGTCCCGGGCCACACGGCTTTCCTCTCCTCCGGACTGGGCACCTCCATCCACCTGCTCCCCCTCCGTGCTCAGGCCCCAACTCTGGGACCACCTAATTCAGTCGCTAAGGCCCTGCTGCCCAGGACCCCAGACAGCGAGGGCACCTCTGGGGAGACCCCGTCGCGGCAGCCTCACCCCAGTGAGGGCGGCTCCTTGCCTTGGCGGCCCTCGAGGGGCCTCACCCCGAGCTCTTGGGTTCCTGTCCCTCTGGCAGGACCCGGGTGGCGCTTGGCCGTGTTCCTCTCTCTAAGGAGAGGCAAGAGCTCCTGACAATGGAGCTGCCAGCCTCAGAAAGGCTGGACTTGGTCAAGAAACGGCTAAATATGTTGCCAGGGCCTGGGAGGGGCCCCCTGGCCTGGGAGGCCAGCAGACGACTCCAGGATCAAAGCAAGAAGCCCATTTAGCTCGGCAAACCTCGGATTTGCAGCGGAGATAATTGTATCAGCGGCCTGGAGCCCAGAGCCAACGAGGTTTACGCTGAGAGTGTTGCGGGAGGTGTGCCCTGTGCATCCCCCCAGCCCGTCCAGGGGGCACGACCCACTCCTGGTCAGAACGTGCTTTTCCCTAAGGGGAGACGCTGAGCCCAGGCCAGTGACGTCCAGTTCTTCTCACACCGCCCTCCGGGCTCCCTGGGAGCCCCCTGGCTGGTCGGCCCTGAGGTGGGAGCACACCCCAAGAGGGTCTCCTTGCGTCCTCAAGTGAGGGTCGCTCCGTGGGCCTTCCTGGAAGAGGAGGCTGGAGAGCTGGGAGCTGCAGGAGCCCAGACCCACTTGGCCTCGTCACCGACAAATCGGCGCTTCACCCGCCTCCACAAGGACCGAATCATGAGTAGCCGCTGCAGCCGCTGCCCTTCGACGCTCCCTGAAAGGAGCTCAGGGGAGATTGGGAAGGAGGCCCTCTGTGCTCTGGAGAAACTGGCAGAACAGGCCCTCAGACAGTTAGATATTTTCAGGAGAAGATTTTAGGAGCCCAATTCTAGCATCTTCTTGTATCTAGAAAAGCACTAAAATCCATGGTGACGTCTGCTCCTCGAGACTGGCAGTAACCTTCTGCAAAAGAAAAGCGCTTCCCTGCACGCACTTCCCCTTCACCAAATCACATCTGTACTGGCCTCCCCCGCACCTTTTGGGGGAAGTTTCTCGGAGCTCTCTGAGATGCCGTCTCCTGGGCCATAGGCCTCATTTCGCCCCAAGCAGCTCTCACGTTGTGCAATCCTTTTCTCAGCCAGCAGCCTCCAGCCCCTCAGTGTGGAGCGGACCCTTCTCTGCCCCCCGAACCCCTGTGCGGGCTCTGCGAGCGGGAGGGGCTGGGTGGGCTGGGCTGGGGTCTCTCTGTCCGAGGCTCCAGGCCCTGCCCTCCATCCCCAGGGCTCCCAGGGTGGACAGAAGCCACAGTCCTGGATTTCCCCCAACATCCGGGCCTTGTGTGTGTGTCGCCCCCCTGCCCCTGTTCAGTGCCCCCCACCTCCACTGGTTGCCCCTCCACCCCCAGGGCGGCAACAGCAGGGCCCGGCAAAGGCGGGCCCAACGGGGGCAGAACAGCCGCCCCTGCGGGTCCCAGGGGGCCTGCCGAAGCTTACCTGGGCCCACCCCGCACGTGCCCACCCCCACGTCAGGGCTGGGTCCTGGCGGCCTTACACCTATGGGGCGTCCCTTCCAGGTGCAGGCATGTGACCAGCAGGTCCCACTGGATGAGTCTTACTTGGAACAGAGGACGGAAGCCTGCTCTCCTGCCCTGTTAGAACCTGGCAGCTTGTAACTCTCCAGGCCCCCAGGCTCCAGTGGTGCCAGAGGACTGAGGGGATGTGCAAATGGGGGGATGGAGGAGGTGGGGCTCTGTCCCCGGGGAAGCACCTCCGCCCAGCTCACAGCCCTCCAGCAGGGCCTCCAGGTGCTGGGCAGGGGAGGGGGCTGGGGAGAGGAGAGAGCGAGCTCAGCGTCATGTGGTGAGAGGCTTGGGGTCTCCCCGCCCCCGCTTCCTTGGAGGAAGGTCACCTCCTGAGCAGAGGGCAGCACAGTGCTGGGAGGAGACAGGCGAGGCTGGGCGCCTGGGCTCTACCGGGAACTTCTTCCCAGGGACCCTCGCTTTGCTGGCCGGAGACCTGGTGCATCGCAGCTCCGGCCAGGCCCAGGCTGGGCAACGCGTGTGGCGCAGGGTCGTGCCTTCCTCAGCAGTCCTGGCCGGGGGGACCCTGCGACGCACTTGCCTCCGTCCAGGGGACGTCTTAGGTCCACCTTCTCTGCTGCTGCCCTGTTGAGAGTCTCGTGCAGTGACCTTGTACCCACGTCCCCCCCATGTCTCCCCTGATCCTCGGCCCCACCAGGTATGCCGCCAGGCACCCCACCAGCGTGCCGTCTGGGGCTCCCTGGTGCTCACAGGGCGCTAGCGGGGGGCTTTGGTGTCACTGTGCTGCACTGGGTCCCAGGAGGATGTGAGGACAGGGTCCCCGCCCTTAACCTGCTGCCCTGGGCTCCCGGAAGTCCACGCTCGCGTGTCCTCTGGCGCCTCTGCTGAGGGCGCAGCCCTGGGTGGGGTGCGGGGGACACGAGGTGTGTAGGGCCCCTCAGCGCTCAGGAGGGGCAGTGGTACTGCTTCCTGTCCCGGGGACACCAGCGGGCATCCAGTGCAGCCCTGGAGAGGACGGCTGCACCTTGGGCTCACCCCTGTAAAGGGAGTAAAGCCCTCCCCTCAGGGCTCACCCCTCAGCACCTGGGGGCCTGCAGAGATGAGGACCCGGGCATCCCGGACTGCCCTCAAGGGGTGTGGTCACCTTGGGCCAGCCGTCCTCCGTGGAAAGGGCACCAAGCTCTCCTCGTCCAGCCAGAGACTCCGGGTCCCAGTCGTGAGACCCCGACGGCGGCTGCCCCCTGCCCGATGCCTGGGGGTGAGAGCGCTCGGCCCCCAAGGTCTGTGGGAGTTGCAGGCGCTGTCCAGTAGGGCTTCCCACCTGGGGACGGCGGCCACAGGCCCACCCTTCTGAGGACACACAGGCTGCTCCAGCGCTGCTCCTGGCCCCATCTCGTCCTGGCCCCTGAACCTCGATGACAAGGCCTGCGTGGTGCTACCTGGCCCCTCCCCACTCACCCACACCAGCGCACGGCCCGTCCCAGCGGGCCTGGCGTCCTCCGGCCCGCAGCCTTGCTTGGGCCTGGGGCCCCTCCCCGTCGGCCTCCTTCTTGTTGGGCTGAGCCTGCTGTGAAGGGGTGGCCTGGAGGCCCCCTCAAGACTGCCTTACTCCCCTCCCCTGAGCCTGGGGGGAGGACAGCGACCCCGCAGGCCCCCCCACTCACCCCGCCGGTGTCCCTGAGGCCTGTCCCTGCCTGTGCTGGCCGCCCAGCCGCTGACCCCGGCCGCGGGCACCACGCCTGGCCTGGCCTCAGGTGCCCCAGCCGGGGGCCAGCTGTCCCTGCTCTGCTCTAGGGCTCGAGCCTCATCCCCTGCTGCAGAGGCTCCCCCTCCGTTCAGCTGGCCAGGCTGACGCCCCCAGCGCAGGGCTGGACTGTCTTCCGTCTGAGAAGGGCCGAAGCCATTTCCCCTGACGGTTATCCGGCCACTGCTTCCTTCAACGGGGCCGTCTCTCTTGCCTCTACTTGTTTTAAATTTTTTAATTGAAATGATTTGCTTTAAAAGTAATACCAGTTTATTATAAAAGTCTGGTACATGCATGAAACAGAAGGAAGAAAACACGCTCCCATGGCCCCATTGCCCAGCCCACACTCCCAAGCGCCCTGGCAGTATTTCATGCCCACGTGTGTTGTCACCCAAGAGTGGACACAGTACACAGACGGCACAATTCACTGTTTAACGGGTTCTTCTCTGGTCGTAAAGGTGATACACGCACATTACAGAAGACTGGATGCCTCAGAAAGGTGCCGTGCCCTGGAGCCCCCGCTCCGTGCCTGCAACCACACGCGCTTCTCTGGGGTCTTCTTAGGGGCTCTGCTTTGAGATCATTCCACAAGCCAGATCAGCGTAAAAGTATCCGTTGTCCCTGGTGGAGGAAAAATGAGGAGGAGATCGCTGTCAGGTAACCTACACTTGTGGCCTTTTGTTCTCTATGAATAAAAATAAATACATGCTTCAAGGAGAGGTTTCGTGACGCAGGAAGGCGTCCTTCACAGCCTTTGGCAAGAGCAGGACACCACTCTTGACACACGCATGCTTTTGAGGAGGGGGCGGTCTGCTCGTTTGGGCTTCTGCCACCAGGGTCTCAACCACATGAAAAGTTCCACTGCTGCTGGGATGGGAGGCTGGCACTGAGCCACGTGGTTTGTCCAACAGGCAGGGAGAGGTCTGAACTCCGGGGGTGGGGACGGGGGGGAAGATATGCAGAAACGCACCTCCCAGAGCTGGGCCCAGGCTAGGGGCCGGCAACCGGGCACCGGGCGACCTTGCTCTGGCTGCAAAGTCTGCACCAGACACACAGCTACAGACCCTCATCGGGGGGCATGGGGTTCACGCTGCTTCATTTCTCATTTGGCCAAAGCGCATCTTTAAGGACGCTTGACAGCGTTACGTACCCTATCACAATCATTACCACCGTCTTTTGTATACGGATGTGTAATAAAGGCCTTTGGTTTTATCGGCACTAAATGTTATTATTACTTTCTCCCTTGGGGTAACGTAAGAGCTGTGTTTGCGTATCTGACGGGCAGTGGCTCGGTTTTTGCAGCATTTTGAGGCAAACTGGGTCTGGGGTCCTGTTCTAGCAGTGCTGCCCAGCGTCTCCTCGAGAGGACTTGACAGGTGGCCGTCCTGCCGGCAGAGGCCCTGGGCCACCGGCCCCCGTTGCGCTGCGGAGGCCGTGCAGTTTGTCCCAGTCCTGCCCCTGAACTGACTGCCGCCCCTTGAAAGGCCTGCTGAGCCTCCTGTTACTCACTCGCAGCATCTTCCCGGACGAGTCTGCTGGTCCCCAGACTCTCCGGCCACCGCCCCGCTGGCCCTCTGTGCCTCTTTCTGCCTGTGCGCCAAGGGTTTTTCCCGTGAAGCCTGCTGCCCCGATTCTGCCGCCTGCGGGTCTTCATCCCCTGACGCGAGCCCCAGCCCCTCTTGTCACGTCTGGAATAAACTCCCACGTTGCGTGGGGCAGGGCCTCCCCCATCCTAGAGTAAATGTCGAAGAGTTTTCTTCTTCCTCCAGGAGATCGTCTTCAGATGTGGTGGCTCTTCTGCGTCTTCAGATGTGGTGGTTCTTCTGCGTCTTCAGAATGATGCTTCTGTTCCTGTTTTACACTCTTCTTCCGTAGTCCCGTTAGTCCCTCATTCAGCCAGGGCTGACTGTCCACCCAGACCGCCCTCGTGAGGTGAGGGGGGCCGCAGAGCCTGCTCCTCCTGTCACGGGTCCCCCTCCCCATGGCCATCCCACTGGCGTGGCGCTGGTGGTCCCGTCGCTCCAGGCTGTGACGGTCGCTTCCCCGTGGTCACCCCCGCAGCCTCCCAGTGCCTGCTGAGCCTGTGGCTCCATCTGGTCCAGGCCCATCAGCTGCACCTTCTCCCGGGTCTGGGCTGGCTGTGGGCAGGCCTGGCGCTGCTTCTCTGCAGGGCGACTCGATGTTCTTGACAACGATCGAGCCTCTGATCTTCCCCTGCAGTCGCCAAGAGTCTCCCACACGAGCGTGTCAGTCTGTGAGCAGGTGGGTGCTTGGCGTCTCTGCGGAGACTGAGGCTTTCACACCCCAGGAAACCTGCCCTGGTCTGGGGGCTGGGCCTGCACCAGGGAGAAGCCTGGGCGCGGGTGGGGGGGATGCTTACCCACTCAGCATCTACTCTGTCCACCTTTTTGTGGTCGAATAAAGCTCAGATACAGAAAACCACACCACGAAGACACGAGGTTGGGTGAGAATAAACTGAGCATCCTTATAACCATAGCCGTAGCCAAAGCAGAACTCGGCCAGCCGCCCCAAAAGCCCCTGTAAGTGCCCTGCCCCCAACGCAGAGCCCCAGCCCCCAGAGTGACCACTGGTTTCCCCGACACTGACAGTCAACTGCCCGTGTTTCTCTGGAGCTTTGGCCCCAAGTGTGCACATGCCATAGTTCAGTCCTGCCCATCCAGGAGATCCATCAGACGCAGGTCCAGTCCCTCTGGCACGTCTCGAGGGGGGTGACCGTCCCTCCAGAGGCATGTAGGTCTGCTGTCGCCCTTTCCCTGATGTGAACAGCCGTGGGGCCTGACGCCCAGATCCACTCACCCACGGGAGTTGCAAAATGGTGACGTTTGGATTCTGTCTTTGCCCTTCAGTCCTGAGTCGACACACTTTTATAAAAAGTCACTTCCCCTCATCTACCATTTGGTTGCCTCGTGGTCCAGTTCACAGAGAAAAGGCAGGAAAAATGCTGGATACTTTCCCTTTATCTACCAGCTCTCAGGATAATGAATTTGTTCATGTCATCTTCCCAAGATGACCAACCAGATTATAGATCGTTCGGTTTTACGTAAACATTATCAACTAATGTATTTGACGGGGTGTGTCAATTGCAACGATTCCATCTTTTAATGTCAGGTCGATCCATGTTTGGTCAGCGGGAGCCCAGTCAGGTGACCCCTGCGTCCTTCTGACATGATGCTCGTGGGCTCAGCATCACCACTCTGCTGTGACTAGACGTCCCAGGCCCTTCTTTTCATTTCCTCTCCCACCTTGGGAATCGGCCGTTTCTCCAAGAACCCCTGGCTTCCTTGTTACTGCACTGATCTGTTTCTAAACCTCTTCAGATGCCAATCTCAGGACCACAAGGTTGGGGTTTTTGTTTATTTTTTGTTGTTTCAGTTCTGTATTAGGTCTGTACTTCCTTCTTTCCACACTGAAGATCTTTGTTCTCAAGGAAACGGGAGATGATACATTCAACATCACTGAAATATCCCACAATTACTAACTGACTTTATTCCAAGTTGTACATACAACAGTGTCGCAATAGCAAAATACCACAATCGCCTTATAATTACTGAGAAGAGTTTTTATAAATGTTTGCTATGCTGTTCCCTGTTTTCTAATTGCGTGACCTCACCATTAATACTGAGCCCTCTCCTACTTCACCCCCTCTTAATCTTAGTTCCGTGTAATGATATCTGTAATGTCCACCACTGGTCCTTATATCACCAGTGCTGTTCTAGTTATTTTGATCGTCTGGAGCTTGGTAAGGGCTCAAGCGGAAGTAGTTCCTGAGTTCTCGTATGTTGATAACAGTTTCCTTGTAGAGTTTAACACTTGAAAGTCAGTTTTGCTGGGTATGAAAACCCTTGTCTCACATTTTCTTCCGTTGAGTATCTTAAGTACGTTACCCAATTTTCTCCTGGCAAGCAATATTGTTTTTTACAGAAAGTCTGATGACAACCTGATCGTCTCTCCCTCGTAAGTCACTGGCTCTTCTGGACCAGGTGGCTGAGGTATCTTTCTTTTCCTTTAAGCCCCAGTCGCTTTACTGGACCGTGTCTTGGCTCTGGCATTTGGGGCAGTGCTCTCGGGTGCATGGCGTGCTGTTCTGAACATAAGTGCTTATTCTGCTCTTCGTTTCCGTTTTCTTCTTCAGGAACTCCTATTGATCCTCTTTGCCCGTCTTCAATCTTCGTCTGATTCTTCCCAATAGTTTTTTTTTTTTTTTAAGATGTTGGGGGTAGGAGTTTTTATTAATTAATAAATTTATTATTTTTGCTGTGTTGGGTCTTCGTTTCTGTGCGAGGGCTTTCTCTAGTTGTGGCAAGCGGGCGACACTCTTCATCACAGTGCGCGGGCCTCTCTTGTTGCGGAGCACAGGCTCCAGACACGCAGGCTCAGTAGTTGTGGCGCACTGGCCCAGCCGCTCCGCGGCATGTGGGATCCTCCCAGACCAGGGCTCGAACCTGTGTCCCCTGCATTAGCAGGAAGATTCTCAACCACTGCGCCACCAGGGAGGCCCCCTTCCCAATAGTTTTAACCCCTTTCTTTCGTTCTTTCTCATTTATTTTCCCCTCTCTTCGCCGTCTACTCCTCTTAAGGTATTATCTGTGCTAATTCACTCTCATGTTCCTTTTCATTTAGTCTTCATTCCTGACATGAATTCTTCACTTTTATTTCTAATTCTGTCCTGAGTTCTGACACCTCACTTCTGAGTTCTTCTAATTCTGATTTATGTTATTCTTTCATGTCGTGTATGTATAATTTTCTTAACATCTTTTAACTTGTTTGAAGTAGAAGTTTTCAATGTTATCTGTACTGTGGGCATACCTTTCTAGTATCCTTTCATTTTCTGTAGGAATGTCATTGTGCTTCTTATTTAATTTCTTCTCAAAATAGCATTATGTTGGCTATTGCCTTGAGAGTTGGCTATTGCCTTGATAGTTTTTAGTGCTCGCTTGTATGTTAAGTTATGGACTCAGGAAACAGTGGTTTTTAAACTTTCTAAACTCCACGGAGCTCTCTGCTCTCGCTTCTGTGTAGCACGCAGACAGGGCTTCTCTTTCCCCGCTCGCACCTGGACGTCCTCGTCCTTCATCTCCGCGGTCCCTATGTTGCTCAATGTTGTTTTCACCCCCAGAGGTCCCCTCGGTGTGCGACCCTGTCCTGGGAGGGAGCCCTGGCAGTTCTGAGGGTGACAGCGGCCGGGCCATGGCAGCTCCTGACTGTCGTGTCCCAACATCCTGCCCACACCTGCTACTGGAACTGGCAAACCTCCTCTCACCTCCAGCTACCCCTCCCCAGGGGCTCTGTGTTCCCCAGGGCGGACCTGTGGGCTGTTTGGGGTTCTCCTGCTCACAGGTTTGTCAGGTGCCCCATTGCCTCCCTCTCTGTGTGCCTACGTGATGCCTGCATTCTCGTGGCTGGTATTTTGCGGCAGGGATGAGGGAAGGAGCAAGGATGGGGGCTCCCAGGTGCCAGAAATAGGGATGATGTTCCCACCCCTGGGCCTGGAGGGAACAGGGGCAAGTGGTGTCCTCTGAGCTCAGTGAGGGGCCGTCATAGGATTGGGGATAACTCCCAGCATGCTCTGTGCTACCCTTCCTCCTGGGCTGGTATTTTCAGGTTCAGGAATCGTTTTCCCCTAATTCTGTTGCATATGTGTCCGTGGGTTGTGCTTTCTAATGGATCTGCCTGTCTCTGGTGGGAATTTAGAGAGAGTCCAATGCTGGGCTGCCACCACCGCTGTGCTTCCCACGTCCCTTCAGCCCCTGGGGCCCTGTCAGATTCCTTCCTCCTGCTTGGGCCCTCAGGTGGGAGACAGTTGTTTCATCTGCTTCATCATTTACCCTCTGTGTTAGCTCTGCTCCTCGTAGAAGAAGATGCCAAGATGAAATTAGACATGAAGGAAGTTTCATTGAGGGAAATACCGTGAAGGATGAAGGAAAGAAAGCTGGATAAAAGCGGGAGAGAGGGCTTCCCTGGTGGCGCAGTGGTTGAGAGTCCGCCTGCCGATGCAGGGGACGCGGGTTCGTGCCCCGGTCCGGGAAGATCCCACATGCCGCGGAGTGGATGGGCCCGTGAGCCATGGCCACTGAGCCTGCGCGTCCGGAGCCTGTGCTCCACAACGGGAGAGGCCGCAGCGGTGGGAAAGGGAAATGAAGCAGACTGGGAAGGGTATTAGTCAGGGTTCTGCAGAGAAACAGAACCAAGAGGTTTGTGTGTATGTGCGTGTGTGTGTGTACATATATGTAGATAGATGTACATATAGATAAAGACAGAGAGAGAGATTTGTCATAAGTAGCTGTTTCACACAATTAGAGAGGTGAGCAAGTCCCAAGATTTATGGGAGAGTCGGCGGGCCGGAGACCCAGGGGCACCGATATTTTGTTCCAGGCCACGTCCGAAGCCCTGAGGACCAGGAGAGCCAATGGTGTGGTTCTCATCTGAAGGCCAACAGGCTCGAGACCCAGGAAGGTCAGACGCCCCAGTTCAAAGCCCGTTGAGCAGAAAGAATTCTCCCTTCCTTGTGGAAGGGTCATCCTTTTTGTTCCATTTGGGACTTCAGGTGATTGGAAGAGGCCCACCCACACGAGGGAGTGCAATCTGCTTTTCTCAAAAAATGTTAACCTCATTCAAAAACACCCTCACAGCGACACCCAGCATAAATTAGACCAATACCTGGGAACCCCTGAGCCTGCTCAACTTGACACACACAATTAACCACCAGAGGAAGCACAGCCAGGCCGGTGGGGAGCCCTCCAGCCGACGTCCCCACTGGAGCGGCTCCCCACCTCCTGTGTCCTGCTTGTTACTGGTTGGGAACTGTCCGTGGGAAGAGCGGCCTTGGGTGAACGAGGAGGTGGACCCAGAGTCACAGCACCTGGGCCACCTCGAAGTGTAGGTCTGAGCCATGCGTTTTCATGGCCACCACCCCTCCTGACGAGATCTCAGTGTTGAGTCGTGGACTAGCCTCGGAGCTGCAGGGACTTTCTCGGATCCAAGTGAAAGAGACGCAAACCCAAACTTTAAGCCACAAGGGAAAGAGCTGTCCTGTATCCACGAGAAGCTCGTTCCAGGAAGGATGGCTGTGGACACGCTGGGTCACCTGGCTCAGGTGCTGTCCTCGGGACACCACACCCTCGGCTTTCCCTCACTCTGCCCATGGCCTTGTGGCTCCCTCGTAGGGAGCCTTCTCCGTGAATCCAGGGAAAGTGAACACAAGCAGCTCCAGCCCACACTGTCCCAGGTCCCCTGAGCCCCCAGGGAAGGAGGGAGACCCTGGTCTCCCGGCCCCGCTGAGCACACCTCCAGAGGGCTGACAGACCCAGTCTGTATCAGGTGCATCTCCCTGGGCCAATTCTGGTGGGCTAAGGGGAGGGCAGCAGGGTCAGCGAGGCGTGGGGGTCCAGGCCCCCACTGCCAGGAGGGAGGCAAGTCCCTCCCCCGCCCTCCAGTCCACCTTGCGTCCTCCCCAAAGTGGACCAGACGTCCCTCCTCCATCTCTAATTTGGCCACCACTACCATTCACCCCTGAACTGAGGCAGCATTTGGGGTTGCTGAGAAAGCACGAACTTTGAAGATGGGTCAACTTGGGTGAGGACCCAGCTCTCATACTCACCAGCTGGTTGACCTTAGGCAGATTCTTGACCTCTCTGAGCCCCAGGTCCCAACAGCACCGGACCCTCCCTTCTCCAGCAGTGCTGGCGGTGCCATTGGGCATGGGTCACACCAGGTCTCAGGATGCGACTTGCTGTGGGCCACCTTGGGGACCGGGTGGGGCCTCCTCCGGCCTCCGGGGCACCCAGGGCTGCCTGCCTTCTCCCCTGGGAGCCTCATGAGTACCACAGCTCCCCCTTGGGGGAGCTCGCCTCCCTAGGGACAGAGGATGTCTCACGGTCCACTGAGGAGCCCCACCCCAAGTGGAGATGTGGCAGGTGGGAGTCTGGAGCCCTCGTTTGGGGCTGACAGAGGGGTCACTCAGCCTGGGACTGGTCAGGGCCACCTGAAGGCTAGTCTGCTAGAAGGTTCCAGGACCCTGGTCATTAGACGCTCACACAGAATCACATGTGGATGTTCAAATTTGCCATCCAGCTGGGACCAAAGTTTACACTTCGTCCAAGTGACATGGGCCTGCTTAACTCGGGGTGCAGGCACACGCGGTTACACAGACACGCATACGCACGCCCTCTGAGCCCCACGCCTGGCGCCTCGTATGTGCCTAGTGAACAACCGTGCAGGTGACAGCCTGCTGATGAGTTTCCAGGGCAACGTGAATAAGGTGCCGATTTGATCTCAAAGGGAGGTGCTAAGGGACCCCACTCCTGGGGATTCGTGGGCCTGGAGACCCAGGGAGGCGGACTGGCCCAGGCCGCGTAGACGTGTCACCTTTCAGGTCACCCCTCAAGTGTTGCTTCTTCAGAAAGGCCACGCAGACCCCCATCCAGGTCACATCCCCTCGCGAGCATCCAGCACTCTCACCGTCTCACCTTTGTCACCTCTGCGATTCCTCACCCCGTTCCTGTCTCTGCGCTCTGGAGGGCGAGCCCCTGGGGGCAGGAGTGCGTCTGCCCCGCCCGCCCCGCCCTCCCCCTCCCCCGCGCCGTTCCGGCCCCTCCTCATGGGCCGAACCACACGCTGCGCAGGCGGTTGGTAGGGGTGGGACAGCAGGGGCTGCATCACTTGCTTCCTTCCGCCCAGGGCTTCCTGTCCAGGGGCCTGTGGAGGGCCAGCAGCTCGGACACTTGCGTGGAGGTGACCGGGAGGCCGGCGCCTTTGCCACTCAGTCTGTCCTACACACCCCGGCATGTGAGTTCACGCCACATGGCCGTTCCAGGAGCAAAGCCCTGAAAACGTCCCTGGAACCAAAGTAGTCAGGCTGGAAGCTGCACAAGAACTGCGCCGGGACCACGTTTCCCAGGTCCCTGCAGTGAGAGCTGCGTGGTGACCACAAGGTTCAGAAACACCGGAGCGGACAGGGCACCGGGCAAGGGGTGCTTGCTCCCCTCTCGGACAGGAACTGGGTCACGGTTTTAAACCTTCTTCATAGAGATTCTGGGGAAAGTTCACAGAAAAGAACAGGGACGCTGAGATGAGCTTTAGACATAAAATGAACACCTCCAGCCGGGCCAAAGGTGGTTCAGCCCAGAAACATCCTCTGCTTTGAACCAAATAGAAAAAGCAGCAAAGCCCAAATTCAGCCACAGCCGCGCGAGAGTGCCACGTGGGCCCAGAGAAGCCGCTGTGCCAAAGCCCCGGCACAGGGACCCCGCCACCGCCAGAGGCTCGAGCAGAACCCACGAGCCCTGCGAGCTCGGCACCAGCAGCCGGGCCCCCCCTGGCCCCCCGCCCATCCCTCCTGGAGTTGCACCATGACGGGCCCGCAGCGGGGACACGCCCTGCACTGGGGACAGTCTGTAGCGGGCACACGCCCTGCAGAGGAGGTGGGAGGGCATGTCTGGAGCTGGTTCTGTCAGGCTGGTCTGGCTTCTAAGGGCATCTGGGAGGACGTAGGCCCCAGAGCCCAGGGAAGCTGAGCGGATCTGAGGCCGGGATGAGGGTGCTAGGTCCTCCAGCCTTGCCCGAGGCCACACCCCGTCTGGGGCCTGTCTCCCCTAGGACAGATGACTGCAGGCTGGCGACTGGGGGTAAGGACACGGAGCTGCCCCGCTGGGCTGGAATGGGGGTGGGGCAGCCCGGTGCACAGAGTGAGCTGGGCGATGGGTCCAGGCCCTGGGTCAGCTCTGCTTTCCACACAGTCACCCTCAGCACTCTGGTCACTAGACGGCTGAAGCCGCCCCAGACCCTCACACGAGGGAGGCTCGGTCCCTCCGCGGGAGTGGAGAAGCTGCCCAGATGCCCCCGGCAGGCCTGGCCGCGTACCCCCTGGCCCCCTGCCTCCTCGGGACCGAGACTCCACCCCGGGCCACGTCTGACCCCACATACACTGGGGCCAGAGTGGGACCCATGCCTGAACCCTGGGGCTCACGGGGTTTGAGTTCGTGGAACTCCAACAAGGACTCACCCAGTGTCCGTCCTCTGGGTGCAGGGGGCTGGCTGTGGTCAGAGATGACGTCACAGAATGTCTCCTGCCGTCCCAGGAGACGTCCAGAGCAGGGGACACGGAGGGACAGAAGGCAGATCAGTGGTTGCTCAGGGCGGGGTGATTACTAAGGATACGGGTTTCTCTTTTGGGTTAACGAAAATGTTCTGAAAAGGACTGTGGAGATGACTACCTGTGAACACAGCAAAGTCATAGAATCGTTTGCTTCAAAGAGGTGAAGAGTGTGGGATGTGGATTATATCCCAAGAAAGCTGGTTTTCTTTCTTTTCTTTTTTGTTTTTAAAGGTAGTGTCCCAACAGAAAGAATTTTCTCAGCAGACGTTTCTAAGGGCCGGCACGGGCGAGGGCGGGACCCCAGGCCAGGACCCAGTCTGGGTGCCGGTGCGTGGGGAGGTTGTCCGCACACCCCGGAGTCCTCACCAGCCTGACCTGCCCCCGAGGGACCTGCCACAGACGCCAGGCCGCGCCGCCCTGGACTCGCCTGGGGAAGGTGGCCGTCTCTGCTACGCGGCGGGGTGTGAGTCTCTGGACACTTGGTATGTCGGACATAAGGAGTCATGGAAATTTCCCACGATATTTAGGCCAAGATGAGTCAAAGGCAAAGGAAATCTTTTTTTAGGTTTATCCCTTGTGATGATGATTTGAAAGGGCCATTGTTAAGGATCTGCCAGTTAACGTTTTTATGAGTCAGTCCGAGCGAGCGAGCTTGTTCGCAGCGCCCACATGCAGCCTGCAGAGGGGGCGTGGGCCAGGGGTGGCGGGGGGGTCATCCTTCATTGTTTAAAAAAAGGCATCGATACTAATTCTGAGGCTTCCGATTTTTCTGCCAGGAGTGTCACTTTTTCTGGAAGTTTCCAGGAAGCCACCTCTCCCACAGCAGCACTTTGGATGCAGGGGGGCTGTCTGGATCTCCTGTGTCCAGACTGTTGGGATACAGTCTGTCTGGACCCCCGGGGAGGGGGGCTCCAGGACCCCGGCCCTCCATGTGGGCTCCTGCAAGAGCTCACCAGCCCCCAGCCGTCCTTGCTGTGGCCTTGGAGACCATGCCTTCGTTCCTTGGCCTCCCTTCCCTGGCCCAGGGCCACCCGAGGGTCCTGAGCATTTAGCCGGCCCCGCACACCCTCCCCGGGGGAAGGGCCCAGCCCAGCCCAGGTCTGGGGACAGAAGGTGCGTCCCATGTGCCCGCCGAGCCAAGCCCAAAGGGTGCCGTGGGCTGGGTGCAGAGGCCGCGGCAGCTGACCCCCAGCCCGCACTGCAGCCCCAAGAACCGCCACCCGCCCAGAGGCGTGCTGCCTGTATCCAGGGACCGGTCAGTGCAGGATGCAGGGCCCGGGGCCTGGCTAAGACTCTGGTGGCCCAGAGCTCCCCGTGGGGTCTGCTGAGGCTCATTGCCCACGGGACCCTCTGCCCGGGCTGCTTCCCTCCCTCAGAGCAGGGGCCCCGGGATCGCCCTGCGGGCCGGGTGCAGAGATGCACAGCCCACCGCCCGGGCAGCCGGTCCCTCCTGATGGGTGGTGAGGGGGGCTCAGGGACTCTGCCCCTCCTGGGAGTATCCTTGGCTTTTGGAGACTGTGGGAGCTCGTTCTTGATGGACGGTCTCTGAATCACAAATGCAAGGTGAGCTGTTGTGTTCAGGCTGGTGAACGTGGCAGGTGGAGCTGGGGGCCTGTAGGGAGGCCCCCGTTCACGCCCATCCGCCCCCCAGCACTCCCTGTTGTTCCCTCCTGAAACCGGCTGGGCCCATGTGGCCCTGTAGCACCCTGGGAAGTGCCCGGAGATGACCGCCACTGCCTCCCAGGGGGGCTCAGCCTCGCAATGGTCATCCCCGGAGCTGAGCTGGGAGGGGCCCGTCCTCACCTGTGAGCTCATACCTGGCGGGGTTGGCCCCCGCCAGACATCAGAGGGGCCTGTGTCCATAAAAGGAGCAGGAGAGACAGGGGCTCAAGGCAGGATGGAGCCCCCTCGCACCCTAGCTGAGCGCTGGGGTCTCTTTCCAAAGGCCGCCTGGCCCTCAGGCTCTCCCAGGGCCTTCCCTGTCAGCAGGACGGGACAGAACAGGGTGGGACGGAGGGGCCCCGCACCAGCCTTCATTGTCAGCCCAAGGCTCGGTGTCCTGGGTCCCCCCACGGGTCATACCCATCTGTCACAGCAGACACTCGGCCGGCCTCTGGGCGTGAACTGGGATCCGGGGGCCGCAGAGCCAGGCCTGGGGGCCAGGGGCCGTCCTTGCACAGCACAGGCAGCGCGTCCCGGGCCGGAGTGTCCTCAGCTTAAGTCGGTGGCTCACGTTTCAACTTGGCGAGAAGATTATACATCGTCCCAGTGGAGGCCGCCGGACGCTAGGCAGAGGAGCGAGGCTCTGAGGAAGCCCTCAGAATGGGAGCCCTGGGGTCTGGGCTGCCTCTGGCTTCTGCCTCCCCCGGTCAGGCAGGTGGCTCTGGGGGGCGCGGGGGGCCTGCTCTGTGCACCCAGGGAGGCGCTCAAGGCCGCCACGGCCACTGCCGGCTGTGATACGGCATCCAGAGGGTGTGAAGCCCGCGACTCGGGCCTCCCTCCCCGCCGAGGGCGGGCATGAGGGCTCGCTCCCGCCACCCCCGAATCCCTGCCCGTCACACCTCGGCCGAGCGTCCCTGCTGGGGCCACGCTCCTCTCCCCGCACCCATGCACCGCCCCAAAGCAGCCTGAGGCCCACACATCATTGACGGTGCAGCCCCTGTGTCTCCTGGACAACTTGGACCTGGACCTGTGGACCTTCCAGCCTCTGCCTCACTCCAGGTCAGCCGCCCCCCTGCCAGGACACCTTGAAACGGAGGCGCTGGACCTGCCCCAGTGCAGCGCCCGGCTGGACCTTCAGTCTCAGTGAGTTTCAGTCTCTGCATCCTTTCCCGATGACCCTGGGTGATCTGAGTTGGCCAAACTGGGATTTGAAGTGACTTGAGGAAGGTTGGGGGGAGCAGAGGGGCTGCAGCGAGGGGGGCTGTGGTGAGGGGGGCACTCAGCTTCTCACTCCCCACGACGTCAGCCAGTGGTTGGCCTCCTGGAGCCCAGCGTCCTGGGCTGTGGACGGCAAGGCGTGAGGTTCCACAAGCGGGAGTGTGTGAAAGCACCTTGTGAGCTGTCAGCATGTTCCCAGTCTTTGTCACAGAGGAGATGTCCTGAGTCCAGGCTACACCTCGGACCCCCTGGGGTGGGCCCCAGCATCAGCATTTCTATGAAGAGGCCCTGGTCCTTGAGAAGCCTGACACCCCGACAAACCAACACAGGTGTGCACGCCCCCGGCCATGCCAGGAGCACCCGGGTCCCGCGAGCAGCAGGCAGCCTCACAGATCCAGTGGGCGAGCCTGGCTGGGAGGACTGGAGAGCGAGGCTCTGGGCACCACGCAGGCCGTCTGGCAGGTGACCACGTCTCAGGCCTTATTAGCAGTTGGATTCTCAGCAGCCAGTTCTGGGCCAAGAACCCTGGGAACCGATCTCATGCACCTGCTGGGAGCTGACGCCACGGAGGCCGGCCCAGCTTCCTGCCCACCAGCCCCAGGTGGTCCCAGGGAGGCTCACCACAGGCCCGGAGGTCAGAACCGGCTGGCCTGGCTCTCCACCTGCCGGTCCCGGCCAATTTGAGTTTGTAGTTTACTACGAGGACCAGGCAGAAACCCTGCAAAGTGCGCAGAACAGTCAGCAATGTCCCAAGTCAGCACACACAGGGACCGTGACATCTGGACAGACGGGCCCTCCCGGTGGACAGGAAGTGGTCATGTCCCAGACAGAGCGACTTCTCCGCACAAGCGTCAGCAGGAGACAGAAACATTCCTGAAACATAAGCAGTTCCTCGTTCGCTTCTTTGAGCCTGAGGAATGAGATGGGAGCGAACGCGGGGTCACCTGGGGTGTCCTCGGGGGATGCTGAGTGCACCTCCTGGAGAGAAGAAAAGCTAGCAGTGGTGGGGACGTGGCAGGGCAACCCCTGGCTTCCTGCAGGGGCGCTGGCCAACTGGAGGCCACGGCAAGGCACACACAGAGCCCAGCGGAGCCCGGACCCACTGCGCTGGCCCTCGGGGCTGGCCGGGTCAGCCAGGGAAAGAGCGTTTGCCCCCGGACGAACGGGGTAGGGAGGTCCTGGGGCCGGGGGTGGGCGCTCACCCAGCCCCGCCTGACCCCGAGGACGGTCATCCTGGCCGCCCCCATCTGCCCACAGAGCCACCGACCCTGCCCTCCTGCTCCCTGGGCACCAGTGGGACAGCCTGTGGGCCTCCAGTGGTGCAGACGGTCCGACGTGCCAGCTGCAGCTCCTGAGAAACGGCCTGGCTGCTCAGGGCTCAGCAGGGTCCCCGACCCCTGCGCCCTTCGGGGCTCTGGACTCTTCTCGGCAAACAGGGATGCAGCTGACAGCTTTCAGCCACGTGCAGCTGACCCTCCCTCGTGGAGCTCCCGAGGGTCCCGGTCCCCACGTGCTTCACCCTCAGGGCCAGGAAGCCAGGAGTGTGCATAGGGCAGGAGGCAGCCCCCAGACTCGGACTCCCTGACCTGCTCTCGGGCCCCATCGAGCGGGGCGGATCACCTCTGAGTGCAAACCCGGGAGCCGTGCTGGGCCCCGGGCTCACTGCATCAATGAGGGGAAGGTTGAGGGGCGAGAAGCCAGCTACTGCTGGGCCAGGGCGGCGAGCTCCAGGGAGGGAACGGCAAGTGCAAAGGCCCGGAGGCAGGATGAAGTCGGCAGTTTCTTGGGACAGACAGAAGGGTGGAGGGACGGAGGGAGAGAGCTGGGCAGAGGGCAGAAGGCAGCTCCCTCTGCTGGGCCAGAGCTGGCCCGCGGAGCCCCCTGCAGCCCCAGGGTGGCGTGAGGGCAGCCCGACGCCCGCTGTGTCTGCGGGTCAGGCGTGCAGGCTGGAGCGTGTCAGACTCTGCGGCCGGGGAGGGAAGGAGCCCCCACCCGGGACTCAGGAGGGAAGAGACCCATCATCCTTGGAAGGAGAGCCCGTCTGGCTTCCGACGTCCAAGTCAGCATGGTTGGGAGTGAGAGTCCGGCTGCGGAGAGGGGGCCCGGACCCGGGCGTCTCGTCCCCGATGAGCTGGACCTGCAGGCTGCTCTGGGCAGGCGTCTGTGTTGAAGTGATCCGCTCAGCCGGTGGGGCAAGGTGGTGAGTGTTCTCTGCTGCTGCAAGCTGCGTGGTTGGGTCTTGGATGGAAGTTGGCGTTTCCAAGCAGGCACAGACATCCGTCTATCATGGAACCTCACAGCCACCCTCACCCCAGCCCTGGCTCCTGTCGGCCCAGGCTCGACCCAGACGGCTCCTTCTCAGGAGGCACCGACCAGCAGCTCAGGTGACCTAATGCTGCAACAGACCTTGAGCCCTGGCCTTTTGGCCACACCCTCACCTGGGACCCCGAGACTGGGCGGGGCCCTGTCCCATCGTCCCTGTCCCCACCACCTGGGGACACACGTGTTCTCACGCCGGAAACACTCAGGCAGAAACCACCAAGAGCCTCGCTGGGCCACGCGGCACCTACCTGTGACCTCAGGCCAGCCAGTCGTGTCCCTAAGCCCAGGACATGCCTCAGGTGGAGCGGGGATGCGGCCTCCTCCCCCTCGTAGGATTAATGGGACGGTCCCAGGGCCCTTGTCATGGCCCGTGGCACACAGTGAACACCCGAGGGGTGTCAGCCAGGGTTTGGCATGATTAGGGATCCGGGGAGGTGAGCTGGGAGCTACTGATCCTTCTAGAATAAAATTATGGTTTCATCGTGTAGAAATACAAATAGCTGGAATTTTCAGAACAATATTAACTAACAGTGGTGAAAGGGGATAGGTCTGTTGTGACCGAAGCCCGTATCAGTCTAGACTCTTAATTACAAAAGACAGAAAAGCCAACTAAACTAGCTTCAAGGGCATTTATTCACTCACATGGCTTTGAGACTCAGGCATGGCTTGATCAAGCATCCCAGTCTAGCTTCTAAGTGTGTTTCTGTGTTCCAGCTCAGCTCTCTTCTTTGTCATAACATGCCTACAACAGCTCTAGACCATATGTCCACTCGGGGAAAAATTCAAAGGAAGGGTGAGCATGTCTCTTCCAAAATTCCCCAAAAAAGTCTCGTTATTTTCCATTGGCTATCACTGGGTCAGTTGCCCATTTCTGGCCAGGAGAACAGGACGTTTTGATTGACACACCTGGGTCACATGCCCACGCCAGGATGGGCTGGAGAGGAGAGAGAAGTCTGGCAGGCAAGCATTGACCAGGATAACTGTTGCTCCACATTCTGTATTATTCTGTTCAGAGTTTGCTAAGAATGCTGGGAAAGAATTGCGAAGTTTATCAAAGGCTCTTTGGCATTTGCTGAGAGGATAAGAGTTTTCTTCTTTGACCTTTGGCCGTTGTAGAGCTTATACGCTCCTTGAAATTCAACTATCTTTGCGTTCCTGGGCTAAACCTTACTTCATAGGTTATTCTTTTCGTATCTTCTTGAATTTGATTTGCTAGTGTTCCGTTTATGATTTTTGCACCTGGGCGGTCTATAATTTTCTTTTTTGGATCAGTTTCAATTTCCTGATCAAGATTATGCTAGCATCATAAATTGAATTAGGAATTATCTAGTCTTTTTTTTTTTTTCGGTACGCGGGCCTCTCACTGTTGTGGCCTCTCCCGTTGCGGAGCACAGGCTCCAGACGCGCAGGCTCAGCGGCCATGGCTCACGGGCCCAGCTGCTCCGCGGCATGTGGGATCTTCCCGGACCGGGGCACGAACCCGTGTCCCCTGCATCGGCAGGCGGACTCTCAACCACTGCGCCACCAGGGAAGCCCTATCTAGTCTTTTTATCAGAAAAGTTTTTATACCTTGGGAACTGCCTGTTCTTTAAATGTTTGAGAGGATTACTTGGGAAAACTTGAGAACATTCTTCAAAAATCTTCTACTGTTATTTGCATGTCTAGTCTTTCTCACGCTTCTTAAAGCCATTTTGCTAATTTATATTTTGATAAAATTACTTTCATTGGGATTTTTATATTTTAATTCCACGTCTGCCGTTATTATAATTTTGCTCACTTATACTTTAGTTCTTTTTCTGGATTCTGATGGCCATGGATTTCCTCATTTGTGGCTATTTTGTCCATAGACCAGCAGCTGGAGTTATTGATCAGTTTTTTTTTTTTTCTAATTTCATAGTTTTTTCTTCTGGGATGATCTGTTCTTCCCCCAATTTTGTTTTTAGCTGATGCAGCTGGTTGATTCCAGATCTTCAGTCTCATTTAGAATGGCAACATGCCAGAGTTGTGACAAGTAGTGTTTTCAGTTTCACTGTGTCTTACGCACCCTGGGATTGCGCCTTTGCTGGTCTCTTTGACCCAAGAGCTATTTTGGAGGATTTGCTTTAATTGCTAGCTGCTGGGGTTTCCATGTAAGCCGCGAGAGGTGGCACAGCCCAGCGGGGAGTAGCGGCTCCGGGGCTGCGGCCATTGGCCCCTGGGGGGCCCTGGTCTGGAGCAGGACGGCTCTGTCCCTTCGCCTGGTGGTGGGGGGCACCACGGGTCCCTTGTCCGGGGAAGTGGTAGGTTAGCGTGCCTGTGGCCTGGGCCCAGTGCCACAAGCTTAAGCTGCTTCAGCAACGGCATCACGTTGTTATTCGTGTCCAGTTTACTTCATTGTGACGAAAAAATGTGGTCTCTACGAAAACGTTTTTTGGAATTATTGAGGTCTAGTATATGAACAAACTTGAGAAAGATCTAACACACACTTGCAAGGAAATGTATTCTTTATATAACACACGGCATTTGACGAAACAATTAGGTCAACCTTGATATTTAAATCTTAACTCTCCTTCACGTGTCAGAAGTGGGCAGAAGGACGTCATCATCTCCCAGCACCAATGGGCCCCTGTGAGCGGGCCTCGGTGTGCAGAGTGCTTGCTCCTTATACTTGCTGTGCTATTATCCAAAGCCAGGGCTTCAGGCCCTTTATCCCCATCATGTCCTGTTACTTCCATCTCGGCTCACCTCACCTTGCTGGCATCTCTTGCCTCACGGAAACCATGGCTCCTCCTTGACCTTACGGCCTCCCCGCCTTCCTGCAGGTTCCTCAGCTCCAAAGATGTGCTCTTCTGGTTGAATCATCAGAATGATGACACTTTGTTGCCCTTAAACAGGGCTGTGATGTGAGCTCTGTGATGTGTGTGCTGTGGCGGCGTGCGGGGTGTGTGCACGTGTGTGCTGTCGGCGGCGTGCGGGGCGTGTGTGTGCACGTGTGTGCTGTGGTGGCGTGCCCGGGTGTGTGCTATTCTGTTGTGTGTGTGTGTAGGGATCCACCCCGTGTTAGCCGGCAGCACGTGGCATTGGTTTTCTTCCTCCAGGTCCACCTGGGGCTGGTTGCACCCTGTCCCACAGCTGGACAGAGCCCTTGGGGGCACCAGCCCCATGTCCAGGGTTCCTGGGTCCTCCAGTCCCCTTTGCCCCAGGCCCCGAGGTCACGGCTGTTGCTCGCCTGGCCTACAGTCCCCTTGGGAGGCTTCCGAGCAGGGTCCACGTGCACCCAGAGGAAGTCCTCAGCCCTCCGCCTGCCTGGCAGGGTTCGGAAGGGACAGAGTCTCGAGGGGTCCTCAGGAATCAGCACAGCTGCCTCAGAAAGCAGTCCCCATGGCCGAGGGGGCCACATGGGTTTCCAGCGAGCACAGGCTGGGGGTCCTGAGTGGGAGGACATCCAGCCTCCTGGGGTGCCAGCAGAGGGATTGCTGCCAGCCACACTTCCCGGGATATCTGCCAGATTCTCAGAGGAGCACGTAAGCCCTGGTTTCCCCAGCTGCTGTGGGGTTTTGTGTTTTTCCTTGTCTTCGAGGGTATCTTAGTGGGAAGTTTAAGAGGACGCCTGGGACGTGGCAGGGAACCAGATAGTTTTAATGGAAGACTCTTTTCCAAGTGATTTTGAAGTTAATGAAAAGCAACACAGTGCTTTCATTGTGGAAAAAGGCTCTTATACATCTTTTTATTTTCCCTTTACTTCCTGAAAGACAGACTTAGGAATAAAAAAAAAGATGCAGAATCAACAAGGTCTAATTTACTGTCATTATCCATCTTTAGGGAGCAAGTTCTTCCCTAAATATAACAGCATCCGGATACTTGAAGCAGAGCAAACAACCAACAGACACGGCGAAGACTGTGAGTCCAAGGTCAACACCAGCAGAGCTGTCTCTCTTAATGACCTCATTCTGGGAAACACATGACAACGTGCACCCCGCAGCTGGACAGCATCGGGACACCGTGGGGCGGTGGGAAGACACCGCAGGCCGACTGGGAGGCAAGGCCGCCGTCCCTTCCCTGGGACATGTGTTTGCCGAGGCCGTGGTGGCCAAAACTACAAGGAACTGCTGGGAAGGTGCAGGGCCAGGGCCGGTAAGAACTGCCCTTTCCAGCCGGAGGGCTCTGGGGTCTCGGGTGGGCTCACCAAGTCCACCCCCACCCCCAGCTCCAGGTGCCCCATCAGTTCAGCCCCGCCCACGGCAGAGTCGCCCCAGTGCCCCTCCCCACCTCCGAGCCCAGCGTCCCCACAGAGCCACTGCCCCGCCCTGGGGCCGGCCCTGGCTGCCAGGGTCCTCCTCCCATCTCAGTCCAGGGGTGCCGGAAGGCCTGAGCACACAGAGACAGGCTGGGCCCACGCAAACCTCCTGCTGGGTGGGAAGGTGGTGGTGAGACGGACATCCCTCTCTGGACCAGAGGACGCTGAAGAAACGGCAGCTACTCCAAAGGGACCAAAGGTCCCACACACATGGGTACGCACATGCACACACGTGAGCATGCGCAGGTGTGCACGTGAGCACATTGGCCCACACGTGCCTGTGTGTCCACCGCCCTCCCCATAACCCACACGTGCTTCCCCCAGGAGGGGACGGAAGCGGGGCCTCCGCACCGCCCAGGGGGTCGAGTGACACAGCTGGGCGGGGAGTCCGGCTCCTCGGCTCTGCTCCGCTCTGGTGACCTGCTCCAGAAACCCTTCCAGTAATAAATGGCCCAGCGGCCGGCTGCTCACAGGAACTGGGCTGCTGGGGGCAGGACCAGCCTGGGGACACTCGGGAAGGCACCTCGAGCACCCAGTGCCAGAGTGAGACAGCCCGCCAGAGGCAGCTGGGTCAGGGCCGCATTGGGGGCCAGGGAGAGGAGAAGGGTGGGTGGCCCCCAGGACTCCCGGACGCCTGCAGGGAGCGGGGAGACCCAGGCCCAGCCCCCCTGGGGCTCAGCACGGCTCCCCAGGAGGTGAAGGTCAGGCCACATTCTTTGCTGAGACTGGAATTCTGACATCAGATTTTCCATGCTCCGCTTGGGGGAGGAGCTGGCAACGCAGGGAGGGAGGAAAGGGGTGGGTGGGGCGGACAGAGGGCCGGAGGCTGCCAGGCACCCACGGCTCCAGGCCCAAGGCGGGAGGGCTCCACTGGCCCTGGCCTGACTGTGCCCAGGGCCCGGCCTGCCCACGCGCGGTCGCCTGGCGCGTCCCGGCCACTGGCCACCGTGTGACTTTCTCATCCCAGCGCAGGGCCTTGCTGAGTCACATGGGGCTGGGTTAGGGACTCTAAAAATAGCCTGGCAGCTGGGGCCAGCGCGGGAGTTATTATTAGGCTGGGACGGAGCCCTCCTCCCGGGGGGCTCTCCCTTCTAGGGGGCCCGGAAGAGCTGGGGCCTTGGCCAGGGGAGGCCGGGCTGCTGGACACCCCACCCTGGACACTCAGGCCGATCCCTCCTTCCTGGGGCCCAGGGCTGCAGTTCCTCCACCTGAAATCTCCCTGGACACCCCCTTCTTCCCCTGCTCCCATGGTGCACCCTAGGGTGGGGGGCGCTCCTGGACCCTCTCAGAGGTCAGAGTGCCCCCAGAGAGCCTGCAGATGGGGGTGACCTTTGCTCAAGGAGAAATCACAGCCGAGGCGCCTGAAGCAGCTTTGGCCCCCTCGGGGTGCAGGTCCCCGAATGCCCAGACCTGCCGTGTGTTTCCTTGGAAGAGCAGCTGCAGGCCAGCACCTCTGGGGCACCTCGAGCCACTCACGCGAGGCATCGACCTCAGGGCGGCCATTTCGGCCAGTGAAGGAACAGTGGCCCCCAGATGTGGCTCTGTGAGCAGACCCCGGAGGAGAGGGCTGTGCTCTGAGCCCCTCCCGCAGAAACTCTTTGGTTAACTTCTGAGACCCTGTAGGGGACTGACCCAAGGGCATGCTCACTGGGCCTCCTGCGGGCTGGCCCCCTCCGGGCCAGAAGCATGACCCCAGGGCGCAGGCCCCTTCCCCCTTCCCCCCACCCTCACCCCACCCTCACGCACCTTCTGACCCAGCACTTTTGGAACCAGAGGCCTCGGTGACCGAGAAAGCCCCGATCCAAGCTCAGCCTCCGTACCTCCAATCCAGAGACCCTTCAGGGGTGAGCCCACTCGAAGGCCGGACTCTGGCCTGGCCCCAGAGCAGACCCGTCCCCATCCCGCCCACACGGGTCATCTCTGGTGCTAAAGCGGCATCCACGTGGTGGTGCAAGAAAGCGCTCGTGTGCCAGAGTGGACTTCTGGACTCAGAAGGAAAGAACCGGCAGCCTGGGGCAGGGCCACCTGCTTCCAGAAAGGGAGTGAGGGCCATGTGGCTGGCGGGGCTCACCGGAGCAGCAGCTCCCCGGGCCGGCTGCTGTGACTTACCGAATACTAATAGGGAGAGCCCCTAGGTCGGGCTGCCGAAAAGGTACTCAGGCCACAGATGTTCCGTGCCACCCAGAGAGATGGCAGCTCCCGGGGAGCAAGAGACAGCATCGCAATCACACCCGCGAGCTGTCCCAAAGCACAGCAGACACCCGAGGGCGGCATGGCTGGTGGCTGAGGTCGAGGCTGGCCCCCCGGTGGCGGGCTCACCTCTGGCCCTACAGCGGGCGCTTTCAGACCTCCTGGCCCTTTGACGCTCTGAAGGAAGAAAGCATGTCCGCACTTGCCTCCTACACCTTCTGGCAAAGACAAGGCTCTTCCTGCTGAAAAAGTAATTTGTGGCCTGAAAGAGGCTGCCAGCTGGTCCTCGCCTGCCGCCTCCTGATGTCCTCACGCCGGGCCGTAAGCGCGAGCAGTGCACGCGTCGGGTGACTGTCGAGCCCCCGCATCAGTCAGCCCCCCTCCCCAGCAGAGATCCCCTGGGTGCACAGGGGCCAGCTCTGCAGGGCAAAGGTCAGCGTCCACGCCGCACTGAGGGTCGCGAGGCGGCAGATCTGAGCGGCTGGGACGAGAACAAGTTTGTCCTGGGGCTCAGAGCTGCCCACGGTGTGGGCTGCGGCCGTCGCATGCTGGAGGCAGCCATCTGCAAGTGTCCCACTTTCCTTCCACTCGCCGTCACGCACCTCACCAAGAGCATCGAATCTTCCTAGAGGTCGAGGGGAAAGCGGGAATTCTGCACCTGGTTTCTGGTGCTGTGGGCTGGTGCCCTGACAGGCCCGTCTTCCCAGGCGTCCTGCTCTCAGCCCCGTGCTCCGCAGCTGAGGCCTGGGGAATGGGGCCTGGCAGCACAGCCCCTGCTGGGCCACAGGATGAGCTGACTCTGAAACAGACGCTGCCCTGCAGGACCTGCCCCAGCATCGGGACCGAGGGAAACCAGCACCCCAAGCTGCCTCTGCCCTGTGCCACCAGAATGCCCTAGTGCCTGGAGCCCAGGTCAGGACAGCAACCTGCCCACACCCTCCCTCAGGGATCAGGGTGTGCGCAGGTGAGGTGCTGAGGGAACGTTTCAGGAGGGATGGGCATCTCTTGAGAGGGAGCTGGGTGGGTTCTGAGTCCGGCGTGGAGGAGATGGGGGAGGGGACGGGGCCGGGGGGCAGGGTCGTGCCCACCTGCCCTCAAGCCTCGATGAGAAATTAAAAACCCACATTTACCTTTTTGCTCAAAGTAGGTGCCACCCTTTGAAAGGAGGCATCTGTTTTCAGGCGAAGAGAAGACTGACAAGGGGACAGGTGTGACATTTATGCAGCCAAGATCAAGGTCTCGGCCAGGGCAGAGGGAGGCTGTGGAGAGGAAACAGAGCGGGAGGGGGACGGAGCCACCTGCCGTCGGGGAGCTGGGGGTCCCTGGTGGTGGCTGAGGGGGCGTCTGACATGGCCCTGGCACCTCTGCACGGCTAGCAGCTGCCACCAGGCGTCCCGCCCCGGGGTCCACCTGGCCCTGCCTCGCCGGCCAGACGTGCGCTGAGGACAGCTGAGCGCCGGGCCCCGGCCTCGACCGGGAGGAGGAGGGAAGAAGGGTGCTGGGCTCCTCTGGAGCTGGGCTTCTCCTGAAACTGTGGGGCAGGGTGGCCTTGCACAGTGAACCTGGAGAGCAGCAACGGCGCCGACCCGCTTAACAATTTGAACAGACCGGCCTTCCTGCTCCAAGGTATCGGCTGCGCTTTGGAAATTCCACTTGCGGACCAGAGCTCCAGGAGGGCTGGATTCCCTCCACTTCCATCGCCATCCCCCCCTCCTTCCTCCTCCCACCTCCCTCTCCTCCCCCTCCCCCCTTCCCCTTCCAGAATGTGGGAACCTCCCCCCACTTCTAGGCCTCCAGGGGGCCAGACAGAGTCCAGAGGCCTGGGGTTGGGGTGGGCATAAGAGGCTGAGACAGAGGAGACGCAGGGAAGTAGGAAAACCCGGGAGGTGATGCACCAGGAGGCCCCCCAGTGAGCAGGGACCCTGTGTCCCGCCTCAGGACAGGGCCCGGGGCCCTGGAGCAGATGACGTCCAGGCCTCTGCGCTGCTTGAGGTGGGGCGGGGCAGGGGGCACTCAGGCAGAGAGCTGCTCTCCTTGGGGAGGTGAGAGACCAGCAGTCAGGCCCCAAACCGGGGGAAGCCCGGTGCCTGAGGCTGAAGACCCCGGCCTGGGGGTGAGCACCCCACGGTGGGCTCCCGCCGGCTCAGAGCCCCCCTGTGAGCACAGCCGAGTAGGAACCAGAGACAGGACCCTCAGCACCGACCTCTCTCTGCACACGGGCTAACGGGGGTCCTGAGACCTGGTGCTTCACGGCCTCACCAAGGTCTCCACTGGGGGAGGTACCACCCCAAGCCCTGCCGTCTGTGTCTAGGTGTCCAGCTCCATACACGCCGGGTAGGACGTGGCCACCGGGGACCCTGCAGCAGTGGGGTGGGGGGCACAGAGAGGGAGAGGTAGCCAAGGGCGCAGGCACCTGGCGGCAGAGGAATGCAGGAAGGGTCCCCAGACCCCATCGGGGACCGTGGCCTGAGCCCTAGGGGCGGTCCTAGGGAAAGATCCGGCCACATGAGCCCCGCCGGCCGGCTCTGGGAGGGTCGGGCAGGGCCGTGCTCTCTTCTCGCCGTCCCGGGTGGTGGTGGGGCCCCGCTGGGCACGCCCGCCCTGGCCTCTGTCCAGCCCCTCACCGGGGGAGTCACTGCCCCTCGGCGCTTGCAGGGCCTGCCAGACCGGACTGCCTGCCCGCGTCCAGGACGCACCACACACGGAGCAGGGCTGGCGGCGGAGGCCTGGACGCACAGCTTGGCCAGCGGAGGACTCAGGCCTCTGGGCCCGCTGGCCAGGTCCTCGGCTCCAACACTCTAGGAGATGGAAATGTTCCTAAACCCGTTCACTTCACAGCTGCTTTTACTTCTAAGTCTGTGCTTAAAATAGCCTGGAGCGGCCGCTCTGGCTCGCCTTTTCCGCGGTTGAAAAGCGGTGCAGCCCGCGGGGAGCGCTTCTGTCACTGTGGCGCGTGCGCTGCAAGGCCTCTATCTGAAAGCCAGGTGAAGAGTTCGCTCCATAAACTTGCTCTTTGACTCAGACCAGAGGCCTGGCGGGGAGGAGGAGGCAGCACAAGGCCGTGCAGTGGGTGCGAAGGCTGCTTCCCCACGCGGTTGAGCTCAGAGCCAGGACCGCACCCAGCGGGCAGCCTGGTGCCCGGGCTAGAAGCTGGCTGGGCCCTCACCTCACCTGCCGGCCGTGGGCGCTTCTCAGCGGCTTTGCCGAGGTCGCACGGGGGCTGAGGGAGACGCCTGGAGGCCCCACACACATCCGCTGGCCAGGACCGCGCTCCTGCGGGGATGTCCGAGGGCCTGCCACGTCTCCTCTTTCAGGGGAGGGCGGCGGTCTTCCCATCTACCTGCGAGAGTCAGGCTGCCCGCAGGGAGCCCCTGTGTCCCCCTCCAACCCTAGGGCTCACCTTCCTGCGTCTGGGGTTTGGAGGGGAGCCCAGCAGAGTTCCCTGGCCAGCCTGGATAAGGGCCCCTGGGTTCTGCAGGCGCAGGTGACAGGTAAGCTGTCCCCCGGGGGGCAACAGTGAGCACCCGCCCCAGCTGTGCTGGTCACAAGTAGCCCCTGGACGCCAAGGAGACTCCCCGGGTCTGGAAACGGGTGACACCCAAGGCCTAGTTAGAGCAGGTGCACGACCCAAAGTGCGCACGCGGGGCACCTGTGAGGGTGCCCACCAACCACACAGCTGACACCCTGGACGCACTCCTCGGTGCTGGCACAGACGGTGCTCATCCGTGAGCAGGTTTCCTCGTGCGACTCTGACTCCGTCTCACGAAGGTTTTATTTCTGGTCTTGTGACTATTTCATGCCGAGCTTAATTAACGTCGGCCCTTTGCTTCTGCACAAAAACAGTTGCACGGCCCCTCGTCTGGCAGCCACTGCCCTGCGCCTCCTGTCCCTGGTTTTGGTCACAACAAGGAACTTCACAGTCATGCTGTCACTCAGGCCAGTGGGTGGGGACTTTGGCGCTGTGCCCCTGATTTGCACGAGAGGTCCCAGCGTGTTGAGGGTCACCGCTGAGAGCTCTGCCTGGGGTGGGGTCCCCTGAGAAGGGGGAACAAAGCTGACCATGGCGGACACCTGGCTGGACGGCGCGTCCTGGGTGCTGATGCGCTGGGGCTGCCAGGGGCGGCAGCAGCCTCCTGGCCTCAGGCTGTCTCTGCCCCTGAGGCTCCAGCTGTCCCAGGCTCCATTGGCCTGCCTGTCCCAGGCTCCTGCTCTGCGTCCTCGCAGGCGGCTTCTTCGGTGGCTTGGGGAAGTTGGCTGAGGCGGCTCCAGCCGGGGAGGTGAACCCCCCCGGACCCTGCACCCCCACGAAAGGACAAGCCCAGTCACTGGCACCAGCGGAACAGGGGAGGGGTCCCCGAGGAAAGGGACCTGGAAGAGTCTGAGGGGACAAGTGAAGGCCACGAGGGGGTAGGGGGCCCCCAGACAGTGGAGGGGGTGGTCCCGCCTTGGCTCAGCGCCCTCGGACGCCGGAAGCCGTGCTGCTCAGGAGTCAGCCAGGAAGGGGAGGGGAGCGTCCCGGCTGGGAGGAGCCAGTGGGCTCTGAAGGATGAGGACAGCTGTGTCCAGAGGCTGGGTCCCTGTCCCTCCCTCCCAGGGTCAGCAGGAGAGCGGGGCCCTGTGGGCGCCCACGGTGTCAGGTTTACCTCTCCCCTAAGCACCCTTGGGGAGCTGGGAAGCATCTGTGCTCTGTGCCTTGAATGAGGACCTGGGTCGGAAAGTCCGGCCAGAGAAACACAGCGCTTTGCCCGGGACCAGGATGGTGGCCTTCTCTAAACCGTGCGTGTGGTTAGAAGTACAGCCAATCTCCTATCCCCGCAGGGTCAGTCTCTGAGCCCTGGGAAGAGCCCCACGCCGCCACCCAAGCAGCCCCAGCTGCCCCCCGGGAGTCTGTGTCCTCTCTGGGTGTGGCCCACCGTCCCACTCCGCACCCCCCCACCCCATGGCCCGCTCCCCTAGGCCTCCCCAGGGCACCGCTGGAGCGCCATCCCCTTCGCGGGTCAAGCACCGAGACCCCGAGGGAGCCCGGAGAAGCTGGCCCGGAGCCGTGAGGGGGACGGGACTGTGGTTCTCTGTTTCCCCGAAATTTCAGGGGCTCCTGTCTGGTTTGTTTCCTGGGCTCTGGCTGGGACAGGCGGAATCTGCAGCTTTAAGCAGCCTTTTAGTTTTGAATGAATCTTCTAACTAACAAGGCTGTTCGAGGAATTGATCCTGGACTCATTTTGGAGGTTGGAGGGTGAGGCTGCCGGCTGCCGGGCGGGTGGGTAATCGTACCCCCTGCAGCTCGGCTGTGAGCTTTGGGCGATGTCTCCTGCTGGCCCACGAGCGCCGGCAGAAGGTGGCCTCTGAGCCCAGCACGGCGACAGCAGAAGAAACCGCGCGGTGAGGTCGAGGCTTGAAGACCCAGGCCCCCAGCGCCGCCCTGCCCGGGCCAGCAGGACCTGCCAGGAAGGCTGTTCTTCTTAAAGAATTGCTGGAAATGGTTTATTATTCAAGGCAGGGCATTTAACATGTTCTGATAGGACAAGTTGTAAAGTAAATATGTCGTTGGCCTCATTTCAAAAAATAAACAGTTTAATTAAATCTATTTGTGGTTTGAAAAACTATCTGTCTTGCTTTTTCCATTCTCGGGGATATCTTAATTTAGCTTTAAACAGCATTAACACCGTCATTTCAAATCAGTTAATGGGATTCCCTGCCTGAAAAATCCAAGAGAATGTCTAATAAATAATCAAAGAGAGAAAACCAGAAGCAAGAGTTTTAACATTTTAAATGTATGTTTAGATTAGTAGCATTTCTGTTTACAAACCACACGAGTTGGACTATGTGATGGAAGACAGTCACATTCCTAATGACAATACAAAAGATGGAAATACCCAGGAATGAGTTTAAAAAGTCTGCATGACATTAAAATTTTCAAAAGGAAATTACACCAGAGGATATATAAGAGCCCTTGCATTAATAGAAAGTCTTTTTTTTATATTAACACATTTTAACTTTATATTTAAGAGGATAGTAAACACTTCCTACTAAATAAACAATGCATAGTATAATATTAGAACACTCTTAATATTACTAACAGTATATTTCTGTTTAATAGAGGAACAAACAACATAAATACATATAACAAGAAAGTGAAACATTTGGTTTTTACTAATTTTTCTTATTAGACTTGAATTTCCCTAAGATATGAACAAATGGTGAATTCGAGTAGCTCGTGTAACGCGCAAAGAGGTATTCCTGATTAATTATAATTTTACCCCAGACAGCCCTGCTTTTAGGAGTGAACCTGTTTCAATAAGATATTACCGGGTAGAAATAAGTAAATATTTTAAATAGAAGATTTGAAAACACGTGGCCTTTGTAACAGAGGTGAGGCCAGTGTCTGGGGTCACCCTAAAAGGACCACCCACATCAGGACACTGGAATTACCTTCAGCCACTAGGAGATGGGGCTTTGAGTAGTGACTTAATAACCATCCTCAAATGTGTGAAAAAGGCTTTCAGGGGTCCAGGTGACCAACCTTTTTTTTCCTTTTTTCTTTCTTCCTTCCTTTCTTTTTTTCTTTCTCCGTTTCTCTTTCTTTTCTTCTTTCTTTCTCTCTTTCCCTTTCTTTCTTTCTTTCTCTCTTCCTTCCTTCCTTCCTCCCTCCCTCCCTCCCTCCCTCCCTCCCTTCCTACTTTCCTTCCTTCCTCAGAAAAACTGGCTTTAAAATACAGTCCAGGTGACGTTAGCCTGCATCCAAGAGCACACAGGGACGTACTTCCTTCACCGAAGGGCTGGTGGAGGTGCTTCTGTGTTTCCTACCATTTCCCTTAAAAACAGAGGAAATAATACAGCTGACAGTAAGTGATTTACGAGATCCACCAAAGCAAAGATGTAGTCTGTTGGCCAAAACGCATCAGTGAGCAGTTCATTTTAATAGAGAGACATATGTAGTGCACATAAGTAGTGAGATTTAATTTTGAGCAGGCCCCTACTCAAAATAATGTCAACATTTAACAGAATGGTATCTTCTCATTAAACCATTTCCACTTAGTGGACCCTTTATTCCTGTGTTTACCTGCTCCTTCACCATCCATTCACTTCCACGCAGGGCTGAGTCTCCACATCAACAGATAAAACCAACAGGATCCTTTCTATGCAGACCTCAGGAAAGAGGGGGAAGGAAGAGACGTGTGCTCACAAACTGCTGTTGATTAAGGGCTAAGATATTGCGGAGGGTTTTTTCTTGTAAAATAAAGTTCGGGTATTTTTGAATTCTTCTGAAGATTCGAGCAAGGGACAATGGAGACGGATCTTCCTAAAGCCGATTTGATAAATACAAAGTTGCAAAATAGAAACGACAGCTGAGTTGAGGATCCTTGAAAAATGGAGGCTGTGGGTTGCCCGTGCGAGCAACGCTGATTATTGAAGCGAGAGCTGGTACTTCCTCAAACGCCGGTCGGCGGGAGGGACACCAGCTTCTCGCTCGAGCCTCAAGAGCAGCTGAGACACGTCGGGAGCCTCGACAGCTTTAGAAGAGCAGCGCCAACTCAGAGACGGGTTCTCCTTGTACGATATCCCTGACTTTGTTTCAGTTATCATTTGGGACTCAACAATCCGGGAACCAATTTGTCCTTTTGGCTACAAAGGATTAACCTCTGGCCGGGTGGTCCCTGGGCAGGGCTGGCCCACCGTGGACAGCCCCATGCGGAAATGTGAGCACTTGCCAGCCGGAATCACGGAAATGCCAGCATTTCTGCCTGCACGATATTATGTAAATAATCTGGTCCCGTCAGCAATCTGTCTCGCCAAAGGAGAGGAGTTGCGCACCTTTGCCAGAGCAGCAGGCGTCGCGTGTGCTCGGAGGCGGCTCATTGCAGAGGCTGCTGAGACGTTGCCACGAGGACCCCAAATTCACTCTAATTTCCTCCAAAGGCGAGTGACGGTCTCACCCCCTGGTAGGGCTGCAGGGAAGGTCAGGATCGGTCAGTGCTCTCCGGGCGAGTGGCCGAGGGGTCCAGGCTGCAAGGCCCAGGCCGGGCTTGTTGCCTCAAACCTTAGGAAAATTTTGGGGACAATTATGGTGCCACTAATTTTATGGAGCGGATTAAGAACAAACCAAAAAGAGGAGCTAGAGAGGACCTCTGAAGGCAGGACAGGCGTCCTGCAGACCGAGCATCAGGCCTGCTGGTGAGGGCTCGCTCTCCAAGAGCCAGCTTCCTCAACGTCCAGGGTTTGCAGAGTGCGTCCTGGGACGCTGGAGCCCCAGTCTCCCTGGTTAGCGATTCCCTTCCGTGGAGGTTCTGCTTCAGCTGGTGGAGCAGGCCATGGGGTGTGAGGTCCAGGCCCGGGCTCTCAGCCTCTCATCCTTGCGGCCCCTCCCTCGCGGGCGCCCTCCCCGTGTGGGTGAGGAGGAAGCCCTGCTCCCAGCCAGGGGCTGCTGCTCTGCAGGCTCCGGATGGAGAGCAGCCTCTGGCTATTATGTTTTGAGACTCCTGACACTGGGAGTGCGTTTTCTAAGGATGAAAGCGCAGGTCTGAACGGGGGCTGTTTTCTCAGGAGCTGTCACAATTAAAGCTCCACATCGCTTATCTGAAACCCCTGGGGCCAGATATAATTCAGGAACCAGATTTTAGAAAGGTGATGGTCTACGCGCCCCACGTATCACGTACCACAAACAACGGGATGGGGGAACCCACATCTGAGCCCATATCCGAGCGTCTCAACCTATGGGAAACAATACAGATGGATTCTCAGGCTGAGCAGGGCATGAAGACTGTTTTGCTGTATTTCCCAGATTATGACTTTCCAGGTTATGCCAATAAACAAATTAAAAAACAAGTTCCCAATTTTAGAGGATTCGGGTTTATGTTATTGTGCATAAGAAATTGTAGATGTACATAATCGTGATGATCAATTCATTTTCCTTTTCAAACATTTTAGATTCACCTTATTGAGGTATGATTTTCTTACCTAAAATGCACCTTTGTTCAGTGGACATTTTCGTGAGTTTTGACAAACGTATACACCATGTAATACCACTACAATCGAGATCAGGAATGTTTCCTTCTCTCCAAAAAGTTCCTTCCTGTGCCCCTTGCACAAAATCCACCCGGGCCCAGCAACCACTGATCCATTTTCTGTCACTGGAGAGAGAGTTACCTTCTTCAGAAATTATGTAAATGTTGTCACCCCTTTGTGTGCGTTTGTGTCTGGTGTTCCTGAGCCTGTCTTATGTCGTTTCTGTTACTGAATAACAGAATAATAGAACAATAATAATAATAGTCCATTGTGTGCAGACTCCAGGATTCTTATTCTGGCCATTTTCTTGATGGACGTTGGAGTGTAAAAAGCGTTGCTCTTTTCATTTTATTAACGGTGTTTCTCAAAGAACAGAGTTTAAAAATTTCGATAAAGTGCAATGTTTTTCTTTTTCATTTATGAACAGTGCTTTTGGTGTCTTCTCTAAGAAATCCTCACTTGCTCCAAGTCTCAAAAATGTCCTCATGTGCTCCTAGAAGTGTCATAACTTTAGCTTTTGTGTTTGTGATCCAGTTTTAGGTTAATTTTGGTATCGTGTGCGTCAAGGTTTATTTTGTCTCATATGGATGTCCAGTTGATCCCAGCACTATCCACTGAAAAGACTGTTCTTTTCCCATTGAATTAGCACCTTTGTCTAAATCGATGACCACGTCAATGTGGGTTCTCTGTTCTGGGCCATTTATTTACGTGTCTGTCCTCATGCCAACAGAACTGTCTTCATTTCTGTAGCTTCATGGTAAGTCTTGAATCAAGCAGTGTAAGTACCCAAACTTTGTTCTTTTTCAAAACTCTTCTATGTATTTTACATTTCCATATATATTTTAGAATCAACCTGTTAATTTCTAAAAAAGAATTCAAACAAAAAAAGCCTTCTGAGATTAGATTGGGGTTGAATGAAGTCTATGCATCAATTGAGGAGAACTGACACTTTAGTATCTCTGAACCTTTCAACCTACAAACATGGCGTATCTCCCCATTTACTTAGGTCTTCTTTAATTTTAATCCTCCATGTTTTGTAGGTTTCTTGTACATCTTTAGTTACATTTATTCCTACACATTTTAATTTTCACGTTACTGTAAATGGAAATGATTTAAAATTTTATTTTTCTAGTGTTCATTTCTGATATATAGCCATATAGTTGATTTCGGAATATTAACTTGTATTCCATGACCTTGTTAAATTCACTTATTCAGTGACATTTTTTGTAGATTGCTTAGGCTTTCCTACGTAGATGATCATGCTGCCTGAAAGCAAAGGCAGTTTTACTTCTTCCTTTCCAATCTGTATGACCTTCATTTCTTTTCCTTATTTTATTGTACAGACAGCTCTTTCGTTCATGTTGAACAGAAGGGGTGAGAGTGGCCACTCCTGCCTTGTTCCAAGGCTCAGGGAGCAAGTGTTCAGTCTATCAGCACTAAATACGATGTTAGCTGTGAACTCTTCCCAGATGCATTTTATCAGATTTAGGAAGTTCCCTTTATTTTTAGTGTGTGGAGAGTTTTTATCCTAAAAAGGATGTTCCATTTTGTCAAATACCTTTTCTGAATTCCTTGACCTCATCACGCAAAACTGGAAACGACCTCAACTTACAACACTAGGGTGTCACTGGTCAGGTGAATGGCAAAGTAAATACTTCACATTAATAACACATAGGGAGAGTTTTCAGTGGTGCCGAGTGTGCAGGAGGGTCAGAGCGCTGGGGATGGGGCTGAGTGCTACGGAGATGGTGAGATGCTGGGGATGTGTTGTGAAGTCCTGAGGGGCTGCTTCCCCTTGTCACACTCTGTGTACAACTCTCTTGTTTCAAACATCCTACGGTGAGCGTTTGGCTTCCACGAGGAAACGTCCAGTAAGCTGGCAGGGCAGCACCTCAGCGAGTGCCTGCGCACGTGTTCCCTGCCTGCTCTCCTGCGGGAACCTCGGGCTTCCTGTGGACCTTTGCCGTCTTAGCCATGGTGTCCAGAATAGCACACAGCACAGAGAAGGTGCTCGATAAATGTCAGCTGAAGGAATACATGAATGAATGGCTGGATGGAGGTGAAGCCCGCGTGATGCTGCTGGGGACCAGCTGGGCCTGGAGTCCTGGCCCCGTACCAGTTGGCATGTGAATCTGGACAGCTTTTTAATCTTGAAGGCTTGGTTTTCTTATCTATAAAACAGGGATACACACCTCTTAAGACTGCTGTGAGGCCCAGAAATAAGAACTGCAAAGCACCTCGCACACATCCGGTGCTTGCGAAGCGATAGAATCACTAAGCTGGTTAATGAGGAGCAGCCAGAGAATTCAGAGGGAAAGAAGCCTCCCTGGCTGGGATGAATTTGAGGCCGGGGAGTAAAATTCCCATCACCTTGCTAATGGCAAAAAATACCTCTGGCTAAAGAACCGAGTCCAGCCCCTCAAAAAGAGGACAGAGCCCTAGATTCCTTGCACTGTGCGTCCAGCCAGCCTGTCTGCCTACAGAAGATTAGCTTGAGTGAGTCAGTTAACCTAGTGTTTTTCCATAAACAGAGTAAGGTTGACCCACCCTGCAGGAGTATTGAAGATCGATTATTCAATGATTGAAGCACATCGTGCAGCTACAAAGTACCATCTATCTGTCCATCCATCTGTCTCTCTGTCCATCTGAAGAAGAACTCTTTTTTTTAAAATTTTTATGAATTTATATATTTAATTTAGTTTTGGCTGTGTTGGGTCTTTGTAGTTGTGGCTCGCAGGCTCTAGAGCGCAGGCTCAGCGGCCATGGCTCACGGGCTCAGTTGCTCCGCGGCATGTGGGATCTGCCCGGACCAGGGCACGAACCTGTGTCCCCTGCATCGGCAGGCGGACTCAGCCACTGCGCCACCAGGGAAGCCCCTGAGGGAGGATAACTTTTAAGCCTGTGGAGGAGGAATCCCAGCTGTAAACCTCTCAACCATCGGCTAATCTGAATCCATAGATAAATTGGTTACTATCTTAAACGAAGTAAACATGTGATACACTTAGTGGCTAACATACTGTCCTTTTTTAAAAAAAAGCTTACAGCATATTGCTGTTTAATCAAAGAATTGGGTCAGCCTCCCTCCTGGGAGCCCAGAGGGTGTCTGGCTGAGCGGGCCGGGTCGCAGTGGGCTGGCTCCCCTGAGGAGCCCCTGCCGCGGCCCGGGCTGCCTCCACCTACCCTCCGCCGCCCTCGAACACTGAGGGGCTAAGCCAGGCCTCTCCTGGGCCAGGAAAGCAGCCTTTGCAGAACGTCTTCTTTCTCCTCCTCTTGCTTCTTCTTACTACGATTGCAAAGGTAACAGACATGGAACAGTGTTCCAAAGGTAAGAAGGGAGTCAAGCAAAAATGATTTTAGGAACGTGGCTTCTAACACAGGTGGTCAATGTTCCACATCTCTGAAAGTTGGAAAGCCCTGGCCCCGGGCATGGTGATGGCTTCGGCGTGTCATCGATTCCTGTGATACATACTCACGGAGTGTTTCTCTGTGACAGGCTGTGCCCAGGCGGTGGGGGAGGGGAGGCAGTCAACAGGCAGAGGGGAAAGGAGAGCCTGGCTTCCATGGTGAGATGGGTGATATGAGGGGGATGCATGGGGTGCGCTGGGGGCGCTCAGAGGGGTCTGATGGAGGAAGGGGCATTGGACAAGCCTGAGCAGAAGAGGCCAGTCAAGTCACCTCTGGGGCACAGAGACGAACACGGTTGCCATGGCCTTGACACGGCCGCGGGCCCACGAGGCAGCGCGAAATCAGGGGTGTGCGGCCACCCGCTGGGTTCGAGGTGGCTCTGCCCTCAGGCGTGTGCGGCGGTCGGGCACATGGCTGAACCAGGAGACAGCGATCACGGTGAGCACGGCCCCAGTGGGCTGCGTGCACAAAGAGGCGCGGTCTGAGGGCCTGGAGGGGAGGGGCCCCGGGTCCCGGGGCAAAGGCTGGTTGACTTTAAGGAGTGGGTTAGCAGCAAAGGGAGTGGAGACATGGGAGAAAATGGTGGATGATGGAACCACCCAGAGCGGGTGGCCAGACGGAGGAGGCCCAGCTGCTGGGGGCCTCAGACTGCAAATGTTCCCCTGTGAAGGGTAAGGGCATCCCTGGGCAGGGAGGACCCGCTGGCGGCTGGGAGAGGGGGGAAGGGGCGCCATCTTGGAGCGAGGGGGCACATGTGCAGAGGCCAGGAGCTCCGGTGCTCAGCGCAGACACCCCCTGGGACCTGAGCTAGGGCCGTGGGGCTGGAGTTTCTCTAGTTAATTTTCTCTGATTTAGGTGCAGTCTCAGAGTGAGTGTGTGTGTGTGTGTGTGTGCGTGCGTGTGCGTGCGCGCCAGCGCATGTGTACCTATGTGCCGGTGTGCACGTGGGCAGTGGTGTTTCTGGGCCACAGAGGGCTGGGGAGGGAGTAAGAAAACAGCTCGAGGGGAGGGGAGGGGAGGAGGCGAAGCCATTTCCTAGGAAATAGGTCCCAGGCATCAGTGAGGCCCTTGCATTTGGCTTCTGCTAAGGGCATCCCTGGCATGTGCTGCTTTTGTAAAAAAGTAAAACAAGAGATGCTGTGTCAGTCAGCTCATGCTGCCGTAACAGACTGGGCAACCTAAACAAGAGAGGTTTATTTCTTACAGTTCTGGAGGCTAGAATCGGGGATGCTGTTCCAAAGGGTTCTGTGTTTGGTTTGTGGACTGCCACCTTCTTGCTGTGTGTTCCCATGACCTCTTCTCTGTCCTCTGTTCAGGGTGGGAGGCTGTGGGTGAGGGACAGCAGGTGCTCTGTGGTCTTTCCTTATAGAGAGGCCAACACTGTTGGAAGAGGGCCCCACCCTTAAGACCCCATTTATCCTGAATTAGCCCCCAGGAGGCCCCGTCCCCACAGGCAGCCACACTAGGGGTTGGGCTTCAATCTACGAATTCTGGGGACACATTCAGTCCACAGCCGACAGCTGCTGCATGGACGGGACAGTGGTTTTAAGTGAAATGGGTTCAAGTTGTCAGGCTGAGCGGTCGCTGTAGGCAGGAGGGGATGCCTTCCCTACAGGGCCCGCAGCCCAGGGCCTGCGCCCCAGGCCCTGACAGGTGGTGGTGTCGCCTGCCCTAAGGGAGCAGCGCGCACATCTCTCGTCTCCCCTTGGACACTGTCCAAACCGGCGCCGTGGAAAGGCGGCCGCGCGGCCGAGATGGGCCTTCAGAGCCTTGAGAACCGTCCTGGATACGCGGTCAACGTCACCTGCAAAGACCGGGTGGACAGAACCTAGTGCCACCGTTAGTGTTGGTGGCTACTTGTCATTTTTCACTGCACTGTCCGCGCGTCTCCCGTCACCAGTGGCCATTTCATTTCCGCGGACGGCCTGGCGCGGAGGGTGGGCTGGGGAGACCCCACCGACCCCAGCGCGCCTGCTGCCTTCAGCCGTCCGGTCCGGCGGCCCGGCCTCGCCGCCCTCCTCTCCGTGGGTCCGGCGCAGTCCGCACAGAGCCACGTGCTCCCACCGCAACCCCTGCCCGGGAGCAAGGGGGTCGCGCCCGGTCGAGCCCGGAGCAGCGCGCGGCCCCTTTAAGAAGCGCCGTCGAAGCAGGGCCATGACGTCATGGGGTGCGGGAGGAGTCAGTGCGCCGCCGCGGCGTGGGGTAAGGCGGGGCAGTCGCTGACTGACAGGAGCGTGGCTGCGAGCGCCGAGGCCTTCGCAGGAGCGCCCCGCGCAGGCCCCACCCCTCAGGCCCTGCCTCGATTCCACACCCCGCCCCTCCCACACCCTCTCCGCCTTCCCCGCAGTCCCCGCCCCTGCAGTCTCACCCCGCCCACATGCCCCTCCCCTCCCCAAATCCCCGCCCCGCCCCGCCCCGCCCCTCACATCCCTGTTCCGCCCCCTCGGGCCCCGCCCTGCCCCTCGTATCCCCGTCCCACCTCCCGCAGGCCCCGCCCCCGAAGCCTGCCACGCCCCCTGGCGGTCCCGCCCCACCCCCGCGCTCGCCCCGCCCCCGGCCCGGGCGGGCCTCGTCTCAGCTATCGGCAGCGGCGGCGCTGCGGGAGCTCCGGCGGCCGCGATCCTAATGGCTGCGCGCGGGCCGCGCTGAGCGCGGGCGGAGAGCGACGGGCGTGGGGCTGCGGAGAGCGAGAGCGAGCGCGGCCGGACCCTGGCCAGGCCCCGCCCGACCGGCCGAGCCCGCGATGCGCCCCGGGGTCTCCCCCCGGCGCAGCTGACGCCGCGGCCCGCGGAGACCCCGGCCGGTCGGCCCCGAAGAGCGGCCACCCCGGCCCAGGCCGCGATGGCGGGGAAGGCAGCCGCCACGGGCACCGCGGTGCTGCTGGTCACGGCCAACGTGGGCTCGCTCTTCGACGACGTAAGTGCGGCGCCGGACGCGGCACCCTGGACCCCGGACCCTGAGCCCCGGGACCCCGGACCCCTGTCCTGAAGCCCGAAATCCCGGGACCCAGACACTGACCCCAGAGCCCCGGGACCCCGGACTCGGGCCTGAAGCCTGGGACCCTGGGACCCTGGGACCCAGACACTGAGTCCTGAGCCCTGGGACCCTGGAACCGAGACACTGAAACTTGAGCCCTGGACCCAGGACCCCAGCCCTGAACCCTGGCCCTGGGCGCTGGAATCCTGGTCTCCTGGTCCAGCCTTCACACTCCATAGGTTGAACCCGGAGCCCAGTCCCTGAACCCAGGTCCCTAAACACCAGTCCTAATCCCTGTCCAAGGTCCCCAAATCCTGGCCCCCGAGCCCTAGTCCGAGGGCCCCATACCCTGAACCTGGTCCCAACCCTGGTACAGAATTTTGTCCCCAGAAGCTCAGCCCTGAATCCTGGTCCCCAAACCGTAGCCCGTGTCTCCCGAGCCCCAGCCCCTGACTTCTGGCCTGTGACTCCCGACCCGGCCCTCCGTGGCCCTCGCCCCTGCCCGTCTGCTTGCTTTGTCTGCAGAGCTGTCTGTGGCTGCTCGGAGGTGTAGGCACCCTCGTTTTACCTTGTAACTTAGTAGCTGTCTAGTTCTCAAACAAGGGGTTTCTGTTGAAAGCCCTGGAGGACTTTATGTTTCTTGTCTGTTAAAGAGAAAGATGCAAGAAGCTTTTCAAGGCCAGAGAAAAGGATGCTGACTGCCCAAGGCCTTTACCTTCTGAGACCTCCCACCCAGGCACCCGAGGCCTTTGGGAGAAGAGTCTGCCAAGGCCCGGCGCTCCCCCGGCTCCCGAGGCAGGCGGAGGCTGACCCAGTTCGGCGTTGCAGCCACGGTGCCACCCCGCTGTTGGTACTTATACTGCCAACCCAAATAAAGCAGAATGTGGCTGCAAGTGGCGTGCTTGTTTAAGAAAAAAAGGGTGATGGCCCAGATGGAGCCTGAGGCGGCCTCGCACTGCCCGCCCCCTCCTCCCCCAGCTCCTCCCGCGGTGAGGGTGCGGCCACTGACCACGCAGACCACTGGTGCAAACATGACTTGCATCCCTGCCTCTTCCGAGCCTCCCTTTGCTGGCAGCGAGCATGGGTGGGATGTTTCTGTAGGCTAAGTTCATGTACAGGCGAGGTGTGATTTTATTAATCAAAGGTAGGCGCTGTTTTTGTGTTTTTCTTATTTTAACTTCCAAGCGCCATGTATTATGCTTCCCTGCTGGAGATGAACTGCGGGCCCTCTGACTTGGGCACAGACGGGACAACTTTATCTAGTTTCGCGATCGATCATTTTCTACAAAAGTGCCCGGTATGGGCGTGCGTCTGTATGTTTAGCATTCTATTCTCGGCTTTGCAGTAACATCCACGCTAACATGGTTTTACTCAGATGATTCAGATCCGTTAGCTGTGGCTTCAAAGCCTCAGAAATGTCAGGAAAATGAAGCACGGTGGGGGCATTTCAGTCTCAAAGGGAGAAGAATTTTGCTGTGCAAACATTCTTTCCAGTAATCTTTGATTCCAAGTTAGAGCATTTTTGTTGTGTTCCGACTGTATACACACACTTCTCTCTGTGGGCATTAAAGTGGATCCCTTCATTTACTTTTGTTTAGCAACAGGTTCTCTCTGAGTCTTCGTTTTTCTTAAAGGCTGTATGGAGTTTTGCATCTTGTTTGTATCGGGAAGGAACCTTTGTTTTGGTAAGCAGTGCGTGGGTTAATTCTGCAAGGTGGCTTCTGACTTAAGGGCCAGTAGAGACATATCTGTCCTCACCCACAGCTTTCTTAATGTGTGCAGCTTGGTCTGGGGCCGCTCTTCCCCAGTGGCCTGGAAAAGCAGGGGTGGGTGCTAACCAGTCCCCTGTAGCATGGCCGGTGAGAGCAGCCGATTCTCGAGTGAAGGACATTTTAGCTCCTTGGTTTATAGTAGGTTTCAGAAGAGCTGCTTGGTGACTCTGTCTTTGTGTGGCATGTGCCCCTGTTGACCCACTGTGCAGACGGTGGCCCGGCCTGGGCAGGGATTTGTTCTTGCCCAGTTTCATCGTCTGGAAACCAAGCTCCACTGTGTGGCCAGGCCTCACAGTGTGTGGCATCGGCCTCTTCCTGGAGGGTGCGGGCCGAGGAGGAGGGGTCTGAGTTAGAACCGGGCCCTGCTGGGAAGGGCGGGCCGAGGAAGAGGGATCTGAGTTAGAAACGGGCCCTGCTGGGAAGGGCGGGCACTGTTGCCTTTCGTGCTCAAGTGACGGGTGATGCGTATCTGCTTCCGTAGTTTCGTGGTCTCCCCTCACTACCTCTTCTCCATCCAGAGGCGATCCCGTTAACGCTCTGGATGTGGACTTTCACCATGGTTTGGCCCTGACGTCCTGAGACCCCCAGGGCGTCTCGTCTGGCGGGCAGCTCTTTCCTCGTCTGCCCGCCCGGCTTGCTTGGGTCTGGGACAGTGCGGCTACCTTAGTCCCCACACAGGGCCCTCGGGTCGCTCCTCACCCTGTGATGTGACACACGAGGGGGTGGTCACCATCCGGAGTACATTGGTTCTCAAACTTTTACCCCTTACACCCTTAGAAATTTTGGAGAGCCCCACAGAGTCCTTGGTCTCGTCGGTCATAACCACCAGTGTCTGCCAGGTCAGTGGGTGGACCCTGAGGCAAGTGGAAACTGAGACAGTTTCAGTAGCTCTCAGAAGGGTGATGTCATCGCATGTCACAGCCCCGGAAAGCTCCACCGTTCGTGCTTGAGACGGCGGGATGGAAAGCGAGCCACGGTGCTGCACTGTTGAGGGCATAGCCGTGACCTGCCGAAGCCCTGACCTCCAGGGCCCCTGTCTGAGCTGGGGCCCGTCCTGAGCCTGCGGGGAGGGGCCTGGCCTGGCTGGGCTGCCTGGGCCTGTTCCAGGGGGCCCCCAGAGAGCCCGGAGCTCTATACGGCAGTCCCCAGTCGGGCTGTGCTGCCACCCCCCACCCCGTCGCTGGCAAGGGGTGGCTAGGCTTGCATACCTAATTGCTTTGCTCGAGATGGCTGGATTTTTGACAAGGGAGGTTTCTAGCTTTTGGTTCTTTACGTGGTTTTGTTGTCGTTGTTGTTTTGCTAGAAGTGAACTGAGAAGGTGGATTCTTGCAGGCTGTCGTTTCAGAACTCAGTCCCACCCTTACATGGTAAGACTGTTTCTTGGGAAAGAGACGTAGCCAAGCGGTAGGATTCTGAGAGCACAGCTCGCTCTTGGGTGTCTGCCTGGAGGACCGTTGTCCTGCTGCGTATTCGGAGCTGAACGTCAGTTTGGAGCTGGTTCCCTTTTTGCCGGGCCAGCTCCTGAGCAGCCCCTTTTTCCGCCTGGACCTGGGGACGGCAGCTCGCTGCGCATGTGGCTCTGTGTCGGGGGTCCGCGAGCCCCTCCCCTGGGCTGGGCACCTCGGGCACTTGTCCTCTGTCTCCCCCGCCCCAGCCCCGTGTGTGTGTAGGGCCTCCGCCGTCCATCCCGGGGTGCGGGGGGCCCGCTGGGGCCTCATCGGGGCCAGCCTCGGGTCCGGGCCTTCTCACTTGCTCTAATGGTGTGGATCCCTCCACTTCTTTGAGGAATTTCGTTTGGTGACGGCTTCACTGAGGCGTCACTCGCACGCACGGACTTCACCGTGTAAAGCGTACGACTCAGTGGTTTTTAGTGTGTGATCAGAGCTGTGCTACTGTCACCGCAGTCAGTTGTAGAATTTGTTTTGTACCTGAAAAAGGAACTCCGTATGCCATAGCTGCGCCCCCCCCCCCCGCCCAATTCCCTCCATCTCCCCTGAAACCCCCACAGCCCCTAATGATCACCAGTCTGCTTCCTGTCTCTGTGCATCTGCCTGTCCTGGATGTTTCACGTAAGCGGAGTCATGCACGCGGGCTCTGCATCTGGTACCGTGTTTTCAGAGCTCAGCACGTCACTCCTGTTGGTGGCTGAGCACCGTCCCACTGTACGGCTGTGCCCTGCTGTGTATCCAGCGCCAGGTGATGGGTATTTGGGCAGCCTGCGCCTCTGGGCTGCTGTGGGCGTTTACTTCCAAGTCTTCGTGTGGGCGTGCTTTGCTTCCCCTGGGCACATTCCTGGGGTGGGGACTGCTGGGTCTGCGCTGGCGCGTGTGTGGCCTCTCGAGGAGCTGCCCACTGCTTCCCCGCGTCGGCCCCGCCCTGCGTTCCCACCAGTGGCGCACGAGGGTTCCGATTCCTCCGCGTGCTCCGGTGCCAGGTGTTAGCTGTCTTTTCTCGAAGACTTGCATTGGGCCCCCCACCTCCCGGCCTCCTGGGGAGTTAGTTTCTCTAGTCTCAGGTCTTTCACTAGCATCTCTTATGTGGATGCCCAGGACACAGGGAGGAGACCCAGACCCAGTGAGGACCGCCTCCCTCCTCCTGCCTTTGCCTGGGAAGGTCCAGCGCTTTCGGCCAGTGCCGTGAAGCAGGGGCCGGTTCTCGTCAAAGACATTGGGTTTTCCAAATTTCGAATTTTGGAGGCGGTTCCTCTGCTGTCCATGCAGCCCCTGAAGCCCCCAGGGGCTCTGCTGTGCTGGGGCAGGGGTGGGGCTGAGCGGGCCAGGCCTCTTCGCAAGCCCCTTTCTGGGCTCTCCCGGCCCCTGTCCCGTGGGGATGGCCGCGGGGGCATGGCCGCGGGGAGGTGTCTCCACATTCTTCTGGCATTACTGCCTCTGACCTGAGATCTCAGTGTCCTTTCTCTGTGGGAACTTGGTCTGTTTGCCCCAGCTGGGGCCTCTCCGTAGATGGGGGCCTGCCCGTCCCGTCCCCAGGGTGGCGGGGTCGGAGGAGTCGGTGGGCTCACACCGGTGGTGTCTCAGAACTGCTTCCTCCACGCTGGGAGGCTGTGCCTGCGCCCCGCACGCCTCCGCCCAGCCCCCACCCAGCCCCGACGAGCTCCTGTTAGGCCTGCCTTGGACGCGGCTGGAATTTAAACCGACGTGCGGTCACCCGTCTGGGGCCATGCCTGCCTCGTGGTCCCTCCTGCCCTCGTCCCCGATCTCTGCCGGCCCTGGATCGGCCGCGAGAGCGCGCTTTCATCTGCAGCGCTTCCCGCTTTTACTGGCTCTGGAGATGCTGAGGGAGGGTTTAGGTTACTGGTGGGGGAGGTACTTCTTAGGTTTGAAGTCTTAAATGCTTTGCGTGTCCTGAGTCCAGAGGAGTGAGCACTGCCGGGGGACCTGCTGGACAGCCCTGGAGGATGCTGACACGGGGCGCGTTCACGTCCACTGCCTCTCAGCCTGCGCCACTCCGCGAGCTCACGCTCTGGGCCCACGTCGTGAACTCCGTCAGCACGTGGACTGCGTGCCCTTCTGGGAGTGAGCGGGCAGGGGAGGAGGGGCCGGCGCTGCTGCTCTGGGGTTGTCTCTGGTGGGAGTCTCTTTCTGAGGAGAGAGGCCCCTGCTGGGGGTGATGCCATGTGTGTCGGGTCTGATTCGGAAGTTACAGGACTCGGACCAGGCCTGCCTGCCCGCAGCTTGCCCTTGTTTAAAGAGCCCCCTGTTTGACCCGAAGGGAGGGATGCGGAAGCCGGGGAGGCTGCCCGGGGGAGGGGGCAGGGCTTGCTAAGGGACTAGGGTGGGGTGCCTCCTTAAATGTTGACCTCCTCAGTGTTTGCCCCGGCGGGCGGGAGCATCTCCTGTTGGGAGGTGAGCTTGGTCCAGGAATGGGGTCCAGTAGGTGGGGGTCAGCACAGGGCCAGGAGGCTAGTCAGAAAGGCAACGAAGGGTCTGAGCGGAGTCTCGGTCACCTGTCTGTTGTCACTTCTCGGGATGCGGCCCTGCTCTCCCTGTGTTTATACGGGGGGGGGGGGAGGGGGACCCTTCTGATGTGAGTGAGCTGAAGGAGGATGATCGTGGGCCCGGGGAGGAGAGGAGTGGAGAGAATGTGGCGAGTGGCCCAGGTGGACACGGACGTGACTTTCGGGTTCTCTCTTTTGTTGCTGCTTCGGGTAATCGGGGCACACGGGACTCTCCTGTCTGAGCCTGAGAAGTGTCCAGACGTGAGCTCCTCTGCAGGCCGGGGCTGGGCAGGTCCACTCCCAGCGTGGCTCTGAGCTCGTCGGAGAGCTCATCCTGACGAAGGTACCGCCGAGAATGCCGTCGGGTCTCGTCTCTGGTGGTGAGCGAGGGTGAAGCAGCAGCTCGTCTGGGATGTCTGGAGTGTGGGACCAGCACAGGGCCACCACCCAGCCGTGTGACTCCAGAGTTGGAGCGGGCGGGGTAGCCTGTGGGAGCCCCGTCCCTGTGCGTCTGGGGAAGGCCGGGCACACGTGGGCCTCTGTTTGGGAGCATCCAGGCCCTTGTTTAGTCATGGTCCCTGCGTCTGCTTGGCCTCTGGTGATTAGACCTGTTTTCTAAACCTTAAATTTTGAGTTTACAAGGTTTGTTTTGGGAGATGGATGTGGCCCTGGGACGGGGCATCCCCTTGGATCTGCTGCACTGCGGGGGGCGGGGAACAGTGTGGAGGGCTCACGGCTCCGTCGTGGGAGGAGGTGAGCAGGGTGAGTGAGGTCCGTGGAGGCATGGCGTGCGCCATGCACACCTGAGCTGAGATGCCCCGGGAGGCGGCTCAGCCTGCACAGCTGTCGGCATCTGAGGATCTGGGGCAGGTCAGGGAGGGACCAGCCTTGTGCCACGGCTGGTCTTGGTGCTCTCACACAGCAGGGAGTTCCCCGGCTGACGGTGTGCCTTGACCATCAGGGAAGCACGCTGGTGCCGACCAGGCTCAAGGAGTTCTGGGTTTCCCTTGAGTAAGAATAAGCCAACTCCATTTCTGGAAGCATGGCTGTGGGGTCATGATGGGTCATCGTGACCTTAGGCCCTTTTTTTCCTGGTCCTTTGCTGAGCAGAACGCCCCGAGCTCTGGCCCCGTCTGAACTACCCAGGACACCTCTTGGGTCTCCGGCACTGCAGAGCCCACGCTGAGTCTTCCTCCCTCTTCGTGCGCATCCTGGCCCGGTCACTCACGTCGTGCTGGCCTTCCCGGCTCGTCCGACCTGCGAGCACGGGAGCTGGTGTCTGGAGCCGCATCCTGGAGGTCGGGGGCCCCCGTGTCCCCCCTCGGCAGAGTCTGGCCACAGCCCTGCTTTCAAGACAGCCCTCAGACAGCCTCCTTTTCTGCCCCGCCTCTCAGGGCCTCTGAATGATGAGCAGTTATTCTAGGAACTGAAAGGGCTGTGAAAGCAGAAGGCCCGGCTTGGGCCTGGGTCTCGGTGGAGGGCAGCTCCACCTTTAGTGCCTGTCCAAGACGGTGCACTCCAGGGTCTGCGGGGACGAGCGGGGACGCAGGACAGCTCCACCTCTGTGTACACGTGACGGGGCATGTGATTCACCTTTTTATGGCCATTTGCACGTCAGGGAGTGTGGAGTGACAGCGGCACACTGGCCGCAGCGGGGCAAGGAGGGAATGGATGCCCTGGCGGTCGTGAGGCACCTGTGCTGGCGGGGCCCCGTCCTCTCCTTCCCCACAGGGCCTCCATGGGCGGCAGTCTTGTCCTCACCTGTGTCCAGGGCTGAGCTGCGCTCGGGCTGCTCCCCGCCTGCGGTCCTGACGTGTGGCTCCTGCCCTCGCCTCCCGCGAGCACCTGCAGCTGTCCCGGTCCCCGCTGCCCGGACGGAACACGCGTCTCCGTGCTTTGGCCTAAACCCCTCTTTTCCCAGGAGCCCCCCAGCCCCCGGGAAGGCAGGATCGCACCTCCCTCCCGGCGCGGGTCACCGTGCCCAGCTCTGCTGCCTTGTCCGCCCCACATCCCTTCCCCACCTCCAGTAATTACCAGCTTGGGGCTTTTGTCATGTTTCATTACATTCGGTTGTGCTGGCCTCTGACCAGCAGTGCAGGGGCGGGATTTGGGGCTCTGCCCTGATGAGCGCAAGGGGCAGAGCGGACGTGGCTGTAGGGAACCAGAGTTGCTGCCAGCCTGCTGGTTGCTGGACCCCCCTGTCAGAGCTGGGCGGGGACTGAGTTGGGAAAGGCGCGTGCCCCACTGGCCTGGCACCTCGCGGGCACCGGGGGACCAGTGTTAGAGCCGCTTTCGGAGGTGGATGCCTGGGCTCCGGCTGCTTTTTCCTTCTCGCTGGGACAGTCTGGTGGAGGCACGATTTGCATCTCGCACGGTTCACCCAGCGTAAGAGTACGGTTCGATGGTCTTCAGAAAATGTTTGCCATCGCTCAGCTGTCACCACGGTCCAGCTTGAAACGCTGCCCTCCTGGCCTTTCTCAGAGCTCAGCCCCAGCCCCTGGGCGGCTCTCCCCTCCACCTGCCCTCACCGCGGATCCTGCAGCACCGACAGTCCGTGGCCCTCGTGGTGCTTCTCCTGCTGAGCGCTCGTGGGTGGAGGCACCGGCAGCGGACTCGGGGCTGTTCCCGGCTGGGCTGCTGCGCGCGGCAGGGTGCAGCCTCTGGGTGCCAGGCCTGGTCGTGTGGCGGGTGAACGTTTACCCTTTCTGGGCACCGCTCGCCTGCTGTCAGAGCGGCGGCTCCACTTCCCGCCTCTGGCTGCGTGGGCTCCAGCTAAGTGTGCTCCGGCCCCTCCACGCGGGGCCACTCGTGCTGACGTCCCTTTGATGGTGGGTGTGGGCGGAATGTCCTTGTGGCCTCTGCTTCTGAACAGTAGGCCTCCCACTCAGATGGACGGTTTGCCATATTTGTGACAGTTTTTGGCAAACTGTTGACTGGGTTGACAGGGGTGACTCCTTGGGGCTGTCGCCCTTCTCACTTCCGGGGGGGGGCAGAGGGTGCCAGAATCCCCCCCAAGAGGCCTGCTTTGCCCCGACAGAAGGGGGCTGTGGTCACGGCGCACCTCTGAGCACAGTTCTGCGGGGGAGGCGGGGCGAGGGCGGGGCCGCTGTACGGCGGAGCCCGGTGTGGATGGTGGGACGGCATGTCTCCCTGCAGGGCTGGCGTGCTGGCCGAGTCCCACGCCCTCCCTGGAGGGTGCTGACTAGTCTGTTCGAGGGGGCAGTGGTGGCGAGGGCTCCCTGGAAGGGACTCGGGTGTCCTCCCCGCCCACTGTCCCCGGACATGGGGGACACCACCCCAGGTTAGGGGCAGACCGTGCCTCTCCCAGGGGAATTCTTTTCTCCCAGCCCCTGAGGTGTGATGGCCCATCTGGGGGGCTGTCCTCCACCCCCTCCCCTTTGCCTTTCTCCCCCGGCTGAGTGGCTGTTAAGCCCAGTACAGGTCTCAGAATGTCTCCGATAGGCCTGCTGGTGCATCGCCCGCCACCTGCCCGGCTGCCATCCCTCGGGGCCCTCACCTGGGCAGCGGGGATGCTCTCAGGTGGAGCATCTCCGTGCAGCTGCCCAAGGTCGCCTGCCTGTGGGACAGAAGCCCAGCCCTGCAGGTGCGTCACCTCCTGGCAGGCACGCGGCTGTCCTGGTCTGGGCTCGAGGCCCAGTGAGGAAGTGCCCCTGCAGGACGGTGGGGTGGGCGTCAGACGCCAGTGTTTCCAGAGACTTCGTGGTAGAAGAGCGAGAGGTGCCTCTTTGGCCTGTTCCTCCTTTAGGGAAAACCTTGTGTGAGCGCAGAGGTGACAGGTCTTCAGGCTCTGAGAGGTCTGTCCCCAGCCTGGCCCGGCCTCCTGCCGTCTGTGTCACACCTGGCGGTCGTTTCTTTGCAGCTGGACTTCATGGAGGCCTTTGGGGGTGCAGCCCCCCTGCTGGGGCCTGGCCGTCCTTCGGGGGCAGGGGTGCGAGTGCTCAGGGCCCAGCTGCAGGGGGCCGCACTGGGGTCCGCTTGGACCAGTGTCTTGGTTAGCTACACTGCCCGTTAGTCCTGGGGTCCTGAGGATGAGTTGGGGGCAGCTGCCCCGACCCCAGCACGGACCCAAGCTCCGAGCACCCTACCGTGCCTACGTGGGCTTTGGGGCGGCGGTCAGTGGTAGGCTGTTGAGTAGAGAGTTGGGTGGGGGGAGCTCTGGCCACGTGGGTGAGCCTGTGTGTGTGAAACAGACCTGGGTCGAGTGCTCAGTGCTCTGAAAACCATCACGAGGCTCCCTCAGCAGCATCCTGGGAGCCGTTGCACGGAGAGGCCGCTGCGAAGGCTTAGGAGCAGGCAGACCCGCCTGTCCCAGCCGCCTGACGGTGTCCCGGGTGCTCTCAAGTCCTGCGCCTACTCTGGCTCCAGGGCTTCGTTGGGGTGTCCTGTGGGGCACTTACTTTGTCCAGTTCAGGGCAGAGCGCGCTCCATGTTCGATATATTCTAATTTGGGGTGATGTGGGCTTTACTTTCAGTTGGATTTGTTCTGTTAAGAATGACATCTGTCCAAGTAACAAACAAATTTGTGGGGACATGTGTTTTGCTTTTATTTTCTCCTTCATCACTGTAACGGTTTTTCAGATCTGTTGCAACTTCCTGTTTTTGCTGTAGCACGACCGCTCCCCTCGCCACTGCGTCCAGGCGGGGTGCTCTGTGTGCGGTCCAGGCGGGAGGTGGCAGGCTGGGCCGTGAGGGGCGAGGGTCGTGGTTAGTAGTGGTGCTGACAGAACATGGGTGAGCGGCCAGAGCTGACCAGCAGGGGAACCAAAGCAGGGCCCGGGGGCCCATCTGGGGGCTGTCTCACCAGGGCAGGCGGCATCTCACCTCAGCTGCTGAACCCCTGCCCCCAGGACTCCAGCCTTACATACGGGGCCTGAGGCACACTTGGTGCTTTTGGGGGTCGTTCGGGCTCCCAGGTTCCATGGGGTTCTGCTGCGTCCCCTGCCGAGATTGCAGGCGCACGGTGACACGGGGACCGGGAGAGCTTGTCTTTAAGGGCTCCTAGTAGCGTGGCCCCAGGGGCCCCGGGCTCCTGTGTCTCTCCAGAGCCGGGCCCTCTTCCAGGGGCTGGAGCCGCCCCTCCCCACGCCGCGCTTCCGCCAGCCCGGCCGCCAGGCCCGTCTGGGGTGTCCTCTGAACTGGTGGGCGCGGCGGCCGAGCGCTGGGAGCCTGCCCGAGGCCCCTCGCGTGGCGCGCTGCTCCCTGGCCCCGCACCTCCCGCGCCTTCCCCGTCCGTCCTGGACCGAGACAGGAGGAGGGGTTGGCGGGAGGTCACGGGCAGGTGGAGGCCCGGAGAGGAGAGGACGGTGAGGAGGGCCCCGGGAGGGGCGTTTTGGGAGTTCGAGGAGGAGTACTTCGAGAAGGGCGTGCTGGGGGTCTGAGGCGCGGGGCCCGGGCGGCCCCAGAAGCTGACAGGTCCGACTGCGCGTAGCCTGAGGCGCCTGCCCGTCACCAGGGCTTCGCCCTCCGGGGCACGGCGCCTCTGTCCTGGCCGTCCAGGGACGGGCACAGTCCACCTTCAGGGCACGGGGGACCTTGCACTGGGCCGCCTGGCTCATGGCTTGTGTGTGGGGCCCAGGCCGCCCCAGCTGCCGAGCAGAAGCAGGAGGTGAACAGGGATCTGGCTGGTGACTCGGGGTGGCTTCGGACGCCCAGAGATGCCCTGAGCGCAGAGACCACGGAGGGCCCCCCGGGGCGAGAAGCAGGGGCCGGGCCTGACGACTTTGGGAGAACTAAGGAAGGGGGGCCGTTGGGGCCACTGTGGGGCAGGAGCAGTGGCAGGAAACGGGGAGCTGGGTGCGCTGGGGCAGCCACGTGGCCGGCGTGGGTGGCGAGCGCGGAAGCCTGGCGCTGCAGGCTGAGAGGCTGTGCCTCCGATTGTGCAGGAGCCCCTGTTTCTGTCGTGCACGGGGGACGCAGCTGGTGATGCAGCTTCTGCAGCCGGCGGGAGGAGGCCCTGAGGTGCGGGTGCTGCCCTGGCCCCCTGTCTCCCGCACGGGCCTTGGGTGCGGACAGTCGGCTCCCTCCTCCAGGGAGCTGCCTGGGACCTGTCTGTAGTTTTTAATGACTGATAAGTGAGTCAGTCCGGAAAGGGAAGAAGGGGGAACTCGGGGCCGGGCCCAGCCGGGAGGGTGAGCAGCTCTGAGCCACTCTGGGAGATGCAGCCAGAGGTTACTGGTGCCCCCGAGGTGCGCCCTAAGGTGTACGGGAGGGGCCCTTGAGGATGGGGTCCGTCGGGAATGGCGCTTGAGGAACCCGGGACGGCAAAGCGGAAGCACCGACGTGCGTGCTTTCCATTGCTGTTTTTCCAGTACAATAAAACTCCACTCAGAAATGTAAAAATTTATGCTAGTTCCTAGGAGAAAACTGACGTCTCTGAACCTTGATAACCTTGACAATTTTAGTTTCCTCTAATGAGAAAGATTGTGTGGTGTGACCCACAAAGGCTCTGAAACGTCTCCTCTGTATTCTGCACGGTGTTGCCATCAACGCTACCAACCCGGACAGACCGCAGGATGATTTCAGCGTTTTGTGGCAATGGCTGCATTCCGAACCTGTGCCGTGTGAAAACGAAGTTCTAACTTTGTTCTGTCAGAGAATGAACACCCGCCTACTGCTGGGTGGAGCCACCTGGGGGTCTGCGGGAGCCTCTGGTGCCCAGCGGGCTGCGGAACTGGGCACGCATGCTGGACTCCCTCAGGAAGGAGGGGGGCACTGGGGCCCAGACACCTGTCGCGGCGTCCGTGTGTTCTGGGGCACAGAGCTTGTGGCGGAGGCACCCCCAGGCCGGCCCTTCCTGTTGCAGGTGGGCCGTTGAGTCCCTGTGCTGAGGTCACAAAGCGCAAGCGTCCTGGGGCACTCCTGCCGCTCCCACCCTGCGCTGCGTCCCCTCTCGATGTCGCGCCACTTCCTTGGCGTTGTAGCAGCCGTGGGATCCACTCTTCCGCACACAGCGCACTGTCTTCGCGGGGGGACCCCGAGGGCCAGTGAGCGCCCTTCTCCTGCGGTCACAGTGCCGAGCCCGGGCCTCCCCGCGTGCCTGTGCAGAGCCCCCGGCGTCTGGAGAGCCCGGCCCACGGGCTGGTGTGAGCCGCCATCCTGCGCCCCTGGGCAGTGTCACGTGCCTGAGTGTCATGTCCACCCCACGCACACATGCGTGCACGTCACACACATGCACGTGCACCCACGCCTCTAGTGATGTGGGGACGCCTGGTAATCACATCACACCAGCTGCTGGTTCTGTCAGATGGTGTGACGTGGGGTCTGTTATCATTTACTTTGTTACCCTGCTTGCTTGTAGTATCGTTTCTGAGCCCTTTTCCTTGGCTTTTCCAGGGTCTCTGTTTTAGAATCATGTAGCTCCTATGGACCTTGTATCTAAATTATTAATAGAGCTATTTGGACAGGGAGGTGATCATAGGGTCTGTGGAATAGCTACTGTTCTTTTTGTTACTGACACTGTTATTTGGGGTCATTTATCTCCTCAGGGCTGCGATTACACAGAAGTCCAGGGGGGTCTGTTTGTACAGGACTCTCGACTGCAATTTCTTTCCTGTATCTCGTGTTGTGCTCGTGAAATTTTGCAACTTTCTTGTGCTTTTTCTTCCTGTGCCGTGACGCTGTCTGAAAGCCCCTGGCCAGAGCTTGGTGAGTCCACCCGCCTGAAAGCACTCAGAGTGCCCGAGCGATCCCCCCCACTTGGTCCAAGGGCACCTTTCTGTTTCCTGCCGTGGGTGACTTCCTCGGACCTGAGACTTGGGCAGCCGCGGGCAGCGCAGTTGGGACCTGCTGATGAAGTAGGAGTCTCTGTATCTGGCCGGGGGCAGATGAGTGCGCTTGGAGCAGGTAAGCTCAGGGAGAGTGTCGGCCCTGGGAGCAACCCCTCCGCAGGAGAGGCCCTCTCCTGCTGTCCCCCAGCACAGCCGTGAGTGGCCCCGGTGCTGTGGGTGGAGGATTCCAGGCTCCCGGAAGCTCCTTAGCTTGAATGAGAGACTGCAGAAATCTGAAGACGACGGCCATTTGTCACTTTGGGGCTTAGTTCGCTCCTTTTGTGTAGGGCTGAGTAGATTTGTCTCTTCTGGCTCTTTCCCGAGTTGCTGTGACTGTGGGGTGGCAGGGGCCCCACCGAGGGCCTGCAGGCCCGCTGTTTGTCAGCCTTGGGCTGTGATGGTCCTGAGGTCAGACCGCATCCGAGTTACAAGGTGAGTGAGAGCGAGTGTGGCTTGCAGTGGGCGAGGGCCACCTGGGGCTCTGTGTCAGCCTTCTGTCTGACACGGGTGGCGCAGTGCAGGTTCACAACCTCAGATGGGCTTTTTACCCCGCGTGTCTGTCAAAGCATGGAAGCTGCTGCCCCCGCTGCCCTCCTGGTCGGTCCCCCGCGGCCTGGCTGGTGGGGTGCCCGGCTGAGCCCTCTGAGATGGGCCTCCATCCCCTCCTGCTTCAGTCACTGCTTTCCCAGGGAGCCTGTTACTGTGAAAGTGAGCAGGTCCTCGCCCACGATGAATCACAAAATAAGGGGTGATTGAACATAAATGTGACAACCAAGCCTTCTTAGCTTACAGAAGAAGCAGCCTGGTTGCCGGCTGTCGAGTTTCTGCAGGGCGGGCAGGGGACTTCAGAGGTCCCCTTCCCTGGGCGGTCCTTCCTGCCCCCCGCCCGTGCGTCCTGCTCTGCCCCGCAAGGCTCTCGCTCCACGGAGAGGGTTAGCGCCCTGAACGGGATGGTCCCGTGGTGCCCGCCTGTTCGGATCTCCTGCCTGGACCCTGAGCCCAGCGTGGCGCATGCGGCTAAGGTCGCCGTCGCCGTCCCTCCTCTGCTCTGGAGACCTGAGTCCCCGTTGGGCAGGCTGCCTTTGGAGGGGGGGCCTGGTGTGTGTGGCCCCTCCCGTGGCGGCAGGATGGGGAGGGGCACTGGCGGCTCCAGTGCGGGGGAGTGTTCGGTGCGCAATCCCTTTGCTCTTCTCTCCACGGGGCGGGGCGGGGCGGGGGCGAGCACAGCCCACGTCACTGCATGTTCACCCACCTCGCCGCGGTTGACGTGCCTTGACTCTAGCTCCTGCACTGTTCAGAGGCAGATCGGGACCCGGGTGGCGCGTCCCCGCAGCTTGGCGCCCTCTGTCGGCAGAGCTTCTGGGCGCTCGCCGGCTCCGGCGCACGTCCAGCCCCACCAGGGCCCCGGCCGGGGCTCTGCCTGCCCCTGCGGGCGCCCCGCATCCAGGAGGCACCAGGGCCCGTGGACTTGTGTTCTCGTGGGAACCAGTCATCTCAACGGCCCCAACATGAGGCCTCTCGTCGCTGTGCCCGCCAGCCCCCTTCAGCCCGAGGCGGCCTCCGCCGGGAGCCTCCCAGTTCCACCCGGACCCCTAAGCTGGCCTCTCCCCGTCTCAGGGTCCCTGATGAGGACCTGATGAGGTGCTACTGAGCCAGGGTGGGTGGTGGGGGGGCGTCCCTCCTGGCTTGGGAGGAAAGCTGGCTCACCGTGGGTGGGGTGCTGTGCTCTAGCCTTTGTGCGTGCTGTCAGGTGGGTGGCACGCAGCTCCCTCCCGCATCTGCCCTGAGGCCTGGACTCCAGTCTGGCCTCGGCCCCCCCGACTGCAGCCCCCCACGTTGTAAAGGGTCCGCACGGTGGAGGATGAGTCATTCCGGTTGGAGGGCTGAATTGGCGGCATTTATTATTGTTGTTATTATTTAAAGGTTGAGACAAAATTCAGGTACCGTAAGGTTCGCTCCTTTTGTGCATACAGTTCAGTGTTTCAGTATATTCTCAAGGTTGCGCAGCCGTCACCACTAACCCCAGAATTTTTTCGTCACCCCTAGAAGAGACCCAGTACCCCTTAGCAGTCACTCCCCGTTCCTCCCTCCCCCCAGCCCTGGCCCCACTAGTCTGCTCTGTGTCTGTGAATCGGCCTGTTCTGGACGCCTCATATACATGGAATCAGACAACGTGTCTGACTTCTTATCAGGTGTTCAAGGCTCATCCATGTCGTACCTGTGTCAGCGCCTCACCCCACGTAGTGACTGAGTGCTGCTTCATTGTATGCCAGACCGCGCTTTGTCCATTCAGCAGCGGACGAAGCCAAAGCTTCTGTGAACAGTGTTGCTATGAACGTTTGTGTACACGTTTTTGTGTGAACATGTTTTTAATGCCCTTGGGCATATAGCTAGGCATGGAATTGCTGAGTCATATGATAACTCCCTGTATAACTTCTGGAGGAACTGCCAGACTGTTTTCCAAAGTGTCTGTACCATTTTGAATTCCTACCAGCAATGCACAACGGTTCCAATTTTTCCACATCCAGGACAACCCTTGTTATTGTTCATCTCTTTGAGTCTATAGCTGTCCTGGTGGGTGCGAAGTGGCGTTGTTTTGCGTTTCCCTGATGACTGATAATAGATATTGAGTGTTCCCTCCATGTGCGTATTAGGTATTCGTATATCTACTTTGGAAAAATGTTTATCTACTTTGGAAAAAAGGTTTATTTAAATCTTTTGCCTGGTTTAAAATTTTTAAAAATTGTTGAATTTTTCTTTATATATTCTGGATACTAGATTTTTATCATATATATGATTTGCAAATATTTTTTCCTGTACTTTGGGCTGTCTTTTCACATCCTTGATAGTGTCCTTTGAAGCACAAATGTTTAAAATTTCGATGAAGTCCAATTTATCTGTTTTTTTCTTTGGTTGCTTGTGCTTCACATTGTCACATCTAAGAAACCATTGCCAACCCTCCTGCACTGTTGATGAGAATGTAAACTGGTGCAGCCACTATGGGGAACTGAATGGAGGTTCCTTTAAAAATTAAAAATACAACTACCATATGATCCTGCAATCCCACTCCTGGGCATGTGTCCAGAAAAGACAGAAACCCTAATTTGAAAAGATACGTGCACCCCTATATTCATAGCAGCACTATTCACAATAGCCAAGACATGGAAACAACCTAAATGTCCACTAACAGGTGAATGGATAGAGAAGATGTGGTCCATATACCCAATGGAATATTACTCAGCCATAAAGAAGAATGAAGTAATGCCATTTGCCGCAACATGAATGGACCTAGAGATGATCATACTAAGTGAATTAAGTCACACAGGGAAAGACAAATACCATATGATATCACTTATATGTGGAATCTAAAAAAATGACACAAATAAACTTATTTACAAAACAGAAATAGACTTATAGACACAGAAAACAAACTTATGGTTACAAAGGGGAAATGGGGGGAGGGATAACTTGGGAATTTGGGATTAACAGATACACACTACCATGTATAAAACACATAAACAGGGCTTCCCTGGTGGTGCAGTGGTTGAGAGTCCGCCTGCCGATGCAGGGGACATGGGTTCGTGCCCCGGTCCGGGAAGATCCCACATGGCCCGTGAGCCATGGCCGCTGAGCCTGTGCGTCTGGAGCCTGTGCTCCGCAATGGGAGAGGCCACAGCAGTGAGAGGCCCGCGTACCGCAAAAAGAACCAAAACAAAACACATAAGCAACAAGGTCCTGCTGTATAGCATAGCGAACTGTATTCAATATCTTGTAACAACCTGTAATGGAAAAGAACATGAAAAAGAATATATATATGTATGTATGTGTGTGTGTATATACATGTATATATATGTGTGTACATATGTATATATATACACACACATATATGATGGAATCACTTTGCTATACACCTGAAACAACGTAACTCAAATATACTTCAATTAAAAAAATACCAATAAAGATGTATTAAAAAAATACACATAGGGAAAAAAAAGAGAGAGACAGCAAAGAAAAAGGAAACCATTGCAGATCCAAGGTCACAAAGACCCCATCTTTTCTTCTAAGGCTTATAGTTTCAGCTCTTAAAGTCACGTCCTTGATCCGTCTTGAATTAATTTTTATATATGGTGTGAGGTAGGGCTGCTCCCTTATTCCTCTGCGTGTGTGCATATCTAGCTGCCCTGGCACCGTTTGTTGGAAAGACTAGTCTTCCCCGTTGAATTGCCTTCTTGAAGATTAATTGATCACAGATATATAGATTATTTTCCTGGACTCTCAATTCTGTTTTCTTCATCTGTATGTCTGTCCCTGTGCCAGGACCGCAGAGTCTTGATAACTGTAGTTTGTAGTAAGATTTTTTTTTAATTTTTGAGGTACACGGGCCTCTCACTGTTGTGGCCTCTCCCGTTGCGCAGCGCAGGCTCCGGACGCGCAGGCTCAGCGGCCATGGCTCACGGGCCCAGCCGCTCTGCGGCATGTGGGATCTTCCCGGACCGGGGCATGAACCCGTGTCCCCTGCATCGGCAGGCGGACTCTCAACCACTGCGCCACCAGGGAAGCCCTGTAGTGAGTTTTGAAATGGGGAAGTGTGAGTCCTCCAACTTTGTACTTCTTTTTCAAGCTTCTTTTGTCTGTTTTGGGTGTCTTCCATTTCCACATGAATTCCAGGATTGGCTTGTCACTTTCCACAGAAGAGGCAGCTGGAAGTTTGATGGAGATGGCTCGAATCTGCAGGTTGCTTTGGGGAGCGTTGCCGTCTTAACATTATGTCTTGCTGTCCATGGACCCAGGATGTCTTTCCATTTATTGAGGTCTCTTTAATTTCTTCCAGTGATGTTTATACTTTTCAGGACAAGTCTTACACGTCTTTTGTTTAACCTATTCCTGATCTTTTTACTTGTAATTAGGTCTGCTCGGATTTCCTGTTTTTTTCTGGGTTAGTTTCAGAGTTTGTCTTTCTGGGAATTTGTCATCTCATCTAGGTTACCAGTTTGTTGGCAGACCTTTGTTCATCTTATTCCCTTGTGATCCTTTTTATTTCTGTAGGGTTGGTAGTACTGTTCTCGCTTTCATTCCCGATTTTAATAATTTGAGTCGTCTGACTTTTGTCAGTGTAGCTAAAAATTTGTCAATGTCACTGATCTTTTTAAAGGACCAACTCTTGGTTCCACGGACGTCTCTCTGTTGTTTTTGTGTTCTTTGCGTTGGCTGCGTTTCGGGTTAGATCACACAGAAGCCTGTCTTGGAAGTCTCGTTGCTGCCGTGGCTCCTGGGGAGGATTCCATTCTCTCCTTCTGTCTTGCCTTGCCTTGTGTTTGGTCGACACTGAGCCATCCTCTACTTGTTCCTGAGGCAAGTGGCTGCCCTTCTCCTGAGCCGCTTGTGACTTTGGGTCCTCTTCCCATGCGACAAGCTTCGGGGCAGTTTTCCTCTGTGCCCAGGCGAGGTGGCCCTCACTGCAGGTTCATTGGCTTCGCCTGTTGCTTGAATGAATGCGAAGTCAGCGTGAGTCTGCTTCCAGCCTGGTGCCCCTCTGGGCACTCTGGCGTCCCTGAGCCCCGTCCCCGCAGCTCCGAGACCCTGAGGGTTGTCACGGACGCACGTGCTCCCTTCTGCGTGCGGGCTGTCCTCTCCAACGTAGGAAGGCACAGCGCGTGCCCGGGGTTGTCTGCAGCCAGCCTCCCGCTGGCCCGTGGAGGCCATGGACCGAGAGGAGCCCGCACAGTGCGAGCTTGGTTCACCCATCTGATTCCGGAGGATGACCCTGCAGTTGGCCCTGGTCTCCAGGGAGTGTGGACACTTCCTGACTCAGGGGCAGTTCTCCAGAGCCCATTAGGACCAGAGGTGGCCGTGAACCCTGCTGTCCTACCCCTGTGTGTCTGCCCAGGAGGGAACCGGCTTCTCGCAACGAGGCAGGTCTTGCTTAACCAGTGTGAGCAGGAGATTGACTTGAATCCGCGGAAAATGGAGCTTCTCGTGGAACGCAGTGACCCCAGTGTCGCCCACTCTTCCTTTCCAGTGAGGCTGTCGGCGGCCCCCCGCTGCTGCTCGGCCACTGCACGGTTGCCAGGAGCCCTGAAGGTTCCGGTCACAGTTCCCAGTGTGGAGCCTCTTTGGGGGTGACCTGAGGGAGTCTCAGCTCTGAGGCTCGGCCGCAGTGGTGGGCTGGCCCTTGCCGACCGCAGCCCTGGCCCCTGCCTGGCCTGGGAAGAGGCCCGCCTCAGCCCGCGTGGTCAGCCTGGCGTCCACACCTGGCACTTGAGGTCCTCGGTGGTCCGAGCTCCGTCCTGTGTGCATGGGTTCTGTCTGAGGGCGAGCGCTGGGGCCTCCTCGGAGTGGAGCCCGCTCTGGGGGGCGACTCTGCCCGCCCCCGCTGACTTGGGGTCTGAGCCCTGCCCTCAGCGGGGCGGAGTGAGGGGAGGATCGTGGCCAGGTTACCCGCTGCCAGCGCAGGGCTCGAGGTACAGGAGACAGAGCTGCTCTTGCACGTCTGAGCAGAAATGGAAGTTTTAACAAGCAGATGGCTTCCTTGTCAGGCCGAGTCCGCCCCGCCTCGGGCCCTCGCACTGCTGTCGGGCAGAGGGTACCACTGCCGGCCTGCCTGGCGGCTTCGGACAGCTGGGTCCTTCGCCCCTGCCCTCGCCGAGGTGGGTGCCAGGCAGGCCTCTTCCCGTCACCGGTGTTGGGCTCGACTGTGTGGGTGGAGCCCAGGGAACCACAGTGACAGGAGGACGGCCACGTGGGGCCTGCCAGGGGCACCGTCACATCAGGCTGCGCTTCTCCCCCTGCCGGGCATCAGACTGGTAGGTCGTTGACACACCCCAGTTTTAAATTCTGGTTACTGTGAAAGACAGTAATACTTTGGCTTAAAATATTCTTTTCCAACAGCTTGTCATTAGCTGCCTGAAAACAGACATTTTAGTCTAAAATGTGAAAAGAAGAATTAGGAAGTGAAAACTCATTTCGTGGCTCCTGTGTGATTGACAGGTGCTCCTGTGCAGCACCTGAGACAGCAACCGTGGGGGCGAATGCAGGGCTGTGTCCTCGGCATCTTGGGGGCCCGGTCAGGACCTGCAGCCCCGAGGCGCGGAGCTGCCCGTGTGTCCCCTCTGCTACCCACGATGTTTGGAATCGGTTTGCGATGGAACACAGGGTGTTTGTATTTTCCTAGACATTTTAAGAAGTGGCATTTGCTGGGTTCTGAGATGGAGACCACACGAGTGTGTGTAAATTTAACACTCTGTAGGTAAATAGGAGTTGTTTAAACATAAACTACCTTCCATTTGCTGTGCCTTAGTATACACTGGTTTTTAAAAATACATGAGTGGTGAGCAGTGTGGTCTCTGAGTTTCACTTCAGGGTGACAAAGGACGCAGAGCACAGTGTTGATTTTAAGGAGGGCCATTGGTCCTGGCGGGGCTAGAAGGCCTGGAAGTGTTTGCCCTTCACCTTGGGCCTCTCCTTCCTGAGTCTGCGTCACGAGAAGGAGCGGGCGGCCAGAGCCTCATGGACATCGTTCCTGGGTTCAGACGTGGCCTGGGCACCGTCGCTGAGCGGCAAGATCCCGGACGTTTGGCCCAGGCCGTTGACCCGGGAAGGGAGGAGGGAGGCCCCCCTGCCGGTCGGGGTCTCGAGGAGCAGCGAGGCCCCAGCAGGACTGTCTCTGTGTCTGGGCTCCTCTCAGAGGCCAGCGCAGACGTGGTGCCCACACCCAGCACTCCTGCCCCGCCACACCTTGTGTACCCGCCATCTGCGCGTTCCCAGACGGCCCACCTGGCTCCTCCCTCGTGTCCCTGCGAGGGCCGGGGCGACCGTAGCTGGCTTAGATGCCACAGCGGCCTTGCTTTGCTGCTGGGGATCCATGCCCATCCCAGAACTGGTCGTGTTTGGAGGCGGCTAGTCCGCCGCCCACCCTCGAGGTAAAGGGCAGTGACACCCACTGGTCACAAGGGGGCGAGGGATGGCATCCTTGAGGAAAGGGGGCGCCCCGAGGGGCTGTCCTGGCAGCAGCACACTGTCTCCTCCGAGGCTCGCCGAGGCTCTCCCATTGCCTGGTGGTCGGCCATGGGCCTTTCTTCCCGCACTTTGCTCACTTGGGAGCACCCACCTGTGGGCTCCCACCTGTGGGCTAGGGCTCGCGGGGCTGGCGCCCTGGTGTCTGTGCATGTGCTGGCCAGCTGGGAAGCCCTCAGAGGCTTAGCCAGAGTCTGCCAGAGGCCGAGGGGTGGCTTTGCCCAGTACTTTGAGGTTGGGAACTTTGGCTTTGAGCGGGATGTGGACCGATAAGACGTGACAGGAATGGATGAGCTGGTCTGTGGACCAGCTCCTGTGTCCACGGTCATCTGTGGGCCAGCCCTCATGTCCGTGGGCCAGATGTGTCGAGTGCCGGGGTGGCACCTGGGAGCTCGAGCACCTCGGAGCTGGGAGGGCTGTGGCTGGGCTGGCCGGGGCCTTCGGTGCCGTCCTCCCCGTCAGGGCCGCTCGTGTCGCGGGGTCAGTTGGCCAGTTTTCCAGCTGCAGGAACTTGAGAGTTACTCCTGGCCCTGCTTGATTGGTCGCCCCCCGCCTTTGTTCTTTTAAGACAGCAAGTTTCAGGCGTGAATGTCTGTGACTCAACTTCTAAGTCCAGCCTGGCAGAGTGCACTGTGGCATCCCTGTGGGCGCCCTGCTGAGCCCGGGCCAGAGGAACGCTCACTGGTCCACCCACCTCCCGGGTCCCCTGCGCACCCAGGCAGCCCTCCTCCCCGCCGCGGCCCTTCCTGACCCTGACTCCTCTCCTCAGCACCTTCTCCTGAGGGTTGCGGCCCCAGGCAGGTTCCTGGGGGTGGGAGGGCCAGCGGACGGAGCAGTGCCCGAGGCTGCTCCCCCCAGAACTGCCCCCAGTCCGGACCTTCCCCCGAGCTCCCGGCAGCCGCCCCCCCTTCCCAAGGTGCTCAGCCAGTCCACACCCGTGCTCCGGTCCAGATGTCCCCCAGCCCAGGCCACGCCAACCCCTTCACTCACGAGCTGACCAGCTCTCTCCCAGGTCCAGTCTGTTAGCACAGCGCTTCCCAGCTCGCGGGGCCGTTGTCTGCCTGGGGCCCCGCAGGGCCATCCGAGGCGGTCAGCGCTCCCCCTCCCCTGGCAGGTGCACTGTAGGGCCGGGGGCCGGGGGCGCATCCTGGAGTTCACTGGGGACGTGCGAAGGCCTTGACATTGATCGTGTCAGCTCTGAATCTTGGTCTCCAACCCCGGGAAGAAAACCTGAGTCAGAGACGAAGGCTGTGGCCTTTCCTTGAGGTGACGCGTGTCAGGCCCGGACCGCTGACCGTGGTGGACTGTGCTGTCGCTGGGACGTGGAAGGACCGGGGGTCAAGGCCAGACCCTGGGAGGCCCCAAGGGCCACTTCCTGCCGGAGCCTGAACGGAGGAAGGTCCGGCAGGGCGCCCGCTTCCCGGCCCGCGAGCCCCTGGGGCCCGGCCTGCTCCCCGCTCAGCCTGGGCCCGCCTGGCCCTCGCAACTGAGCTGCCCTCGGCCTGTTGCAAGCAGAGCAGAACCTCCTGGAAAGTCTTCAGAGGAACAGTCGCCAGGCTGGAACAGTGTTCAGTGCTTGCGACGGGGGACCTCCCTGGGCCGGGACCCCTTCAGGGGGATCCCTGCGGCCCCCAGTCTCTGGTGGTGCTGACATCTGGGGACACGGCAGAGTCAGGACAAGCTCTGGGGCCCTGGCGAGCGGGAGCCGCAGGGCCTGCTGGGAGGAGGCGCCCGAGGGCCTGGGGAGACCCCACCCCGGGTGGAGGGCCCGGTCGGGGGAGGGCGCCAGCTGTAGGCCTGCACCTGCAGCTCTTGCAGGAGGCCCAGGCGTGGGAGGGGCTTCTGGGAGGCCGAGTCTCCTTGGCCGGCCTGGGCTGGGCGTCCATGTCCTGGGCCCGGGGCGGCAGCGACGTATGGGGGTCTGAGGGTGTGGTGCTTCTGGGACCCCTGGCCGCGAGGAGGGGAGCAGATGACGGGGACCTGTGTCCTTGTGGTCTCCATATATGCGTTCTCTCTGAAACGTTCGCCAGACTCCTGCTGCGGCTGTACGAGTAGAGGGGTGATGGGTGGTAATAGTCTGACTTGGGAGCTTGGGCAGGACCGGAAAGCAGCGTGAGCTTTGTTCAGAGTCTGGGCTGTGAAGCCGCTGGGGCCCCTGGAGCCAGCCGAGGGGTCAGGCCGGCGCCGGGTCTCCTTGTTGCCCTCCCCCCTGCCCTCCCCCCGGCCCAGGGTTCTGGTTCTGGCGTTTCCGTGCAGAGAGCGGCCCTGCGGGGGCGGCTCCATCTTTCCTGGCCAATCAGGTGTCTCAAATGCAGATGTTGGCTGCGTATTTACAGCAAGGGAATTAAATGGGAGCGTGTTCGTGTTCGCTAGTTTTACAGAAAGGCTCACGTTTTGTTTTGTGTGTCAGGGCAGGAGAGCAACAGAAAACAGTAAGTCTGAAAGGATCATAATTATGGGTTGCCGTAGTGAATAACTTTAAAATCGAGAAGAATTCTCAGGGCTGCTACTGAAAACGAAGCATGAGGGGGTGTCCCCAGAAAGATGACACCAGAAAAAGGAGCGGAAAGAGGAAAACAAGCCCAAAGTCTGCCCGGCACACGGGTCGGCTTTATGGTTCCACCGTGATTGCTGGTCGGGACTGACCCGCAGGGGCTCTAGTGCCTGGTCTTCATTACTCTGTGCTTTGGTCCAGGCGTCAAGGACGTACATCCACTCGAAGTTCATCCGTCAGGGCCCCCAGCACAGGCGCGCAGACGCCACCTCGGAGGGTGGGCGTGCGGGCCAGGCATAGCTTCGGGCCCTGGATCTGCGGCCTCCTCTCCTGTCATCGTGCTGGTCGCCGTCCTCTGGGTGTGGCAGTGTGTCCTGGGGGGCCTCTCGGTGACCTCGTCAAGCCCTGGGCTTCCTCCTTGGCCTGGGCAGCCCTGCGTGTTGTGAAGAGCATCTTGAGTGTGTCTGGGCGGCGGTGACCTTGCCTCTGGGGGCGTGTGACTCCGGGCGTGGGTCATCCCTGGCTGTCAGGCCAGCGCCTCTCATGCCGCGCCTGGGCCCCCCCGCCTGGCGGTCACCTCGTCAGTCCTTACGCACCCACGTGGTTGAGAGTCAGTTCTGAAAGTTCTGGAGTTACTTGGAAGAGAATGTATACATCAAGAGTGTCGTCTAAGTGGCTGAAAGCTCCTGAGGAGAACTCAGCAGTGGGGTGGGGCCGCGCGGGGGGTGTGCAGCGTGATTTCTGGGCACCCAGCACGGCTGTTAGCGGGGTGACTTTCCACGGGGCCTGGGCATTCCAGCCTTTGAGGTGCTACGTTCAGGGTTTATTCATGCGGCACGTGTGTACCGTGTGCCTGCTGTGTGCCGGACCCCTTGTGGCCCGCGGGGCGGTGCTTGTGGGCAAGCTGTGCTCGGAGAGGCCGCTGGCTGAGCCTCACGGGGCCACCCCTGCTCCGCGGGGAGCAGCGCGGATACGGCGAGCCGTCTCCACGGCGCTGTCCTACAGCCTCCGTGCTGAGCGGTTTGACATGTCTCCACATGTTTCGTAGAGCTTGTTTTAAGTGGTGCCTATTTGAAGATTTATTTTAATTCCAAATCTGAAAACAAGAAATGAGCCAGACTTTTCTCCGAGGCACTTTTCCTCTCTTGGTCTTCAACCTGCAGCCGTGGAGGCGCGCCTGCTGGTGTGGACGAGACTCCAGATGTCTGGGGTTTGCCGTCGCTCTGAGCGCGGCCCTTGCAGGTGCCCCTGGACTCGGGCGTTAGCCAGTGGGCGAGGGCGGGGCTGGGCATCCGTTTCGGCCTAGACCTGTGGATCAGCAGCATCGCCTTCTCCACGCGCACGGATGCGGCTCTTCCCCCGACTTACAGGCTCGCAGTTCGGGCCTGTGTCTCGGAGGCGACTTCAGCAGGGCCTCGGGGCAGGCCGTGCCGGGGTGGTCTTGGGGTGTGGCTGCCGCCTTGCCACTTGCACTGCTCCCCTTGGTTCTCCAGGGACCCTTATCAAACCTAAAACAGCTCTAAGGCATTAATTTGTTCCAATATGTTCAAATAATTTTGAAAAACTTAATGAAAGGGATACTTTTCTAGCAAAATATACATGACCACGTTGACCCTAGAGGAGAGAGAAGCGCTGAACCAGCCAGTTATTTGAGAAGAAAAGATCAGTCGATTTGTCAGGGCCACGGCCCCAGAAAGCCTCCAGGTGCAGATGTTCCAGAGTGGGTCCCACCAAACGGTCAAGGAACACCACCTGCAGTTCTGCTTGACCTGTCCCCACTCCAGAGCGACTCCAGGGCCACGGAGGCAGGACCGTAGACAGCTGCAGGGCCGTCCCCCTTCTGCCTGGTGGCGGGATGGCCCCAAAGAGGGTCAGCAGCAAATAAGAGGGGTTAGACCCGTAAGCACTGCTTCGTATGCAGAAAGGTTGGGCCGTGTAGTTCGGCATGTTATAGTTAATAATTTATCAATAGGAAGAACCCCTCGCTTGGTCACCTCTATAGCTGCTAAAGATGTATTTGATAAAGTTCAACATCTCTGGCTTAAAATTGATTACTCTTAATAAAACTGAAACAGGTAGTTATTTCCTTAATATGATTTAAAACATGGAAATCAAACATCTGCAGTAGATTCAGGGGTAAGACAAAGATATTTGCTATAACCATGATTATTTAATATGTTCTAGAAGCTCTAGCTAGTGTAATTAGCAAATAAACAAGAGGAGAGTAGCTATTGAAACGTTAGAATGGACAAAGTGATCCACATCTGGAAAAGTCAAGAGCGTCTACCGCAAACCTACGACGTACAATAAAAGGATTTAGTAGTGAATTTAACACATAAAGTCGGTAGCATTCTTATATATCCGAACAGTAAACAGAGGAGATCCCATGTGTGATCATAAAATACACAGGCTTGAACTTAAGAAATATGCTGTCATTATGTCACGTCAGGGTGGGTGACCTCGGTGGGACTTGGGGCCATGATGCTGGCCCCCATCTCCGGTTAATCTGGTGCCTGCCTCTCCCCACCATCAGGTCACCCTCTTCCTGTCCTGCCCTGCAGTGGGGGCCGGTCACCAGGTCCCCAGCCCCCTACACTCGAGGGGGTAACAAGCCTCACGTCCCGGGGCATCCACTTGTACTGTTGGGTATCTCCCAGTTCTTCCCGTTTATTTATTCTTTCAGTTGTCCGTTTACGCCAGTGTGGATTCATGGACATTTGTCGTATTCCTGGGTCACAGCCCATCACTGTCATACATGGGGGCTCAGACGGCCCGACTCTGGCCGTGGCTCTGTGTTCACGCCCATCCTGCTGTTTTCTGAGCACTTCCTGACTTTGCAGCCCGACAAGATGGTCCGAGCAGTTCGGCTTGGAGTTTCCCTGCCCAGCCCCGAGTCGGCCACTTCTCCAAAGAGTCTGGTTCTTCATTGGAGAATGGTATTTAGAGGCAGGATCTGGGTGCTGGTGTGCCTGTTTACCCCAGCGGTGTCACGTGCAGCTTCCTGTCAGGGAGGGAGTCTTCCTGGAAGGCACCCCAGGATTCCCCGGTCTCGTCCAGACTGTCTGCTACCTGCCCCAGGCCAGCCGGCCAAGGGAAGTGGGATTGCACAGCCCTGGGATACCCCTGGGTGGGCACATTTGCATCTGCAAATGTCTGGGTCCTTGCCCCCCTAGACTACCCGCAGTGCTGTCTCAAATCTCTACTGCACTGCTTTGGAATTCGACAGGTACGGGAGCATGCAGTGGCAGCCAGGAGCACTATAAGCAGAGTGGTGACTCAGAAGGGACGCTTGAGCAGATGTTACAGTGGACCACAGAGCTGTGGGACTCAGACAGTTTGGAACCGATATCAAACAGAGGTCAGGGGACTACAGTTGCCAAGGCTGAGTTGTACATTTGAAAGTTGCCAGGAGAGTAGAGGTTAAACGTTGTTGTCACAAGGGAAAATGTGTAACTCTGTGAGGCGATGGCTGTCAACTAAACCTACTGTGGTGATTATTTTGCAACAGATACAGACATCAGTTCACCACATTGTACACCTGGAAACTTACACAGTGTTTTGTGTCAATTATATCTCAGAAAAGCTGGGGGAAAAGAGAGGTAGGTCAGGGGGACATGACAGTCCTAGAAAGAGACACAAAAGTGCACGAGAACTTGCCACGTGACGAAGGCGGCGTTTCCCTCCCAGCAGAGAAGTTTCAGTGAGGGTTTCTGAGGCGGCCTGGTGGCCCGTGAAGAGCAGAGCTGAGTCAGAGACTGACTGTATTTCACCACATCTGAGAGCGTCACTGGGGCGGGGGACCAGGAAGGAGAAAGAAAACCACTGCCACAGTAGGATCACCCACCATGCGTTCACTGGTAAATTTGCACGTGAAAATAGATAGAATATAGCAAATTTGAGAAACAGGAGCAGAAAAAGTACCAAAATAATTTAAAACAATCTCGGCACAGAGAAGACCTCTTTGAGTAGCACATGCGCACACGCACATGTACATGCGTGCACACACACGCACAGAATCCACAGGCATCTTAGGAAAGGTTTGTTCTACGTGTGTTGGCCTGTCTGTTCTGTTCCAGCCCTGTTCCGGGCTCCGGGGAGAAGCTGGTGAACTGAACAGAACAGAACAGAAAGCCCTTGTGTTCGAGCATCTTATATTCCAGCCAGCGTCTAACTCATGTTCACGTTCAGAATGATCATTTCCATTGAAAACTGCCTGTTCAGGCGAGGCTGCACGGCTTGGTGTGCTTCTGAAAGCCGCTCTCGCACCCGAGGCCCTGCCATCTGCCCCGAGGTCCAGCTGACCTTCCAGTTTTAGTATTCCAGTGCCTGGTTATTTAAAATGCATGATTTAATTTTCTCTAAATACGAAGTTTATTGTAATGTGAATTATACTGCCACTTTTTTGTGAGTCATCACGTGATAACTTAGTGCTCAGTGACAACGTATGGAAATCATTTTTGAAAATTTTGGCGAGACCCCAGCTGTTCTTGTGTTCATCTGCTGCCGCCCGTGTGAGGTCCAGCCGATGCTGTGTGGCCAAGTCCTCACGGAGCCCGTCTGCATGAGCGCTGCTAGTCAGGTTTGTCCTGATAGTTCAGAAGGGTGCCTAGCAGCTCCATGAGATCAACATGATTTTTAACCTGTCTCTAAGTAAGCCCTGAGTTTTCCATTTCAAGCAAATTGTTAAGAATTTTTCTGAAACAATTGAAGCTTAGTTAATATTGAAATTTTATTGCCCAAAACATGTAAATTCATTACATGTATTTGCAGAAGTAAACATAGATTGCAATGGTATATTATTTGTACGTTTTGGAAATTCTTTTAAATACTGGACATCTGAAAACACCTGATTAATTCTACTCACGCAATAAACTGCTAAATTCTGATACTGCATCTTTTTCTTTTGGACTGTCATTGATTCTCTGTGGTTAAAAACAATTGAAGTTTTACTTAAATGTCTCATTTTATGAGGCTGACTTAGGATAAATCTTGTAAGGTCTTCCTCATCGGTGAGCCCCGTTTGTACTCTTGCCGTGAGCCGTGGCCGCCTGGACCCCCACTGGGACCCAGGGCAGCGGGACATCCGCGAACCACTGGCCCTCGGCACGGGCGTGGGGAGCAGCGTCCCTTGTGGGGGGTGGTTTCCTTCCAGATTCTGTTCATAGACTCTTCATGGTGCCCCGCGCTTCCGGGCAGTGTCGCAGGCTGCGGGGAGGGCTTGGGGCCGGGGAGCTGTCCTCCGGTGTCCCTCGGTCTCCTCGTACCCCTCCCCTGGTGCACCTGAGGACGAGCCACCTACCCACACAGAGGCCTTCGCTGTCTCTTCATTTTGGGTGTTTGCATTTAAGATTCTGTTAGATGCTCTTGTCTTTCTAAGTATCAGCGTCCTTGCGCTTCCCCCCAGATTGCAGAGCACTGGTGGTGAAACCAAGGGCCAGCTGAACCGTCCGGAAGGGGCAGTAACTGTAGTTTGGGGTGGTGATGAGGGAGTGGCTCTTCTGGAGAGACAGGGTAACTGACAGAAGCTGGGTGTCTCTCAGCTGTCAGGACAGTGGGAGGCTGGACCCCGACCTCAGGGGTGTCCACGCACGTACTCAGGTGCACACGCCAGTCCCCCTCCCTCCTGCGCTGTCGTTCACCGCCGAGGCCGGCATCCCGAGGGCTGAGGGCTGAGACGACGTTCCAGCTCCGCCCGGCTGCCCGGCTGGGGCTGGCTCTCCCGCCACGGCCTCAGGGCCTGGGTCCTTCGGACACGTCGCCTGGCCCTGACCAGCGGCCGCCTGGGCATGCTGACGGGGCAGGGACCCTGGGCTGGAGGCCATAGGTGAGCAGAGGGAAGGGCAGACGAGCAGCGGAGGCGGGTCCCCAGATTCCAGGTTGAGGTCCAGGACCGGCCTGTGGGGCAGGTGGCGGACGCCCGTGCGTGCACCTGCCTCCCGAGCCCCCAGGGCTGGCCAGGGTGCCCCTCTGGTGGCCCGACGGCTGCCTGCCGCTCTGTGCGGCCACACGTGCTTCTGAGCTCGAGACCGTGGAGAGTCAGGACCACCACCTCGGACGCAAACAGCTGTTAGGGAGCTTACCTGACTCAACCCCAAAATAGCCAGCGTGGGTCGGGGAGCCGCGGGCCGAGCGGCGCCGGGGGCAGGGCCAGGCCACCCCTCTCCGCTGCTGCTGGCTTCCTCCCTCCTCTGTGGCCCCGTGGAGTCGGGCTGCGGGACGAGGGCCTCCGTGCAAGTGCGCATGGGGAGTTGCAGCTCATGTCTGTGTCAGACGCCCAGCTGAGGACGGTCATCCAGTGAGAGCGTCGTCCAGGGAGCAAGGGCTCTGGAAGCCCCAGGCTCCGGACCCGGGCACCCCGACCCTCGAGCCCCAGAGAGGCCTGCCCCGACCCAGGTGTACTGGGAGTCGGGCCCTGCGTGCGTGTGGCCCAGTGCTGTGCCCATGTGAGGCCGGAGGCTTCAGTGGAGAAGGTTAGTGACAGGACAGTGCCCTTGGCCCAGTGGCGTGTCCTTGGGGAGAACACTGAGAGTGCCTTTCTCAGCGGTGTGATCCCCTAAGCGTGGGGCTGAAGACAGCTGGGTGGGGAGGTTTTCCCTGCGGTTCTCATAGGCGAGGCGGGCGTTGGGGGTTGGGGGAAGCCACGTCCGAGCGGCCGGCAGAAGCAGAGGGCGGGGCGCCAGGGATGCTCGGAACCGTTTTTCCCTCGAGTCCGCGGGTTCACGGTGAGGTGCATCTCATTTGCTCTTTTCAGCGCGTCTGTTTTCATGAAGCATTTTAATGTTGCGTGTGGTTGTCCGGTCACGCATGTGGGCTCAGGGGCTCATCTGGCTTTCCTCTGTCGCTTTTGTCACCGGGACAGAATTTAGGGGAGGCTGCGGCTAGGCAGGGAGCGGGGTGCTCCCTCGTTGTGCTGAGGGCTGACATGTCGAGACCTGGATCATTTCTTGAGTCAGAACGAAAGTCCCTTTTAAACGTCAGCTGAGCTTAGTCGTGTATGTGCTGCTTTTTGCAGACGTTGGGTTTCCTTGAGCTGTTGCTTGTGGTAGACGTGGCACGTGGGCCCCGTGAGGACGGGCATCGTTCCTGTTTAGGGCGCCCCCGGGGCTGCCATGGGCCCAGTGGACACAGGCTGGGGGAGGCTGTTTTCCCTCTAATTTAAAGGGGTCTGTGAAGGCGGCTTCAGCGAGATGCACCTGAAGCTCCGGGGCACGGGAGCAGGTGGCAGGCAGGACACGTGCTTTCCCGGTGGGGAGGAGCCTCCCGTCTAGAAGCCTGACAGCTGAATGGACGATAAAAAGTGCAAAGCACGACTCGGGTTGCTTTCGGGGCCCCTGCACATGAGCAGACATCGTCTGCAGCGTGGCAGGTGAGGTTTCTCTCCAGCACAGGCGTGCCGGGTGGGGGGTCTGCTCCTGGAATTTTGAAAGCCGGTTAGGCAGTTTTAACGGTAACTTGAGGAGGGAGCCCCTGCAGACGGGGGTCGCAGGCCCACCGGCTGTCCGGGCTCCTCTGTGCGTCACCTAAAGGCCCGCGGTCTTCCTGGCGGCCTGGGGTTTGCTGGCCTCTGAAGGCTTGCCAGACGCCTGCCTCTGTGGTGTGGGCGGGCCACCGGCTGATACCTGGGCCCCTTGCAGATACCCACGGACAGCCCCGTCCCAGGCAGGGTTTTCGGTGGCCACCGGCTTTGGCCCAGTGAGCTCACGGGGTCAAAGCAGGTGGGGGGCAGGGGGTGCACAGGCAGAGGCCCCGGCGGGACCCACAGGAGGGAGCAGCGCCCTCGACAGACACGCCATCGGAGCGTCAGGCTGTCTAGAGACCGTAAGATGAGTCACCGAGCGATGTGACCACATCCACAGTCATCTGGAAACTAGTGAGAAAGGGAAAAGACCACATCATCCCACTTCCTCACCCGACCACAGCATTTGAGTGTATTTACTTCTAGGCTTTTTCTTGTAGAAATCCGTTTATTTGAAATTCTGTAAGCAGTGTTTACACTGGCTAGGAGCGGCCAAGAGTGAACGTGAGCCCTTGGCTCACGGGTGCCCCCGCCGTTGGCCAGCACAGCTGCCCTGCTTGTGCCCCGTGGCCTCGCGTATCCGCGCCCGGGTCCAGCGGGCGGCCTCTCTTCGGCTTCTTTCTTCCTTGTTGAATCGCTTGCTGCCAAAGGGCCGTCTGATGTAATTAACGTCATGGCTCTTGTGGATTTAAAAACCCGTGGCTCCTCTCTACTCCTGGACACGGTACTTTGGGGAAAGGATTTCCCCTGCTCCACCCTGGGCCTCTATGCACCGCAGCTGCAGGCTCGCCCGCGAAGCCCCTGCAGCAGTCTTCTTTGTGCCCTTCCCCGCTCGCCCTTGGTCGTGTTGGCGGAGGCCAGGCCCAGTGCGCAGCCCTGACGCAGCAGTGGGCTGCGGGCTGGAGTGCTGAGGGTCCCATCTCTCCCCCTGAGGGCCGGCCCCTCTCTCCTGTGCTGGTCACAGCAGATGGACCTCTGGGTTGGTAGGGTTTTGGTTCTGTTTGCAGGCTCAGGGTGGGGGGACCTGTGTTTCTAGGACCTAGTCCTGGGGGAGTTGGGGGGTCCCTCCAGCCAGGGTGGACAGAGGGAGAGAGCCCGGGCCTGGTCCCCGGGGCAGCAGCATCCTCCTGCCCCTCCGTCACTCCCCGACCCTCGGCCCCGCCCCAGGCCTGCACTGCACGACACGGCCACCTGCCTTCTCACCGGGTCGGCCAGCAGTGCACGTGCAATGTTTCGGGCTGTCCTGGAACACGGACCGTCTGCGTTACTTTTAAGTGTTGTGTTCACCTTCAAGATCAAGCGGATGTCTCAACGGGCTCGTGCCCCGCCCTCACTGACCAGAGTGCACGCTGTCTGTTCTCTTGGACCAGGGCCTGGGAGAGGCCGGCTAAGAGGTGGGCGGCGGCCTCCACTCTATCGTAGAGAAGATCTGGTCCTGGTGGGTAGGGTGTCGTTCCCGGTGCTTCTCCTGCGTGCTGGGCGGCTCTCTCCGTCCCCCTCCGTCCCCCTCGGGCCCCTCTCTCTCCCTGGCTCCTGGGCAGCCTCGGAGCTCCTGATATGAGAGAGGAGCGTGGGTTTCCAGGCCTTTAGGGGCGAGCAGCCGTGACGTTGTGATTTCTGGTTATTTTAGTTGTGGGTGTATTTGCTAATGTCAGCAGTTTGGCCTCACTCAAAATTTGTTTTGAGATTAGACTCAATATTGAACTTGAATTGAAAGGAGAAAACTAGGGCTCTCAAATTAAAATAGTACAGAAAAAGTTATTTTACCCTGGGGAGGTAATCATGCCCCCAGCAAAATATGTTGCAAACTTGGATTCGGCATCAATGAAAAGAGACAAGCACCCTCGTGTTTTTGTGTCTGTTTCTGATGCTGCGGCACGTGACCCTGCACGGGACCAGAACTGAGTAGCTCCACCTCCCGCCCCAAAACTCAGCCTCGGGTCGCCCTTCACATTGTTATGGTGGGTTTTGCAGCACAGACAAAACTTTACGAAGGCGCGTGTGTGTGTGTGGGGGGGGGGCACTTCAGTGAACGCTGGGGACACGTGCTGCTCACCCCTCTGCTGGCCTCTGGAAACCGGAGGGAGACCCCTGGCTGGAGGGGCTCTGGCTGGGGCAGGGTGGAGGCCCGCGAGGAGGAGGGTGGGTTGTGACCGACACCCGGGAAGGTGTGCAGAGGGGCTGGGCCACAGGCTCTGGAGAGCAGGGTGGGCAGCCGGGAGTTAGGGGGCCAGGGGTGAGGGCGGCGTCGGGCTCAGCGTGGGCAGGGGGTGGGAGAGTGGTCCAGCGCGGGATGGCCCGGCCGCGGGGCTGTGGCCCTGGGAAGGGTCTCCCAAAGCCTGCTGGGGAGCTCGGTCCCGCTGTGGGTGAGGCGAGCCGGGGAAGCTTAGGGCTGCCTGGGTTCACATCTTCCTGGCTGTGACCCTGGGTTTCCTCCGTGTCCAGGGGGGTTCCGAGGACCCATCCTCCAGGTGGCGGCAAGAGCAGCTCCATGCTCCCTTGGGGGGGGTGGCGCTGGTGGGGTGCAGCGGGAGGGGCGAGCGGGGCAGCTGGGGGGCCCCTGGGGTGGGAGTGCTCCTGGGAAGTAAGGTCACAGATCCCGGCCCCTGTGTGAGAGCTGGTGGGAGCCACGTGGGAGCCAAGGGGGTGCTGGGGCCGCAGGAAGGGCCACGTCTAAGGAACAGGCAGAGAAAGGGGCAGAAGCACGTGCCCGGCCAGGGGTGCAAGACCGGCCCCCTGCGGCGGCAGGAAGGGGGTCCCTGGTGGCCTTGCGTTCTCTGTGCAGGGTTGAAACCCACGCGGAAGGGGGCGTGGCAGGCCCTGGGCGCTTCTAGAGTTCTCCATGGGTGGGGATGGGGGTGGGGGAGAGAGTTCGTGATTTTCAGGGTTCTCTGGTCCGTACCACACGCCGTCCGGAGGGCCCCGGAGGGTTGACCCGCCATCGTGGAGGTGCCCGCGGTGACCCGGCGCGTCCCGCAGGTGTCCCGGGCAGAGTAGGCGTGGTTTGTGTCCCATGGTCCCTGGGGGGCTGCTGCTGGGCTCCAGCAGTGACGCTGTCACCCATACCACTCCTCCGGGGCTGGTCTGTGTCGACTGGGCCTTTGGTGATGACCTGAGGGGGTGACGCTGTGGCTCCAGACAGGCCACAGGCTCTCGGGCAGGACAGGACGGCGGGATCGCGTGGCTCTGGACAGAAGCAGGGACAGGAACGACTTCCACGGGGTGATGGCGCTTCATTTCAGGAAGCTGCAGCGTCCAGGCTTTCTTCTAGCCTGTTACCCGTCTGCGCGTCGGGATCACACTCGACACTCCTACAGTTCTGCAGCCTCTCTCGCCATGGCTGGAAGCTTCTGCTCCCGGGAGCAGGGGGGAGCGGGGGGCGGGAGAGTGGCGCCCGTCCTCCGTGGCCCCCCGGCTCAGTCACTGACCCCACCCCCCCCCCACTCGTTGTTCGTGGATGCTCCTTTGCTTTACTTAATAGGAATTTTGGAAAAGTGCGTGTTTTATGAATTCACTTTATTTTCAGGAAGACGTTTTCTACTTTTTGCTTTGGAAATATGATAAGATTTGTAAAAGCGTATGTTTCAGGCGTTTGGAAAAGGTCGACACCCTCCTGCCCCTGTGCCGGCCTCTCACCCCTCCCCCTCCCCCCGGGCAGCCCTGTCCCTCAGGACCCCACGCCTTTCCTGCCCCAGTTTCTCCTGACCCCAGTCCACGCCCCTTCACCCCTGCCCCCCACTCCTGCCCCATCCTCATCCCGCACCCCGTCTGGTCCGAGGTTGGGGGTACCACTGTGGACCTTCGGGGCAGGGGACCAGGAAGCGGGTGTCACATGACACAGCGCTGGCTCCCGTGTGCATCAGGGTTGGAGCGGAAGACTGTCCACCCAGAGCTCAGTGGAGCTGGGGTCCGCGGGTCCCTCAGTCCCCATTCCGGGCCTGTTGTGTGTATTGACTGGGGCGCTCACCTCCACCCTGCACCTGGAGCATCGGCCAGTGCTGGGTGGGGGTCCCAGAGTGTTCTAGGTCAGGGGAGGGGACGCTCTGAGTCCTTGGGGGGCTGTTGTATGCTCTGTGTCCAAGGGGTCTTCTAGGTGGAGGAGAAATGTTGTAGTGGCAGGGGGAGATGCTCCAGGTCTGGAGAGATGCTCTAGGTCCAGGGAGGAATGTCCTGAGTCCCGGGGGTGTCCTAGGTCTGGGCAGGGAGTGTTGCAGGTTGAGGGAGCCCTGGAGGGGGAGGGGCTCCCAGGCAGGGCCAGGACCTCGGCGTTGCGCTGCCCCCGTGGCCACCTTCCCCCAGCCCCAGCCTCTGTGCTTTGGCAGCCCAGCACTCAGCTGTGCGCCTCGGCCGTGGGACGCGGTGCTCATTCTTTGAACTGGTGCAGTTTTGACTTAGTTTCCCCCAAAGCAGTGGGGGCCTTTGGGGGTTTTCAGTAAGAGTGTAAGGGTGGGAGTGCGGAAGGGTCACTCTGGAGAGTGAGCTGGTGGGAAGGGGGGGTCCCAGGGGAGGGCGATTGGGCGTCAGGTGGCCTCCAGGTGACCTCAGGGAAGACTGAGGCTTACTAAGGTGAGAGCACCCTGAGGCGCTGGGGCAAGGTCACGCGAGGTCACGCATTCTCTTGGGGGTCAGCAGGCCTGGAGGGGCAGGGTCTGCTGCAGGACACATCGTGAATAACAGGAGAGGCTGTTGGTCCGGAGCAGCGTTCTCCGCGAGCCCGGGTGGCCAGAAGAAGGGCTGTGCTGGCTGGAAGCAGCGGGCGGTGCTTGTTTGTTCGGGAATGTGTGGACAGGAGGGGCTCTGTCTTGTACTGACCATCTGATAACTTTGAAAACAAAACCGTGATTTGGGGAAAGCACTGATTTTTTTCCAGGCGTATGTTTAGGGCTGGACGGGGTGAAGCCTGCCGTCTCGGAGCCCGTCCCGCTGCTGCCGTGGTCAGAGCCTCCACGTGCACCAGGAGGCTGGGGCCACGGACACTGTCAAGGGTTCCGGCGGGAGCTGGCTCCACTCAGGGCCTCCTCTCTGCTGAGACTCGGGGGCAGCCTGGGGCGCCCAGCCCTGAGGAGGAGGCTGCCAGCCAGGCCGGCCGGGCAGAGGTGGGCGCCCCAGGTGTGGCCTCCAGGTTGCGTTATGTGACAGGTGTTTCTGTTCCGTGCATCAGATCTAGTCCTGACGGATTCACATGGTTCAGGGGAGTCGGTGACTCAGCCAGTGCCTGCTTACCTGGCTGCAGGCTAGCTCCCCAGAGGGGGCCCTGGCTCAGAAAGCCGATGTCTGCACGGAACTCCTCAGCAGGAGAGGCCTTGTCTGAGTGGGTTCTGAAAGCTCCGGCCTCCCGGGGGGGAGGGGGACTCTGGGGACACAGCGGCTAGGATGCTGAGTCTGGCGTGTCGTCTGCAGGGCACGTTCACGCGGGCTTCATCTGCCGGGGACAGCGGTGGGGTGAGATCCTGCCGGGCCACCCTTCCACAGATGCACACGTGCACACACTGTACGTCACAGGCGTCGGTGACCCCATGTCCTGCGGGCACAGGCGGGACTGACCCCGCATCCCTGCTCGAGCCTGTGCTCGAGCTGCCCATGTGCCCTCCTCCCCACCTGCCTTCCTTTCCTTCCACGGTTCAGGGTCCTTGTAACAGTGCACTCTGGGCACCATATTCTCTATCAGTCAGGCAGCTTCGGATGAGAGGGTTAGGAACCCCGACTTGGAGAGGCTTGAGTCCACGTGGGATCTCCTGGCTCATGTGACTGTCTCCACGCTGGGTTGGCTTGGGCCACAGGCTGTCTTGCCTCCTGGTTGCAAAGTGGCTGCAGCCTTGCAAACTGAGCTACACTCACCATATCACCCAGGGCGGGGTGGGGAGATAGAGGCAGGGAGTCCTTGGCCCCCAGGGCTTCACACTGACCGGATGGCTGGTCGTGGGGCTCACCCCACCCAGGGCACCCTGCTCTGCCTTTACTGCCCAGAACACAGTCCCAGGACACCCCCTGTCCCTCAGCAGTTGTGTGCTGTCTGTTTCGGGACCGGGCTGCATGTCGGGTGTTTTGTGTTTGCTGGGGCATCCCTCGGGGCGGGGGAGCCCAGGGCCGTGTGCGAGACTCCCACCACACCCCCTGCCGCCCCCGTCCCCCAGGCCTTGACTCTTTCTGGACCTGGGGTCGGGCATCGGGCTCTGGGGGCTCTGAGCCGTCTCCCAGCACTCCCGGTAGCTCGAGGGCATGTGCAGAGCTACCCTGGCAGGGGTGGCGCAGGGTGATAGCCGTGGTTTCCCACCAGGAATGCCGTGCACCGCTGCCAGTGGTGGTCCTGGGCCGGGGGCCGGCGGGGCGGGCGGGCGAGTGCGCAGCTGGCTTACACATTTCCCTGTGTGTGTGTGTCAGAGGCCACGGGAGGACGATGCGGGGAAGAGGCAGGGCCTCCTGTGCGCTGGCGGGAGCCTCGTGGGCTGGGCTGGTCAGATGGTCGTCGGACGTGGGGAGGCCCGGCCCCCGATCTCCCCCCTACGCCCTCCCGTTCCACACCTCGGCTGCCCTCGCCATCCCTTCTCTCGTCCCCAGCGGGCGCTCGTGTGGAGAGCGGGCCTCTCTCTCGGCAGTGGGCAGGCTCGTGTGGGTGCTACTCCATTGAGCGCACGCGGCCCTGCGGTTTTTCAGCTGAGCGCTGATGGCAGGGCGACCGAAAACTGGGGCCGGGCGACCGGGGCTCCTTGGGTCCAGCTGTGGGGAGGTCAGAGGGACAGCGTCCCGGGAAGTACCTGGGGCGATCTGGCTCCCTCACAGGAGGGACGTGTGGGCGGGGGAAGGTCAAGGGGAGGGTGCCAGCCCTTGACATTGGAGGTTGGACGCCGTTGGGGGTCTGCCTTCCCTGAGCCCGGGAAAGGGCCTCCAGTGCACAGAGCTGGTGCCCCTCTTGCCGAGTTGGGCTTAGGTGGGCCGGTGCTGGCGGTGGGCCGGGAGAACTTGAGGGGCCGTGCCCCTGGGGGCTGCCGCGTCTCCCCTGCTCATCAGCCGGGCCCTTTGGGGCCAATACGCCCCCTGCTCTGCGGCCTGATGCCCGCCTGCTGTGCCCGGCGGGGAAAGCCGGGGCTTGGGAGGTGCCTGTGCGCGTGAACCAGCCCTGCCTGCAGCTGGGGGCTTCAGGGCACCCCCAGCACTGTAGACCTGCCCCTCTGCAGCTTGTGGACCCCGCGGGCCTTGGGGTGGGGCTGTGACGCTCAGCACTGCTCAGGGCCTGGCGCCGTTGTGATTGCCAGTGAGAAGGAAAGGAGAAGCTGGAAACATTTTGCATGTATTTATTTTACAGCCGCCCTATTTTTAGACTTAAGTTACTTTGGACTTGAATTTACAAATTTTCAGAACTCTCCCGAGACTCAGAATTAGCATGTCTGATGGTTGCAGGCAGGATGTCGGGCTTTGCCGCTTCGTGACCCTGACCGTCCTTCCTTCCGTGGCTCCCGACTCCTGGCCTCCTCTTCGGCCCCCAGCTGTCCTGGCTCAGGGGGGCCACCCCCTCCGTCCCCCAGCATGGGCTGCAGAGGGCCCCTGCCCGGAAAGACGCCTGCGCCCGCCGCGGCGCTCTCCTCCTGGTGGGGCCTTACGGTGGCTCTTGGGTTGGGGCTGGGTCAGCTTTATCAAGTGACCTGCCCAGAGCTCCCCGGGGCTGTGTCTGCTTGGTGTGAGGTCTGCTTGGTGTGAGAGGAGGGTTCATTCAGTTTGAGAAAAAGAAAAGCAAAATCTGTCGTCCTGGAGCTGGCCATGCTCTGTGGCAAAAGTCACAGAGAGGACATTGGAGACCATCAACTTCAGCCCTTTATTAAACTCTTTTCCAACATTTTATTACACAAATTCCAAGAATGCAATCAAGTTGAGACTTTTATCGTTAGCACTCGTCTGTCAACCACTGAGATTCTGTCGCTAACATATCACTAGGCTTGTTTTATCACAGTTTATGACACACCTATTCATCCATCAATCACTCTTGTCTTTTGTGCATTTCAAAGTCCCGACACTGGCCGGGCTCCTTCCCCTGTCTTGCCGGGCAGATCCCGCTGCCGAGCTCCCCTCGTGCTGTGGTGGCTTTGGCTCTTCTCCCGGAGACACACACCTGCGCTGTTTCCACGTGCGGCCATTAGGGGCAAAGACACCGTGAACGTCCTTGTACAGATCTTTTTGCGAGCACGTGTTTTCACTTCTCTTCGGCAGCTCCACCTGGGAGTTGAATTGGGTTGTCGTGGGGTGCGTGTGGGTTTAGTTTCCCAGGTGACCCAGCCACCTCCCCCCCGCACCCCTGTCCCGCCGTCGCTGTGGACGTTGCGTTGCTCCTCACTGTCCCCCCCCCCGCTCCCCGGGGGCTCAGGTCGTTGCAGTCTTAGCCCTTCCGGGGGGTGTGCACTGGCACCTCGTTGCTTTGCTTAGTGTCTCCCTGACGACTAATGGTTGTAGGCGTCTTTTCAGGGGCTTGTTAGCCATTCGTGTATTTTGGGGGGGGGTAAAGTATCTGTTGCTATCTTTTGCCTGTTTCGTTTGCCGAGCTGTTTGTTTTGATTACTGAGTTGTACGAGTTCTCCATGTATCCTGGATGCCAGTCCTTTGTCAGATGCATTTTTGCAAGTTCTCCCAGACTGTGGTTTGCCTGCTCGTTTTCTTAATGGTGATTTCAACCCCCGGAAGTTCTTACCTGTGACTCTTTCATGAGTGATTCTCGCTTTCTGTTCCCTAAGAAATCTTTGCTTACCAGCAAGTCGTGAGGACGTTCTTCTTGCTTCTTTCAGGAACTCTGCCTTTAGGGGTTCCATTCATCCCAGATTAATTTTGTGTGTGACGTGAGGCCTGGGTTGAGGTGCGTTGTCCCCACATGGATGTCAGCTGGTTCATTGCGACCTGTTATAAGTTGGTTTTCCGCCGTGCATTGCTTTGGCACCTTTGTGGAAACTCGCAGTATCGATGTGTGTCTCTTTCTGGACTCTGCTCTGTCCCGTTGATCTGTTCAGTGAGTTTTACTGCAGGACCACCTGTCTTGATGAGTGTAGCGCGATCGTAAGTGTTAATGTCAGGGCAAGTCCTCTGTTATTCTCTGAAGATTGCTTTGGGTATCCTAGGCCTGTTGCATTTCTGTACATGTTTTAGAGTTGGTGTGTCAGTTTCTACAGGAAACCTGCTGAGGTCGTGGCTGTGGGGTTGCACTGAATCCATAGGCCAATGGGGGGAGAATTGACATCTTAGCTCTTCTGTGTCCTCTGCTCGTGGACCAGGCGTCACTTCCTTTAGGTAGGTCGTTGATTTTTCCCGCAGTATTTCGTGGTTTTCAGTGTAGAGGGCTTGCGTGGCTTTTGTTAAATGTATTCGTATGTAATTTACATTTTTTGGATGCTGCTGTGAATGGTATTTTTAAACATTTCATATTCCAGTTGTTTGCTGTTGTTACATAAAAATGCAAATGAGTTTTTGTGTATTAATCTCGCGTCCCACGGCCTTGCTAAATTGTAGCTCTTTAGAGAAGTTAGGACTCTATGTCGGCTCCACATCTGCAGACAGACGGGCTGCCCATCCCTCTCTCTGCCTCCCTGCGCAGTCAGGACCTTCCACACCACGTGAATCAGGTAGTGAGTGTGGGCCTCCACATCCGTCTCTTCTTTTAGGGGAAAGGATTTAGTAGCTCATCAGTAACAATGGTGGTGGCTGGAGGATTATTTTTTTCTTCTTTTTTTTCAGTTGTCCCATATCAAACTGAGGAAGTTTCTAATTCTTACTTTGCTGAGAGTTTTTTTTTTTAACCACGAAAGAATGTTGAATGCTGTAAAATGCTTTTTCTGCATCTATTGAAATAATCCTGTAGTTTTTCTTTTTTAGTCTGTCAATTTGGTGGATTATATGTGTTTTTCAGGTGTTGAACCAAACTACTGCATTCCTGGGCTACTTTGTCATGTTATATTCTTTTTTCTTTTTCTTTTTATTAATGTATTTCTGCACTTGGTTTCTGTATGTGTTCATAAGAGACATTGGTCTGTAATTTTCTTTCTTTGCCATGCCTTTGAAGGCCTTTGGCATTAGGGTTGTGTTGGCTTCTTAGAAGAAACTGGAGAGTATTCTCTCATCTATATTTTCAAAGAGCCCTGTGAGATGGTTGGTGTTTCTTCCTTCAGTGATCAACGGAATTCACTAGTGAAATTAGTGAAATCCACTAGTGAAATTAGAAACACTAGTCTGTGTTTTGTGGGGAGGGTTTTGGTACAAATCCAATTTCTTTAACAGATAAAAGTGTTGGTTGTGTGTCGTTTTATTTTAAGGAGTGTGTTCATTTCACCTGCATTGTCGAATCCGGTGGTGTGATGTTCATATTCCCTGTTATTACTTTCGCGTCTGTAGTGATAGCAGCTCCTTGTTGATTCCTGACACTGATTATCTGTGTCCTTTCTTCCTGCTCGTTCTACTCAGGGCTCGTCAGTCTCACTAGTCTGTCCTCTTGCCGCCATCTTGGCTGCGGGTGGTGACTAGTTCCTTCTGCTCAGGACTCCCGGGCCGGCTGGGGCTGCTTTGTTTTGTAGGTTGAAGTGGAGGGTCCGGGCCCCACTTTAATGTTTCCAGTGTAAAATGCGGCTTGTTTACAAACCAAAGTGAAATGACTGTTGGCCCCGCGTCCTCGCCGTTGCTCCCGGGCCTGCGTGCGGCTGCCTCTGGGAGAGGCTGTCCTGCCTGAATCTCTGCCTGTGACCGAGCCATCCGTGTGGCGGGGAGGGCGCTTGCTGGGGCTCTGGCTCTGGGTGGACCAGGGCGAGTTCTCCCCTCTCACTTTTCCATGCACCTGCGATCGTGTTCTTCAGACACCCACGCTGCCTTTTCCCCTGAACCCTATGCATTTTGTAATTTTCCCTGGGAACGTGCTCCTCCTGATGTGGACGATCTGCAGTCCAGCCCGGCGGGAGTCTCGCCCTTGCTCCGCAACCGCTTCTCCTGGCCCTGAGCCAGGCCACCTGCTGCGGCGGGAGGTCACACGGGACGGCTGGCCTCCCCAGGGTCCCCGCGACAGCATCAGTCCACCGTGATCAGAGCCGGGAACTGGCCACGTGTCCCCAGACCCCAGCGTCTGTGTTTGTGTGCAGACGAGGGATGGTGTTGTGTTGCAGGTGGGAAAGCCTGTCGCTGAGCGTGGGGTGTGTCCTGCGGGAGAGCCGGGTAGGGGCTGCCTGGCCAGGCCGGGTTGGGCCTGTTCTCCCCTCGGGGTCTTCAGAGAGGAAGAGGGAGCTCCGTCAGAGGTCATGGCATCTCCTGTCCTCCCAGGACCGTCTCTGGCTCTCGTGCTGCACCTGGGTCCACCCAGCAGGGGTGAGGGGCCCTCAAGCCCACCGACAGGGCCGCTGCGGAGTCCTGTCCTCGCGACGGTCACCTGGACAGTCCCCCCCCGGCGAGGGATGTGTGAGCCTGTCCCCGGAATCCTGCGGGGACTCCTCACCCCGCACTCAGCGGGGTGCCCGCTGTCACTTGTCACATGGGGTTGGGAGGCCCCCTGACTGAGCAGCCGCGCTGGACAGCCAGCTGGAAGGGTGGGGGGCAGGGGACCGGGGACTGTCCCGCCACCGATGGTGTGGTGATGGGTCTGAGGTCCCCAGGGGGACAGCAGCTTAATTGTATTTCTGGGCTCCCCTCTTGCTGAATTTCCCAAAATTTCTGAAAAGACTGTGATTCCCTTTTGAAAAGAAACCTCCTTGTAAATGAGACAGAAAGGCATCGGTGCCCTGACTCGGGAGAGGGGCAGGTGGACCTCCACCCGTCTCTTCCCCAGGCAGCCCCCCCACCTCGGGGTTTCCTCTGGTGCCCTCCCGTGTTTCTAAGTACAGGCTCATGTTTGGGGTCTGTGGCGTCTGTGGACTGAGCTGCTCTGAGCCCCGCCCTCCCATGCAGTTCTGGGCCAGGGCTCCATCAGGTCTGAGGTCCTTGGGACCACGTGCACGTTGTTCATGGCTCAGCTGCGTGGCCTGCTCTCATTTTATTTCTGCTCAGTCACCTTTTTATTAAAAAGAAAACAAGCAGTGGGAGGAGAACAGCACATGAACCGTGTTAACGGGCTTTGGAGGGTGGGAAGGAGACGGCCGGGCGGCAGCTCAGGTGTGGGCCCCTGCACCAGCTGATGGCACATGGGGGCAGCAGGATGGAGGCGGGCCTGCGGGAGGCGGGTGCGGGGCAGGACAGGCAGCAAAGGCCAGGTGCCCGAGAGGAGCCCCACCCCTCCTCTGCGTCCCCAGGCACCGCCCCCAGTGCTCCGGCAGCGCTGGCCAGGGGTCCTGGTGCGCCCCACTTGCTGTTCTAGCCAGAGCGACGTCTTGGAAGGATGTCGTGGTGCCAGAGGGAAGTGTGGTCCTGGGGAGAGGTACACACGCGTGAGGCTCTGTAACGCGGACGCGCTCAGAGCGGAAGCTGAGGTGTGTTTCCATGCCGATGTGCACACCTGCCTCAGGTGTCAGCCTTTTAGTCTGTTTCCCTCTGCATCTGCTGCTTACACTCCAGCTGGATGGGTCTCTGTTAAACGGGCTCAGCTTGGTCTTAGCTGGCCTGAAAGGTGGATAATTTCATTTTTTATAGGCTGCTATTTCAAAGTTAAACTTGCCTTGTTTCTTAGAATTGGATCCTGTTTGATGATTCACTGTCATTTAAATATACTATGTTCCAGGACACTCTTTAGGGGAAAATGTTTATTTTGTTATAAAAGTCCCCAAGCCCTCCTTCCCAATGACTATGGTTCTCAGAGTTTCCGTCTTTGTGAGAGGTTGTGGCGTCATTTATAGAGACGTGCACTGGCTTTTTGCTTTTCTTTAACTAGAGGAGGATGTTGTTGAGTTATCCTTCATGGGAAAGCCTCTCTCGCAGTTCTTATTGTCATTTTGTCCTGATTCTCTTACTCTGCCAGGTTTATCTAAAGGCACACGTGTGAAGAGGAGAGACGGGTTTCAGGGCGTGCGGGCTGCAGGCCGGACCGCTGTGCGGCTTGCCCTTGCCATTTGGTGGAAGGCCCATCGTTACTTCCTTCTGCAGAACTATTTTTAGCCTCAGTATTTGTGACCACACAGACAAGATTTCCTTTCTTTTGAAAGGAAACGGTTTTCCGCAGGGATAAGCGGGTGGCGTGGGGCAGGATTTCCTGAGGAATCGGGCAGCAGGGCGGGTGCACGCCTCGGGGCGCGTCCCCAGGGGCCTTGCCCGCAGGGTGAGGGAGCCCAGGGCCCTCGTTTGTTTCTAAATGCCTCCCGTTTGAAAGTTTTAGGAAGTGCTTGAGAAAGACGAGCTTGTGTCCTGTGTCCATGGTCCTGGGGTGTCACTGTTTCCTCGGAAGGCAGGTGCGCTCAGCTCCCTCGCGGGCTGGGACTGCTGCAGCCGGGACTCTGGGGCTTTGGTGGCCTTGAGTCCACATCTGCCCCGAGCCCGGGCTCCAGCGCCACGCAGCCCCTTTCCTGCCGGTCACAGTTGTGCTTCCCGGCTGAAGGACAGCGCCCGCGCCAAGCAAGCGGGCAGGCTTCCTCCTCTTCCCGCGGGTCCCAGAGGAGAGGGATCTTGGGAGGCGGGGGAAGGGCCAGAACTGGGGCGGGGGCCTCCTGGTTCCCGGCCCTGAGAGCCCCCAGGAGGACAAGATGCCCCAGGGGCCGGTCAGCTGCAGAGGTGGCCCGTCCGCTGCTTTGCGGCGCCTTTGCGGCCACGCGGCCCCTGCCCCTTCCCACTGGCCGCCTGCCCTGACGGGCTCCCCTGCGTCCTCTCCTCGGGGGCCTGCCTCTGCCAGCTCTGCCCCTGCTCCCCGCATCCGTACTCAGGCCTTCCGGGTGGAGGGGGTGCTTCCTTCTGCGCAGCCGCCGCCGCCCCCATCACTGTCCTCCCCGGAGCCAGCGGACTCTCGCGGCCCCGGGCTGTTGGCCTCCTTCGGGGACCCTCCTTGCGGACGCGTCTGCAGGATTCATGACACTGCAGTCGGTCGGTCGATGTCTGAGCACCTGCTGTGTTCCCTGCCTGCGAGGCCCAGGCAGTAACAGAGGGACAGAGGGGCAGAGGGGGCGGGGCCCATCCTGTCCTCTCCCGGCCCTGAAGGGACGGAGCCGAGGTGCTCTCTCCGGCCCGGCCCTCGCACCTGGTGCGTGTGCGTGGTGTCTGGGGTGGAGGGGGGCTCCCCGTCGCCTGTCTGGTGCCCTGCAGCCTCCTCCGGGACGGCACCGGCGAAGAAGGAGTCGGGGTGGCCCTGTGATGGGTGGACGCCCGGGCACGTGGCTGCCAGCGCAGCTCCCTCAGAGTCCTGAAGCCACGTTTCATGGATTCTCAAAGTACGTTTTTTCCACATTTTCCGTCGTCTGAATTGAGACTAGTCTCCAAAGTTCAAAACCTCATGGGGTGGCTGACGTAGGGGCGTGTTGGACGCGGAAAGTGACCATCATCACTGGTGGAGGCGTGCCGTGGCTGAGGGACCATCCCAGAGCTGGCGGCCTTCTCATGCGGCCGGAGTCTGTCCTGCGGGAAGAGGGGGCCCTCGGCTCTGTTCCCGGTGGGGGCCCTGGGCTGGCGGGGCAGTGCCTTTCTAGGGCCCTGGGGGGGGAGCTGGGATCTGGCCCCTGGCTCCCCGGTGCCTCGTCCTAGGCGTCCCTCTGCCGCTCTCAGCCTGGCTCTCTCCGTGATGCGGAACCCTGGGCCATGGAGAGAGCGGGGCTGGGAAAGCGGGCGGCCGCACAGGCTCAGCTGAGCCCCCGGCTGGGAGGGCGGGTGCAGAAGCTGGGGGGCCCAGGCCAGCGGGAAGCAGAGGCCCCCCAGGATGCTGGGTGGCGGTTGCTCAGAGAGACCACTGGCTGGTGTGGGCAGGATGAGGCCCAGGACCAGTGCCGCCCTCCAGGCCGGCCAGGCTGTCACCCCAGGTGACCACCGAGGGGTCGGGGTGGGAGAGGGAGGGGGATGGAGGGGGCGCTCGGCGAGAGCTGGGACCTCCGCTGAGGGTCACGGCTGCTGTCGGGATGCACCGCCCTGCTCACGCTCTGTTGGCCTGGGGTCACGGTTTGTCTTTCAGTCCCGTCCCCACCCTGGGTCCTTCTGCCGCTGACCGTGGAGGCTGCTCGTCCTGCAGGGGGTCCACAGTTTGGGTCCCTGGTTGTGTCTCCCTCTTGGTTTCGGGTTGGATATTGGGGGCCAGGTGCCCCCTGCCCCACCTCGGGAGCCCAGCTCCAGGAAGAGGGCGGCCTCCGTGCACACAGGTCAGTCAGGGGTCTTCTTTGCGATGCTCTGTTTGGGTTTTCTCATATTGTGCCTTTTTTTTCCCTGGATGTTAAGAGTTCTTCATAGTTCTTCAGATATTAGGAAGATTAACTCTTCCTCTGTGATATATATGACAGATATTTTCAATCGGTTTGACAGTTTTTGATTTTGCTTATTTTTTTGCCATGCAAAAGTTGTTTTTTTTTTAATTGTAGACGAACGTATCATTCTCTTTAAAAATTGTATTTGATTTGAGTCATAGTTTGTTTCTCCGAATGAACTTTAGAATCAGCTTATCTAGTCGAGCTGGGTGTGGGCGGTTCACTTATTGGCATCGTCTGGGGGAGAACTACTGAATTTATGGTGCCGAGTCCCCCTCTGAGGACCAGAGAGGGCTCTCCAGTGATTCACATCTGTTTCTTGTCTCTGCCAGGAATGTCATAACACTTTTCTCTTATAAAATTGTCACATTTTAAAATGTATCCCTAACTTGTGCCTTTTCTTACGTTGCTGCTATAAATGGGGCGTTCTTTCCCAGCGCATCTTCCTACTGGCTACTGTTTGTGTTTATGATGGCTGTTGATTTTGGTATGTTAACTTTATATCCTGCTATTTTCCCTGAATTCTTCTGTTGTTTGTTTTAGTCTTACCATTGATTCCCTGGGCTTCCCAGATGCACTGTCACATCATCTGTGGATGCAGGCAGCCCCGCCTTCCGTTCAGCTGTTATACCCGTAGTTGTTTTCTCGCTTTGATCTCATTCCCTAGTATCTTCGATGTAAGGTTACGTGGACGTGGGAATAATGGGCATCTTTGCCAAGTTCTCGACCTTAGTGGGAGGGGCTAGTGTTTCCCCCACAAAGAAGGGGCTAGCTTTAGGATGAGGTGCGAAGGTGTGTGTGGTGTATAACTTTTCCAATACATATATTGTGATATTCAAAGTTGTTGCTATTAAATAAGAAGCAATAAAAATAAAGAAAGCTTTTCAGTCCAAAATAAAATACAGAACTATGCCATTAACTGAAGGAACACAGGAAGGATAAACATAAATCCAAATATTATTGAATAAGACAACAGGAAAAACCCAGGAAAACAGTAAATTAAGGAAATGTTAAGAGTTGTTTGTTTGAATACGTTAAGTGAGATAAATATTTGATAAGCTGATTATTGGAGGGAGGGAGGAAGGGAGGGACAGGCAGATAGACTGACCACACAGTATCACTTGGGGACAAGGATTACTCATACAGTTTAACCATTTGGATTACATTGTAAATTAGATCCTTACCGTAGACGTTATACCAAAATAAAATCTGAGCGGAGAAAAATGTTTAGAGTGACATGTTTCATTTCGTTATACGCACACAGACATGTTTGTAATAGCAAGGACATGTATGGGTTTTCTATGCTGTGTAACAAATCATCACTGACCTTGTGGTTAGAATAAGCACCCGTTCACTGTGTCAAGTTCCTGTGGGGTAGGAGTCGGGACAGCTGAGCTGGGTCCTCTGCACAGGGTCTCATCTGGAGACCCCAGGAGGGAAGGTCTGTGGATCAGCTCCCTCAGGCTGTTAGCAGAAATCATTTCCTTGTGGCTGTAGAATTCATGGTATCTTGCTTCTTCGGGGCCAGCAGGAGAGAGAGAGAGAAAGAGAGAGAGAGAGAGAGCCCTTTGCTCCCAGCCTCTGACCTTTAGATCCTCTAAATGGTTCACCCGATATCTGATAAGGTCAGACCTACCCAGCATAATCCCCCTCTGATTAACTTAAGATCAGCTACTTACGGGATTTCATTACATCTGCAAAATCCCTTCCCCTTGGCCGTATGTTACCCAATCATGAGAGTGACATCTTACCGTATTCACAGCCCCACCCCCACCCCCACCCCCACTCTTGAGTGGGAGGGGTGGTGCAGGAGTGAAAGCCTGGGTGGGGCACCTGCAGGCTTGTTGGGATTCTGCCTGCTCAGGGAGCACCTATCAATTCCTGGTTCGTTACAGTTTTATCATAAATGTTGCTTTTATTGAAAAACTTTTCAGTTCATTTTTTAACCTTCATTTATTTCTTCTCCATCATTTTTCCCTTATTAAAATCCAAATATTTGACCTATATAATTTTCCTTCTCCCTGAACAACTTTTGAAAACATTACTTTCAGGTCATGTCTACCTGTGATGAATTTCCTCAGTTTTGTTTGTCCAAGTAAGTCTGTTTCCCCTTCTTTTGAAAGATGATTTTGCTGGATACATAATTCTAGGTTGGTGTTTCGGTTTTCTTCTTTCACCACTTGAAAGATTTCACTTCACTCTCTCCTTGCTCATGTGGTTTCTGTTGAGAAGTTCATGTAATTTTCATCCTTGTTCCTCTGTAGATTAGGTGACTTTTTCCCCCTTCCTTCTTTCAAAGTTTCTCCTTGTCTTTGGCTTTCAGCAGTTTGTGCCTAGTTTCAGACATTTTGGTATTTATCCTACTTGGTGTTCTCTAAGGCTTTTGGATCTGTGGTTTGGTGTATGTCCTGAGTTTTGCAAAGTTCTTGGCCATTGTTTCTTGAAACTTTTCTTCTGCTCTCTTCTCTCTTTCTCCTTCTGCTATTCCTGTTACATGTACGTTTTATCTTTTGAAATTGTCCTACAGTTCTTGGACGTTCTGTAATTTTTTCATTTTTTTAATCTCCACATTTCAGTTTTGGAAGTTTCTGTTGACGTATCTTCAAGCTCACTAATTGTTTCCTTGGCTGTGTCTAGTCTGTTAATGAGCCCACCGAAGGCATTCTTCATTTTGTTACTGTTTTTGATTTCTAGTATTTCCTTTTGACTCTAAGAGTTTCCATCACTCTGCTTATATTACCCATCTGTTCTTGCATCTTGTCCACTTTTTCCATCACAGTTATTTTAAACCCCCTTTCTGGTAATTCCAAAATCTGTGTCATAATTGAGTCTGATTCTGATGCATTTTTAAAAATGTCTTTAGGGAATTCCCTGGCAGTCCAGTGATTAGGACTGTGCACTTCCACTGCCAAGGGCCCGGGTTTGATCCCTGGTTAGGGAACTAAGATCCTGCAAGCTGCTAGGTGCAGCCAAAACATAAATAAATAAGTAAAATAAAATGTCTCCAGACTGTTTTTTTTTTTTTTCTTGCCTTTTACTATGCCTTGTAATTTTTTTTTTGAAACCTGGACATGATGTATTGGGTAATAGGGACTGAGGCCTTCAGCATGAGGCAGGAGCTGGACTGTGTTTACTGTTTGCTGTAGTTGTGGTGTCAGAGGCTTCACATCCCCCAGTGTCCTGGTTTTGGGGTTCCCCTAAGTACTCCTCCTACATCTTGCCCCTGTTTCGGCTGGAGTCACTGCCATTGCACTGGAGCCCTCCTGGTGTGGTGGTAAGGAGTGGGGGAAGGAGTGTTCTACAGTCTGTGATTAAATCTCAGTCTGCTAGTGGCCCCGTGTCCCTGGGCTGTGACCCTCACACACTTCTTACTTCCTTCTCCCCATCCCTTAGTTGAGGTAGGGAGGCTAGGAGGGGGAAACGTCCTTCCCGCAGGTGGGCTGAGGCTCCGGCAAAGTCTTTCTCTGCCAAGTGGGCTTTGAGAACGCATTGGGTGTATTTCACAAAGGTTACTCTTGCCCTCCTTCTGCCAGAGCCAGGAGGGGATCTTCACCGTGAGCACTCCGTGGGGTGCCTGGAAGTAAAGCCTAGGAAAATGTGCAGGCCTGCTTAGAAGTGTGGCCCCAAGGAGTTCCCCACGCTCATGCTGTCTGCACCCAGCCTCCAGCCTTCCTTCAAAATTACCATCTATTATAAGTCTTCCAGTGATGTTCTGACTCAAGCAGCTTCTCTTCCAGGTCTCAGGGGGGTGGTTTCCTAGCCATTGCAGCTCTCTGATGGGTCCAAGAAAAGACGTTGTAAGGATAAGAGTGAGGACTTGCAAGCTCTTTACGTCATGGGTCTGCAGCTGCAAGTTTCTAGTTAACGTTTCGGTTCATTTTAGAGATAATCATTTGATTTTCTTAGTCTTGTTAGTATGGTCGGTTGTATTAGGGGCTTTCCTCATATCGAACCGTCCGTGCATTCATGGTTTATTGCACTTAGTTCTGATTGTGAATTTTCAGTGTGCTGCTGCATTCTTTATGGTAGGGTATTTGCACTGATAGCCATACGTGAGACTGGCTTGAAGTTCCCCCTCTTTATGTATGCTGTCTTTATCTCGTATATATGTCAGTATTACACCCTTTTTTCATGATAGAGACTTTAAAGTTTTTCTTCTTTTTCTGTGACCTAGAGCTGTACTGTCTAATAATGGCTAATTATATGTGACTGTTACACTTAAATTAATCAAAATAAAATAAAAATTAAAAAATTCCATTACTTAGTCCACACTAGCCACATTTCAAGTGGAAATTTAGCTGGTGCCAATAGAGAACATCTTTATCGTCACACGAAGTTTCACTGGGAACTTTCATGAGTTTCAGGGTCAGAGAAGCTTCCCATGTCTCTGAAATCTGCACTGTCCAGGCCAGTGGTCACTAGCCACAGGTGGCTTTTGAGGAGATTTGTATGTGTGGTGTGTTTGTGGTGTGTGTACAGTGTGTGTGCGTGGTGTACTTGTGTGTGTGTGTATGGTGTGTATGTGTTTGTGGTGTGTGTGTGGTGTGTGTATGGTGTGTCTGTGTGGTGTGTGTGTGGTGTGTGTGTCTGTGTGTGTGTGTGTGTGGTGTGTGTGTGTGGTGTGTGTCTGTGTGGTGTGTGTATGGTGTGTGTGTGTGTGTGTGTGGTGTGTGTCTGTGTGGTGTGTGTATGGTGTGTGTGTGTGTGTGGTGTGTGTGTGTGTGTGTGTGGTGTGTGTATGGTGTGTGTCTGTGTGGTGTGTGTATGGTGTGTGTGTGTGGTGTGTGTGTGGTGTGTGTGTGGTGTGTGTCTGTGTGGTGTGTGTATGGTGTGTGTGTGTGTGTGGTGTGTGTATGGTGTGTGTCTGTGTGGTGTGTGTCTGTGTGGTGTGTGTGTGTGTGTGTGGTGTGTGTATGGTGTGTGTCTGTGTGGTGTGTGTCTGTGTGGTGTGTGTGTGGTGTGTGTGTGTGTGTGGTGTGTGTATGGTGTGTGTCTGTGTGGTGTGTGTATGGTGTGTGTGTCTGTGTGGTGTGTGTGTGGTGTGTGTGTGGTGTGTGTCTGTGTGGTGTGTGTATGGTGTGTGTGTGTGTGTGGTGTGTGTATGGTGTGTGTCTGTGTGGTGTGTGTCTGTGTGGTGTGTGTGTGTGTGTGTGGTGTGTGTATGGTGTGTGTCTGTGTGGTGTGTGTCTGTGTGGTGTGTGTGTGGTGTGTGTGTGTGTGTGGTGTGTGTATGGTGTGTGTCTGTGTGGTGTGTGTATGGTGTGTGTGTGTGTGTGGTGTGTGTGTGTGTTTGGGGGGGTATGTGAGTTGTTGGGCTTCTGACTTACAGTGACTTTTTGCGCAGTAATGCGCAGATTAGCCCAATAGCTTTCATGTAAGCTGCAAGTACTTTCCCGTTGGTCATTTGCCTTTTTTTCCCCGTTGTTCATAGTGAATAGTAGTTGTTTCAAATGTTGCTAAACTATTCTGAGAGCTTTCATTGTTTTTCTCTGCCTCAAGCTTTTAAAATTAACAGTTAAAAACATGAAAGTAATGCATGGTAATAATTATAAGCATATTAAAAATGAAGAAAAGAAAAGAAAAAGAAATTGCTTCAAATACAACTACTCAAATTTTGGTGTTTTTTTCTCAGTCTTTTTTTTTACCCTGACAGAGGGTTCAAAGCAGCTGCCCCACAGGGAGGGCCCGCGACTACCTTCCGCTCAGCCGTTCATTCCTCACGGACCCACGTGGGTCTGTGCGCCCTGCGTTAGCCTTGGCTCTCTGGGGACGAAGTGGAGGGCGAGGGTGGCCCGTTGCTGCAGGGTCCTCTGCAGATGGCTGTGCTGGTCTGGTCCTTGCTGTTGGGCTTGCGCGTGGGCACGAAGTATTTTTGTGTTCCTTCCATCTCTGTTAAGGTGTAAACTGCTTCCATGTTAACATGTGCTCATCAGATGTTGTATTTCTTGGTAAAATACACCTGGCGTAGTAGTTATCGTTTTCACCCTTGTAAACGTGCAGTTCATCGGCATTGCGTCCATTTACAGTGCTGTGTGGTCGTCGCCACTGTCTGTGCCCAGAACTTCTTTATCGTCTCGTGGATTTCTTGCTGCTGCCTCCTTCTTTCCTTCAGCAGACACACTACGTGACTTTCTTTATCGATGAGCCGTCCGCAGTACTCTTCTGAAGTATTCTTAATTGTAATTCTCTTATAAATGATGTTGTCGTGAACTTCTTTGTGTGCAGAGCGTTTTTGTTGTTTAGAATTACATTTTTTAGGATCGACGTCCAGAAATAGAATTTCACATTTGGAAGGAATGAGCATTTTTAACATTTTTCCCAGCCACATTTTGCTAGTTTTTTTCTTATTCTGCAAGGTCATGAGAGCAAATTGAGGGTGTTTAAGAGGTAAGTAAGGTATGTGCTTTCTTCGAATACACACAGAGCCCTGCCTGGCTCACGCTTTGGGCTGAAATGAGAGTATTTCTTTAAGAGCTAGTACGTGTGTTTAGCTTTTATTCTTACTTTAGTGTCTTTAAAAATCACTCTGCACTAGCCAAACATGGGCTGCAGCTCTGAGGAGGCCTCCAGGCCTTGCCGCGCAGAGTCACCAGTTTATTGTTTTAGCCGCTGGGACATCAGCGTGATTGCAGCCCAGCAAGACCTGTTTGGGTGGGGCTCTCTGTTAAAGGGTGCCGTGCTAAGGTAGGTCTAATTTTATAGAAAATTCTGGGATACGTACATTTGAAAAAATCATTTTTGTGTTTGGTCTTGGCAGAAAAGCAGGCCTCTGTGTGTGTGTGTGTGTGTGTGTGTACATGCACACGCACTCACGTTTTAATGTGTGAGCATGTATTTTCTAGGTATTTGGAACCACGGTGACAAAGCTTTTCCGGTGTTTCCGCTGTACCTTTCCCTTTTTCACACGGCATCGTGGGAGGTGTGTCAGGCGTGTGCCCGTGTGGCTGTGCCGCTGTGCGCTTATCCAGGACAGGCCCTGGGCGGCATCCACTCTGCTCCTCCGGTAGCAGGAGCTTTCGGTCGCCCTGGTTTGCCTCCTTGAGGACATCACGGTCTGTTGTTAAACTCCTTACATTCTGTGAGATAAGATTTGAGGTAGATATTTGGATTTCAGACTGTAATTGCAGTTGTAACTTTCAAGAATTTAGTGTTTTTCCACACATCTTCAGGAATGCATTAAGAAAGGGAAACGGTAGGGCTATATGCCGGGTGGGGACACTCTTATCTGTAGAGTTGAAAAATTATGTATTATGTTGGCATTGCAGACCGTCTTCTCGTTCTTATTTTTGTTTCCAGTGTTTGCCCTTTGATGTGTGTTGTGTGGTCACGGTACGTGGTGACGTTGTGCTGTGTTCGGCAGCCCCAGAGTTTTCTGTGTGTCTCCATCAGGTGGGCCTATGGGACTTCCCTTTCTTATCACTGGGCTTGAAACTTTTTTTTTTTAAATAAAATAAGAGTAAAATGCAATAACGCACCTAGAACAGCTCCAGAGACTGCTGAGCCGCAGCCCAGGGGGCTTTGCTCCAGTGGAGCTGCAGCGACTCCAGACGTGTTTCTCTTTAGTTTTGTCGTGGTCAGATGCACATGACATACGACTTACCACGTGACCCAAGTGCCAGGCTCAGTGGCATCAGGTACATTCACATCGTTGTGTAGGCGTCACCACCATCAGCTCCAGGACTTTTTCATCTCCCGAAACTGACACTCTGCCCCCATTCAACACTCTGCATCCCCTCCCCACCACCCCTGGCCCCCACCATCTGCTTTCTGTCCCTAGGGACTTGACTGCAGTAGGGACCCAGCATGAATAGAGTTATGCGGTATTTGCCCTTTTGTGACGGGCTTATTTTGCACAGCCTAATGTCTGTAGGAGTCATCCATGGTGGAGCACGTCAGAATTTCCTTCTCTTTTGAGGCGGAATAACAGTGCAGTGTGTGGACGACACCACGCTGTGCTCGTCCGTTCCTCCACCAGCGGCCAGTTGCGCTGCTTCCACCTTTTGGCTGATTGTGAACAACAAATGCTGCTGTGAACGTGGGTGTGCAAATGGCTGCTTGAGTTTCTGCTTTCGATTCCTTTGGATAAATACCCAACGTGGAATTGCAGAATCGTATGGCGAATTCTATTTTGAGTATTTTGAGGGACCACCATACTGTTTTCCAAGGTGGGTGCACCATTTTACATTCCCACCGACGTGCGCGAGGGCTCTGATTTCTCCGCGTTCTCACCAGCGCCTGTTATTTTGTTTATCTATTTTAAGATGATGGGTGTGAAGTGGTACCTCACTGCGGTTTAGACGTGCATTTCCTTAATGGCTGGTGACGCTGAGCATCTTGTCATGCGCTTATTGGCCCTTTTTGCACCTTCCTTGGAGGAGTGTCTATTCCAGTCCTGTGCCTCTGTTGAATAGTCATATTTGTCTTTTTGTTGTTGAGTTGTAAGAGTTTTAAAAAATATATTCTGGATGTTAACCCACTATCAGATATATGATTTGCCAGTATTTTCTTACATTCTGTGGGTTGCCTCTTCACTCTATTGATCGTGTCTTTTGATGCACAGAAGTTTTAAATTTGGGTGTAGGCCAGTTTATTTTTTCATTGGTTGCCCGTGCTTTTGGTGTCACGATCCAAGGAATCATTGCAAAATCCAGTGTCACGAAGCTTTTCCCCAACGTTTTCTTCTAAAAATGTTATAGATTTAGGTCTTATGTTTAGATCTTTGATCCATTTTGAGTTAATTTTTATATATGGTGCTAAGTAATAGTCCAACTTTATTCTTTTGTATGCAGATACCCGGTTTTCCCAAAATCATGTGTTGAAATTACCGTGTTTTCCTTATTTTGTGGTCTTGGCACCTTTGTGAAAAATCATTTGACACACATGTGATGGTTTATTTCTGGGCTCTCTTCTCTGTTCCACTGGTCTATACGTCTGTCTTTGTGCCCGTCCCATGCCGTTTTGATGACTGTGGCCGTGAAATCAGGAAGTGTAAGACCTCTAATTTCTTCTTCTTCTTCAAGATTGTTTTGACTATTTATGGTCCCTTGAGATTTCATATGAATTTTAGGATGGGTTTTTCTATTTCTGTAAAAAAAGTAGTTGGAATTTCAGTAAGGATGGCATTGAATCTGAAGATTGCTTGGGATGGTATCAACATCTTAACAGTACTGTCTTCCGGTCCATGAGCTCGGGATGTGTTTCCATTTACCGATACCTAATTTCCTGCAGAAATGTTTTGTAGTTTTCAGTGTACAAGTCTTGCCTTGGTTATCTTATTCTTTTTGATGGTATGGTAGATGGAATTTTCTTTATCTCTTTTTTGGATTGTTCATTGTTAGTCTATAGAAAACCAGTGAGTTTTGTGTGTTGATTTTGTGCCCTACGACTTTGCTATAATTCATTTATTAGTTCTAACAGTTTTTTTTTTTTGGTAGACTCTTTAGGGCTCACTATATATAAGATCATGTCATCTGTGAACAAAGATAATTTTATTTCTTCCTTTGCAATTTGGATGCCTTTTGTTTCTTTTCTTGCCTAATGCCGTGGCTAGGACTTCCAGAACTGTGTTGAATACAAGTGGTGAGAGTGGGCATCCTTGTCTTATTCCTGATCTTAGGGGAGAAGCTTTCCATTTTTCACCATTGAGAATAATGTTAGCTGTGGTTACTTCAATTTTGAGTGTTAGAATCTATAGGCATTTCCCCCCTTAGGTTCCTTTCTGTGCTTTTATGTCTAGGAAGGCTATCTTTCTAGCATAAGGACAGCTATTTGCTTATGTCTTCTTCTGATAGTTTTTCCTGTTTCAAGTTTTTGTGTTTATCTCCTGAAGTCATGTAGAGCTTATTTTGTTTGCAAAGTAAAGAAAAGATCTAATATAGCAGTTTAAAAATAAGCATTGAACTAGTTGACTACTACTGCCTTGGCCCTCACCAGTGTGACATGCCCCATTACTTCCTGCAGCTGCCTCAGTTCTGTACTTAGGAAGGGGGTTGCTGTGTCTTCAAGAGTCTGGGTGCCTTTCTCTGTCAGGGGGTGCGGGACAAGCATGCTAAAATGACTCTCAATTCCTTCACGCTTCCTGCCGAAATAGAATTCTTTTATAAGGTCCCTTTTTGTTTTCCTTAAAGTCTAAGCATTATAGAAAAGTACAAATCATCCCACAACCCAGAAAGAGCCATTGTACATGTGTCCCCAGCTCTCTGTGTGCAGGGCGGTGCAGTGAGCAGGGTGGGCTGAGTGACCAGGGGCCACACAGCACTGCTGTCTTCAGTCCAATGTCAAATTGAATTCTATTGGAATTTTCAAGAGAAAAAAGTACTGGCTTGAGAAAAATGCAAACTGTGTCTCTCTAAAATTCTCCTAAGTATATGAAACCTTGAAAACAAACTTTAAGAATTTGTAGTTTGAAAATACATCTTAACTTTAGACCATGTTCGTGAACTGCCTGCTGTAAAGAAATCACTCTTCTGCAGGGGTTCTTTGCTTGCCACCCACCCCCCCACCCGGTATAGATTTAGTATCTGCGTTTTGTCAGGTCTCTGACATCACATCCCTTCACGTCTAGTCCTTAGTCCTGTGCGTAGGTGGACGCCGGGCTCGTCCCCGTGGTCTTCCGGTTTCTGTTTCTGTTCCTGAGTTCTGGGCCTGCGGGTTCCGCATCCGTCTGTCCGTCAGTGACCGGGTTGGTCTTGCTGTCCGTCTTTCCGAGTCCCCTTTTCTCAGAATACTGTTCCCTCGCAAGCTTGGTTGGTTTTCCTTCCCTTTTAGGGAAGCATTTGCTCTACATTGGCTTCTGGGCCCTTTGTGTCCCGTTTTCCAGCTCCCTCCTTGGGGATGCCCATTCCTGCTGCTCCGCACCCTCAGGCTCCCGCGCTCGTGGACTCGGGACTGGAAGCTGAATCTCTTTGCCCTCTGTCTCCAGGCCGAGCCCACGAGCTGAAATGCTGGTGGGCCCTCTGTGCCCCCAAACCAGCACCCTTGCCCTCAGCCCAGGACAGGGGTGGGGGGCTGCCCTCCCCTTTCACTCGCTCCTGGTCAGGGCATCTGGGACCTTTGCACTCGAAGTCTTCTTTCTTTGATCACCCCGGGGCCCAAGGCCGACTGACTGGCCATCCCTGCTCGCGTCCTCGCCATGGCGCGGGTTGCCCCGCGTCCCTGGTTCAGGTGGGGGATCGTTCAGGTCGGTGGGAGAGGGGTGCGCGGTGCTCTCCGTGCTCTCAGAGCTGTGCCGCCGTCACCGCCTCCACCCCTCAGCCACACCCGGGACCCGGCAACAGTCTGCTGCCTGTCTCTGCAGACCTGCCTGTTCTGGAGTTCCGTGAACCGGCATCAGACGTCATCTGTCCTTTGGTGACGGGCTTCTTTCACTGAGCACAGCGTTCTTGAGGCTCATCCACGCCGTGGGCCATGTCAGTGGCCGTCGTGTTCTCTTGGACCACGTTTTGTCTCTCCGTGCATGCTGGGCTGGCCTTTGGGCAGTTCCTGCCTTTCGCCTGCCGGGATTCCGTGGCTACAAGTGCTCGTGGCCGAGCCTCTGCTTGGACAAGCGTTTCCACGTCTCTTGGGCGCATCGCTGGGCCAGCCGGTGTTTTGAGGAAGCGCCAGACCGTTTCCCACAGCAGCCGCGCCGCCCGCACCCTCCTCCCCCGCCCCCAGCCGTGTCTGAGGGTCCGCTTCTGTGCAGTCTCCCCAGACTTGCAGGCTTGTCTCTGCGTCAGCGTCCCGGGCTGTGGGGCGGCATCTCGCCGTGGTTCGGGTTTGCGTTTCCCTGACGCCTAGTGATGTTTGGCATCTTCCATGGGCTGTTGGCTGTCAGTCTGTTCAGAGCCTCTGCCCGGTCTTTCCGTGGGCGGCCTGCCTGCTCGTGCTTTTCTTTGCTCACCTGGGAGGGTGACAGACAGAGGCACGGCGTGCCCTCCTCCCCGTGCAGGACGTGGGGGCTGGAGGCTGGGCCCCGGCCCCGAACTTGGCCTTGGAGACTGGAAGGCCCCACACCCGGCTGGACGCTGGCCTCCGTCTCTGTTGCGCGGATGTGTGGAGCCTCCTCTACACCCTCCTGTGTGGTCTGCGAGGCTCTGGTTTCCCAGCCGTTTTCCCTTTGTTCGTTGCTCAGCCTGCAGTGCAGGCTACCTGCCCTCGGGACACACAGAAGCATCAGCGGGCGACAGCACCTCCCGTGTGGCAGCCGTGCACTCTGGCTTCGTGGGCCATGGGTGACGCGTTTGGGCCCAGCCGTGGTCAACCTGGACTCTGGCTCCGGGCCCACAGCCTCGCCGTCCAGAGCTCTGCTCGGATCAGGGGTCTGAGTCCTGAGGCATGGTGCGTGGGGTTTTGTTTTTTTTGTTTCGAATTGTGGTAGAAAACACATAACATTAGATTTGTCATCTTCGCCGTTCTTAAGCGTGGTCCAGCAGTGTCAGGGACATTCACACTGATGTCACCAGATCTCAGGAACTTTTCATTTCCCGTGTCTGAAACTGCACCCACTGGACGTACGTCCCTGCCGTGTCTCCCGTCCCTGTCCAGGCCTGCCGTGACCTCTAGCACCTTGGCCTCGTTGGGTTGGGTTGGACCATGCCCCTCACTCGGCTGGCTGGCCTGGTGGTCCAGGACCCTGGCAGGCCGTGTGGGAAAAGGCGGCGTCCTGTTTTCTCAGGGACCGGGCACTCTGTGTTGGCTGTGTCCTGGGGTGTCCGCAAGCCCGAAACCAGGACTTGGTGCCGCGTGGCTCTTTCCATGTTCTCAGAGCCTGGCCCGGGCCCCCTGCCGCTAGGTCCTGCCGGACACCCCCGCCTGGCTGCGGGCAGCCCCTCCCAAGCCCCCCACCCCACCCCCCGCCCCGGGGACAGAGCAGGGCTGGAGGTCAGCTCTGGATCCAGGGCTGTGGCGCCTGCCCATCACCAGGCGAGGCTTGTCCTCGCTCTGCCCCTTTTCCCTGGACGAGCTGTGGACCAGCTCCCCGTGCAGAATGGGGTCTCCCGAGTGGAGCAGGGTGTCCTCCGCCCCGTGTCGCGCCCTAGCCCCCATGGTGAGGACGGCAGGTGGGCCATCACGTTGGCGTCTGCTCGCGGACGTCAGGGCTGTGTCACTGGCCTGACTGTCTTTTCTTCTTAATTTACAGCCAGAAAACCTCCAGAAGAACTGGCTGCGGGAATTTTATCAGGTAAGAGCCCCGTGGCGGCCGGGCCCGCGGGAGGGGAGCGGCTCACATTGCGAGAGATCACGATTCGTCCTGTGGCCTCGCGCAGGCAGCCGGGGGGTCCCATCCACTTCCCGGTTCCTCCTCGGAGGCCCCTCCCTTCTCAGATGCCCCCACCCCGGCCGGGGTCTCTGGTTGTCGGAGGGGAGGCTGTCGAAAGCTGGCGGGGACATTTGGGTGCCTTTCGGGGCGCCCTGGGTTCTGGGCAGAAAGCATGGTGGCCCGCTGGCGGGTGGATGCCGGCCGGAGGCTCTGGGGGAAGCCTGTCGGGACGAGCGGCTAGTTCCCGGCACCTTCTGTGGAGCAGCTGTTGGTTGGGCCCCTCGTCTGTGGTCAGTTCTGTCCTGGATGCCGGGGGGGCCGCTCTGGAGGGATGACAGAGGACTCTGCTCCCGGAACTTGTGCTCCACGGGGACAGGCGAGGAGCACAGCCAGGACCAGCTCAGACGTCCCCCTACGAGGACCAGCCTCGCAGTATCGGGGTCCTTAGCGGCGCGCGTGGGACCCTGATGGGGCGTTGAGAGGCCACTCTGGGAACTGGTGGACGAGTAGGGCATCCCGCTCAGCGGGGCTGCAGGCTGACTGTGGGCCACCAGGAGGCCAGTGTGGCCGCAGAGCCTGGGGTAGGGACAGAGTGACGAGCCCAGCACGTGTGTTCTGTGAACAGGAGGAAGTGTGGATATTGGGGGCAAGCCTCAGGGCTGCTGAGACCCCAGGGGCTGAGGGGTGGCACCTGGCGGGTCCCCTCGGGGGCGCTCGGTGTCCTGACCACCCCATGTGGGACACATGGGCCACTGGGCAGCCCTGGGCTCCTGCCGTCCCTGCTGGCACTGGGGGGTGGCCACCTGTCAAATCTGTTGGTCTGAGCTGTCCACGCCTGACCCCACCAGATGCTCAGACCACTGGTGGGGACAGGGGTGGGGTGCGGGTTCTGCTCCCACCCTGGAGATGCAGCCGGATCCAGAGGGAAGAGTCCAATGAGGTGTGTCTGCCTGGGCTATTTGGAGGCGGGCGGTGGTCTTGGCTGGGAGGGCAGGCGGGTCCCTGGGGAGCATCTGAGGCCCCGGAGGGTGGGGTTGGCAAGAGGCCGTGGCGGGGGTGTCTGTGGTAGTGAGTGGGGCTCGTTTCCCCATCACCTGGGGGTTCTGAGCTCTTCCTTCCCCACATTCTGCCCTGCCCAGGTGCAGAGCTGGCCTCAGGGCCCCGGCCGAAGCCTGGCCTGGCAGCTGTTACGTCAGCTCCAGGCAGGCAGCTGTCCAAGGGGGCAGGGCGAGACCACCTTCCTGGTCGAGGGCTCACCTCGGGGGCGCGGTCCGGCTCCAGCGGCTCCCTCTGCCTGTGGCCGTGGAGAGGCCCTGGTGTGTGGCCGGAGCCATCCGTCCAGCTCTGTCTGTTCCCTGGTCTGTGTTAGTTTCGGCCAGAACAGCTGTCATGTTTGTTCGTTTGTTTTTCATGGCTGGGCCTTGGCAGTGCCCGAGGAGCACAGGGTGTGAGATGTGGTGGGTAGCGGGCCTGGCTCCGGGCTGGGAGGGGTCTTGGCGGTGACGGCCTCAAGGATGCAGGTGGGAGGCCTGTTCGGGCGCTGGGCTGCCCTCGGTGAGAGGCCCCTGGGATCGGTCACGGGGAGCCGACGTGAGACGCCGACTTGACAGGCCCCAGACTGAAGGCGCGGGGCTCACGTCCAACCTTCCTTTTCCCTCCTGTTCTACTGACGACCTGGAGCCTCGGTGCAGTTAGGACAGTGAGTAGCCGGTGGGCTGGGGGTGAGTTCAGAGGGCGGCGGCTCCACTTTTTGTGAACTCTGACCCCCAGGAAACACAGGCCTCCTCCTTTCTGAGCCTCCTGGCTGCACACTCAGCCGTGTCGGGCTGTTTCCGGAACCAGAGACCGACCGGCGGGTAGGCAGCTTGGTGCTTCTCTCGGGGTCGGTGTGCAGGGCGCCCGCGTCCTTTCTGGAACACTCCGCCTTGGCAAAGGGAATAGAACGTAAGGAGTGATGAGAGCTGCGGGACGTTCTTCCCGGTTTGTGAGCAGAAGCCTCTTGAGGAGGAAGGAATTTCAGTGGCAATTCTTAAAAGTAAGATTTTAACACAAGCCCCCCCCCACCGCCTTTCTTGGGCCGACTTGGTCAGTGGGGTGCCCAGCCCCCTGCCCGCAGCCCAGCAGCTGTGGGTCGGGGAGCCGAGCAGCCCCACCCAGCGCAAGGCTGGCGCTGGCCCAGGGCCCAGGGGGCGGGGCCTTGAGACACGGGGAGCTGGGTGGCTGTACTTTTTTAAAAAAAATCCTGGAGTTTCTGTTATGCGGTTATGATATTTTTGAAAGTAGGCTTTTAATGACCTGCTTTTATAAACAGGAGAACTGAATACAACCTTCATGTTTTCTAGAACCCTTGGAGTAATTTTTGCTTTTTTGTCAAACTTGATCACCGTAAAAATGCAGGGACAGGAGGAAATACCGTTTATGTTCCCATCCTTAGTTCTGAACTGAGATTTTCGTGTGCTCTGTCCCGAACGTGGCCACGGCACCAGAGAGGGTGGTCAGCCTTCCAGAAGACGCAGAGCCTGGCCTCACCCCTGCTGGCCTCCCCATGCTTCCCTGCCCTCTGTGCCCATCCCAGCTCTGACCTCTCCCCAGGCCTCAGACTCCTGGAACCATCGCCAGCGACCCTCACCCACTTCCAGGCCAGCGGCAGCCTTGCCAGCCCCCTTCATGGTCCCTCGGGAATCTCCCTCGAGGCCGCCACACCCCCGTCCTTTCTCTGTGAGCAGCGGAGCGCCCTGCAAATGGAAGCCAGGTCCTGCTGCCCTCCTGCTTCCCGTCTCCTGGGCTGAGGGCCCAGGGTCCATGCGGGGCCTCCAGGCGGCCCCACTCACCCCGCTGCCTCCTTCTGCGCCTGCTCTGTTCCCAGGCACGCCTGGGGTTTGGGCCTCTGCCTTGCCCCCCGCCCCACTCTCCTCGTCCTGAGAGGCCCCTCCCGGTCACCCTCTTGGCCTCCCCCAGCCTTATCTTGCCCTGTGGACGCATCACTCTCTGAACTTGTATTCTGCACATGCGGCCTCCACCTCTGCCCCCAAATTCATATGCTGGAGCCTCATCCCCATTGTGATGGCATTTGAGGCGGGTCCTTTGTGAGGTGATTACGTTCAGGTGAAGTCATGAGGGTGGGGCTGTCATGGGATCAGTGCCCTTATACAAAGAGGAAGAGACCATGGCTTGGGAGGTGCCAGCCGCTGTGCAGGGTGCTGGGGGCCAGAGGGGAGGGGCCAGACACCCCGCCCTCGGGAACTTCCGCGGTGCTGCCAAGATATAGCCGGAAACGGCCCAGGGTGGCCTAGGGCTGCTCTGGGCTGGGCTGTAGGAACCGGCTTGCAGGGTCCTCAGGAAGGCCCTGGAAGAGGCTGCAGCCAGACCTGAGGACGGGCAGGCGCAGCCGTTCTGCCTCTGATGGTCACTAATCCTAGTGACTGCAGGCCAGGTTGGTGGGAGGTCGATTTTAACTTTCCAGTTTACAGAGACGGTGCACTTGGGGCAGGGCCCATCCTGCTGCTGCATCCCTAGAGCCTGGAGTGTGTCTGCACGTGGTGTGTGCTCAGCTCTCAGCTGAACAACAGTGAGGAAACAGCACAAAGCAGTGGAGATAAATAAGTGTCCCCACCCCCATTCTGCCTGTGCTTGATGTCACACCCTCACGTCTAATGTCTGTGTGTCCCGGGGAAAAGGTCCCTTCCTTAGCCAGTCGCAGGTCAGCGCACTTGGACATCTTACTCTTTGTTTGGTAAACTGGGAAATCTTTCTCTGTAGGTTAATATACACTCTCTTTTAATGGCTTCAGGGTATTTCATCAAATGGATGGATAGGCCATCATGTTTTAAAGTCATTTTTCTATCAATGGCCCTTGGCTTGTTTCAAGTTTATTGTAATGCTATAGATAAATTATAAAACAGGTATGACGCTGGCTCACATCCAAACATGAAAAATGAGCAAGTATTGATGATTTTCTATTGAGATAATAAATATTTGTTATTTACTAATGAGAGATCCAGTAAGATGTTAGAACTGGTTCAAAGAAGAATCCAAAGAGCAAACACATGGGCTCTGCTGTCTGCGGTGCTGAGACGAATTTGCAGAAGGGATGTAGGACTGGCCAGGAATGAGCTGTGCGCCACCAGACACTGGCATTCTTTTTTTAAAAAAAGATAATAATAATATTTATTTATTTATTTATTTATTTATTTATTTATTTATGGCTGTGTTGGGTCTTCGTTGCTGCGCGCAGGCTTTCTCTAGTTGCGGCGAGTGGGGGCTACCCTTTGCTGCAGTGCGTGGGCTTCTCATTGCCGTGGCTTCTCCTGTTGCAGAGCACAGGCTCTAGGCACGCAACCTTCAGTAGTTGTGGCACGCGGGCTCAGTAGCTGTGCTCGTGGGCTCTAGAGCGCAGGCTCAGTAGTTGTGGCACACAGGCTTAGTTGCTCCATGGCATGTGGGATCTTCCCGGACCAGGGCTCGAACCCGTGTCCCCTGCATTGGCAGGTGGATTCTTAACCACTGCGCCACCAGGGAAGCCCGACACTGGCGTTCTTGAGGTCAAGAATCTTTGCATCACTGCTGGTGTTTAGAATTCACAGAACTGTAAAACAGCTCAGAGATCATTAAAGACAGAGATAACCCGAACAGGGACAGGGCACCTCTAATCTTTTATGCCCATTTGAAAGTCTTTCACAATTTTCCCTGACAATAACTTAAAGAATAACAGGATGAGTAATATCTCCTTCCAGCTAACATGGAGAAACAGGTACCAAATTTATCCTCCTGCCTTAAACAAATTAAGACCAGAAAACATATATGAAACAGTAGTTTTCAGACCTCAAGCAGCAGGCAGGACTGAGGGGATGAGAAAGGAGCCTGTACTCACCCCAGTTTACAGCCAGAGAGAACTTCTAGGCTAGTGTCCAGCAAGACAAAATTTACAATTTGATGGTTTACAACCAATAAAAAATGACCACGCAGGCAAAGAAGCAGGGAAACAGGACCCTTAAAGAGGAGAAAAGTCAGTCAACGGTATGGCTAGAGGTTTATCAGTTTTATTGACCTTGGAGAACCTGCTTTTGGTTTTATTGATCACGCCAATGTTGTTTTCTGTTTTCTCTTTCACTGATTTCTGCTCTTTATGTTTTCCTTTCTTTTCATCACTTTGGGTTTAATTTGCTCTTCTATATGTAGTTTCTGAAAGGAGAAGACAAGAGTGACCAATTTTAGAAATTTTACATTGGGGAATCATCACTAAAAATCCTGCAGACAATAAAAAGATAGTAAGGGAAATATCATGAACAACTTTTTGCCAATAAATTTGGACACTTATATGAAAGGAAGATGTTTTTGGAAAAACAAAGGATCAAAGCTAAGTCAAGAAGAAATAAATGAGCTCTCTATTAAATTAAAATTCTGCTAAACACTTTCCCACAAAAAAAACTCTCTAGGACCAGATGGTTTCACTGACGAATTCTGTCAAACATTTAAGCAAGAAACAATAACAATCCTACAGAAACTTTTCAAGAAGACTAAAGCATGGGCGATGCTTCTTAACTCATCCTGTGATGCAAGCAGTGCCCTGACAGCAAGGGCAGACAGAGGCGTCACAGAATAAAAAGATAGATCCGTATCCCCCATGGAGTAAATGCCAAAATTCATGGAACTTTAGCAAATCGAATATATGAAACTATATATATATATAAAGATACAAGCGACACAAGCATGCGTATAAACAACAACATATCAAAAAGTTAATGCATTAGTACCAAGGAACAGAAGCCTGATGTTAACATACAAAATTAATAAATAAGATTACGCATGTCAACCTACTGAGGAAGACAAACCACATGATTATCTCGGTAGGTGCACAAAAAGCATTTGCCAAAATTCTACAACCGTCTCTCATGCAAACTCCCAGCAAACCAAGAATAGAGAGGAGCTTGCGCAGGAGCTTCTCCAAGGGCACTACAAACCCCACAGCTGACGCAATGCTTTTTTGCCTCGGGAGTGGGAGTAGAGCAAGGATGCCGGGTTTCACCTCTCTGTTCAGTGTGGCAGTGAAGGTCCTAGCCAGTGCCGCCAGGCAAGAAAGGAAATAGAGCCACACAGATCTGAAACGAGGAGGTTAGACTGTGTCTGGGCCGAAGGCATGACTGGAAATCATGAGGAATCCACAGAAACTTTACTATTACAAATATAAGTCAACTTATTTAGTTTGCAACATACAAGATCGATTTGAAAACATATTTTTCTGTTAGATATGATCACTTATTACAGTAGCACCAAAATGAAATACTTGGGTATAAAGCTAATGAAATATGTTAATGTCTGTACACTGAAAACATAAAACACTGATGAAAGAAATCAGGGAAGATACAAGGAAATGGAGAGGTGTACCATGTTCATGGACTGCGAGACTCAATTATGCTAACATGTCAACTCCACTAACTGATCCACCAGTTTTGCAGTTCCAATCAAAATCTCTGCAGGACATTTTGGTAGAAGACTGCAAGACGATTCCAAAATGTAAAATGTATATGGCAGAGCAAAGGAACTAGAATAGCCAAAACAGTGTTGGAAAAAAAGTTAAGTTTAAGGAGTCACACTTTCTGATTTCAAGACTTACTACAAGGCTACTGCAATCAAGACAGTGTGCTTTTGGGAAAAGGACAGAGATATGGATTAATGGAACAGAAAAGAGATGCAGAAACAGACCCACAAATATGTCTAAGTGACTGACAAAGGCTATAAAAAGACTGTTCATTAGATAAGGGACAGTCTTTTCAACAAATGGTGCTGGACCAATCAGACATCCATTTGCAAAAAATTTTTTTTCCATACTTCACACCATACACAAAAATTAAAATACATTGTAGACTTAAATGTAAAAGTTAAAATTATGAAATTTCTAGAAGAAAACTTAAGACAAAAATTTTGTGGATGAGGCTTCCCTGGTGGTGCAGTGGTTGAGCGTCCGCCTGCCGATGCAGGGGACACGGGTTCGTGCCCCGGTCTGGGAAGATCCCAAATGCTGCGGAGCGGCTGGGCCCGTGAGCCATGGCCGCTGAGCCTGCGCTTCCGGAGCCTGTGCTCCGCAACGGGAGAGGCCACAACGGTGAGAGGCCCGCGTACCACAAAAAACCCAAAAAAACAAAAAAAACAAAAAAAAATTTGTGGATGGCAGCTAGACTTGTGGTGGTGATCACTCTGTAGTGTATACAGGTGTCAGATTACAGTGCTGCACACCTGAAATGTACATTAAGCAAACAGACAAATAAATTTAGCTCTAAGTCCCGCCCCCGTCCCCTCCCAAGTCTTTATGAGCTTTGGTTAGGCAACGGTTTCTTAGATACAACACCAAAAGCACAACTCATAGAAGAAAAATGCTGATAAATTAGAACTTTGCATAATTAGGGACTTTTGCTCTTTGTTAAGACACTGTTAGAGGAATGAAAAGGCACCCCAGATGTGGGAGGGATATTTGTAAATCACATTTGATGAAGGGCTTGTATCCAGAAAGTACAAGGAACTCTCAAAAGTCAATAATAAGAAAGCAGAGAACCCAGTTTACAAATGAGCAAAGGATTTGAATAGACACTTTGCGGAAGAAGATACACAAATGGTAAACGTGTGAAAAGGTGCTCAACATCACTAGGCTTTCAGGAAATGCAAATTAAAACCACAGTGAGATATCAGTTCGTATGTGTCAGACTGGATACAATTAACAGAACCCTGACCACGTCCTGCGTTGACAAGGATGCAGCGCATTCTGAGCCTGCTGGCAGGAACGCAGGATGGTGAGGCCACCGTGGGAGAGCCTGTCTGTCCATTTCTGTGAAGTCAACACATGCCCACCACGTGACCCAAGATTCCCACCCTGTTTACCCACCTGACGTGGACACGTATGTTCGCACGAAACCTGAGACGGTGTCTCCACTGCTTTCCTTGTCGTCCTCTGCGAGCCAGACTCTGGTGCGTGCCCTGATCCACTAATGTGGCTCGTGGGGATGGGAACGACGCACTCCTACAGGAAGGACGGGGGCCTGGAGGAGGCGAGACCAGGGGCACGGGCCCTGCTCGGATTCTGGGTGGCGCTGGGGGCACAGGAAGTGCCAGTCCTTCCCTCCACCCCCTGCTGTGGGCTCGGCCGCCGCGGGTCTGCAGCGGCCCCCCCCACCCCGTGCCCAGCCTCACCCTATGCGTCAGCGTTTGAGGTCCTTTACAGAGACACAGAGCTGGTGATAGGCTGCAGACGTCGCTCGCCTGTGCTGTGCCCGTGGACGCCGGCTCATCCTCACGGCGAGTGAGGCACAGCACAGCTATTCCGGGGGACCCAGTGGTGCCCCAGCGGAGAATCCTCATTGGCCCTTGAAGAGCCACTCGCTCGCTGGTGTCAGCGTGGCTGCATTCTTTGCCCCTGATACTGGGACGAAGGCCCACCCCCCTCGGAGCCCACTGACGTGGTGCCACCGGTGTGTCCAGGCTGCCCTTCTGGAAAGTGCTCTGACCCCTGACCCTGGGACCCCCTCCGAAGTGGATACTGGGGGGGTCTCACGCCCACAGGGCCCCGCAGCTCAGCAACTGGTCGGGTGTGATGGACTTTCAGTGATGGGGCAGAGGGTTCGTTGTGCTGTTCGCTGTAACGATGCGAAGGCACCTGCGTTAAATCCACACGCATGGGAACAGCGAGCCGCAGGACTCCAGGCGACCCCTGTCTCGCGTTCCTCGGCCCATTTCCTTCAGTTGTAGCTGCCGCGTGGCGGGCGCTTGCGGCCTTTCACTCCTGCGATGGGCTCAAACTGCCAAACTCTGTTTCCCACGTGAGGAAAGGGAGGTTTAGAGGTTCCGAGACCTGCCGGGTTGCATTAACAGGACGGCGCCCGTCGCTGTGATTCCAAAGGCCCCTGAGCTGGGGGACGTGGTGCTGGGGGCGCGGGGGCCGCAGAGCAGGCAGAGGGAGGTGGCGGGGTGGGGGGCGTTGATGGGAGTCGGGCCCAGGGGTGAAAGGGGGTTAGGTGGCCTCCCTGACTGAGGACAGAGGAGGAAGAGGCGAGGACACGGGGATTCCGAGGTGGGGAGGAGAGCGGCGGGAAGAAGGGGTGGATGCAGGCCGGCTGGAGGGGCGGGGCCGGCTGGAGGGGCGGGGCCTGAGGACCTTGGGGGACTGGGCTCACCCGGGCACCAGGGACCCTAGCGCAGGGACCACGTGGCAACTGGGAGAGGCTTGGAGCCCCGGCAGGGAGAGGAGATGGGTGCAGGGCGGGGAGCCTGCGGGCCGGGACTCTGGAGGCCGCCTCCTTGGGGTCCAGGGTCCCGGGGAAGAGATAGTCTTTAGGGGGTGGCTGGGGCTGGGGGGAAGCCACTGTGATGAAAGGCCGGGGCGGGGGTGGGGGCTCATCTGGACTCTTAGACGGTGATCACAGTACCCTGTGCGCTGCAAATGGCCCCGAGGAACACGGGCCGGCTTCAGGAAGCAGGGTTCCAGAAGGGATTCCAAGGCATCTTGTGCTGTGCCCGGGAGTCTGTGGCCGCCAGCTGGCCCTACGGTCAATGTGGAAAGCCGGGTGGGCGCGTGCGGGGCGCGCAGTGGCCTCACGTGTCGGCCCAGGACCTGCTTTGGTCCTGCTCCCACCTTGGTTGGGAAGAGTGCTTTTTAAATTAAAATCAATCCATTCGTATACAACTCTGATGTCCCAAAGCAACAGGTTTTGTTAAGAGTCAACCAAGCTCCATGGTTCTGCCTCTTTAAAAGGAGCGGTCTTGTGTCCAGCTGTCTGGATCTGGTGTAAAGCAGTGGCTTGCCCTGCCTGCCGGACGCTGCTTCACCTTTGCGGTCGGCGGTCCAGCGTGCCTGTAGGTGCCACGGCCAGTGGCTGCACTAAGAAAACTCCAGCCCTGCACTTTGGGCTGGACGGCCAGGCCTGCACCCACCCCAAGGACGCGGAGCGGCCCTCCTGCCCCACACGGGGCCAGGGAGACAACTTCGCTGATCGGACGGCCAGGCCCTCTGCCTGCTGGCGAGGTCACAGAAGCTCGTGGTGTCCTGGGTGCTGGCCGGCGGCTGCTGTGGGGCCTGGGCTCTGGGACGGCGCCCCGTCAGGGCCCCAGGAGCTGAGTCTGGGCCTCCTGGGGGCGGGCGCCCAGCCTCCACCCACAGCCAGTCCCAGCGCAGCCCTGGGGCAGAGCGGGGACAGTCTGGGTGTCCAGAGGACAGCCCCACCTGCCCAGGCCAAGGGTGGGCAGACGTTGTGTGCAGGGTGTGTTCAGGCGCAGTTGGTAGGTGGCAGCCATCTTCCCTCGGGAGGAATTCCTTTGTCCCTTTTCGGCTCCTTATCTTGGCTCTCCCGGCTTCCACCGGGTTGTTTGTGGATGTGATTCCTTTTTAGGTCACTCAGACGCTTCTCTTTGGAAAAAGCCTAACCAGGCCTGGCTGTTTCTATTTTTAGTGGGGGGGAGGGGATGGCAGGGCTGCTCTCCTGCGTTCTGGGAGCCGAGGGCCGCCCTCTCACTGGGCCACCTGCACAGCATCAGGAAGGGGCTGCTTTTTGGCCGCAGGGTGTGTATTTTTTGGTTTTTTTAATTCCCTAGGCTCTTCCTTGCCAAAGTTTCTACTTCGCTCTTTTCCAAAATATTTTTCTTGAGCCTTCCTATGCACGAACCCACCTATTTTTATCAGTTGCCTACTTTTTCCCTAAAGTTCGCAGAAGCTCCTTTTTTTGGTAAAGAATTTTGGCCGAGCACGTGTGCAGTTTGGGCAGTGACCTTGTCCCAGGTGGGCAGGGTGGGAGCCAAGCCAGAGCCCAGGTGGGCGGAGGCGCCAGACACCGACCCTCCCGGGGGCCTGGAGCCCTCTGCCCCGTCCAGTTCCCGCTTTACTGAGCTCCTTCCAACCAGACGTGACCCGACGTGCTGCCCACACCTCGGAGGGACATTCCTGTCCATCCTCAAGATGTCCATGCCATCGGACCCAAAGGGATCTCTGTCTGGGCTCATTCAGCTTCCAGAGCTCCTTCCCAGAGGCTGGGGAAGGCCAGCAGCTCCATCCTCAGCTGCCCAGAGAGCTCTGGGCTGGAACTGGCGCGTGTGGTTCTGGGGCGGGAATGACTGCGCGGCCCCGGGGCCTGGGTATATCCCCACAGCCGGTCCCGGCACCGCAGCATTTGTGGTGGCGTCGAACTGACATGCCGTCTGGTGCTTCCTCTGTGTCTGGCCTGTGCACGGCGACTGTCCCAGGCAGGCGCCTAGGGACGTGGACGCTCCGAGAGCCCTGGGCAGCAGGCACGGGGACTTATTCTGTGGCCCAGCGATGATCCTTCTTGGTGAATGGGCCACGGAAGCGGGTGCGCCATACAGCTGCGGCCTGGACTGTTCCGTGCGGTCTGTTAGGGCAGCGTGCGCACGCGCGCGTGTGTGTGTGTGTGCTCCTGTGAGTGGGAGTTTCTGATACTGGCCATGTACACACGTGTGGTTGTGTGTCTTCCTGACGAGTTCTGTCTGGTTACCACGCATGCTCTTCACCCCCTGGGGTCCCCTGCCGTCACTGAGGAGGCCTCCCAGGCTTCCCGTGTGTCCTTCTGCCCGTTCCCTTCCGCGTGTGAGTCTGCACGCCCATCTCCCCTGGTGCTGGCGCTGCCTTGTCCTGCAGAACCTTCCACGCTGTCCCGTACGGGGGCCCCTGCAGCCCTACCACTCAGCGTGGGCCCAGACCATCCACATTTAACGTAACCGTTGATACGGTTGATTTGGGGTCCGCCGTTTAATTATCTGTTTTATGTTTGTACCTCCTGGTTTGTCCCTTTGTTTCCCCATTTCTGCTTTCTTTTGGATTCTTTCTTTCCTTTTTTTTTTTTTTTTGTTTTGCATTCTATTTAAATTTTCTTATTGGCCTCTTGCCTTTTGTAAACTATTTTTAAGTGGTTGCTGTAGGTTTCGATACACGGGCCTAAAGGTTTCCCCCTGCTTCTGGTTAACGTTATGCTCCTTCACGTATGATGTACAAACGTTGGCATCGTATGCGTTTCTGTGTGGCGTGTGCTTTAGGTCCACACGCGTGGAGGACTCCGGCAGGCGGTATTATCATTGCTGCTTTAAGTAGGAGTCAGCACCACCTCCCCGCCCCACAGCCCATCCCGCCTGCTGCCTGGTTTGGGATCAGGTTCCTGGGGGGCGGCCACACCTACTCACACGGCATCTTGTCCACACCTGCCCAGTGGCGTTGCCTGTAGAGCCTGCCGTCTTATCTGGTTCTTGAGGTTAACGTTTGCCCAGCCCTGCTCTAGTAGATCCCTCAGGAAGGGCTCATGGGGACAGAACTGACCGGATTTTGTATGTGGAAAACTGTTTTTCTCTGGCTCTGACGTTTGAAGGACAGTTGGCTGATGTGTGTGTAATCCTTGCCTTACGCTTTGTCTCACTGAGGTTTTCAGTGAAGGTTGTTCTGCTGCTGCCGTGACTTGTACGTTGGTCCTGATGAGGGTCTCATTGATCTTGTTTCCTGGAGACCTGGAGGATGGTGTCTTTACCTTTGAAATCTAGTAGTTTCACTAGGATATGTCCAGGAGTCAGTGGTTTGGGGCTAATTTTCTCAGGTGCTCAGTAAGCCCTTCAGTGTGTGAGTTCGGGTCTTTTCCTGGTTTTGGCAAGTTTTCTCGGGTTATGGTTTTAAGTATCAGTTCTGGTCCATGGGTTTCCCCTTCCTCTCTGGGGCCCGTGTGGCAGATGTTCTTCTTTTGCTGCCTGTCGGCCACGGTCACTCCTTTCTCCACTGCTCTCTTCACGACGCTGTTTTCACTTTCTTGCTGAATTTCCCTTGAAGCTGATTCTCCCTTGGGCACTTTGTAATTTGCTCTTCTTCTCTGTGATGATTTCGTCTTTTTCTCCCATTTCTTTCTTGAGGTTAGTCCACACTTTTCTTTCTCTCTTTTGGGTCCATTTCTAGTTTAGTTTTGTGTTTCTAATTCCAGGTGTGTTTGCATCACCTCCGTGCTTGTTTGAGTGCGTTTGCATCCGTTTGCGATGTCGGCTTGTAATTCTGTGTGGCTTCGCGACTCCTTCTGGGGCGGAGGGCCTTTTCCTGGCGTGGGACGTGTGCATTTTTGCTGACTTGTTCACAGCGGCTTTGCAGGGACTTGAACTGCCTCTGGCTTGTCCCCACGGTGTCGGCATGGGTAGGATTCCTAGCTTCACAGCGCCCTCTTCTGTCTGTCCAGCGAAGTCCGGAGCACGGGGGCCACCCTGCCTGGCGTCGGGCAGTGAAGGACCAGCCTCTCCTCTGTCTCAGCGTTTGTGTCTCCCCCTTTCTCCCCTGCCCCTTTATCCGGTTGCCAAGGCCACCTGCCCGCTTGGCTTCCCTTTTTCTCTCCAGAAGCAGAGTCTCACCAGCGCCCTGCAACCTGGTCCTGTGGGCCGGTGCTTCCAGGGATTTTCCCTCGAGGGTTTCCGGCCTCCAGCCCCTCCACCAGCCCCTCCCACGCCCGCAGGGCCTGGGGCGTGCAACTGCGCATTGTGGACTGGTCACCAGGCTGTGCGTTAGATCCAGAACTTGTTATCTCATCACTTGAGGCTTTGACCTACATCCCACCCCCTCCTCCCTCCCCAGCCCCTGAAGCTGCCTTTCTATCCTCTGTTTCTCTGAGTTTGGCTTTAGATTCTACGAGTGAGTGAGGTCATACAGGGGGTCTCTCTGTGACTCGCTTCGCGCTGTGGGATGCCCTCCAGGTTCTCCGTGTGGTCCCGGCTGGCCAGGCAGCTGGGATGCTTCCTAAGGAGACGCTTGCCCTCCTTGGTTTCCTTCCCCAGAGGCGCAGGTACAGAGCGAGGCAGGATGAATTCTTGCCTCATTCTCTGTATCTACCAGTTTTCAAAAGAATGTCCTGACTCCAAGACGACTAATGTGTGGGGTTTTTAGTATCGCTGTGAACTCGTGGATACAAATATATTGGTGTATGTGATTTTCAATCCAATTTACGCCCTAGTGGCCTGTCCTGGATGGAGTTGGGGCGTTAGTCACTGCTCTTAACGTGCCTGCAGGAAGGCATCCAGCCATCCAGGTGACGCCGTCAGGCTCCTCCTTCCCCGTCGTGAAGCCCCGCGCTGCCCCGCTGGTGCTTTTGCTGCCAGAGGTGGGAGCGAGGCTCTTCTGAGTCTACTCTTAGAGCAGGAGCTCCCCGTACTTGGCTGCAAGTTTATCTCCGGCTGTTCAGGGAAAGCCTGTGTGGATCTGCTCCGTCACCTTTGGTTGTAAATGAAACGTGCGACTTGTGGGCGTAGAGAAATGGCAGCGGCGTGTCCCTTGGTGTACGCTGTTCGTTTCCATGATCATTCGTTACTTTTCTTCTGAAATGTTTCGTGATAAGGATCTTGTCATTTTAATAGCTTCGTTTTCAAATGAGACGTGACTTTGGCCTCTTTATGTTACATTTCGGCGTGATTTCATCTAAACACCTCCTTTTGGCTTTTGAAACGTCCTCTCATGCCCGCTGTGTGTGGATGGGGCACCTGAGGCCACGCCAGCTGGAACCTGCGACCAGGCATGGCCGGGCCTGGCGAGCGGCCCTCGAGGTCGCCGACGTGTGCGGGGTCCCAGTAGGTGGCATGTCGGGCGATCTCTTAGCAGCCCTGAACTTGGGGCCTGTGTCCACGCCACTTGAGGTCACTGTGGTTCAAAAGGGCTGCACTGCTCCCTGGAGCTTGGTTTTCCAGGGTTGCTGCTCCCTGCACCCCTTGGCCACCCGCTCTCGTGGGGGGAGCGAGGGCCTCCCCTCCTCCACTGCGTCCCCATCGGGCTCCCTGCCCCTGCCGCCCAGGCTCCGCTGGCAGGCGCGCCACCAGGTGCGTCCACGTAATGCAGGTGGCTCAGGGTTAGGTGGACGGGACCTTTGTCGACAGCCGGGCGGAAGCACATGCTGAGGCCTCCTGCACGTGCTTCTCCACGCAGAGGGGAACCCAAGTAAGACACACGCTCGCTGGGAAGCTCATAACCGTTGTGACGGTAACCGCTCCTGATCTGACTTTTCACACGTGTGCGCTTGAGGCAGGTGTGCCTGTCGTCCCTAAAGGCGGTCGTGCTCGGCCATCGGGAAGTGTCGTCCGGGTCACTGTGTAGAAGACTGAGTTTCAAGAGTTAAAATAATATCAGTCGTTTTATTTGGCTGTTGATTTAAACTGAGGATCAATGGAAATTCAGTTTCGGGTTAATTTACTTTCACTATAATTTAAATTTGGAATTAAATTTAGTTTAATTGTGTTTAAATTTAAATCTAATTGTGATTACCAATTAAAATGTGTTGAGTAGGGGTCTTCCTTCCCCAGAAAGTGGCTCAGTCGGGGATGGTGTTGTGGGCACACAGGGGCTTCACCTCTGCTGGGTGGGGCTCCCCAGCCTCTGTCTGGGCAGAGCTGCAGCGCAGGGAGTCCAGCCGGAAAGTCTCCCTCCCGCTGAGCTGGGACAGATGACTTGGTGTTTGAGTAAGACCGGAACGCAGTGGCGGGGACTGGAGGGCAAGGCGTGGAGGGGCGGGAGCTGCCCGCACGGCTCCAGGCCAAGGACACGTGGGGACATGTGGACACGCGGACACGCGGCCCTGGCTGTGTGCCGAGTCGCAGGCGCCGGCACTGGGCAGGCTGGAAGCACCTGCGTGTCTGTGGCGCGTTTGCACCCAGCACCTCGACTGGGCTGGAGCACAGCCTTCTGAAGAGGGGCTCAGGTCTGGGGGGTGTCAAGAGAAGAGGGACAGCAGGTTCCTTAGTCAGCGAGCCCTTTGTCTGTGCCCAGGGCTTTGCTAACCAGTGGTCTTCAGAGACCGTGGCACCAAAGGGGGTCACAGATGTGGCCGCCCTACAATTGTCCTTCATTTCAGCCTGGGACTCGGGAGACTGGAAGGTGGGTACGTGGTGTGGCGGAGGCTGCGGCAGAGGGGGCAGACGGCACCCCCCCCCCCGATGTATGGTTGCACGTGACCCACACCGGGCTCTGTTGCTTGCAGAGTGCCAGCCAGTGCCACCTGTGCGTGGCTTCTGGGGGCGTCCTGTGACACAGTGTGTAGGCAGAAGTCCCCGGCGAGAGCTTTCTTGTCTAAATAAAGTAGGCAAAGCACTAGAAAAGAAGCCCTTTCCCCTTTTCCTTTAACCTTATGCCCTTTCCACTTCTTCCCGCCTGGAATGTAGGCATGAGGCCTGGGGGCTTTGCAGCCATGTTGCAGTCACGAGGATGATAGCCAGTGCTTGCAGTGGCAGAGCAGACATGGTGGAAGCAGCTGGTTCCTGGATGCCATCTGCGAGCAGGTGCACCATCTCTGCCTGCCAGCCTGGCCTCCTTATGCAAGCGGCTGGTTGTTGGTTTTCTGTTGTTGGCCAAGCACAATCCTAATGGAAACCTCGTAAGCCAGATTTTCTGAGAATTTCAACTCTTCATTTTGTCACTATCCTTTGTGAGTTTACAGCACGAAAAAGTGCTCCTGGAGGGCTTTCAGGCACCACGTCTTTTCTTGGAGGTGGAGATGCAAGAGGCCCTGGGAGGAGCACGGTGGGGCAGGGGAGACACACGTGGAGATGAGCCTGGGGTCAGACGGACTTGGTGCGCAGGTGTGCGGGCCGGGAAGACGAGAGGCAGGGGAACCCCAGCTCTGCTCTTGCTCTGGGCGCTCCGTGGTGCAGCCCCGGACCCCAGCCCCGCACGCCAGGGCGAGATGGAGCCGTGCGTCCCGGAGCCCGCAGACCCGCCGGCTTGGTGCTAGCGTCGCCTCTTCCCAGTTGTTTAAGGCAAAGCCCGAGTGGACGGGCTGGTCCTTCGGGAAGAACGTTGGCAGTGCTGTAGGGAGACGTGCTTTGTGCAGGGTGACCTCAGACTGAGAGGAGTGGGCTGTCTGGCCCCGTGAGTGCCCGGGAAGCCCACAGCGTGCCCATCGGGGTGGTGCCCACCCCATGCGTCCCCCGGTGCCGCTGTAAGCTCAGGCGCGGCCCCCCACGGGCGTGAGGTCCCAGCCCGCCCACCCCCGGGCCGGCGTTTGCTTCCTCAGCTGTGGCTGTGAAGGGGCTTCCCTGGCCCACAGCAGGGCCGGAGCCCCGGCAGCTCCTGGAGCGCCCACCTCGGTGGTACCGCCAGGCCCCTTCCCTCGCCGGTGCCTGGTCCCCCCGCCATCCGTACACAGGCCTCGTCTCTCCTTTGCAGCTGAGGCTCGGGCGGGCAGGTGGGGGCTGCCCTGGGCCCCTGCTCCTCCAGGCCCTGTAGCTCAGGCAAGCCCGCCACGGGTTTCAGAGATAAACCACCGCGGAGACGGCTCCACGTCCCGGGAAGGGGCCCCTCTGCTGGGCGCCGCCCGGCTGCTCTGGCGTCCGCACGAGGGGCGTCCGCCCACTCCCGAGGGGCTGCTCTTTTTGGATTTCTCCATTTTCTGAGATTTGTGGGATCGGAGTCAAATGTCTGAGGAGTTTCATATGATTTAAAGAGTGAATTCTGTGCCATAAATGGCTATTTCAATTTAAACCACAGCAGAGAGTCGTCTTACGAGGGCGACGTGTATGGGATTCGGGTGAAGGCAGTCAGGTGGGCAGGCCTGCCCAGAGAGACCCCGTGTGTCTGTGACTTAATGCGGCCGCACGTGGGCCCTCGTCCTCGCTGCCCTAATTCATAATGCAAAGTCCTTGGAAAGCGGCTCCGCTTGGCTTTTACTGGGGACTTGGGTCGTGTTCCCAGCCACGATCTGGTGACCTGCAGCCTCGGTTACAAGAGGTGACAGTGTGAACTGCAGGAACCTGTCACTGACTCGGGGCCCCGTCTTCACCCACAAAACCCAAGCGTCTCTGGGGCTTCCTTCTCCTTTTCCCACGCCTGTTGTAGAGCTGGGCAAAGAACACGCTGCAGAATTACAGGAACTGGTGTCACGAACCTCACAGTCGCGCTCGTGACGATCTGCGTGTGTCAGAGCATCGCATTCACTTTGTGTGAAGTCACCAGCTTCCCAGGGAGGAACCGCTCCTGGGGGAATTCTGTGCCCCCTTTGTGAAGGTCTGGTTTTATATATTGTTCTGGGTACTGCAGAGGGTGGGTGACAGAGCTGCACACATCAGGGAGCCTTTGGTGGCTTCCGTGTGACCAGGCTGCTGTGTGCAGCTGTGGGCGTGGCTGGCATTGTGCACACTCGACCTTGGGCCTGAGGGCAGGTCGGTCTGGTGATCTGACCCAGGCTGGCCCGGAGCCTCTCCTGACTGGGGTCCCCTGTGCCCTTTGCATCCAGGCTTCAGGCCCGGAGACCATTCTGCAGTCTTTTCCGGTTGGTGAATGTGATTTGCTGCATGGATACCCCTGGGATTCCTGAACTTTGTCTTGTGATCGTTCCATGCCGGCAGGGGCTGCACGGGGGGCATCGTGTGTGAGGGCGCCTGCCAGGGGGCCGCCGGCGGGCGGCATCCAGCTTGTCTCAGAGTCTGTGTTTTAGCGCCTGCGCGGAGCAGGACTGAGCTCGCCGAGGCGAGCCGCCTGTTCTCCCCACCCCTGCCCCCGGGCAGGGCTGTGGTGCCACCAGCTGGGGAAACGTCTGGGCCTGTTCTGGTCCCCGTCCCCGAGAGCCTGAGCCCTGCGGCTGGTGACCAGGGACAGAGAGAGTCCACGCCTGTGTCCAGTGGGAAGCGGAAGCACCCGGTGGGCGTCCCGTAAACCCGCTTCAACGGAGCGTAGGGTGCGAGCCAGGGCAGGCCACTCTACCCGCTGGCATCGCCTTTCCCACGCGGCTGAAAAGTACACTTTCTGGCCTGAACTTTCCTCCTGTTTAAAGAGCCTCCCCGTCTTGGGGATTGTGTTTTGATGTCACAGCTGGAGCAGGACCAGGTCCAGTCACTCTCCCCGAGGCTGGACGTGCTGCCTGCCGTCTGTGGGTCAGGGGCAGCTACTGCTGGGCAATGCTTCCTTCCGAGACTCGCAGAAGCGTGGCGCCCAGGGCCTGATGGCCTGCGTCCTCTGTCCCCGTGGCCGACCTTCTGGCCTGGCTGAACCCTCGACGCAGCCGCTTCCCATCAGGGGCCACATAGCTGTTGTTCCCGGAGCACCCATCTCTCCGCAAGGCCCGTTGGATGCAGCCCCCACCTGTCCACGGTGCCCTGGCCTCTGGGCAGGACGCGGTGGTGGCCGAGGTCGGGTTCAGGCGCTGACACTGTGGCCTTAGGCGCGGATGGCCTTGTGTAGGGGACCTGCCTCTGGGACGGTGGGCTTGGGGAGGGACAAGGTAGTTCTGTGGGTTTGGGTGAGGCTTCAGAGCCGGCAGTGTTGCCGTGTCAGCAGGTACCAGGGAGGGGGCGGAGAGGCGCAGAGCCGAGGAAGGGCAGAGGGGCGGGTGCAGGCGGGGACAGGCAGCCTCTCGGCCTCCAAGCGCCCTGCCTGGCCTCCTGGTATGCCTCCATCGCTGCCCTTCCAGTCCCAGGAGCCCTTGCCCCTGCTGCTCCCCCAGGCCGTGCTGACGCCCCCGGTGCGTGTCCTGGCACAGCCGCCTCGTCGCCACACAGTGTGCCCCATCGGTGACTCGCTGTCCCCGGCGCCCCAGGAGGGCAGGGCCGTGGGTTCCTGGCCCCCTCGTGAGCACGTGCGGGTTGACACCTGCTCAGGTGACCTGTGGGTTGCCCGGAGACGCCTAACGTGGCCTACGGCAGGGGTGAGACGCAGGTCCGTGCCACCGCCTGCGGGTGGCTGGGTCCGTGCTGGGTTGGGTGTGGGCAGCGGGGGGCAGCTGGACGGCGCTCTCGGGACCAGCCCTGTGAGCTTCCCGGAGGAGCCGCTGGGGGGGGGGGGTCAGCGGCCGCAGCTTCGAGGACGACTGCAGGTCGAGTGGCCGAAGTGTGGCCAGTTTAGTCGGAGCCCAGCGGGCAGGGGACCCTGGCGACCAGGGAGATGCGGCGGGCCTGGCCCCGTGGGCTGTGGTGGGTGGGCGGCGCTGAGAGGAGGTGGGCCAAGCTGGCTCCGCTGCCCAGGGGCCGCGTGGCTGGACCATGTCCCGCTGGCGGCCGTAGCAGCATCAGTGATGGCTGCCCTCACGTGTGAGGTTAGGATGCATGTTTGCTCCTCTGGGCCTTTGCAGGTGCCCTGCAGCTGGCACGCAGGACTCTATAGTTGGGAGGAAATGTCCAGATTACTGAGGAAGGTTCTGAGGAATTGTGAATCCTTTCTGAGGATTTGTAGTAACGGGGAGGGAACGGCCCTGGGGACCGAGGTCCTCAGGACTTGTGGGGAAAGCACTGTGGCAGGAACCCCGCGGGGGCCTGACGCTGCCGTGTTTCCTCCCCAGGTCGTGCACACGCACAGGCCGCACTTCCTGGCCCTGCACTGCCAGGAGTTCGGAGGGAAGAACTATGAAGCCTCCATGTCGCACGTGGACAAGTTCGTCAGGTACGTCCCGGGGCAGCCGCTTGTCCCTCTGCTTCCTCCTGGGGTGGGGGGCACGCTCGTGTGAGCGCGAGGCCCGGGGTGGGGTGACAGTGCCCCCCGGGTCCAGGCCGAGATGCCGTCACGTGGCCCGATGGCTGTGAGCCTGCTGCTTCTGCTTCTGCTGCGGCCGGGGACAGACGGGGCTGATGTCCACGCAGCAGCCCACAGCTTTTCTGGCACAGTGGGACGGGCACAGAGCGCCATCGTCGGTGTGGCTCTGTGGACGGCGGGCCTGCCTGGCGCCACACGGGAAGCGAGGGCCCGGGCCTCGGGAAGTGGGCGCAGGGGCGGGGGCAGGACAGGTGGGACGGCAGGCCTGGGCCAAAAGGCTGCGTGCCGGATAGCCCTGGGTATCGGCAGCCGCCGGAGCGTCCTTCCTGCCTCTGGCCCCAGTGCCTGGGGCACCCTCTCTGCACTGTGTCCCCTGAGATGTGGCCCTGTCCTCCCCGACCCCAGACGCCGGGCCCTGTGACAGCTCCCACCGGCGGAGTGTGGGGAGGTGACACGTGCCACTTGTGAGGCTGGTCGTTGAAGGCGGCTGTGGGTGGGGTGGGCCGGGGCCACGTGTGGTGTGCAGGTCTGCGGGTGGGTGGCCTCTATAGGCTCTCAGCCTGGGGCCCCGCCGGAGGCTGAGTCCAGCTGCTGTCCCAGGCCTCGGCCCCTGTCACAGTCCCCAGTGGCGTGGAATGCCACAAGCCATCCGTGTTTTCAGCTGTCAAATTGTGGGGTCCTTTGTTAAAAGGCAAATTTTTAAAAGCTACCAGACTTTCCCCAAATAATCTTTAATTTAAGGCAATTTCAATCAAAATGTTTTCTTAACACTTTAACACTAGAATTGATGTGGAAGTGCAGAGAGGCAGGGCTCGCTGCAGTACTACTGAAACACAGCAAGGGGGGTGTCCTCAACTCCCCCGGCCCAAGGGCCTCCTGCGTGTGTGCGCGCACGCGCGCGTGCAGGCGGCACCTAGATGCGCGGCAGCGGAGCTTCTGCCCCGCCTCACCCCAGTGTGCAGCAGGTGGCGGCTGGGTCAGGGGGCGGCACCCCTGGTGTCCTGGGCCAGGAAACCATGAAGCTGGGTCCCCAGCACGTTTTGTTCTCTCCACACACAGGGATGAGTTTCAGTTATTACTGAGTCAATGTAAAAGGCCCGAGGACAATTCAAGAGTAAAGTGTAGGAGAGCATCTAGGGAGAGATTTCTTTAAAAAGGTGCAGAAGTGCAGCCCACAAGAGGAAAGACTGACGCATTTGACCATGTTGAAGTTAAAAGCTTTATCAAGAGACACTATAAACAAAGTAAAAGTTTAGCCACACTTGGGAAAAGATATCTGCAACATACTTTACTGACAGAAATCGTCAGTATTTAACTATATAAAGAACTGCAGTAAGTCAGTAAGAAAAGAACACCTTTGGAGAAGCTGGGCACATCAGCGACAAGCAGACGCAGGTGAGGGGCAGCGCCCGGCAGGGCTGTGCGTCCGAGCTCGCGGGATCCCACGGCTCCCGTCCCTGCCGTCCCCCGCCGTCCCCCTGCTGTTGTCAGAGATGTTTTACTCCTGCCTGTGCTCTGCGTCACACACATGTTGTTATTTTTGCTTGAAACCGTAGGTTGCCTCTTGAAAAGGTTAAAAAGTGAGAGAACATGTCACCTGTTTGACTAGAGTCACCTGCCCCTCCCGGGGTGGGTCCTTCTCCGTACAGTCAGCTTTCTCTCCAGCACCATTTTCCTTCAGCCTGAGAACCTGAACATTTATCTCAACACAAGTTGCTGCTGGTCAATTCTCTCAGCTTTTGTTTATCTGAAAACAGGTCTTTGTCTTTGTTTTTGAAAGATGCTCTTGTTGTGAGCAGAATTCTAGCTTGTCCATTTTTTCCCTTCAGTGCTTTAAGGGTATTGTCCCATTGTTCTCTGTGTGCCATTGTTCCCGAGGAGAACTGGGCTGTTGTTCTCGTCTTCATTTTCTGTATATCGTGTGTCTTTTTTCCTGACTGCTAAGTTTGTCTTTCTAGCTGGTGAGCAGCAACTTGATTGTTTTGCTTTAGTTTGATTTTCTTTGTGTTTCTTTTGCTTGGGGCTCTTTGAGCTGTTTCAACCTGTAGGTTTATGACTTCACTGAGATTTGGGAGAAGCTTTTGCGTGGTTGCTTCCCTTCTCTTTTGTTCTTGGACTCTGGCTTCCTGATGGGAGACTGTCACACAGGTCTCTACAGCTCTTTCGGTTTTGTTTTTTTTTTCTCAGTCCATTTTTCCTCTTTGCTCCAGTTTGGATATAGTTGTGTCTGTTCTTCTTTACGTTTTAATCTGCTGTTAGGCCTATTCAGTGAATTTATTTCTGAGGCTGTATTTTTCAGCTCTAGAACTTTCATTTGTGTCCATGTTTTCCTTTAAATCTTTGGTTACATTTATGATATCTGTTTCAAGTTTATTTTCAGCAAACTCCATCATTTTTATCCTTTCTACATCTGTTTCTGTTGCCTTTTTTTGTAGATTATGGGTCATATTTGTTGCTCCTTCAACATGTCAGTAATTTTGATTCTGCTGCTGTGTGTGTTTCGTGTCTGCGTCTTGCCTCGCCCCCTAAAGCATGTTGGGGTTCATCCCAGCAGGCAGGTAGGTCCTTGAGGACTAGTTTGATCCTCTCAAGGCTTTTATTCTTCCTTCCCCTCCCCCCTATTCCTTCCTGCCTTCCTCATTGTCACTCCTTAAAGCTGGAGCCCCTCTTCTTCCTGCCCTGAGTGCTGGCTGGTCACACGGCACCCATGTCCTCCACCCCCTGCCGGGGCACTGGTGGGGGAGGGGTCAGGTGCCTGTGTCCGTCCGCGCCATCACGGAACTCGAAGGTGCGCGGAAGCTCTGCCCCAGCCATGTCTGTAGAGACGGCGGCGAGGCCGCCTGCTGAAGGCTTTTGTGGTGACAAAGTGTGGCCATGAGGTGTGCAGTCAGGGCTGGAGCCTGTTCATAAGGGACGTCTGGAGACCCTTCCCTCCTTCTTGCTGCAAAGCCCTGGCCCCTTGTTCACGGTCCTCAGCTTCTCTCCTGTGAGGAGCGAAGGCGGGCGGGACTGCCCAGGCCTGGGGGCGCCTGTGTGGCCCTGTGAGTCCCGGGCACAAACAGCCAGGATGCCCCACAGGCTGCGGACTTGAGCTTTCCTGGTGTGTGGCCCTGGGTGAGTTCCCCGTGTCAGCTTCCCGAGGGGCCCCCATCCTGCTCATCTCACGGCCGGCATGGAGCGGCCTGCGCTGAGGGCCCAGAGTGGGTCTCAGTTTATCCACCTTCGCCTCTCTTCCCCTCCCCCTCCCCTCCCCTCCCTCTTCCCCTCCCCTCCCCCTCCCCCTCCCCTCCCCTCCCTCTTCCCCTCCCCCTCCCCCCTCCCCCTTCCCCTCCCCCCTCCCCCTCCCCCTCCCCCCCGTTGCTATTGTTTTCAGGACAACGTAAAGCATGGTTTCCAAGCTGCCATTCCTGTGCTTCGTAAGCGCTCCTCTAAGAGGGTGCGGTGTCCGTGTGGCTGTGCGTTAAACAGCTCCCTCTTTTCGTTCCAGAGAGCTGCTGTCCGGTGATGCGATGAAAGAGTATAACAGGGCGCGGGTCTACCTGGATGAAAACTACGAGTCCCAGGAACACTTCACGGTGAGCACACTTCCCTTCCGTGGAGTAAGCGTTGCCAGGCCAGGAGTCTTCTGGAGCTGCCATCCTCTGATTACGTAGAGACTCGGTGGCCAGCTCTGCCACGGGCACAGGCGGCCGTGCGTGAATTACAGTGTGACAGTGGTCTGGGGGACGGCGGATGCCCGGGGAAGCAACCCTGGCTGGCGTGGTGGCCACGGGCGTGCCGGGTGCAGGGCCAGGCGGGGGCGTCTCGGAGCAGCGAGGTCGGCCGGCTTTGAGTGGCCGTTGCTGCTGGGAGGCTCTCACCGTGTTTGGGGAGCCCTGAGGCCGCCTGTGCTCCCTAGTGTCTTGTGTCATCTGTCCTCCGCGGCCTTCCCCTCACACCGTCCCCTGCTGCAGGTGCAGGTGCTGGTTGCTGGGTCCCCTCCTCAAGGCATCCCTGGCCCAGAGAGGCGGCAGCAGGTGACCGTATGCCCGCTGCCTGGACCGGGGCTTGCGTGCGGGGAGTGGGGGCGGGGAAGAGCGTCCTGCGTAGAGCGGCCGGGGCAGAGGTGCCACCGCGCTTCCCCTCTGCTTAGAGAGGCTGCTGCCAGGTTTCAGGCCTTAAATTCGGGGCGTCTGATGCCAGCTGTGAGGTGGTCACGGGCTGCAGGTTCGTGTCTCTGCCTTTAGCTGCATTTGCAAGATCCTGCATCCCGGGGTCTTGCCTCTGCCATGCTGCTCGGCGGGGGGACCCTCCCCGCATTCGCAGGGGCCTCACCCCACGGTGGCAGGCCCAGCAAGGCCTCGAGGGCGGGGACACAGCCCCTCTCTCTCTCCCCTTTCTCCCCGACGGCTCCCTCTCCGCAGTTCATCCTGCAAATAAAAATGCTTTCCCCAAGTGGGACTTATTCAGATGAAAACGGCAGCGTCTGGAATGAGAACCACACCGTTAGCAGCAGCTTAGGGCCACAGCGTCAGGAAGAGCTCCCTGAAGGGCCGCAGCCGCAGGAGCTGTGGAGAAAGAAGGACTTGGCGATGGGTGTCGCCCAGTGCCAGGACGTCAGGTGGTGTCTCTGGAGCGCCAGGAGGGCCGGGAGAGGAAAGGGCTGGAAAAGGTCGTGGCTGGGATCTGTCAGAGTTTGGTACAATGTGTAAACCCCATGATCCAGTCACTGTGACAAGCGTCAGGCGGTCAGCATCGTCCCCGGGTTGCTGCTGGCGGGTTAGCGGGGCCCCTCGTCGCCTCCCCCTCTCAGAGACCTCGGTCCCTGCTCGGCCAGTAGAGCTGCCATGGCCCACCGTGGCCCTGGTCGCCTCTGCCTCGTGGACACCGTGCTCGGGTCCTCACAGTCTCCTTTAGGTGGCAAGATGGGTATTTTACAAGTAAAAGGATGAAGAAAAAGACCATCCACACGGGTTCTGAGAAGGTAGGAGTGGCCAAGCTGATACCGAAGGAGCCTTCAGAGCGAGGGCTGTGACGGGGCCAGGGCGCCGGGGGCAGCTCCCCAGGGGGGTGTGGCAGCCCATCGTGCGGGTACCCGTGTCAGAGCTACGTGTGCGGGAAAGCTGGCAGAGTCCCTGACAGCTGGCATGAGCTCACGGGCCTCCGTGGGACACGGGGCTGGCGGCTGCACGCACAGCCCTGGGACGTGGACAGGGCATGGGCACGTGGCATGCCGAGGGGCGAGGCGGCCTCCACTCTCTTCCCTGGGAAGGCGAGCGTTGCTCTGACGTTTGTCGGGGTGGGTGCAGGGTCGCCGGTGGTTGGGAGGGGGTCCGTCCCGAGGACTCGAGCATTCCCGCCCTGGCGGCCAGAGCACAGACGGTCTGGGGCCTGGACGAGCCTTGGCCTGTGTGTGCACATGGAACATTCCACACACTGAAATCGGAGCCGAAAACGCAGCTCAGCACGTGTAGGAGATTGAGGTCACACAGAGGAACTACATTAGGAGGAAACAGAAGCGGTATCTGGAAATAAGCCCCAAATATTTGGAAATAAACAAGAAACTTGTAAATAACCCATGAGTCACAAAGGACATTAGAAATTGTTTCCAATTACACGAAAAACAAACTAAAAACCTTCAAAATTTGTGAGATGCACCTGAAGTAGCGCTTAGAGGGAGATTTCCAGCATCAAATGCTGACGTTAGAAGATTGGAAAATGCGGAGCAAATTTAACCAGCGCCCTTACAAGAGAGGAAATCATAAAATAAGACAGAAATCAGTGAAATAGAAAATAGAATATTAGAGAAAATCAACGAAATCAAACCGATTCCTCAGAAGGGCTGACATATCTGATACACCTTCCCCAGTGGACCAGAGAATGAGGCGGGGTGGGTGGCCGAGGGAGGGTGGAGGCGCTTGTTTCCCTGGGGCAGAGGCCGTCCATCCGCTGAGGGAGTTATTCTGGGCCCGGCCTCCGTGCCCCGTGGGGCTCTATGTGCGCCTGGGACTGAGTCAACAGTGAAGCGTGGGTATCAGCTTGTTAGTGGACGGGGCCTTGGTTCTTGTGCACAGAAGCTACGGCCTCAGGAAGGCCAGGAGCTCCCACTGTCTCTGTCTGTCTGTCTGTGGAAGTTTTCCATAGTTTTCTGAAATGCTGAGTTTTCTAGTTCTCTGTGGTCTGTTTTGTGTCACCTGTCGTGACATGCTGACGTAAAACCTGCGTCTCTCCTCCAGCCAAATGCTTGGTGGGCTGAGAAGAGGTTTGTGTTGGAGGCGCCTGGGGGCTGAGAGCTCCATTTCGGTCTTCCTCATCTCTGGAGATTTATCTTAAAATGTGACTTCACAGTTCGCAGTGGAATACAGAAACCTGCCGAAGAGCATTGCCGTCACTCAGCAGCTTCCCTGGAGAAGTAGCCGTCGTGCAAACTGTTGTGTATAAGCATGGTCATCAAAAGTTATTTGATAACAAAAGTTGGAAGTAATTTTAAGTGCCCAGAATTAGGTATGTTTACACTGTGGACCAGCCACATGGTGGAGTAATCTGCAACCACTGCAGACGCTACAAATGACACGCCCGGAAGATCTTCCTGTCCGGTTGGTGCACGGAGGTACCTAAGGACGATACTACCTCCAGTCTGTTCTTCCACGAGTCGATTGTCACATTTACATCTGAGACCCGGGTGCATCTAACACCCACAGCATCTCTCAATTAGAACCGGCAGCGTTTTCCTCTCTTAGTCTTAGGTGCGCTGATGGCACGTTAGTCGGTGACAGGGCCACATCCTGCTTGGCTCCAGTCTGGGACGGCGCTCAGGGCTGCACCTCCCTGGGCAGGACCGACCCTGCACGGGACGGCACCGCATCAGACATGGGGATGAGCCCAGGTCTGAGGCCCTGAGGCTGTGGCTCCAGGTGTCTGCAGGACTGGACAGTGTCTGGGAGTTGGGGATGAAGGTCCAGCCTGCCCAAGGAGCGGTGGGTGTGTCGGCTGGCCCTGCGAGGCTGTGGCCTGGCTTGCCTTCCAGGGTTGCTGTCCCGCCGGTGGTCCCCTCCTGCAACCACAGTCCACTGTGGGCATGTTTCCCCGGGGCGGGGTGGTGGGGGGCGGCGGGAATGGCCAGCGGTGCTCCACTCTCCGGGTCTGGACCTCATCGCAGACTCTTCCCCAGGGGAGGCATGTGTTTGTCACCCATCTCCTGACTGGGACCGTAATGGTTTGTGATAAAATCCTGCTTGGCCCTGGCCCTGCGGCCCCATCCCCGTCGTGCCCGTCCGTCGCCCCTTCAGTGTGTCGTGCGTGGAACCGCCTTTGCTGGGTCCCCTGGACGTCCTGTTGGAGGGGACCTGGGCAGTGCTGGCCAGGTACATGGCCTAGGTACATGGCCACCCTCTCGCCCCAGCCTGGTGGCCTCTGGCTGTCAGAGGGAGGAAAATTTAATTTTTACAAGATTAATAGTATTGGAGCAATATTTTTAGCTGAGTGTGGTTCAAATAATAGGCCATTAATTGAAAAAGGAAATTGAAATGAATTTATCTTGTACATAAATGCTGTCACAGGTATTAATAGGGATCAGAAAATTGCAGCCTGTTCCCAGAAAGAGCTGAACCTGCAGCTGCACCTGGTGACGAGCATAACGGTGGGGGGCTCACGGAAACATGGGGGGCTGTGTCCTGGGGGTCGGCATCCTGGAGGGCTGTGTCCTGGGGGTCGGCGTCCTGGGGGCCTGTGTCCTGGGGGTCGGCGTCCTGGGGGCCTGTGTCCTGGGGGTCGGCGTCCTGGGGGCCTGTGTCCTGGGGGTCGGCGTCCTGAGGGGCTGTGTCCTGGGGGCCTGTGTCCTGGGGGTCGGCGTCCTGGGGGCCTGTGTCCTGGGGGTCGGCATCCTGGGGGCCTGTGTCCTGAGGGTCGGTGTCCTGGGGGCCTGTGTCCTGGGGGTCGGCGTCCTGGGGGCCTGTGTCCTGGGGGTCGGCGTCCTGAGGCGCTGTGTCCTGGGGGTCGGCGTCCTGGGGGCCTGTGTCCTGGGGGTCGGCGTCCTGGGGGGCTGTGTCCTGGGGGTCGGCGTCCTGGGGGCCTGTGTCCTGGGGGTCGGCGTCCTGGGGGCCTGTGTCCTGGGGGTCAGCGTCCTGAGGCGCTGTGTCCTGGGGGTCGGCGTCCTGGGGGTCGGCGTCCTGAGGGGCTGTGTCCTGGGGGTCGGCATCCTGGGGGCCTGTGTCCTGGGGGTCGGCGTCCTGGGGGCCTGTGTCCTGGGGGTCGGCGTCCTGGGGGGCTGTGTCCTGGGGGTCGGCGTCCTGGGGGCCTGTGTCCTGGGGGTCGGCGTCCTGGGGGGCTCTGTCCTGGGAGTCAGCGTCCTGGGGGCCTGTGTCCTGGGGGTCGGCGTCCTGGGGGCCTGTGTCCTGGGGGTCGGCATCCTGGGGGTCGGCGTCCTGGGGGGCTGTGTCCTGGGGGTCGGCGTCCTGGGGGCCTGTGTCCTGGGGGTCGGCGTCCTGAGGGGCTGTGTCCTGGGAGTCGGCGTCCTGGGGGTCGGCGTCCTGGGGGGCTGTGTCCTGGGGGTCGGCGTCCTGGGGGCCTGTGTCCTGGGGGTCGGCGTCCTGAGGGGCTGTGTCCTGGGGGTCGGCGTCCTGGGGGCCTGTGTCCTGGGGGTCGGCGTCCTGGGGGACTGTGTCCTGGGGGTCGGCGTCCTGGGGGCCTGTGTCCTGGGGGTCGGCGTCCTGAGGCGCTGTGTCCTGGGGGTCGGCGTCCTGAGGGGCTGTGTCCTGGGGGTCGGCGTCCTGGGGGCCTGTGTCCTGGGGGTCGGCGTCCTGGGGGGCTGTGTCCTGGGGGTCGGCGTCCTGGGGGCCTGTGTCCTGGGGGTCGGCGTCCTGGGGGTCGGCGTCCTGGGGGCCTGTGTCCTGGGGGTCGGCGTCCTGAGGGGCTGTGTCCTGGGAGTCGGCGTCCTGGGGGGCTGTGTCCTGGGGGTCGGCGTCCTGGGGGCCTGTGTCCTGGGGGTCGGCGTCCTGGGGGGCTCTGTCCTGTGGGTCGGCGTCCTGGGGGCCTGTGTCCTGGGGGTCGGCGTCCTGGGGGCCTGTGTCCTGGGGGTCGGCGTCCTGGGGGGGCTCTGTGCCAGCAGGGTCTGCAGCCTGGAGGAGCTGTGGCTGGGTGGGCAGCCAGCTGGGGGCTGTGGCCTTGGGGCAGTGGCACACCAGGAGCCTGCAGATGCTCATTTTCACCAGGAGGTGGCGGCAAAGCAGCATTTCCCATCCCAAGCAGGAGCTGCTCGAAGGGCAAGTTTCAGACTTGAATAAAATGATTACGGTAAATTTTGTCTGCCTCTAAGAACCATCCCGAGTGGCCGCTCACTTAAGCACGTGGCTCGTCTGGTCTGCTCAGGCCTGAGGAGGCAGAGTGTCCCCCACTGGGCGTCCTGCGGCGGGCCACCCTCCCTCAGGCCCTGCCCACTGACCGGGTCCCTGCCCGCCTGCATGCCCTTCGGGAAAGTCGAGCTGGAAGTCTGTTCGTTCAGAGGTGCCACCAGCATGGCATGCTGGCATCGCCCGTCCCGTTCCCGGGAACTCATGAACCGCCGTCATGGGCCAAGGACCTGGCCCTGGGCGTGGACAGAGCCACGGGCGAGCCGCACGGGACGGAGGGAGCTCGCAGCCTGCTGCAGCACCTCAGACGCCGGGCCCCCCTCGTCTCTGGGCACCGGCCACCTTGGTGTGCTTGGGGTTGGCCTTCTGATTACCGTGTCTTCCTCCTCGAATCCAGAGTCCGGGAGCAGCAGCCTTGCTCCCTGTGCTGCCCGGGGCCTGGGCTGGTGCCAGTGCGTGCCGGTGCCCGGCAGCCGTGCTCTGAGCAGGGAAGGAGGCATCCTGGGGCAGAGGGGCCAGGATGCAGTGGTGGGCTGGACGTGGATGCCCCGGGCGCCCCCAGCGTGGGTCCAGAGCCATGGATGCGCCAGTGTGAGCTCACGGGGGGTGCCGGCCTGAGGACAGACCTCCAGGCCATCGGGGTGTACGTGCATTGAAGACCGCGGGTTGGGCGAGCTTCCCCGAGAGGAGGCTGGGAAGACAGAAGGCTCATGCAGGGCATAGCTGGGGAGGTGGGGGCAGGGGCGGGCTGGAGGGCACGCGACAGTGAAGGAGAACCCCCGAGGCACCCGCCCTCCCCGGCCCCGCCCCCTGCCCAAGGCTGCGGGAGCGGACGTGGGCTTCTGGACGGGGCTCCCAGCAGAGGAAGGGTGGGGCTGTGCAGCCAGCGCCCTGGACGGCCTTCGCCCAAGCGTTTTCCGTGGTGAGGTGGTAAACGCCCTGGGTCTCCTGGCCGACGTCGACGCCCGACATCCCCCAGTGATTTTGTGTTTGCCTGAAAGAGGCAAGGTGGCCCAGTTTTAATCCCCCGGAGAGTTCAGACGCGGGTTCTGTTCCCGCCATGCCAGGTGCGCTCACGGAAGGTGACCGTCTCCAGGGAGCGCAAGCAGGAGTGCCCAGAAGAGGCCACTCCGGTGAGCCCCTTGCGGGGTCCCTTGAGGTGTGGCTGCGGGGGTCCTGCAAGGCCTGACCCACCCGCTCCCTGTTCCCACAGCGGCTCCCGAGTCCCTCCCAGGCACCACGTGGTGGGGTGAGCCCGGTTATTGCTGGGACGCCCTTCCAGCGCAGGGGGTGCGGGTTCGATCCCTGGTCGGAGAACTAGATCCCACATGCTTGGCAGCCAAAAAACCAAAACGTAAAACAGAAGTAATATTGTAACAAATTCAATAAAGACTTTAAAAATGGTCCACGTGAAAAAAAAATCTTAAAAAAAAATGCCTTTAAAAAGAAAAATGCAGAGGAGACCAAGAGAGGGGGGCACGGCTGTCATTCAGCCGTCCCTCCTGCACCGCGGTGGTGCTGCGTTCTGCAAGCCCGCGTCCCGAGGAAGGTGGCTGCCACCCCGACGCACCCTCCGTCCTGCTCTTTCCCTCCTCCGTCCCCTGCAGGTACTGCAGGCCCTTTGCACCAGCCCTGCCCTCCCTGGGTGCCCTTGCTTCGCAGGCCCCGTGGACCGGCTGCCCCAGGAGAGGTCAGAGTGCTAGCCTGCCTCCTCCCGGGCCTCTCCCTTCCCTCCTCCCTCCAGTGCCCCTCCTTTTCATACGCACATCCTGCCCCTTCCCAGGGCCTGGCTCCCCGCGTCTGTCATGCGTGCTCATGACAGAAGCGTCAGCAGTGGCAGTGGGGGCACCCCCCCGTACATCATTGGATTTAACCATGGAGTCCGGTGGAAGAGCGTTAACAGTCGGGCACGTGATGTGAATCTGTGACTTTGTCCGAAAAGTGATTCATACAAGAATGCTTGGAAGAAACCTTCTCAGTTACAAGGATGGGCCCCAAGGTGGGTCGGGACTTTCCTCAGAGGAAGGAGAGTGCGCTGTTTATCAGAGTAAGTTCAGGGCTGCTCAGGGCTGGTGAAGGCTCCAAGCAGGCACAGCCAGCGGCCACTCACGTGCCCCCCTCACCTGGGGCCCCCGCATCCTCCCCCCTCACCTGGTCACCTGTGATGAAGAAGGGGAGGAGAATGGGGTAGGCACCTCGCTCCTGAGGCAGGACACGCAGCCTGGCCCAGACACCCCAACGTGCAGTACCAGAGGGGCCACCTGAGGGGTGGGGCTGACGCAAGTCCCTGGGGAGCCCCCGGTACAGAGGGTTGGTGCGCCGAGCACGTGAGGTGCAGGCACAGGCCCTTGCTTGGTTTTCTCCCCGAAGCACGTGCTGGTGGAGCAGCTGGCGGCCATGGGCATCAGCTTTAGCCTGCTTGGCAGGACCCCCCAGAGCCTCCCGACCTGGCCTGCTCGGGCGACTGGGCGGGGAGCCTGGAGGGCGTCGCCCCCTCAGAGGGCGGGCGGCCCCCACTGTCTCTGCAGCGGGGCGCGCATGGCTGCCCCGTGCCGTGGCCTCGCCCCTCCCCTCCCCTCCCCTCCCGCAGTGGCACCATGTCAGCCCCGCACGCATCTGTGCCGGGAGGGGCCTTTCTGGCGGCGCCTTCGCGAGTTCCCCTTGTCCGGCGTCAGCCTGCAGGACCTGAGCCGCGTGGCCGTCTGTCCAGTGGACGTGACGCCCGGGGAGCACGGGCCGGAGGCTGGCGGAGGGCTCCCCCTGTTGGCACCGGGCTGGGGTCGTGGGCCCAGGGGGAGCCATGCGGTCGGGGCAGCCACGCGGGCGTCCGTGGGCTGGGAGAGTGCCGACTTCCCCTCAAAGCTCGGAAAGTGGGGGTGCGTCTGGGCAGACGGGTCAGCGGTTGTCAGTGGCCGGCACCTGTGTCCCCAGGGCACCAGGAAGGCCGGCGGGGGGAGGGTCTCCGGGGCTGCACCTGGAAGATGGAGGCCCCGCGCTGCCCAGGGTCCCAGGCGCGCCCTCCTCTGCTTCCCACCACCGGCCTCCAGCTTCATCCGCGGTTAACTTGGCCCCTGGAAGGGGCGCATGGGTGGGCTTCATTTCCTGTGGGGTGAGAGTGCGGCCAGACCAGAAACCCAATGACACAAATTCAAGGCTCACAAAGGTTTCCCGGGACCGTGGCCTCACTGGTCGGGGGCGGGGGTGATGTTGAAGTTGGGAGAAGCGACCCTTTCAGGCCCCTCCAGGAAGCACCTCTCCATCCCTGGCCTAAAGCTGAGCTTTGCAAACCCAACTGTCCATGGGTCCCCAGGCCAAGAGCGCGCAGTGGCCTGACGGCATTTCTCCCTCCACGTCAGACCAGGAGGCCCAAGGACAGGCCCTGGCGCCTGGGGTGGGCGTGGGGGTCTGTGTGTGCCCCAAGGAGGTCCTCGCCCTGGAGGGTCCATCTGCGTTCCCGCTCACTCCACTGTCCATGCTGGTGGCTCCTGGGCCCGGGACCCCGTGAAGGCAGGTCACCACCAAAGCAGCTCCCTCTTCTTCCTGCTCCTCCCCGTGTTGGGGGCTGCTTCCTGCCCTCACCGGCGGAGCACTCTGGAGGGTCCGCGCTAGCCTCGGTGGCGTCCTTCCGCAGGAGGGTCTGGGCCGGCCTTCCAGCCGTGTCCCAGGGCCCTCCCCCCGCCCCTCGGTGGCCCAGTGCCTGTGCAGGGTCAGGCCGGAAGCCACGCCCCTTCCGAGGAGACGCCCTCCTGGACCCTCCTGGCTCCTCGCTCCGGGACCCGCCCCTTCCCTGTCTCTGCTCTCCTGGATGAGACTTTAGGGAAAATTTATAGAAAAGTAACGGCGCTTCCTGATGTTCTCGGCTCCAGGGAAGGGGAGGAGGGCGAACGCATCCTGATGAGGGAACCGACCTCCTTTAGGGCGCCCCTCCGGCCCCGCCCCGTCTCCCAGCCTCTCGGCCCGCCTGTGGGTCCAGACAGGCCTGATAAAGTGAGGGAAGCAAGATTGGTTTTCCGAGGGCACCCGGCCCTCCACGCTCAGCTAAATCACGGCTGTCGGCCTCGGGGGTGGGGGACGGCCGCTCCCGCTGCGGCCCCTGCAGCCCCGTGGGACGTGGTGATGTGCAGCCGGGCAGCGGCAGGGGCTGCAGGGAAGGTGAAACTGTCATATCGATCTTTTTAGCACTAAAATATGAGCCACTTTACTCTGCTCCCCGCTGCTGTGATGTGAAAAATAATAACTGGGATCCAAATTAAAAATATTGATCTCCGGAAGGTGCTGGAAGTAAATAAACGCCTCCCGAAGTTTTCGGGTCAGCCGAGAGACGGCACTCAGCAATAAACGTGTCCGCGGGCCAGAGCCCAGGGTGCTTGATCTGTTTTTTCTTTAAATTGATTTTTCATTATTTACTTCCTAAAAGTGTTGGAATTTGGTCCTCAACTGTTAAATCCCAGCGTTTGGGCGAATTATTTCTTTGGGGCTTATGAGGTGCGCCTAATCCACTTGTTCATTGATTGATTGATTTTTGACTCAATAAGCTTGCAGCCGGGGCCTTATTTAGGGCTTCCATCATAATTTTTTATGCATTTAGGCTCGACTTCTTTATTTCCCTCTAACGGATGAGCTGGCGTTGGGCTATCAAGCGAGGAGGACAGTTGCTGGGCTAGTTTGATCTGGCCGTGCGCTCCGCGGAGCTGGGTGTGTCCTGGCTGCGGGCCAGCGGTGGGGCAGAGCCCTCCGGGTCCTCTGAAAACCCACTTGCCCACCGGGCTGTGACCCCGGGGGTCTGAGAGCTGTCTGCAACCAGGCGGCTTGAGTCTTGGATGCGGTGACCTTCTGGGAGCCCAGGAGATGCCAGGCCGGGTGCTTCCGGAGGCTCTCCTCTCCAGAGGCCCCGAAAGCTTGGGCGCATCGGGTCGCCGCACAGTCTGGGTCCGCAGGCCTGGCAGGAAGGCGGGAGGGCTGGGGACTGGGGGCCACTCGGGAAGGACAGAGGAAGTGCTGTGTGGCGCCTTCCGTGGGGCCGTTGTGAGGTGAAAACTCACCTGGGAAGACCTGGCAGACTTTAAACGTGTCTCGTGGCCGACAGCGGGTCCTGCTGCCCCGAGAGCCAGTGGCCGTTCCCACTGGTCGCTGGAACAGGGCACCGCCAGGCGTGGGAGCTCCCTGGGCTGGACCCTGGGGTGGCAGGAAGAAGGGGGCTGTGCCTAGGGCCCCGGCGGGGGGGGCGGTGTGCTGCCCCACCCCGCGCTCTGTGTGCCCAAGGCTGCCGTGCGGCCCTTAGCTCCAGGAGGGCCCCTGTGTGCCTGCTCGTGGCCGTGGGAAGCAGTGGCTGCAGGTTCTGTGTGGGCCGTCCCACAGGCGATGCTGAGTGCTGGTGCCGTGGACAGCACGTGTGCAGGGCCCCGCGTCTGCTCCGGCGGGAGCCGTCCGTGGAAGGCCTCTCCCGGCATCCTCGCGCGGCCCACGGTTGCCCATACTGGGTGCAGGAGGAGGCCAAGGCCGTGGCGGCTTGTCTGCCTCACCTGGACTTGAATCCCAGGCCACGAGGCTGCCTCAGTGCCTTGCCCGAGAGCCTGGGGTCCTGACCGCCGCCCAGGCCAGGCCAGGTCGGGAAGGCTGGAGACGTTTCTGAGAGTGGCTGGCGTGTTGGCCAGAGGGAAGGAGGGCCACTGGCTGGGGCACGGAGGTGTCACTGGGTCCCGCAGAGGACTGAGCCCTCGGGGGTTTAGGCGGGCCTGTTGGGGAGGGATGGAGGGTCCAGGAGGAAGGAGCTGCTTTTCTCCATCCTGTTTGGAGGTGGTGGAGTGAGGGGGACATGGCAATGGCTGCTGTACCAGCATGATGGTAGGGTGCAGGACCCCAGGTGTGGCGTCAGCCAGTCGGGGTTTTGGATGGGAGGTGGGAGGAGCCCCACCAGCCTGGACACGTGGCCTGCCCTCTGGGGGCTGAGACGACCCCTCTCTAGCAGGGAGCTTGTCCGAGTGCCAGACACCCCGAGTGTCCAGTCCTGGGTCCTATTTTCCAGCCGTCATGCCCATTTCTGGAGCACTGGTACCTGCCCCTCGCTTTGGGCACCACTTCCCCCCAGAAGCCACGTTTCAGATGAGAACGTGTGTCTCGGAGGCTGACATGCCCTTCAGAGGCTTGCTGGCTGCCGTGGGAAGTTCGGAGCACGGCCCTCCATTTCCCACCAAAGACCAAGAAGACTGCCCGGGGGCAGCCGCAGAAGGCTCCTCGCGCAGGCTTGGCTCGGTCCTGCTGGTGTGTTGGCACGCGCGGAGCCGAGACCACAGGTGTCGGCCTTCTGAGAGCTGAGTCTGCTGTTCTCGGCAGGGGGCTCGAAGGTGCAGTGGAGCCTTTCAGTTTGGCTGCAGGACACGCATGCTGTGCTCTGTGTGCTGGGCCTACTGCGGGTGCCATGGACGCAGAGACACGGGACACACGCCACGCTGCCTGCGATTCCCCATGCGCTGCACACAGCGCACTCACGCTCTTTGCCCTCGTGGAGCTTGCACACTCCAGTGAGCAAACATGCAGACACGTGACACTCAACCCACAGCATGTGACATGCTGCATGTGACCCTACGTGTGACCTGACATCCTCACACTCTCTGCCCTCGTGGACGCTGGGGCAAACACACAGCTGTGCAGTTGGGAGGTGTGAAGAGAGCTGATGTGCCCGTGTCTGCTGCCCGGAAGCGCCCGCGGGGCCTGATGGTGACAGGAGTGGAGAGCAGGCTGCTCTGAGGACGGCATTTAGTGAGACCCTGAAGGATGTGTGGGAGTGGGTGGGGAAGGAAGGGGGAAAGGGCAGTCCAGGCAGGGCAGTCATGTGGGCACAAGACCAGGGCAGACTCGGAGATGTGCCCCCTGGGCCCCTTTGGGGATGGCCTGCTGCTGGCCGTGGGGCACGTGGTCCTGGGTGGCCTCCCCTGCCTGCCTCCCCCTGAGGCCATGTCCTGCCTGGGCAGCCCACCCTGGTGACTGAGGGAGTGAGGGCATAAAGACCAGCATCGAGGCCCCATGGGGCGACTCTAAGGGAAGAGAGGGAAGGGCAAGGGCCAGAGGGGCAGGGACCCTGGCAGTGCCTACTTCCAAGGCCACACTGGAAGGCAAAAGACAGATCTTAACCTCTGGCATGCCGGAATTCCCATCCAGAATTCCCATCCAGCCACACCTTATAAACGTGCAGAAAATGGTACTTCAGATATGTAAGGCCTTTTAAAATAGCATGTCCCCAGTGCCCTCTGTCAGGAAGCTTTGGTTCTCTACCCAAAGGTCCAGGAAGCACAGGAAGCAGGGCTTTGAGCACACCAGCTCCCTTGAGGGCAGGAGCAGAGAGCTCAGACGTGAGGGTTGGTTACCTCCGCCCTGACCAGGTGTCTGCTGAACTCTTAGCACAGGGCCTTACCTGGCTCCCTGGGCGTGAAGACTGGATGCCCTTTCTGTTCAGCTTGGGAAACACTGATGTGTGCTCCTCTGTGCTAGGCCTGATTCTCAGCTCTCAAGGGAACCCCCAGGTCAGTAGTGAAGGGAGATCCCAGGAGGATAACCATGTAATAGGCGAGAGAGCAGTCATGCAGCTGGTTAAGTTTCTGAGAGAGTCTCCAAGCAGGTGAGATTGTTGTGGAAACATACTGAGATGAGGTTTAGAGAGTGTGTGAATGACTTATGTTGAATGTATATTAAAGAACTCAGTTAACAAAAAAAGAAGGCGGTAACGAACTCCAGGGAAAACAGAGCTGTTCAAGAGAGGAAAGGCAGGTGTAATGAAATAGGGTTCTATTGTGAAGAGCACGTCCAAAGTTATAATGATACAGATACTGATTGTTAATTTAAGGAAAAATGTGTTCTTATCTGGCGGATGGGGATGAGGGATAGTGTGTGTGTGTGTGTGTCATGTGGATGAAGGAGGAAGACGGTGTAAAGGGATTAAAGCCTCATCCTCCACAGTGGAAAAATCAGTAGTCAATATTGAAGACTAGAAAGTCAAGAAGTAGCATTGTAAGCTTTAGAGATACAGAGGGACATGCCAAAGGAAACAATTAAAAGAGAGTAATAGCCTCTGGGGAGTGAAACTTGAAACGGTCAGAGCACTGCTATTTTTCCATTATAAGCTTTGCAGAACTGTGACTTTTTAAGACAAACTTTTAAAAAAAGAAATAGCAGGAAGAGATTCCTTCCCTTATTGCTGACCTCAGAGGAGACGGCCGAGGAGCAGGTGGAGGTGGTGCTCGGGCGGCCTGGCCTCAGGGAGATGGCGTGTGGATTTGTGCGCTGATGCACAGGCGCACTGTGGGCAGTGCATGGGGGTAGTTCCGGCCGTTGAACACAGGCTGTCTGAGAGAGATTACAGTGAGGGAGGAGGCTAGCATCCTGGAGATTCCTTGAGCATCAGGCAGGGGAATTTGAGTGGTCGGCAGGGAACCACTGCAGAGTTTTGGGAAAAGAGGTAAGGCCATCAGAGAGGCAGGGAGGGGATGGGCGGGTTGTTTGGAATGTGAAAGGCCTATAGATGTGGCTTGGAAGTTCTTGTTGAAATCAGTACCCAGAGTGCACCAGAAGTAGTGACCCGCTTTGGTTTTATTTTCTTGACTCTGTGCCTTCCTTTCTCTGAGCCTGAGCCATCCAGGGCATGTCCCCTAGTGAACACTGAGGAGAAATGGGCCGAACCCAGGAGGCGAAGACAGTGCAGACTCTGAGTCTCCTGGGATGAGGAAGCCAGGGTGTGACCAGTCCTGGAGTACAGCTTACAGCCCCCGTCCCTGCACACACACCCTTTCACTCCAGCCAAACCACACTGCACCTCCAAATGCATATCTCCACCCCTCTGTGCTGTAGTTTTGAAAACGCAGTCCAGAGCCAAGGGCAAATTGTTGGAGGCTTGAGATCAGCTTTACTGAATTGACTGCATTGACCGTAATGAGGACAATATCTCCTTCAGGGAGAAACAATACAAAATGCAGTGCTTTCATGACGAGTCAGAATGGATTTGCTAATGGAGAAGTGTTTTGTTCATGTCTTTAAAATCTAGTCATGTAGGTACAGCTTGTAAGCTGTCAACTTGTAAATGATTTAGGCGGAAAATGAAATTCCAATAACATTACCATTTATAGTAGCACCAAAATGTGAAATATTTAGAATAACTTAGGCCAAAGATAAGCACTACAAAGATAACTACAAAGCACTACAAAGATAACCACTAATTTGAGAGAAATTAAAGAAGAATGGAGAGATATACCATGTTCATGGATTGAAAGACTCATTATTGTTAAGATGTCATTTCTCCCAAAATCTATGTAAAGATTCAGTGCAGTACCAATCAAAATCAGAGCAGACTCTTTTTTTTTAATAGACGTTGACAAACTGGTTCTAAAGTTTATATGGACATGTAAAGAACCTAGATTAGCCAAAACAACTTTGAAAATGAACAAAGATGGAGGAGTTATACTACCTGATTAAGATTTATTATAAATCTACAATACTCAGGACAGTGTAGTCTTGTAAAACCAGAGAAATCGATCATGGAGCAGAATGGAGAATCTAGAAACAGGCCCACCCCACCATTGATTTTTGATGAAGGTATTGGGGCAACTCAGTGTGGGGACAATAATCTTTTCCCAACTGGTGCTGTAACAGATGGCCATGTACAACAACAAAGCCTCAATCTTTACTTCAAAACTTATGAAAGTTTAACCCAAACAGACTACAGACCTAGTGTAAGAGCTAAAACCGTAAAACTTCTACAGGAAAACAGGAGGAAATCTTAGTGACTTTGGCTTTGGCAAAGAGTCCTTAAATATGACACAAAAAGCGCAAACTACTACTAAAGAAAACTTAAGCTATCATCAAAATGAAAAACAGTTGTTCTTCAAAAGATACAAAAATAGTTCACAGCCAAAGAAAAAATATTTGCAAAATATCTCTGATAAAGGACTTTACGTAGAGTACTACATATAAAGAACTGTTACGAATCAGTACTAACCAGACAACTGAATTTCTGAAAGATCTGAACAGACAGTTCACCAGACGAAGTATAGAAATGGCAAATAAGCATGTGAACATACACTCAACACCATTAGTCACTAGAGCAACGTGATGAGGAGCACACTGTTTGTTAAAGATCACAGATGTTCCACTATTGGCTTAAGTGAAAAGACGTCACGTCAAGTGCTGGAGAGGGTGAGGAAGAGCTGAACTCTCAGATATTGCTACAGTGGAAATGTCAGGTCACACAACCACTGGGGAGACACGTGGGGAGTGTCTTAAGTCAAAAATACACCTACCATATGACCTAGCCTTTCCACCACTAGGTACCCAGCTAGGAAAGATGAAAGCACATGTCCACACAAGGACTGTACGTAAGTGTTTATGGGAACTTTACCCCCAAACTGTGGACGACCCAAACATCAGCAGCAGGTCAGTGGATAGACCAGCTACAGTACCACTCGGCAGTGGAAGGTGAAGAACTGTTGATACAGGAGATGGTACGGATGGATGTAGAGATTATGCCACGTGAAAGACGCCAGACGAAACACACATTCTGTGTGACTCCATTTGTATAATCTTGAAAACGAAAACTGATCTACAATGACAGAAAGTAGTTAGTGGTTTCCTCAGACGGGGGCTGGAGGGATCCGGGGACCAGGGGACACAGGGAAGCCCCCCGGATGATGGACGTGCTTGTTACCTTGATTGTGGTGTTGGTTTCACAGGTGTGTAGATATGTCACGCCTCATCTAATTGCAAACTTTAAGTCTATACAGTTTTCTATATCCATCAATAACACTGTAAAAAATATCTAGTCATGTGGTTAATGGCTGATAAGCAGTCAAACTTTAAATGATTTAACTGAGAAAGGCTATTTCCATGACAGGCTGACTCCAGGTAAAAGCCATACAAATTGTTCTGTACGTCTTATGATGGAGGAAACTTAACGCTCCGCAGGAAGTAACAGCAGAGTGTGAATAATTTTCAGTGTCACATGTGCCCTATGCAGATATTATCAGTATAAAATTCATTCCTTAGGTAAAATAAGGCTTTATTGATTTTGAATGTAGCATTGTTCCAACTCAGTGAAATAATTAGTGTTGACTTTGGTGCACACTTTTTCCTGACTTTGGGCTGGCGGGCGCTGTCTTTTGGTGTGTAGTTGGCCAGTCCATTTGCACGTGATTTACATTCCTGTGATGGGGCCTGTGAGACGGGCGTGGGGTCTGCAGGCTGGGTGTGGGGAGGGGCTAGGAAGAAGCTCCCGGGGGGGGGGGGGGGTGCAGGAAGTGGCCCGCGCGCAGCCGTGCGGTGTAGGAGTGAGTGGTCCCCATCGCGGCCGCGGCTCCCCCGCCCACCACAGGCTGCTCACACAGCTGCCCGTGCTTGCCGGCCCCGGTGTCCCCAGGCTGTCCCCCACCTACATAGCGCTCACTGTGTGCGCAGGGTCACGGCCGTATCGATGTGATTCCTTGGTGAAGGGGCCCCTGTTCCTTTGCCCAAAGTCCCGCTTGGGGCAGTTTTCCTGATCCAGGCGGTTGTTTGTCTCTGCTTCCGTCCCACCACGGCGGGCCGCTGGCAGGGCCCTTCCCTCACCCTCGGCCGGCTCTCTGGGTGGGAATCGGGCCGGGCTCTCGGTGGCAGCGGCAGGGCCCGGGTGACGATCGGTCAGGGGCAGACAGGTGTGATGGAGCGCGTGTCACCCGCCGCCTGGAAACAAATGCAGCTCCTGGAATGTCCTGGTGAACAACTGAAAAATTGTAAAGCTCTTAAGGACTTTCAGGCTTGTTAGCATTTTTTGACAGGAAATCAGTGAAGCAGTGAACGTAAAGAGTGGTCCCGTCGACTCACAGTTTACCTGTTGTCCGTTCATTCAGCCTGAGTGACGCGCCCCCGCCCCCCAGCCCTGAGCTCACCCAGATTACCAGGCCCCCCCGTCCTTCTCCTGGGACCCTGCGCCACTGCGCCACTGCGCCGGGGCTCCAGCCTCACACTCCCAGGGGACCCCCAGGAGCCGTCCGAGCAGACCCCTCCTCTGACGCCTGCAGCTGGACGGCAGACCCCGGGAGCTGCGCCCCAGGAGTGTGGCCCATTGGGTTCCACAGCCCGTTCCCAGAGGAGGGCGGGCACAGGGTCCCGTGAAGGCTTGGTGAGGAGGGGCTTCCTGAGGCCTCCCCGGAGCTCCCGGGGAGGTGGGCATCGGCCAGCCTTCCGTGTGGGCGACGCCTGAGTTCCTGTGACGGGCCGGGGTCCAGGCGGAGCTCGGGGTGGTGTGGGCTGGCCGGGCTCTGCCTTGTAGACCGGCCGCAGCCTGTCAAGGAGAGCGAGGTGCAGGGTCTCCGGGGAAGGACAGCCTGCTGTGGGCCAGTGCCCGACTCGTGCCCGCTGCGTGCACGGAGCTGCGTCCGCCGTCCGGGCGTTAGTCCTCACGCTGGACCGTGAGGGTAGCCAGTGCAGGGCTTTGCTGGCTGGTCCCCGGTTGTCCGGTGCCTTCACCCCCAGGCCCACGTGTGCGAACAGCACAGCCTGGTGCCCGCCACGCACAGCCAGCTGGCGGAAGTCCTCCTCCGCGTTCGAGCCTCGTGGTGCCCGTGGGTTGTAACTCAGTGGGGGACGTGGCCATTGGGCTCCGCGTGTCAGCCACATCCTTTCTGGATTTATGTCTGTCAGACTCGCCCATCCAGACTGTGCTGCTTCCTGTTGGTCCCAGCCCTGTCCCTTGAAAGAGAGGAAGTGGCGTCGGGCAAGCCCGGTGCAGGGTTCCCGCCAGGGGGCCGTCTGCGGCTGCCGTCTGCGGTGGTGCGGCGTGGCTCTCAGGGCTGGTGCTGGATCAGGGCCCCCATCGGCGGGGGACTTGTTGGCAGGGGCTCCACACCCCCCTGTGCAGCCGGGTGCTGAACCGTCAACAGGCCGCCCCTCCCTGCCCAGACCTTTCTGAGGTGGTGGCTGGGCGCCAGCGTCTCTGGGCTGCGCCCCCCCCGGGGTGAGTCCCACCAGCTGAGCTGTTCCTACTCCAGGCCCATCGGACAGGAGGAAACGAAAAGCGGACGGAGCTCGGAAACTGTATGTGCGTCCTGTGTTCCCTGCAGAATTCCTGGTGTTTTCAGAAAAGGCCCACAGTGTCGAGCCCATCACCTTCCACCTAGAGCCGCCCTCCCGGGTGCCTTGTGTCCCGAGAGCCCCGGACACCACCTCTGAGACTCATAGGAATACCTGTCCTGAAAATCAGCGCGTCCCATGGTTTTCCCTTGATTTTGTGTCTCTTGCCTTCCAGAAGTCCTGCTTTTTAACTATTACAAGGAAAAGTGGGCTGAGATTTGGGGTTTTCCTCGTTGTATGATTGTGTTCCGGGTTGAAAGGGAGGAATGTCAGCACGCTGATGGCCCCTCCCCGCGTTCGCCTTAAAATCGAATGATCACGTGCCCAGCTCTCCTCCACGTCACGGCTAATTTTAATGCATCATTAAAAATTCCTTCCCGTCTACTTCCTCACCTTCGAACCTGATAATCTGTAGTTGGGATGTTTGCAGTTAGAAGCCAAAGAGGAGAACCACGTGCAGACATGCTGCTACGATTGCGTGGATTTTCCGCCGTGTCCTGCTGGCGGGACGGTGCCCACTGCGTCCCAGTTGTGGTCGCATCGCCAGATGGGCAGCAGGCAAGGCCCTGGTGGGGAAGTGCTGACCACAGCCTCCCTCCTCTGCAAAAAGTGGAGGGACATTCAGGCGACGGAAGGCTACAAAGCCCGCTCAGCTGCCCTGCATCGGGGAGGCCCTGGCGCTCTGCCGCGGCTCTCCTGCTCCCAGCCGCCTTCCGGGGTGGCCCCGTGTCCGCGATGGTCCCAGGAGGCCCTGAGAGATGGGCTGCAGGGCACTTCCACATCTTTCAGACAGAAACTGCTACACGTCTCTCTTCATCTTGATATTAATGTTTGGTTGTCAGCTTTTATTGGTGATTTGAAGGATGAGGCCCAGGGACGGCAGGTGTCCCCTTGGAGCAGCCCTTCCAGTGCTGTGGACACCGTCCACTGTGTGTGCCCCCCCCCCGGTAAGTGGCTCAGGTGGAGAAATGCCTGTGCAGGAGAATCAGTCAGAGGGTCTGACTTGTACTCTGGGCCCATTGCTCCAGGTACTGGGCGAGCACAGGTGATTTTTTGTTTGTTTAATTTTTTTTAATTAATCTTCCACTCCCACCCGCCACTCAGGAAAAAAATGGCCGGACGCATCTTTCCGGGCTGGGGCCAGACCAGCCGGGAATGGGCAAGGCTGAGGTTTATATATCAGTTTACGAGAGCCAGTAATGCAAGATGTGATTGTGCCTGGCTAAAGATGGCTGCTACGAGCGGCAGCAGATGTTACACTGTGACCTGAACCGGTGGGGCTGCGGCCCCGTTGGGGTCAGAGCTACGCTATTTAATCAATGTGCACGCTTGTTCCAACCATCGAAATTATTTAAAGGGTTTTCAAACGAGAGAGAACAAATCAAATCAAATCACAACTGTTGTATCTCATTCCGGAGTCAAGTGTAGTTTTTAAAATGTGGGCCTTGTACAGCCTCTCCTCCCAGTTTTCATCTATTATCACAATAATTGAGTTTGTAGCTGGAATTAAATTTATCAAATTGTGTTATCCTCTTTAGAAATTGGAGAGGTAGCCTGGCAGGGCGCGGCAGAGTTAATCCGCTTTGCTGAAGCCCCCGGTGGCTCCACGGGGCCCATCCAGGCAGCTCAGACATCTTCCTGTCACCCTGGACACGCTGTAATTTCTCCTCAATCCCTTGTGCAAATAATGACATTTGAATCGAGCATTAACAGGCTTAATTACTTTAAAATTGTCATTTTAATTTACACTGATCTAGTATTGATCATACAAGCAGAGATTAAGCTGTTCAGTGGAGCGGATGATGGGGAATTAAACATTAAAGGGCCCTCCAGGGGCTGCGCGCCGCCCGGCGGGAGCCGAAGAGGGATGATGCTTCTTGGTAATGAACTGGCAGCATGCGGGGACATGAATCTCGGGCTCCTGGAAAAGTGGAAATAATGGGGTTTGGGCGGCATTTGCAGGTTATTCATTCGCTGCCATGCATCAATTCTCCGGTGATCCATCTGCCTCGCCAGCGTTTATTTATCCAGCAAATTCCGAGCTGTGACCTTTTGGCTGAGACATCGACCAGAAGTTGGAGTGGAGATTTTTCAGGTGTAACTTTTGTAAGTGTCTGTTATGTTTCCTTGTGTCTCGGTCACACCCAACAGACGCCTCCGTCTTTCAGATGCGCTGGGGATCTGGGCCGCGTGGCAACAGCGGGAGTGGCGGGGCCGGTTTAAGCGGCACTTTGGTCCCTTTTCAGACGACATGACTTGAGGGTCTTGCATTTTCACCAAGGAAGTCTTGGCCCTTTGCCTCCTTCCGGTTCGCCTTTAAGTTTTCTTATAGTCAGAGCGACCCCCGACCGTACAGGTGCTGCTGGTGGAGAGAGCATGGAAATGAAGCGGAACATCCCCTTTTCAGAAGGAAGCACGTTGACAGACTCCTCCCGGCTCGCGCCAGAGCACATCAAATATCTTAACCTCAAACCGTTTCACTCTGTGGAGGTTACGTAATAAAAACTTAACGTGATTGATTTTATAGCTCAGCAGGGAAGAATGAAAATCTGGATCCGTGATGGCTTTATTTTAAACAGCGGCCTAGAGATTGAATTAGAGCCTGATCGGGGAGGTGAAGAAACGCCGCTCCCTCGCTCAGGAGAAGCGTGGATTTGCACTTGGGAGCGTTGGAAGGGCTTTATCGTTTCTCTTCAGCGCGACTTACAGGCTTGTCTTCCTTTCTACTGGTCTTGACTAGCTCACCGACCGTCAGCCGCAGCAGTAGCTCTTTCTGGTTGGTTGGGCTCTGTGGCTTCTGCAGAAGCGGCCTCGCTCCGACGCATCACAGCGCTACTCGCTTTTATTGGGCACCTCCTGTTTGCCAGGATTGTCCCGAAAGCGCGACCGTGATCCCCCCATTTTATAGCTGGGGACTTGGGCACAGAAAGGCCAGAAACACTAGCGACTGGACCCGGTGGGCAGTCCAGAGGGTCACAGGCGCGGCCCCTGCAGCCCCGCCCGAGGCGCAGATAGACGGTAAAGAGAGGGAACGCACACGCATGTTACCGTAACCCTCTGCTTTTAGACCTGCCAGCACATCCTTACAGAGGAGGGTGGGGCCTCAGTGACCCGGGTTCATAAACTAGGCAGGACGATTCCCAAGGACACTCCTGGGACAGGTGGCCGTGCTCTGTCGGGCCCTTTTCCTTGACAGCCGCGGGAGGGTGACAGCCAGTCCTCTGTGCGCTCGCCAAGCCCCCTTGGAGTGGCATTGACGCGCCCGTCAGCTGGTCAAGGGCGGGTCGCGAGGCAGCCGGCAGGACGGACTCCAGGAGGGCTCTCCTCTCTGGCACGGGACGAGGTGCCACTAGAGGCTCATTGAGACTGTCCGGGCGTGGGGATGACAGGCTCGCAGCGCTGGGGTCTTTGCTGTGAGCCCCAGGGCAGCTGTGCTGCATCACGGCTCTCCCTGATCTCGTTACGTGTGTCTCCCGAGGTGGCCCCAGCTCTCCTCGTCGGAGTCGGGGGGTGAGGCTGCACGTGGCTCAGTGGCTCCCAGTGCACGTAGTGTCGCGCGTGCACACGGGAGGGCCTGCCCTCCGTGCCCTCACGGCCCCCAGCACTCGAGGGGCGTCCTGCGTCCCTGCCCAAGCGGCCCCCACCCCCCTGCAGTCTCTGCGGCCACCCCTGGCCAAGCCCAGGCCCACAGACCTCCTCCCGAGAATCCCCTCTCCCACCAAAGCCTGGCGCCGCCCCCAGGCCTCCGGATCCGCCTTCTGCCCGGGCCCGGCCCCGGGCCCCCTGTGTCCCCCTCACCACTTCAAGCCCCGTCCCCTTCCCACCGGCATCCACCCGCGTGTCAGACCCTCCCCTCAATCGTTTGCCAGTGACTCTGTGACCAGTGGGCAGGCAGGACGTGTGAGGCCCCGGCCACTGAGGACAGGGTGCACCTGGGCCTTGTCCACCCCATCCCGACCGTGCAGGGACGTTGGGCTCACGGCTGGGGGGACTCGGTGTCCCCACCGGCCTCCTAGGACGTGCCGTCAGGAGTCCCCCCGCCCTCGGTTTTTCCTACTGGGCCCGATTGTCCCCATCAGCGCACAGGCCAGTGTCTCCCTCTTTTATGGAGAAAAGCTCTCCCGACCTTCTCCTCCCCTAGATTCTCTATCCTGAGGAAACACTGATTTCTCTTACTTTCTAAGGGAAGGGAGCTCTGCGGTTCCGGGGGGAGTGCAGGCGAGGAGTGGTTGTCGCGCTGCTTCTCCGTGACCTCGTCAGTAGGGTCAGTAGGTCCCATTCCTGTCGAGGCCGCAGGGGGCGGCTGTTGTGCCAGGGAGGAGGGGCCTTCCTTTCACGTTATGGGCATCATGCTGCCCGCGTGATGTGAAGTGTGGGGCGCGTGGGAGCCACCGCCTTCCCGCCTTTATCTGGTGCAGCGCGGGGCGGGGGGCAGCAGGCTCACCGAGGGGGCGACGCAGAGACAGTGGGAGCCTCTCCCGGCTGACCGCCCCTCCCTGCTGTGCCATTGTATTCCCCGGGCCGCGGCGGGGGCTGCGCGTGGTGGAAGATTCTCACCATGCGCCCGGCCTGGTGGTCAACTCTGAGCGGCTGCGTCCCGATCCAGCGCCGCCCGCTGCGGGTCACAGCGGCCCTGCAAAGCAAACACGGGGCGCACCTCCCACGCCACCGCTGGGGTCCCAGTAACGGGACTGGGGTCGCCAAGTCAGGAAGGGCAGGTGCGGGACGTGAGCACGGGGCGCTGCTGCAGGGCCGCGCTCTGGACCCCTGTGCTGCTCACCCCCGAAGAGGGCGAGGGGAGGAAGGTGGGCTGGAGCCAGGGCAGCGGCGGCCGGTCAGTGTTGGGCCGGGCAGGTGAGTGCGGGCGCCGAAGCCTGGGGGCCGGTGTTTGCAGCTGGCGGGGCCCTGACTCCAGGGAAGGACAGGAGGCCGCGCCGCTGGTGCTCCTTTGAGGACACTGTGTCCGTGGTCTCTCACAGACCTCTGTAGGCAGACTGGACCGGGCACCCCTACAAATGAGGCTTTCCTGGTGTGTTTGCCCAGATCACAAGGCTAGAAACTGCAGAGCTGAAGACAAGATGAATGAACTGCAGCAGGTGGGCCAGCAGAAAATGGTGAAAGGAATTGTGGAAAGACAAAGGGTGGGGTGGGAGGTGTGTGGTCTGACAGACGTGGAACTTGAGCTGAGGGGAACGCTGAGGGCATCAGTAGTCGTGTTTGAACAGAGAATAAGTGACAGTTTCTAGCATATAAGAGACAAACACACAAACTCTGCAATCCCAATGGGCCCCAAACAGGATAAAAAAACAAAATCTGTGTCCAGACAACAGATGATAGTGAAAGTGAACAGAGCCCTGGACAAAGGGGCAGAGACGGGGTCCCTCCCATGGGGCAGCCGTGACGCCGACGGCCTCCTTCCCAGCCGAGGCCGCGTCCCAGAAGGAAGCTGCTGGCGTAGGATCCCAGGTCCACAGGACACCTTCAGGATGGAAGGTGAAATCGACGTTTTTATTCAAATGAAACCAAAAAGGATTTGTCACCAGCAGACCCACCCAAGGGGCGATAAATCCTCAAGGACATCCTTCTTGCAGAAGGAAAAGGACCCCAGGAGGAAAGCAGAGGCCGGAGGACCGAGAGCGGTGGGCACGTGCGGGGCGGACGTGGGGGGAGGATCGCCTGCAGTGTAGACGCGGGGTTGAAACCCACCAGCACCGGCACGAGCAGGCGGTGGTGTCAGTGGAATCAGTGTCCACAGGGCTCTGCCACGTTGAGAAAGGGCTGTGAGGCTTGAGCGGCTGGGGTCCCTGCGAGCCATGCCCTTTGCAGATGCTGCTGTTTTAGCATTTCTGTGGGCTCAGGACTGGGTTAAATTATTTGAAACAGAAGTAGGTGGCAGTTTCCCAATATAATTGAAGTTTAAAAATCAATTAAACCTTTCAGTAGCATTTTATATTCCCAGGCTTTTCTGATGGCAGAGGGTAGTTTGTAAGCGGCGTGCGTCCGCGTTGGCTGCTCTTAAATGCGTTTTACTTTACTTAATCCTACGTCCATGATGCTCATAGCCTGTTTCTCCAGAACATTCGGAGGAATGAGACTGTAATTGAAAAGCTAATGATTTTTCGAAGACAAAAACTGAGAGTCAGAGCTGTTTTAATAATTAGGATGCAAACGCTCTACATAATTTAAATGGCATAAAGTTGATTGATTTACTTGGTAAAATCGTTTAGACGTGGAAGTATGACAACAAATTTCATAATTAAAACTGTTGTTATTTTAAGTCTGGTATTTTTCTTTGCTCGTTATCAAAACTTTCCATTTGCAAAGGTATTATTATTGAAAAGAACGTTCATACCGCAAAGGAATCTCATCTGGGGACGAAAAACTTAGGTGATGTGCAGTTAAAGACGCTTTGCGGGTGCTTGCTGAGGGGCTCGGGGTCTGCGGCCTTTCTCACCTTGCCTTGGAGGCTGATGGGCCCACAGCGTGAATTCTGTTTCCCACCTGCTGTCAGGCGTCAGCTCCTGGAACTTGTTAATCAGGCCAAGTCAGTAGCATTTCCCTTTTGAAAAGGAAGGTCCAAGGTACTGCCTTGAACAAAAGCGAGTGATTCCGCGGGGGGAGGAGGGTGTCGGGTCGTGGACAGGGGCATCTGAGAGCGTCTCCCAGGTGCTGGGTGGGTCCGGGGCCCCCACGAGTCCCTGCCCTCGGGGAGCAGCAGCTGCCTGGGATCCTCGGCTGTGGGATCCTGCCACAATTTCTTCCACATCACCACTGCCCCGAGCCGTGGGATCCGGGCTCGGTGCCCAGCCCCGGGCACTCAGTGTGCCGGCGGGTCAGGCCCCGTGGCCATGCCCCCTCAAGACCACCCCCAGGACACCTCCTGCCCTTGTCCTGTCCTCTTCCCTGACTGTGCCTGGCCCCCGCTGACCATTCCTGGTCCCCACTGACCCCCTGTTCTCATGACTTCCCTCTGTCCCTGCTGACCCCCCAGTGTGCTTACTGACCTCTCCGTGTCCCCGCTGACCTTCCCATGTCCCCGCTGACCCGCCGTGTCCCTGCTGATGGCCCCCTGTCCCCTGCCCTTTGCACTGGCTCTTGTCCGTCCTGGGGGGCTCTCCACACACCAAGCACCCCATTGACATCTGGGCCCAAACGTCTGTCCTGGACTCCGGGCCTGATGTCCCCCTGAGGTGTGTCTTAGGGCCACTTCAGCCCCAGCTTGTCTAGAGCTGGACGCCTTCCCTCCCGAACCCTCCCCGTCCCAGGCGATGGCAGAGCCCACCTCCAGCTGTCTGGGCAGCGCCCCGGCTCCACCTGTTCTGTCAGGATGTCCTGGGGATGGCGCCCCCCGCTCAGAAGCTGACCGTCCCTCCGAGGCCCCCGTCACCGCCCCACGGCCCGCACCGCCCTCGGGCTCTCAGGCCAGACTTCGCGCTGCCTGAGTGCGGCTCGATATGGTGCGGACGGTTTGTGGGGTGCGTGGGTTCTCTGGGAGGGCTGTCCTGGGCCCAAGGTCGCCGTGCGCAGGTTGGGGTGGGACCAGCGTCCTTGCAGCGCGGGGCCATGGCGATGCGCCCTCCCCGCAGCCCGCCCGCGAGGCCGTCTGGTGACACGCCAGCCCTCTTCACGCGGCGACTGGAAAAGGTTAGCAGCATGTCACCCTGGTAGGGTTTGTCGCGGGCCAGGGGACGCTGAGTGGCCGTCGCCGCGGTTTGCCCCCCGTCAGGACAGCAGTGCTGGCACTGGGTACTGGGCAGCCCAACGGGGGACAGCACAGCCAGGCTGTGACGGGGCCCAGCGCCCGGGGGCACAGCATGCCAGCCGCTCTGGTGCACGCTTTGTAAAATGCTTTTTAATTCAGCAACGGAATATCATTAACTTCGTAAGTGGATGAATACAGTGGACAACCGATTTGATTAACTTCAGATGCCGCAGTCGGCGGGCGACCAAATGACATTACGCACGTCCCTGGCGCAGGCGGGCTGCCTGGACTGGGGCTGCAGGGTCAGCGGGGGTCCGGGGGCGTCCTTCCGCGTTTAGCCCACAGGCTGACGTGGAGAGTCAGTCAGCTCCTGTTTGAGGTCGCAGAGCTGCTCGGAGAAGCAGCAACACCTCAACGCAGCGTCCCCGCGGCCGCCTGCTGGTGACGTGGGCTGACGCGTCCAGTCGTGCCGCCTTGTCCAGTTAGGCTGCCCGTCCGAGAGTTTATTATACGGCGAAGATCAATGAAGCTCTGCATTGATGGAAGCAGGAGCCTTGTTTCATTTATCCTTGTTTATAATCTAATGAATGTTATCGTAACTTTGCTTTGATTTATTACTCCATCTATTAAATTGTTTTAAGCCCGGAGTCTTGGGGCTTCACTCCTGTGAAGCGGTTGTTCCCCTTATTGGTGAAAGTGCCTTATTCTTTGCAGTCAGGCTCAGCTTCATGGAGGCGCTGGAGGCTGCATTAAGTTGTCCTTTGAACTCTGCGCGTTGGCTCCAGAGCCGTGGACCTGTCTCTCATCGGGGTGTCCTGCGCCTCTGCGACTCTCTCGCCTGACCGGTGGATTCGTGCCACGTGCCAGGCCTTGTGCGGGGGACTCAGAGGTGACCGGACCACCCTCAAGGAGCTCCCTCCACTCCCGGTAAAGAAGGGAATAAGCACACAGCCAGAGTGGGCAGCACTGCAGAAAGACAGGGCTCTGTGGGGCTGCAGTCCGGGAGGGCTGCTCAGAGGAGGCAGCATTTCCATGGAAACCTGCGGCCTCAGGGCTCTATTCCCATGGAAACCTGTGGCCTCAGGCTCTCGTGAGAAGAAGCTGGCACAGCAAGTAATGCCTTGATGACGGCAGAACTTGGCCATCTCCAGGCCTGGGAGGGCCAGTGTGGCCAGAGCTTTGTGAGCTGGGTGGGCTTGTCGTGAGGAAGGGTGACTGGAGAGCAGAGGAGCACAGGGCCAGACTCCTGGTGGCCCTGGCAGCAGGTGGGGGAGAGGCGGGGAAGCAGTGGAGGAAACGAGGGTCCCACCTGGTGTGGGGCAGGGGAGGTTAGAGACACGTTTCTGTAACCGCGGAGTGGACGTTTGGGGCGGACGTGGTGGTGGAGAAGCAGCGGGAGGTGTCCAGAGAGAACGAGGTTTTCAGTGGGAGCAGGAGGGGGACCGGCGCCGTAATGTCTGAATCGGAGAGGCTGGACTCTTGCGGGAAGTCGCGTGAGGACTGAGTGCCCTGCACCTGAGGCTGGCCTCCGGGGCAGGCGCTGCAGGGTGAGCTGATGGCTGCTGCCACGTGGAGCTGGGGAAGAGACCCCGGGGAGGCCGAGAGTGGTGTCCTGACACCCAAAAGGAAGGCCCGTGCAGGAGGACGGGTCGGTGACAGGAGGACAGGTCCCATGTTGCTGGGAAGCTCAGGGTCCCAGAAGGTCTCCTGTGGGTTTGCAGCTGGGCCGGCGCGAAGACCTGGCTTAGCGATTTCACCGGGTGGTGAGGACAGAGACCAGGTTGGGAACAGGCAACACCCTGGACACGGCACAGCAGACAGAATCCAGCGAGGTGTGAACATGGGCATCGTGATCAAGCCAGGCCGATGCCAAGAACGCAAGACTGGCTTAACATTTTAAAGTCTCTTGAAGCAACTGGCTGCTTTACCGTCCAGAAGCCAGACCTCAATGTGGTTAAAGATATGTCATGTTTATGGGCAGGAAGACTGAGTAGTATCACCAAGACGTCAGCTGTCCCCGAGTCGATCTGTGTGTGTGATCCTAACTCCAGCAGGATGTTTCGGGTGTAATCTGGCCGTTGTTCTGGAGTTTTATATGCAAGTATAAAGGGCCCCAAATCACAGAAGCAATTGTGAAGAAAAGCAAAACGGGGCATTTATTTATGCTACTAAATATCAAGACTTATTATAAAGCTAAACTAGGAAAAAGTGCTGTTAGAAATAGACCAATGGAACAGAACCGAGAGCCCAGAGAACAGATCCCCAAACGGATGGAGATGTGGTAAATGAGTCGTCACATACGTAAAGGGGAAACCGGACAGTGTGGAATTCCATGTGGAATGAAGTAACGCTAGATCTCACCTTGCGCCATACCCACGAGTAAGTCCCTGTTATTGTAAAAACCTAAATGGGAAAGAAACAGCCTTACACGTTCTACATGGAATATTGAGACTCATTGTGGGATCAGACGAGGGAACTGTTTCCAAACAAGACATAAAAGCGAAACCATAAAGGACTATGTCGGCTACTTTGACTACCTTAAAAATAAAGGCTTTCATTTCATGGAAGATACCATAAAAAACTGACTAGGTAAGCCACAAGGAGTGGGGGAATTCTCTGTAATACCAGTAGTAGACAAGGGAAATAGAAAATAAGCAAAGGATAAGAATAAGGTGTTCACAGGAGAAACCCAAGTTTCCACTCCTCTTAAAAAGAGGTGCTCAGCTGCACGAGTCTAAGGAAAATGCAAATAAGATGACAGTGATGTGTAATTTCACCCCAGTCGGCTGGCAGAGATCCAGGTGTGCCGGCACCAGGTCCTGGCGAGGGTGTGGGGCAGCAGGCACTGCTGGGCGCCGTGTAGAAACCTGTGTGGAAGATGCCCATCCACCGTGACCCAGAACCCCCAGCCGCATGTCACGTACACGTACATGCACATTTAATGCACGCGGGTGTGTATCTCTCCCATGTGCTCAAGGACACTGTGCAATGTTCGTTTTAGTATTCGTTCTAATAGTGAAAACTTTGGAAGCAGTCTTCATGTCCAACACCAAAACTGGATAAATAACTTTCAGTATTATTGTATATTGGATCTTATAGCATTAAAAATAAGCTAATGTGGGCTTCCCTGGTGGCGCAGTGGTTGAGAGTCCGCCTGCCGATGCAGGGGACACGGGTTCGTGCCCTGTTCCGGGAAGATCCCACATGCTGCGGAGCGGCTGGGCCCGTGAGCCATGGCCGCTGGGCCTGTGCGTCCGGAGCCTGTGCTCCGCAATGGGAGAGGCCACAACAGTGAGAGGCCCGTGTATCGCAAAAAAAAAAAAAAAAAAAAAAAAAAAAAAAAAAAATAAGCTAATGTTACATGTTGCAACATCAAACGTTTCTCAAATAGAACTTTGAATGGAAAATAAAACAAGTTCCTTAGCCAAAGCAATGTTGAGGAAAAGAAATGGAGCTGGAGGGCTCAGACTCCCTGGCTTAAGCCTGTACTACAAAGCTACAGTCATCAAAACAAGTTCCTGAGGAGGGAGTGGGTGCGACGGCGCAGATAAAGTTGGTGAAGGCTCTGAGCCCTTCCAGGGGTGCCCTTGACCTTGGTCACCGACACTGAGGATGGCAGCCACCTCTGGGGGGACAGTTGCGTTGGGAGTGTCCAGCACAGCGGACGCCTTGGAATCCCCCACACAACCTAAGGCCTTTCTAGAGCAGTTGCTTCGTGCCCTGCTCCCCCATAACCCCCATGCTGACTTCTGTGCCGATCTCTTTATTCCTTCGTTCTGTTTAAACGCACTCTTTTGATCGTGTCTGTTACCTGGGCGCCACGCCCTGTGAGGGTGCAGGAGCTTCCGTCTCTCAACATCGCGAAGCCCCTGTGTGGTTTTCGGCGTGGTTTGCTTGTTCTCCTTGCTGTGCAGCGCTCCACTGCAGGGCTGGAGCACGAGTGTGTCTTCACCTTGTTAGGCATTTGGCCGCTGGGTCTGTTGGTGTTTCTGGCAGCGCCGCCTGCCTTCCCGTGCGTGTGTCCTGAGAGCCCCGGCTTCCGAGAGAGAGCTCTGTGTGTGTGTTTATGCACGGCTTCCCCTGGATGTAAACTCGCTGTGAGGCCGTGGAGCTGTGCGTCTCCCCATGGCTGTGTGCTCAGAACTTGCAGGTCCCCCATGTTATGAGGGCTGGGTCCCCATCACAGCCACATCCCATCACTCCCCATGGCTGGGTCCCCATCACAGCCTCTCGTGTCCTGAACTTTGTTCTCCGAGGGTGGAGATGTTTGCGTCTGATCCTGTTGGAATGTCAGTGCTGAGCTGAGCACAGCTGCTTCCCTGACGCCACAGCGCGTGTGCACACGCAGGGCCGTACCTCCTTTGGGGGCCCTGTGTCCACGGGGCGCTGTCTGCTCCCCAGGATGGAGCAGGTGACATGTCAGGGGTTCATCATAACCTCCAAACCAAGGGGCCTTTCCAGCCGTGAGTCATCCACGCCCATCGATGCTAACGCAGAGCAGCTCCCGATCTGTGGTTGCTGCAGGCTTGAGCATTAGTTATCAGCTGTGTCTTAGGAAGTTTTTATCGTCTTCTCAGATGCATTTATTTTATTTTTTAAAAAAATGACATGTTGAAAATGCTTTATCCGTAGAAACAGTGTAATGCAGTGCCTTCCGGGAGGAGCTGTGTTGCATTTAAAGGCAGGTGGCCTTCCCGATGGGCAGATTCCCTGGCCCTAGGCTGTGTGTGACCCCCTGGCTCGCCCTCTCCTGTCCTAGAATGCAGCAGCTGGCTTCTCGGGGAGCCCCCTGCCTGGGGGATGGCGGTGGGAGTTCCCTGGGACTTGGAGGAGGGAAGCTCCCTTCTGCAGGCGCCCTGGGAGCTGAGACCCGGCCTTCTTGTTCCCACGGTGCCCTCAGGGGCACTGTTAGCGCCTTGGGGTCGTGTGCGAGAAGCACGTGTATGGTTTCCTCTTTCATTGCATCCGGAGAAGAACATTTCGCCCCTGTGCCCCTTCCTGCTCAGTCGATTTGACTTGAGGGTTCGGAACTGTCTGAAAGCCAACTGGACGTGGGGGCCGAGGGCTAACCTGTACCTGGGCCGCTAACATCGGCGCAGAAATGATCGGTTAATGAATGTCTGATCCGTTTGCAAATAGAAGGTGGAGGGGTGTTTCCAAGCAGTAGCTTTTGCCGGTGAGTCCCTGGCCCGCAGCGGGTGGGCAGCGGCTCCGTCCGTGGTGCCCTTCGCAAATCCACACTTCGCCGACGTCTGCGGATGCGTGGCTTCCTGTCCAGCGTGGGGGACATCTGCCTACGGCCCCATCCCGTGCCCTGGCTCTGTGTATCTGCAGAGCGGCCTGCAGCTTTCAGAGCTCAGCTCCCGCAGGCGAACGAGCGCCCAGGTGTGGCCTGTGGTCCCGTCAGCCGTTAGCCAACCTGCTCCAGGCAGGGGACTGGCTTCGCAGCACTGCAGACCCTCGAGGATCCAGTGGAGCCGGGCAGGTGGGACCAGGAGCCACACGGGCCGGATCCGGTCCACACCCAGCACCCCTTCAGAGCCCTGTCGCGAGAACTCTGGCCTTGGGTCCCCGTAGCCGCGGGGTGAGGCCATCCTGCTGCCAGAGGTCAGGGCGCCCGCCCTGTGTCTGCTGCTCTGGGGACACAGGAGCGGCTGGACTGCATTTCGCTAATGGAGAATTAATAAGCACTCTTGACAGTCAGGTTTATAAATATGTAAGAAGTATTTTAATTGTTTCTAGCAAAACAGGCAAGGAGTCAATACTCTGAGACATGACGAACACACTGCTGACAGGTGCGGGGTCAGAGGACCCGCGAGCCGGCGTCCCGTCGCCAGGCTGCTTCCCGCCACCTGTCCTCACAGCCTGTGACAAATGGGCCCTGAACTGTATGGATGGAGTCGGTCAGACGTTGAAAAAGTTGAGTTGAACTTTGACTTGAAATATTCATTAGAGCTAATTATGGATTTTCTGACTCTGTGAGTTACAGCTCTGCACCTGCCTTGGCAATTGATTTTCCATTTATTTACTGTAAACTTCTTAATATCACGTTAGCTTTATCACATCCAATGAGGCAATAGTTCAAATCTTGGCAATTGCGTTATTTACTTACGCATTTCCTGAGTGCTTTCTTTACCCAAGCAAACGGGAAGACATCCGTTCGCTCGTGGGTGTGGTCCTGCAGCTTTCCAGGGTCCAGTACTGCCCACGTCCCTCTTCTTGGAGGGGCCTTGACTGTCCGCGGTCAGAACAGAGAGCGGAGGCTGGTTCTCGGGTGTGTGCGCCAAGGTGCCCAGATCCTCTCAGAGAGGATTCGGGGCAGAGACCCGATGGGTGAGCCTGGCAAGCAGCGTGTGCACTCCGTTTACTTTGTGCCTGCGCCGTGGGGAGCCTGTCGGCACTGACCACATGCCTGAGTCCCCGTCACACACATGGATACACACGAAAAAGATGTGTAACTACACACGCGCACACACACACCCGGTTAAGTATGAATCCCAGGTAAACAAGTGACTTTTGGCGCCAGATGCCCCATCCCCACCGCAGCCCGGTCCCTGCACTTTGGCCTTTTCCTGAGGGGGGCGAGCAGGGCCGACTCATCGCCCAGAGCAGCTCCTGGCACCGGCGGGCGCTCCGTGGCTGCTTGGGCTGTCGATCGTGGATGGGCAGGGCCGGTGGCTCCGGAGGCTCTGAGGTCGCAGCTCAGTCCTGAAGGATGAGCAGGGATTGGACCGGGCAGCGGGCGGCTGGCCCGCCGAGGGGCAGGGGGAGCCACGGCGAGGCTGTGCTGCCCGGAACGGAGCCGTGTCCTCACTCAGGAGCCATCCACTCTGCCCCGACCCTCGCCCTCTGCTCCACTGGACCCTGCAGCAGACGGGAGGCGGCAGGGGGCGGGGCGGGTGCGTCCACAGGGGAGATGCCTACTCGGGGTTGGCTAGGGCCGGCGCTCCTGGCGTCCTGGGTCGGGGAGTGCCTGCGGCTGACTGCTGAGTTTGGGGGCTGTGATTGGGCTGCAGTGGGCGGAACTCTTTTTCTCACCACAGAGCTTCTTAGTCACCGCTCAGGACTGCTTTAGGAACGCTCCCGTGCTGGCCTCACTCCATTTCTCTGTTTGCTCTACAGGCACTAGGAAGCTTTTACTTTCTTCACGAATCCTTAAAAAACATCTCCCAGTTTGACTTTAAAGGTAAGACTCCATGTGTGCTCTGCTGTCTTCTGGGATTCTCCATCTTGGTGGACCCCCGACCCCCTGCCCGCTAGTCTGGCTTCTCCTGGTCCCTCCCACCCAGTGTTCCTGCGAGAGCACCGCATGGTCTGGGTCTGATCGAGGGGTTTGCGCAGTCACTAAGCAGGGAATCGTGAGGACACCTGCTTTCTGGCTTCTCTGAGGCCGAGGTGGCCGGCCTGTGCTGGGCGGCTTCCCCCTCCCTGTCCCGCCCCGCCCGCGGCCGTCCCAGCCCGTTCCCGCACCTCTGCCACCCCTCACGGCTCTGGCGGGTGACTCTAGCTTTCCTATAATACAGTCAAGAGGAGAGGGAAGTGTTTTGTGTCTGTGTACCTGTCGAACGTGAGAAAGTAAAAAAAATGAAAAACACAACTGGAGGGTAGCATATTTCAGAAGAAAATGGGCGAGAGCATATGTTTGTGGCAGAGCTAGAAAATGTAGCCCCGTGTTTAGTGGGTGAACGCTGTGTGTCTGTACTGAGAAGAGTCACCTAAGATGCTCATGACACGAGGGCGTGTGAGTCTGTCCCCGATCTGAGGAGTTGCCGTCCCTGCTCCATTCAGTCTGCGGGATGCGTGTGCATTTATCTTCCACGCAGGGTTGTCTCTTCATGTTACATGTGAACCCGTCTGAGCTCCACTTGGGCTGTTGAGCCAGGTCGCATTAATCTGAGATGCCGCCCGCGGTGAGGTAACTGTGGGAGCGGCTGATTGTGTCGGTTTGTTCAGGTTCATTGCCACCGCTCACTCGGGAGACGGCTCGCACTCTCCAGGTTGGGAAGCAGTGATTCCATCAGCGTTGAGAACAGGGTCCCAGCCAGCAGGTGATGTTCGCCGGCCCTGTAGCCTGAGCTTTCTCTGCTCTCGAGACGCAGCGTCTGCCTTTCCTGCCGAGGAGCTTGGAGTGGCCCGGCAGACCTGGCGAGAGCCGGGGCCGGGGCCGCTCTTCCCATGACCCTAGCAGACACTGGACGTCAAGTGTCCTGTCCTCGGGCCGCGGAGCTGTGAGCAGAGGGGCTGTGCAGACACAGCGGCTCCAGACGAAGCTGAAACAGAACGGCTTGCACTTCTAATAAACCTGCACCTCAGGCTCCACAGGTGCCACGTCTGCTGAACTTTTCCTTCTTCCAAGTAACCATGTGCAGACATATTTTATTACTAAATCAAACTCGTCCGAAAGTACCTGGCTAGCACACAGTTTATTTACAGCTGTACCTTCGATGTACATTTATTTGACTCTAGCAAAACCTCCATGCTGCCAGTGACAAGAACCATTATAAGACGGGCAGCGGCTGTGCCCTGAGCAGGCGAACCTGGCGGGAGGCTGTGTCGAGTCTGAAGACACCCCGGGGCGTGGCGTGGCAGGTGTTGCTGCCGACAGATCCCCAGCGCGGGCGAGGCCGGGGTCTCAGGCAGGCGTGGGCCGCCGGCCCCCGCTCCACAGCCCCGGCTCTTTGAGGCTCGCACTTCTGCCTGGAATTGAACTACAGCAAAAGCAATCCAGGTTTGTGAAGTTTGAATCAACTTTTGAAAAGAAACAGCCTGAATTTTAACAAATGTGTTCCTACTTAGAAACTTGAGCTGAAAAGGGATGAAAGGGACTCCAGTGTCTGGTGCAGCACGTGATGAGCTTGCAAGCTGTCACTCAATCCTCAGGAGAGACAATCCAAACAAGCTGAAAATGGGTGATTCTTCTTAGGTCCCTCAGAGGAGCAAGGTCACAGGGCAAACTGCTGCCCCCCAAACCGGGGAGACAGACAGACGGGCCCAGAGAGTCAGAGCCCACTGAGCAGAGAACACCGCACGGTCAGGACGCTGAGACAGGCCGAGCCTGGGCAGCTGGCGGGGGACGCGCACCCAGGCTCAGGGCCTACGCTGTCGCGGGCTTTACCTCCTGGAAGCTAACCAGGTTCTCACGCCGAAGATGAAAGAAAAATCCCCAGACCTTTCTGGCAGGGGAGGGGAGAGTAGCTGTTGTGAAGTGTGCCCAGACAGCTCTGTTCTTCTTAAAGGCCTGCCCGCAGGGAAACCCTGAGCCCAGCCACTGGGGTCTGATCAGGGCCTAACCCACGGGGGAGGGAGATAGCCGATTGCACCTCCTCTAGCCTTCCTGTGCAACCTGAGAAAACAAGAAGAGCAAATGAAGTCCAAAATAAGCAGAAGAAAGGAAATAATAAAATTGGAGCCTATACGTCAGTGAAGTTGCACAGAGACACTCACGAGAGAAAAGCAAAGAAGCCAAAAGCTAGTGCTTTGAAAAGATCAATAAACTTGGTAAACCTTTAGCCAGGCTAACCAAGAAAAAAAGAAGACACAAATGACTAGTATTAGAAATGAGAAAGGGGTCATCAGTACTGATCCTGTGGACATTAAAAGGATGATAAAGGTATATTGTGAACAAGTCTATGCCTATAGATTTGATCACTTAGATGGCCCACTTCTTTGAAAGATACGATCCACCAAAACTCATTCAAGGAGGACTAGATAGTATGCATGGGCCTTTGTCTATTAAAAGGGATTCAATCAATAAGTAATAACCTTCTAAAAACCATCAGGCCCGATGGTTTCCCTGGTGAATTCCACCAAACATTTAAGGAAGAAATTATACCAATTCTCTACAATCTTGCCCAGAAAATAAAGGCAGAGGGAAAACTTCCTAATTCATTCTATGAGGCCAGCCTTACCCTAGTAACAAAACTAGATAAAGGTATTACAAAAAAGGAAGACTATAGGCTCATGAACAGAAAATGCAAATTTTTCAATATAATATTAGCAACTCAAAACTAACAATGTATAAGAAAATTATACACTATGACCAATTCAGATTTATCCCAGGTATGCAAGCCCGATTCAGCATCCAAAAAATCAATTAATGTAATCCGTCACATCAGTAGGCTGAGGACGAAAATCACACGATTATATCAATAGATGTAGAAAAAGCATTTGATAAAATCCAACACCCATTTATAATAAAGCTCTCAGCAAACTAGGAATAGAGGAGATCTTCCTCAACTCAATAGAGAATATCTACAGAGATTCTCCACTAACATCAGAATCAATGGTGAGAAACTAAGGTCAGTAACAAGGCAGGGATGGCCACTCTCACCATTTCTCCTCAACATCATACTGGAAATCTTGGCTAATACAATAAGACAAAAAAAAAAAAAAGGAAATTAAAGACTTATTGATGGGAAGGGGCTGTCTTAATTCTTAGGTGACCTGTTTACATAGAAAATCCCAAGGAACCACCACCACCAACAGTAGCAACAAAAACTGGTACCAGTAAGCAAGGTTGCAGGATATGAGGTTAATAATCATACGTCAGTGGCTTTCCTCGATACCAGCATTGAACAGGTAGAATTTGAAATTAAAAACACAATATCATTTACCTTAGCACACATATAAAAAGAAGTACTTAGGAATAAATCTGACAAAATACGTATAATATCTACATGAGGAAGACTACAGAATCTGATTGAAGGAATCAAAAAAGACCCAAAGAAGTGGAGAGATAGTTCATGTTCATGGATAGGAAGCCTCAGTATTGTCAAGTTCTTCCCAACTTGATCCATAGATTCAACACAAGCTCATTCAAAATCCCAGCAAGTTATTCTGTGGATACTGACCAACTGATTTCTAAAGTTTATGTGGAGGCAAAAGACCCAGAAGAGCCAACACAATATTGAAGAAGAAGAACAAAGTCGGAGAACTGACAGTACCCAACATCGAGACTTTCTATAAAGTTACAGCAATCAAGACGGTGTGGTGTTGGTGAAAGAAGAGTCAGATAGATCAATGGCACAGAAGACAGAGCCCAGAAATGGACCCACACAAATACAGTCCATTGATCTTTGACACACGAGCAAAGGAAACAAAACAGAGCAAAGAGACTCTTCTCAACAAGTGGTGCTGGAACCTGCCGGACATCCACACACACAAAAAGGAATCTAGTCACAGACCTTACACCTTCACAAAAACTTAAAATGGATCATAGACCTAAATGTAAAATGTGAAACTGTAAAACTCCTAGATGATAACATAGGAGAAAATGTAGGTGAATCTTGGGTTCAGTGATGACTTTTTAGATGCAACACCAAAAGCATGATCCATGAAAGAAATAATTTTAAGTTGGACTTTACTAAAGTGAAAAACTTACATTCTGCAAAAGATACTGTTAAGAGAATGAGAAGACAAGCCAGAGATGGGAGAAAATATTTGCAAAAGGCACACCTGGTAAAGGACTGTTATCCAACATATACAAAGAGCTCTTAAGATTCAACAATAAGAAAGCAACCCAATTTAAGAGTGAGCTAAAGATTTGAACAGACATCTCACCCAGGAAGATATACAAATAGCAAATAAACATGATGAAAAGATATTCAACATCATATGTCACCAGGGAAATGCAAATTAAAACAACAATTAAAACCACTACACACCTATGAGAATGGCTGAAATCTGAAAACTTGACAACGCCGTGCTAGCAAGGACATGGGGCAACAGGAGCTCTCACTCACTGCTGGTGGGATGCAGAACCGTCCAGCCTCTTTGCAAGACAGGTTGGCAATTTCTTGCAAAGCTAGACATACTCTTACACATCCCTTGGCATTTACCCAAATGAGTTGAAAACTAATGTCTGCACAAAAACCTTTACAGCAATGTTTATAGCAACTTTATTCGTAATTAGCAAAAACTGGAAGTAACCAGAATATGTCCTTCACAGATGAACAAATAAACAAGCTGTGGTCCAGAGACAAGGGAATGTTATTCAGCAGTAAAACAAAGTGAGCTATCAAGATACAAAAACTCAGGGAGGAACCTTTCAGGAGGCACCTAACATGTGTGTTCCCGACGGAAAGCAGCCCACTGGAGGAGGCCGCCTGCAGTACGTGGCCAACGACTGAGGAAAGGATGGAGACAGTAGAAGCATGGCTGGTTGACAGGCGCTGGGGGAGGGAGGGACGGACAGGTGGAGCGGGGGGTTGGGGCCGTGGAAGTGCTCTGCGTGCCCCTGCAGCGGTGGATACATGGCGTCGTGCGTTTGTCGGGACCCCTAGCGCGTACGAGCCCACCAACACGAGATGCTGGGAAGCTGTTCGGGGGACGGATGGGAACTCTGCACTTGCAGCTCAGTTTCCATAATCCCCAAACTGCTCTACAAATACACGCTCATTTTTAAGAAAGAGGCCTCCTCCGCCCCACCCCCGCAGTCTCCTTCTTTTTCCTCAAGGGAACTGGGGTTTCATCTCAGCAGAGCTGCCTGCTGCTGCAGCAGCCCCTGCCCTGTCCTCATTCCCAGGAGCCTGCAGGTGGCTGACCATGCCTCAGGGCTGGTCCTGCACCTGTGCCCGCCTGGCTCACCGAGGGCTGGTGCGTCTGCCCTGTGGGCATCCATGCGTCCCGAGGATGTCCGTTTGGGGGGGCGTCCACCCCTCTGCAGCTCATGACCCGATGCCCCCAGTGGGCTGTTGGGGTGATTCAGCCTTTGCTACGAGAATTCCCATCCTGAGCAGACCTTTAGAAAGAACTTGCTTTATTCTCAGGTCCAGGCGATACTGGCGGTTAGCAAAGGGGGTAGGAAGGAGGGATAAAGAACCCCCTGCAGGGCGCCCAGACCGTGGGCCCGCGTGGCCCCAGCAGCAGCTCGGCGCCTCCCAGGGACGAGCCCGGATGTCGGGAGGAGGGGCGTCCCTAGGACCCGGCAGAGGCGGCCGCTGCCAGAGGCTGGACCTCCGCCCGGCCCTCACCCTCCTCAGAGGCCTCGTGGGGGCCCAGGGCCACCCCTCACTCCTCCTTCAGGCTCAGCTCCGCCCTGCTCCGGGGCTCCCCTGACCGCCCCCCAGGTGACACCCTGCTGTCCTCCACACTCGGGGAGTATCCACGTCCCATGTCCTAACCCACGTCCATCTCCCCGCCTCATGCCCAGGCCCACTCTGCGGGTCGTGTCTGCGTCCCATGTCCGCGTCCTCAGCTTCTGGCCAGGCCCCACGGCACTCAGTGGACGTCCTGGTGCCCACTGGTGCAGGGAGGGCCCAGGAGGGGAGTTGGAGGCCCGGGCGGGGTGGAGGGAGGAGCGAGGCGGGTGGGTGCACACAGCAGGCTGCAGCCGCCTGCCAGCCTGGCGCCCCGGGTGGTCTGTGCGGGACAGGCCTGCCGTCAGCAGGAGCGGTCAGCTGCCCCGCTCTGGGGCCGGGGTGGCCTGTCCGCCTCGCGAAGGGGAGCTGGACGCGACGTGCCGGTGACGGCAGGTGCGCCCCGCAGACAGCACTCCCCCCGCCCCCCTGCCACCCTGGTGCCGGCTGTGCGGGGTGGTTTGATAAACGCTGTCCTTCCACGGAGATGGGTGGGTGGCTACAGGAAGTGCCTCGTGTGGTTAACACTCCTGCGTCATTTCCCGCCGCAGGTGGGTGTTATGAGTGGGTCGTGGCTTCATGCCTTATTAGTTTACACTGGCCTGTGCCCACCTTCCCAGGCACCAGCCTCCTGGCTCGTGGGTTCGCCTGCGTTTCCCCCGATGGGCAAACCCGGGGGTGGGAGGGTAGCCTCAGAGCCAGCTGCACCTGTCATCTGAGGCTCGTCTCCGTGGTTTGGGAGCCAAGTCAGAGGAGCAGTGGGTACAGCGCAGCTCCGTCCTGGGGGAGGGGCCCACGTCACGTGCTGTCTGTGTGTCAGTGGGCCCGTGGGGGCCGGCAGCCCAGAGACTGCAGGCGGGGCTGCCTGTGGGACGCGGAGCAGGGCCTCCACAGACACTCTGACGGGACAGCTCGTCCTTCGTCCCAAACACCATGGATCTCCACACACCCCAGGACCCTCACCCCAGTGTCCTGGCCCGGGAGCAGGGGACAGGTGATGCTCCGGCAGCCGGTGGGGGCAGTCTGGTGACCGCCTGGGCTGGGGTCTCCCCGTGGCGGTCTCGGCAGGCCCCCCCGCTGCCTGGGCTCTCTGCCGGCATCTCGTGGGGAGGCTGACAGCCTTCCCACCCACCAGACAAGTAAGAGTTTGAGGAATAGACACATTTGTGCATTAAACTCCACGGTGGTCTCTGAAAAGGAACGATCCCAGGTCTGGGTGTGAAAGGACCAGGCCAGGCCCTGTGTGTGGGGCGTCAGCCAGATGCGGGGAGAGCCCGCGGGACACTGGACAGGGCGGGTGGCCCAGAGTGCCTGGCCTTCATCCCTTTCCCCCGTCTCACGTAAGGACTCCCCTTCCCTGGTTAGGAGTGATGTTGGCTGGATGCAAGGAGGAAATCCATGTTATTAAATGAATTCGTCTTAAGTGTGAGTGGACGGTAACTCCACGGCCCTTTTAAATGCAGTCGCACTTTGCTCAGAGGATGCCAATTAGCCCCTGTAAATCCGCAGGCCGGGAGCTTGGAGCGGGTAATGACACCCCGTGTCAGATTCCAGGTCCAGGGATGGGAATGCACGAGCCCCGGCGTCCCCGGGAGCAGCTGCCCTGCCTGGGGGCGTGGCCCTCGTCGGGTCTGCCTCCTGGGCCCTCCCTCGCCTCCACAGCACTGCCCGGGTGGGATGCGGGACCCCACGTGGCCCTGAGCTGGGGGGAGGGGGAGAAGAACTGAAGTTACCCCCGGGTCCTTCTTCTGCTCTTTCCTAGCCAAGAAGTATAAAAAAGTCACTGGTAAGGAGATCTACTCAGACACGCTGGAGAGCACGCCCATGCTGGAGAAAGAGAAGTTTCCGCAGGACTACTTCCCCGAGGTACGTCGGGGCCCCGCCGGCCACACTCGTACTAGTGCGTTTACTTTCAGGTGGGATTTAGGACGTGAAATCTTCATACTTCACAGTGGGGATCCCCCGGCTGCCGTCATGCTCCAGTATTCTGTCCTGGGAGGTTCTAAAACCCACGTGGGTTCATCTGCGTGGTCTTAGATGAGGGCTGGGAGAGCCCGTGGTGTTTACCGTTACATCAGTAGGTAAATTTTCTAATCATCGTCGTTTCCAGGCAAAGGAACCTTCCCCCAGAGAGGTAGAAAAACCATAACCTGTTCATTTGGGGCCTGGGGTGCGCCAGGGGCCTCCCAGCAAACCTCAGCGTGAGCAGGTCGATCTGGCCAGTGATGCAACCCGAACAGAGAGCTCGGGCGTGCTGGGACAGTGGCACTCGGGGGGCTCTCCCCATCCCCAGGGTGCTGAGTGAGCCCCGGGCTCTTCCCTGGCAAAGCCTTGGGTGTGGCCAGAGAGGCGCAGCTGCATACTCGGAGCCGGTGCCCCCACCCTGTGCGCTTCAGCAGAGGGAAGTGCGGGGTTACTTCTCACCCTCTGCTCAGACACAGTCAGGAAGCGTGCATGTGTTTCCTCCGGGTTTTAGTGCATTTTTGTCTAGTTATTTTTATGTAGCCGTTACGCTGCACACATAATTTTGGATTCTGGGATTTTCAGCGAATACTCTCACGACCAGCGTGTTTGGAGTCTCGTAACCTGTGTAGTCCAGGTGTTGATCCAGACTGGATCACCTTCCCTTTCGGGGCCTGTTGACTCGCAGTAGGAAGTGACCCGTGACTGAAGCATTCGGGGGTGAGACTGAGAGCCGGGCGGCCCCTCCTCACAGCTGCGTTTCCACACGGCCCCCAAAACCCCATGGGGCAGGTCTTCTTGGTCGAGGATTGCCCGCCGTGACTCTGTGGAGCCGCCCCTCCTGCGGCACTGGGAGCCGATTTCAGCAAGGCCGCAACTTTATTAACTTGCTTTATGACCCGATCCTGCAGTGGAGGAAAGGTGGCCGGTGCCTTGAGGGATGGGCCGCGTCCCCGGCCAAGGACGCGGTGTCAGGGGCCCGCCTCCCGCCCCGCCCGCCGCTGCCCCTGCCCCTGGGCACTGCTCCCCTCTGCTCTGCGTCCAAGATTGGAGGAGGGTGTGGCTAGAAGGCTCCGGAAGCTTCCGTTCTCAGCCTTCCATGAGTGCGGCCGAGCCCGTGAGTCCTGCAGTCCTCCCGGGACGTTGGCCAGTGGACATGTCCAGCAGGAGGCCGGCCCAGGGTTCCCCGGATCAGGGCGAGGGCTGAGAAGTCAGTTTCAGAGGCCATCAGTGTCGGTCTCCTGGCCCATCCCGATCCAGACTCACCCTTGCTCCCCTGCAGGCAGCATGGGAGCCGGCACTGGCCCTGGCCTGAGAGCAACCAGGGACCCCGGTGAAAACGGCGCAAGCTGTGGGGAGACCAGGGGCGGGGCCTGCAGCGCCACAGATAGGGTCTCGGCCTCTCCCCCGACGCGGGCATCTTAAGAGCGGGAGAGCCAGCTTACAGAGGCCCGCTGGGGACAGCCCTGAACGGGCCGAGGAAGAGGCTCTGGCATGTCAGCCGCTGCTCTGCAGGAGGGACCCTGACGCCCCTGCTGACGTCCAGGGTCCACGCACCTGGCAGAGAAGGCAGGGCTGCCGGGGACGGCCACGAAGCCAGCCTCGCCCAGATCAGCGCAGGGGCTGGGTGGCTGGTGGGCAGTGCTGGGCCCGGGCCTGCGTGGGGCTGGGCGGGGAGCACTTGAGGCAGCCCTTTGAGCAGTTAAGTATCTTTGCAGCTCTCCCCTTTAACTGCCACTGGAGTCCTGAGCCGCGGCAGGTGCCAAGGCGAGCCCGTGGCCTGGGACTGGCAGGCGGCAGGGATGGCAGGCGGGCCTCTGCTCTTCCCGAACCCGCCCGTTCCCTCGAGGTGCTCCCCCAGGCCGCTGCCCACCCAGGGGACGCCTGGTGCCTGGGACGGAGTTCCCACTCCGCGCCCCCCGCCAAGGACTGGGACGCACCTGGGTGACCTGGCTCGTGGTTGGACGCCCAGCGCGCGGCCCCCGTCGCCCCAGGGACTCGCTCAGCCCACAGCTGTCCCTCATCCTCTCGTCACTTGCCAATGACTCCAGAATTCGGGGTCCTCTCACTCCACCTGTGCCCTCGGAGCTGGGGTCACTGGAGGCTCCCGGCATCTGTCATCTAGGAGCTGTGCTGCTCCCGAAGAGGAGCCTTCTGTGACGGTCACCGTGTCTTCCTGGGTGGGCAGAGGGGGCCCCACTGCTTCCTCCGGAGAAGGTGCCCGGCACCTGGGCGGGAGCCTCTGCGTTCCCGGCTTGCCCGCTGCCGCCCTGGCCCTCAGGCTCTGCCCTGTGCGGGCTCCCTCCCCAGAGGCCGCGGCGTGTCTGGGGGTCTCCCCGCATTTCTCTTCCCACCAGGGCCCAGGCGGCTGTGAAGCTTGGGCTGAGGTTGACCTGTGGGTGGGGGGGGGGGGGGGCAGGTGTGGGGACCTCAGCTGTGGTTCCCACCTCCCTGCACACCCCATGTGCTTGCTGTGCCCCCCGAGGTGCTGGCCGGTGCCGGCCGGGGGGCACTGAGCCCTCCTCAGACCCAATTCCAGGCGGCCTCACTGTCATCCGCAGGCAGAGGGGGGAGTGCGTCTCTGGGCGGAGAAGGTTGGGGGGTCTCTGGGTTAGACCCCGATGTCTCGACTAGAGCGGCGTGTTGCTGGGACAAGGTGACCCCTGCCCCGGGGTGCTGGCCTTCCTGGGGGCCCCGTTCTGCTCCATGGAATTGCCCGAGTGTGTGCTCCGCTGGGTCTGATGACATATGAGTTTTCAGGGCTTGTTCATTTTCCTCTCATCTCCATAAATTAACAGAAGGAAAATCTTATTGAGAAAAACACAAATGCTTCTGATGTTTCTGTCAACTGCGTGGAATTTCTCAGGTGTAAGAAACTCCAGGACCGTTGCCGGGCTCCCGTGTCCTGCTAGGAGCCCCTGCCTGGCGTGCGTCAGGTCAGCAGGCCGCCGGGCAGGGCCGCGGTGCCCAGGAGGCTGTGCTGCGGCTGCTCCCCTCCTGCTGGGCCTGCAGTCCAGGCCTTTAGCCTTATTGGAACACGTTCTGGGGGAGGGAATTAGTTTAAGACTGATTTCTCTTTCTTTTATTACCGTCACTTAAGGGCAATCTAAACGTAATTACCATGATGGAGGCATGATGCAATTCCAAATAATTACAGCCCACTGCACATAAAACCGACAGAACTTCCCTGGTGGCTTGTGGGCGCTCTTGGCTCGACGCGAATTCCACGTGCTGCCTCTGGGGGAAGCACTCCAGGCAACGCGAGACCGTTTTGAAAAGCAGGTCTGCGTCGTCCGTCGGGGCCGAGGCATTTTATTCCTCCTGCCCGTCGTGAGAAATTGGTTGTTTCCATGCATCACAGGGACTGTTCCAAGCTCTTATGAAAGATGAATTAATTTCACTAATGCTCTGAAGCGGGCCTTTCACGGGGAGGCTGGGTGGTGATAACCTTCCCGCAGCCTCCCTTTTCTCACCGTGATTTATGCCGTCTTTTAGTAGATGAAGCCGCCTGTATTCGCCATCCATCTGCTGGTAAAGGCATCCTATTAACAGGGCATCTGAGCAGAGACTTAATATTGTCAGGTGAATGATGTGGCGGCCCCCCCACCGCCCCCGCCCAGACCCGGGCGTGACATGGTTCCCACTCCAGTGTGAGAGCCTCTCTGAGAACTGGGGTGGACACCCCGGGGCACCCCAGCCACTGCCGTCCCGTCTGCCGTCGCCTGGAGCCTTGGGTGGCTTGAGAAGGTGGCCGATGACCAGTGAGCCTGGGAGCGTGCACGGGGCTGGGAAGAGGCAGAGGAGGCCCAGCCCCGCCCGCTTGCACCCCGCCTCCGTTTGCTATGAGCACCTGCATCCGGAAGCTTCTGTGCTGGAGGCCCCAGCCTCCCTACATGTGTGCTGACCACAGGCTGCCCTGCCGGCTGCTCCCAGGGAACCGGCCCAGACCCTGGTCCCGCTTCCGGAGGCTCGCCCTGAGCCCAGGAGTCAGGCCGCCCTGTGCTGCAGCTCCTGGTTTCCGAATGTGCACGAGGGCACCAGGGTGGCGGCGCCTGCTTCCCACTCTCTGCAGGACGTGGCTGCAGACGGAAGACAAGTCGCTGGTTCTCCCGGAGAGGCTGAGGGGGGGCGGGGCGCCCTCGACAGCCGGTGTGCGTGGCGACCCCCTCCCACTCCCGCTGCGGCAGTGGGAGAAGGCGACAGACCTTCTGGTGGATTTGACCGGGCCCACGTCCAGCCTGGCTCCCCTGCGGCCTGCCCCAGCGGGTGACCACTTGCCATGTGACCTTGGGTGCGATTCTCAACCTCGAGGGCTCCTGGGTCCCGCAGGTGCTGCGCTGAACAGCGGGCTGGATTCTGAACCGGACGTGGTCAGAGAGAGGGTTAGCGAATCAGCGGTCCGGTTGAGGACGCGTCAGGAACTCAAGGCCGTGGTGACCTTGTGAGAGCAGTCTGGGCAAGGGGTGGGGTGAGGAGCCCACGGGGCGCCGAACGAACGGAGCAGAAGAGAGAGGAGCCCCTCGTGACGGCTGGCTGTCGGGGGAGTAGAAGCAAATGGGGCGGTGGCTAGGGAGGCGCGTGGAGAGCGCTTCAGCCGCCGAACTGTCTGCTCGAAGTAAAGAGATGTGTGGCTGGCCTGGGCCCCCACCTCCCTGGACACGGCCGTCAGGAGGCCGTGCTGTTCGCCGCGTCGTTCTCTGGGTCCCACGCGGCTACCGTCTCCGGGACCACGCGGTCTCCGCCCTCTGCCCCCGCCTGTCCCCACGGCACAGCCCCACATGCCCCCCGCCCGAGGACCAGCCCCTGTGCTCCGTGGACGCTTGACACGCTGCCCTGGCACGTGGGCGGAGGGTCCCGGAGAAGACACACGTTCCCTCCAGCACCCTAAAGTTTGCCACCAGGGATTCAGGAAGGTCCCCAGTGCCTCCCGCAGACTTGCAAGGGGTGCCGGGCGGAGCCCCACTCCCAAAACTGCTCAGGCCGTGAAGCTACCCTGTGCTGTGTGGCCATTTAAGTGAAAGTTGATTATGACACTGTCACACGCGGCCCCCAACACGGAACGTCCTTCGTCACAGAGCGGCTGCTGGGCAGCCCGGCTGCATCCCACCCTCCTCCCCTCCCAGCGTGAGCACGAGGGGACGTGGCGGCTGACGCTGGGCGGGGCAGGTGCCGCCCCAGCTGCGGGACAGCAGGACGGGTGGCGGCTCAGCGAGGCTTCTCCCAGCTTCTCCAGCAGAAGTTCCTTTCTTTGAGGTGGGGTTGGTGGAGCAGAAGTAGAGATGGGGTTTCTGTGTCTGTCTGCCTCCCGGGGTCCCACACGGCTCTCTCGCGGCGATGACGCCGCAGGCCCCGAGCCCGCTAGTGGCGGCCTCTCCACGCCGACCGCGCAGCTTCCTGCCGGCTCAGACGCGTCCTGTCACCCGCCAGGCCCGCCAGCTGCGTAGGAGGTCTTGCTGGCGCCGCCGCTCGGGGCCCCCTGAACTTGGCCAAGGGCGTCCTCCTGTCCACTGGGGCCCCCCATGGCCTGGCCGACTGAGCCCCTGCAGCTGGTCTGGGAGATGGTGGTGGTCGTGCCTCGTGGTCCCCTCCCTGCCCGCAGCCAGTGCGGAGCCCGTGTGGTCCCACTTTTCTCGGCGCCCCGACTGCCTGTGAGCCAGGCGTGCCCTCCTCCCCCCTCACTGCTGACAAGTGTGACCTGTTTGTTTTTCAGTGCAAGTGGTCGAGGAAAGGCTTCATCCGGACGAGGTGGTGCCTTGCGGACTGGTACGTCCACCGTGGTCCCCTGCGTCCCAGGACGCCCCCCTTCAGCACTGCGGGGGCACTTCCGTCAAAGGCTGCCCGACCCGACCCGACCCTCTACTCTTTGACCCTTTTTGTTCTGGCGACTCTGTGTGACACAGAGCGTGGTTGCCGGGCACATGACTGTGGTGTCCCAGCACTCACTCCCACCCGCCCCCCCATCCCATGGGTGCCCTGGCAGCCCCTCCCCATGGCGGTCCCCCTGCTGCTGCGTCCAGCAGCGGGTCCTGCTTCCCTGACGTGCGCTCGGCCACCTGGGGTCGGGCCCGGGGGACTGAGGCCACGGTCTGCACTGTGAGGTCCTGGGGTTGGGGTGTCTCCCTGGGGAGAGGCCCGACCTGCCGCTAGCTGACCGCTTGTTCAGGCCAAGGCTGCAGCCCATCCTCAGGAGCTGCACTCCCGTCAGGTGCCAGCGTCAGCCAGTGACCGCGGCCCCCCTGCTATTTCCACGCGGGCCCCTCCTTGGGGCCACGCAGGTCAGGGCGTTTCCTGAGGCCAGGGTCCCAGAGCGTGAGGGGGAGCTGAGACAGCCGCAGCCTTCCTGACCTGACCCCCCAACTCCTGCCGTTGTTCTCAGTCCCACGGGCCCCCCCCGGTGCAGCGTGGGAGGGGCACGGGGTGGCCGCCTGGGGTCAGTGGGTCCTCATGAGGCCATAGGAGAGAATTCGAGCTCTTTATCCGGCTCAGGACAGTGCTGTCAGGTCAGCGCACGTGTCTCACTGGATCGTGGGGCCCAGTGGTCCCAGCTCTGCGGATGGCCCCCACCTCTCTGTGCGGCAGACAGGCTGCAGCGATGCCCCAGGGCTCCCTGGGCACGAGAGGCTGACAGGCCAAACCCGCCTCGCCACGTCCCTGCAGAAGCCCAGGCGACGCTGGGCTGCTGGGGTTTCCCCAAGGGTTTTCCAAGGGCTGTGAGCTTGGGGCTTCTTCTGGGGAGTGAAATGAATCCCTTAGTGACCCCTATGGCACGGGGACCCCATGGTGAGCACTGAGCGGCACAGGGGGCTTCGGGCTGTAGCACCAGCTGCCCGTGGAGGGAGCTAAGGCCTGGGGAGGGGCCTTGTCCCCCCTCCCCCCTCCCGTCGCCCCTTCCCCGGCCTCCCTCCCGCTCCCCCCGCCCCCCGTTCTGAGGAAAGTTCCTGGGATCCTGTGTAGGTCCCTTTCTCCAGAGAAACAGCTCCCTTTTCCGTTGGCCGAGTACCCGTGTCCGTGTGGGGACTTCACTGTGTGAGGACTCCAGGTCTTGTGTGTCCTCTGACCACACCTCGGGGGAGGACACGCCCGGGCAGCGTGGGTGCACCTGCCTTGAGGAGCCAGGTGGGGCGGCATGGGGGGCCGGCCCAGGCAGCCGGGCAGCTCCAGCCCTCCTCCGAGCTTCCTGTCTCTGTCCCCGCAGTGCCTTCGACTTGGTGAACATCCATCTTTTCCACGATGCTTCCAACCTGGTTGCCTGGGAGACCAGCCCTTCTGTGTACTCGGGGATCCGGCACAAGGCCCTGGGCTACGTGCTCGACAGGTGGGTACTGAGGGGGGCCTCCCCCCGCCCACCTCTGGGGAGGAGCGCGCCTTGCTCTTTAAGCCATTTTTCGTATTTACCCAAAATACGGAACTTGCCAGTGTCGACCCAGGGCTAATGCACAAAGCCCGACCCCTGCCCCAAGGCTCCCGTTATCCTGTCCAGACGCGCTGGACAGTGGGTGGCCTCACTTTCTTTTCCGTCTTGGGGGGAAGATGAGCCATGGCAGACGGAAGTCTCCTTTGGCCTGGGGTCCCACTGGCCGCGGGCTGAGTCTTCCCAGACTCTGGACCCCCACCGGGCTCCGGCTATAGGCCCCTTGGAGTGGCTGGCCGGGCAGGTCTGCCCTGCCCGGCGGAGCGCCGCCTCCCGCACCGCTCTGCCCCAGCTTCCCGGCCCGGCTGCGGGCCCCTGGCCAGAGGGGAGGCAGCCTCAGTGGTCGTCAGAGTGCGCGAGTTCCTCCCATCACCTGCCCAGGCTCCCAGCACACCCCTCCGACCGCCCTGGCCCCCGTCACAGCTGGTTTTCAGGACCCTCCCCCCTGGGCCCTCTGAGGCCCTCCCTCTGTCTGCAATGGTCTCATGTGACCTCTCACGGGGTCGCCGCTGATGGGCTGTCATCTGGGAAAGAAAGGGAGCTCCTCACACCCAATTAACAGGCTGCGTTGGGCCCTGATTTGCCGGAGCGCGTCCAGCGGCCGAGTCCTCAGCTGGAGTCCTCTCCCACCAGCGCCCGTGCCCTAAGTGGGGCCTTTGGTCCGCTTGGGCTTGGGGCGGGGTCTCAGATCTCGCCAGGACCTCGCCAGCCTGCCCAGACCATGAGTTGTGCCTGTTCCTTCTGTGCGTGTGCTCGGCCGAGACGCTCCCTGGACGGAGCCGGAAGGCCAGGAGCCTGTCCTCGTGCCACCAGTCAGCGGGACGAGACAGTGGCCGCCAGTTCGCCTCCGGGCTGCCGGAGATCAGGCCCCTTGCCCCATCTGAGGCCCCCACGTGGGGGACACGGGGATCTGCTTGCCCTCACCCTGTCTGCAGCCAGGCGCCAGCATCGCCCAGTCTGTGCTGAGGCCCCGGGCTGTCCGCCCTCGCGGCACCGGCCTGACGCGCACGGTGCCTTGGTCCGGGAGGAGGCCCAGGGGCGCGTGTGGTCACATCAGACTTGGGAGCGGCCCTCCTGGGAGGGCTCATCTCGCAGCGGCCAGACCGGCCTCCCAGGGCTGCTCGGCTGGGGCGCGGCTGGGGCCCTGCGGTCCCCGGGCCCTCTCTGGGGCCTCCTTTGGGGCCGGAGCCGGCTGGATGGGGAATGAGCTGGGCTTGGCGGCTGTGGTCAGGTCGTCAGACGGATGGCCTGAGGATGTGTCACTGCCCCAGACCGCCTGTGCTTTGCGGCCCCCGGGAAAGCGGCCTCTGGGTTTCGGGCCCTTCCCCAGCTCTGCGTTCCCATGAAGGGCTTCTGTGGGGCGCTCAGCCAGCCGCATCCGGACCTCCGCCGCGCGGGGCCGGGCCGCCCGCACAAAGGGCCGCTCTGTCGGCGGTGAATGACGGGCCGCCCTTTCATCGGGGATGCTAACCTTTTGGCAGCCACCAGCAGACCGCATTCTCTCTGCCGATTGGGAGGACAATGCCATGCTGGCCCTTTGAATGGACGCTGCCACCAACAGTTTCCCATTCAGGGCGTTGGGAACCTCTGGGAACATTGTCTGCGGCCGGCGTGGACGCAGGGAAACAGTGCGGGGTCCGAGGGGAGCCCGCCTTCCCGGCTTAATCTCCCCGTAAAGCCTCGCAGGCTCGCGTTTCCATCCGAGCGAGGGTGTCAGGCCCGGGAAAGGTGGCACGTCAGCCCAGGTCCTGTCCCCACAAGGTGGTGGGGGGACCGCGGGTTAAAACCGAGAGGCACCCGGTGCTGTGTTTGCAGTTTTTTTGTGAATCCAAGATTATTCCAAAATAAAAATCTTACTTAAAACAAAACAAAAAACCCTGAGAGTCAAACTCTCGTCTGAAGTGTGTGAACTTTCAGAATTGTTTACGCTACGAGCAGCGCCCGCCATGAATGTCCCCTGCAGAGCACCACGCCTATGGCACCCTTGCTGTGATGGGCTTAGTGGGAAGGATTCCCCTTGGAGACGTTGCAAAATAGGATTTCCAGTGTTAATAAAGGGCGGCCAGTGGGTTCGTCTGGGTTTTTATGGTAAATCATAACTGATGTTTTTGTGCAATAATTTTTTGCTTTAAATCTCTTGTTCTGGGACTTCCCTGGCGGTCCAGTGGTTAAGACTCTGTGCATCCAATGCAGGGGGTGTGGGTTTGACCCCCGGTCGGGGAACTAAGATCCCACGTGCCGCGAGTCGGGGCCAAAAAAAAAAAAAGAAAATTAAAAAAAACCCTCTCGCTCTGCAAGGTTAAAAGAAGACAAACCTCTAATTAGCAAAGGGCGTCAGGCTCAGAGACGCTGCAGTGGGCTGTGTTGGGGCCTCTGCGCGGGGCCTGGGGTCCTGTCTGCCTGGAGGGGTGGCTCGGACCCTCCTCGGGGCCCTGGGGGGCTGTGTGTGCCGCGTGCACCTTTGTACCCCCCGTGGGGACAGGTGGTCCCTCTCCAGGCGCACAGTCACGCTCTTGGGGAACGTTTAGGGCGTTAACTCGGCAGCAGAGACTGCAGCTCACACAGTCCTTCCTGGACTCTCCCAAGCTTTCGGCCGTGAAGTGAGATTTTTTTTCCACAAGTGACAGGGCTCTTGTGTCTCCCTATGCAATGCGGCCGGGCCAGGTCCTCAGGAACATTTTTACATCACAACTGTGAAATCCCGGCATAAAGCGCCCCTTTGTCCCCCAGTATCTCTTCACAAATACAGTCCATTGTCACAGCGCTGAAGTTAATTTGATCAACATTGGGACATTTAACTTTTATGTCCGGTCAAAAGAGTTGTTTCATGCTCATTTTGGGCTTTCAAAGAAAATGATTGCCAGAGAAATAATGCTGCCCGGGACAATTGGGAGCAATTAGTTTCCCAGGGCGCGGCGGTGTGATGCGGCTGCTCACAGCTCCCCTTTGTCGTCCTGCGGGCGGTCATCCGTCAGCTGTCAGCGCCTCAAAGACCCTCGTCTCAGGGTTTCTCTTAGGGCCGTTCCCAGAACTCGCCTCGCTGGTCAGCCAGCAGAAGAAAAGCCGCCGGTCTCCAGGCAAAGACAGGCTCTGTGCTAAGGATGCGGGGCATCGGGACGCCCCACGTGGCCGGTGGCCCCCACCTCCCCACTCAGGCGTCCCTCAGCCTGGAGGCCCAGGTGGCCACTGTCCCGTGTCTGTTTGGAGCCCAGCTCAGACGCAGGAGTCCCGGGCCCACCAGGCAGCGTCCTCGCCCCCCCGGCTCCTCCCCAGCCGGGGGCTGGGCTCCTGCGTGCTCCTGGCGTCAGGCATCCAGCGAGGTGTGGAAGGCTACGATGACAGTCCTGCGCCCTCCACTCGGCAGTGTCGGGTTTACGTTTTTCCGTGCTTGTCCTTCTGTCCAGAAGTGAAACGAGGGTGCCGTCGGTGCCCCTGTGTTCTCTGTCCTGAACCCTCGTCGTACCCGCCCCCCCACTCTGCCCCCCCGCCGTCTTGATCCAGTGCCTGTCTTTCCTGGACCCCGTGCACATCCCTGGACCGCTTGTGTGTGTTAACATGTGTGCAGTATTGTATATGTTTTTATTGCACGTTTGCATCCTCTGTTGTTTTGGGGGAGGCAGGCTTCCGTGAGCCCCTTACATGATATCCTGGAGTGTCACGTGAACAGCAGCACGGGCACCTCCCTCTGTGGCTTGTATCGTGCGTTTGTCACTCCCACCCTCCAGCTCCATGTCCCTCGTGGCAGCTCCGTCCGTGCTCGTCCACCATCTTGCTGGCCTTCGTTTGCGGTGTTCTCGGGGCTTCGCTAGCATTCAGGACGTCTCGTCCTTCTCCGCCGGACTGTGGCCCCGCCAGCTGCGTGCTCACCCGGGCTGGGGACCGCGGGGTGGTCTGCATCTCCCGAAAGCCGCTGACATTCAGCATTGTTTCCGACGTTCTTTGATATCAAAAGTCTTAAAGCCTCCCTCGGCTTTCTGAGCTTCCAGCTCTTGTTTTCTCTTCCGGGTACGTGGGGGAACTGAGTGGCCCCAGGAGGCTATGGGTCTTCTCTGCTTCTCTGGCTTGTGGTGGCATCTGAGCAGAAAAGGCGTATTTAATATTATGATGCTATTTAAAGAACGAATGAGAGAACTGCTGACGGGAAGCTCAGCCTGATGCCTGCAGGAGGTCTCCACCCACAGCCCTGCCCTGGAGACCGTTGTCATCAAAGGGAGCACGGCCATGCAGAGGGTGGCAAACAGCGATTTGATTGAGAAGTGCCGGCCATGGTGGGGCCTGAACCCCTCCTGTCCCCCCGACAGAGGCAGCCTCGTGGGCTGGAGGACATCTCGGTGCACAGACAGGAAACTCAGGCCCAGGCTGGAGCCGGACCAACCGTGCAGATTACTGGAGAGCCCGCGGCCACGATGCACTTCGTTGCCCTCAGCTCTGGAGGCCACGGGTCTGGGGTCAGGGCCCGGCGTGGTCCGGCTCTGGAGAGACCCCTTCCTGCTGGACGCCGCTGGCTGCCTTCTTGCTGTGTTCTCAGGTGGCAGAAGAAGCCCTGGTGCCTCTCCTTACGAGGACACCTGTCCCATCGGGTCAGGGCCCACCCTCATGGCCCCATTTGACCTGGATCATCTCCTGAGCGCTCCGTCTCCAGTACTGTCTCAAGGGGCTGGGCTTCCTCGTAAGACTGCAGGGACAGTCCAGCGCCCGCGGGGCCTCATGGCCTCATTCCAACAGCCGAGCTCCGGCCACCAGCCGGCTGAGACCAGAGGGGCATTTCAGAACCGGGCGCGGTCCCCGGAAGCTTACGGAAAAGAGTGGCTTCTGTAACCAGCCACCACGGCTGCCCCGGCGCTCTCCATGTTCTGCTGCTCGAGGGTGTGGCCTTATTGTGCTGAGACTCCCCCTGGTCGACCCCACGCAAGTGGCTGAGGGTTCGTGTGTCACCCGTGCTGGGGAGCCCTGGGCCCAGCCCCAGGGTGCCTGCTGCTGCAGGAGGCATGGGTGACCTCACAGGTCACTGGGGCGCCAGGCCTGGGTAGACGCTGGGCTGGAGGAGCGCACGCGTCGCTGGAACTCGGCTCAGGCTCCATCCCTCAGATGTGTCCTTCCTGCCTTCACACGGTACCCTCCTCCTCTGTCTCTGCCTCAGGGGCGTCTGGGACAACCCACCTCCCCACAGGCTCCCTCGTGCCTGCAGCTGTCACAGTAGGGGACTCCCCCAGGGCTGCCAGCCCCACCGGCCCAAGCCCGAGGCCAGCACGCGGGGCAGAGTGAAGCGTGCAGTCCTGAGAATAGCTTCCAGGAAGGTCGGTCTGTAGAAGGCAGCTTAGATGCACGTGTGATAAACCCTTCAATCCGATGCTTTAAGACTAAAGGAAACTCCAAAGACCCTGAAATCAGCGGCCAGTCGTAGGAACCTCCTGCCGTCCGTGCTTTGCTATTTCAACTTGTTTGACCTGAGCACATGGCCTCTCCCAGATCTGAGACGAAACCTGAGGTCAGTTTCCACCACGTTCAGAGGCTAAAAATAACAAAGGAAGGACCCTGGAGTGCAGCCTGGTGGGCAGGCCCGACGGCCCCTCGTCTGCCCCTCTGCCTGGCGTCCTGTCCAAGGCCCGAGCCGCCCCCAGTAGAAACGTGTGACCTCAGGTATTCGGTCTGTGGCCCCTTCAGGGCTGTCGCCTCTGCCATCGGGCTCTTCAAGCCGCGAGGCGTCCTCGGCCCCTTCCTTCCGCACAGGCAGCCTGAGCGGGTGGGGACCCTTCGGCACAGCAAGGTTCCTCGCGTCGTGAAATCGCCCGTCAAGACAGGAAGAGGCTCCGTTCTCAGGGCCTAGAGCACTGATTTCCATGGCTCTTCGTGTAGTTCTCTTTCTGAATTAGGCACAGGGTATTGACGTGGACCTACTTTTTAATCATAATAGCTACTGACAAGGTAATTAATTTTAAAACAACGCTTCTTTCCTGCTGGCCCAAATGGCACTATGTTGAAATTAAAAGTGAGGGCTGCGGGCCGCGGTCTGGCACTCGGACGACTGCTTCCCCGTGACAGCCCTTCCATCTCGCCTCGGACGGCGATGTTATTAATGGGCTCAGGCCATTACATCAAAAGGAGCAGGGCACGGGAAGATGATAAAGTTTAGGGTTTTAATGATAGAATTACAAGACCCGAGACAAGCTGATGAAATCACGTCACCCGTCACCGCGGGCCACCCCGTCCGTCACCAGAAAGAGGCCGCGGGGGCCGGGTTCCAGGAAGGCCGCCAGATGCAGCATTCTCTCCCTCCGAACCCTCAGCGCTCTTTAAAGTTGATTTAGTCCCATATTAAATCTGAAATTCGTTATCTTTTAAGAAGGAAGTTACCTCTAAACGGATTCTGCCATTTAATTAGCCAGATAGTCGTGCTTCCCCGGCGCGGTGTCGGCCGTCTGCACTGCTTCCTGGTCCCTCGTTTCCCGCCCATCCGTCAGGGCGAGGACGGCCAGCCGGGGTCAGCCGGGCTCGTGCTTCACCCAAATCGTCTGACGCCCGCCCGCCTCCACCTACCTCCCGGGAAACCGCCTGTGTGGGGACTGGGGCCCAGGCCTGGGCCGGACCTCCTGTGCGTCCCTCGTGGCCCCCTGGAGCAGGAGAGCTAGTGTGGCCGTGACCTCCAGCGCCCTCAGGCACCTTCCAAGGCTTCGACCCCAGGAAATGTGGAGCTCCAGCCTTTCCTGCCGCAGGGCTGGAGCCCGGCTTTCCAAGACAAGATTTAAGGCAAATGCTCTGGCTCGAGAAATAGTTCAGGATCGAGGGGCGCTGTGAGCGCTCTGGCCTCGCGTCTGAGCCGTGTCCCCGTCGCCTTGCTCAGGTGTCGCGTGTGACCCGACACCACGTTAAGCGTAAGAAGCCGCGAGAGAGCAGCCGGTTTGCCTGTGAACGCAGAGGTTTCTCCACTTGCCACACCGACTTTTCTCGAGGACATTGTGCCCTGGGCTTCTTAAGAAACAGAAACTGATACACCCTCAGGATAAGATGTGTAGGTTTAAAGTGGACATTTAAAGTGTTTCTGCCCAGGAAGCGTGACAGCTCGCCCTCCTTCCTTCAGCAAATCAAGTCGAAGCTTCAGTTTGGTTTAGTTTTTCTTAAAAAATAAATAAAAAGAACGAAAGAAAAGAGAAGTCCCCTTGAGTGGCCTGAGGTCCGAGTGGCGGTGGTGAGGAGGCGCCGTGCGACCGCTGAGCCCAGACCTCGTGGGGTCCCAGGCGCCGTGTCAGCTTGCTCCCCAGCCCCTTGCCCCGGGACACCCCAATGGGCACCCCCCAGGCTCCTGTCTGGAGGCAGCCTTGCTGGGCCGGGGGCGCAGGGGGAGGGGGCTGAGGCCGGGAGGTGCCCCCGAGGGCCTCCAGGCAGGCTGGGGCCGACGGGCCTCGGGGAGCTGCAGGGACTGGCGGTCCTTGCGCTGGGGCTGCACGGCTGCTGGGCGCAGAGCGGTGACGTGGGGCCCCAGAGCCGTGAGGCTGGAGGGTGAGGGCACGGGGAGCAGCCCCCGTGCCCACCCCCAGGCACAGGCCCTGGGGCCGCAGGCGTCTCTGGCCTCCGCGCACAGCCAGCAGTCACTTGGCAGGGCTGCAGTGAAGAGTTCCGTTTGGGGGTTTTTTAAAGAGCAGTGTGGCGGAGCCCCAGTGGTTGTGTCTCTCTCATCCACTCACTGGTCCTGGGAGGCGGGGCCGGGAGGGACATTGCTGCTTCTCCTTTCCTGGTGGGGCTTGTGCACTGGGTCCCCTTCCCAGAAGATGGGCGACCACGGAGTCCGTGCCCCGACGGGACACCCTGTCGGCCTTTCCAGGAACCTGTGCAGGTTCTCTGAGGTATTTTCTTCTTCTAAAGTTTAAGGGCAGAAGAGATTAACTTTCTTCAAGATGGCTTGGATAGCCTCCTGCTGACAGACAGTCGATGGGGGTGGGTTCCTCCCCCTCCCCCGCAGGTGCCAGGCGGGTGGGACGGGGTGGGGTACACGGCCAGTCCTAGATGTACGGCAGCCCCAGGGCCGACCCACCGGCCTCCCTGTATTTTCATCCCTGAGCGATGTCTCCTCCACAGAAAGACTTAACTTTTTTTTTTTTTTTTTTTTTGCTGTACGCGGGCCTCTCACTGTTGTGGCGTCTCCCGTTGCGGAGCACAGGCTCCGGACGCGCAGGCTCAGCGGCCATGGCTCACGGGCCCAGCCGCTCCGCGGCATGTGGGATCCTCCCGGACCGGGGCACGAACCCGTGTCCCCTGCATCGGCAGGCGGACTCTCATCCACTGCGCCACCACGGAAGCCCAGAAAGACTTAACTTTTCACACAAGAAGTGACGTCACTTGTCATCTGCACCGTTAATGACAATCTGTTAAAATACGTCCTTTGTCTTCAAATTCGCATGTGTGAGAATCAATCCAACTAAACAGGAAAACAAGACTTTTTGTGGAATTTAGCTCCGTGATACAGCAATTAACATGCGAGAAAATATGAAAACAGCTGAGACAATTCCTAGAAGAACTTCAACAAGCAGGGCTTCCCCATGAGAAGTCCTATGATTTAAAAGCAACAGGAATAGATAAAAGATCTGCAGAAAAGGAGAGTCTCGAAAAGACCCATGTAATCCAGGGACTCCTGTTCTGCACAAACTCAAGGGGAAGAGGATTGAATGTTTAATAAAGGGTTTGGATCAGCCGACTGTTGGGAAAATCGATAAACTAAGACCCCTTCTTCACACGTAATTCCAGATGGATTAAAGTCTGCACTACAGACTCTGCCAGGAAGACGAGAGAAGGACTTGTCGGGAATCAGCCTTGGGGGGAGAAGGGCCAGCAGCTGGGGGGACGTGGGTGTGTTTCCTGCGTGAAAATTAAGGCTCGTGCGTGACAGGTACCGTGAGCACAGACAGCATCACCATCACACTTCACAGGGAAACTCTTGGAGTTGAAAAAGCAGGAGGCAAGAAACCAGAAAGGAAAGCAGGCCAGGCGCGAGCAGAAGCCACCAGCTTGCCGTCCCCGGGGGTGCGGACGGGACTGTCCCTCCAGCCCAGCGGCCACCGTCGTGAAACAGCGGTGATGTCATCGCTGTCAGTCACCTTTCCTTTCTCAGGCTAGTGCGTCAAGTTGGGAAGGCCGCTCCGGGGTTGGGGGCACGCCTGCTCCCTCTGCCCTGGGGGCCGGACGGGGCAGGGCCGGTGGCACCCAGGTGTCTCGGTGCCGGGCAGATATTTCTGAGTTGATCTGGGCGAGGGGTGCTCCCGGCTTTGCCCGCCTTTAATATTTATTTTCTCAGAGTCCATCGCAGCACGTGGGCCATGGGGGCGGCGCCCCACGCTGTGCCCGTGGGCCCTGCTGCTCCGTCTCGGCGGGGGTGTCAGTGCAGCCACCAGTGGGCGGTGGAACCGGGGACCTGGGGCACTGAACCTCCCTTCCCTTCTGCCCAGACCACACGTCTGCTCTGCGGGCTGTCTCGTTAGCCGTGGCTCGCATTCCGCTTTGAGTTGGAAGCGACCCGCACTTGCCTCCTTTGCCCTTGAGGCCAGTGCAGCCGGGACCCTGCTGCCACCAAGGGTGGGAAGGGGGTGGGGGAGCGAGTGAGCGGAGGATCGGGGTTGGGTGGTGTCCTGGCCTCTTACCGGGGAAGAGAGGTCTGTACGGGGCCCGGGTGGGGGTGACACTGACATATCACTGTCACGTTTGCCGTGTGTGCGTTTCTCAGCTGAAAAATCTCTGTGAAATACATTGTGATTGGTTTAAAATACGTGGAAAAAGTTTTTTGAGCCAGGCAATACTTAGCTTAAAAAAAAAGACATAGTCACTCTCACTTTGTAGCTTCCAAACATCCACGTGGGGATAAGCTACAACGCTGAGAATGAGGTCAGGTGTCCACCACCGATGGGAGGAACCGTCCACGGACCAGACGGAGGCGTCCTGGGCTCATGTGGGTTGCCCGCTCCTGGCTGCGCTCCTGTGTCTGGCGTGTGGCGTGGCCCTTTTCCTTCCCTGGCGCAGGCTGTCGTTGCACGCCAAACGTGGTTTTCACGGCCCCGGCCCAGCGGATGGGACTGCGCTGGCGCACACGCCAGTGCTGGCAAGCTGGGAGCCGTCTGGGGAACACGTGTTGGTCACGGTCACTGGGGTGCAAGCGTCCTTCAGCAGGAGGCGGTGGGAGACGCGTGGTGGGGAGCCCGGGGAGAGGCCGGGCGTGGCGGGCGCCGCGCCTCAGTAACCCCCTCTGCTTCTCCCCTCCCAGAATCATCGACCAGCGATTCGAGAAAGCGTCCTACTTTGTCTTTGGCGATTTCAACTTCCGACTGGATTCCAAGTCCGTGGTGGAGGTAGGCCACGCCGGGAGCCTCACGCGTGTTCGGTCACGTTGGGAAGACAGCGGAAGCCCGTGATCCTCGACGGGCGCGTTCCCACTGTCCTGCTCACTGGTTCTATTTAAGGCAGAAACTCCTAATGGAGAACGTTTTACTGTCAAAAGGGGGCTGTTATGGGAGCCCCTCCGAGCGAGTAGTTGGGTAGTGGTCGGGTCACTCAGCACACGTGTGCTGAGCCTGGAGATTCCTCTGTTGACCGTCGGGAGAGGAAAGGGAGGAAGCTACCTGTGAGAAGGCAGCCCCTGGTCAGCTGTATGCGCCAGTTCCCCCCAGCTGTGGGAATCTCCAGGGTGCCCTCAGGCCCCTGGGTGACGCTCCCGCTGAGTAGCAGGCGCAGGTGGAACCTGGATGGGCACCAGCCGCGAGGCGACCGGGTCGGAAGGCCAGCTCGTCGGCCCCACCGGGTCCCGCCACGTGGCCTGGAGCGTGGTCTCCTCTGCGTGGGGCCGGCTTCTCCCAGAGGGTCTGCGGCCCTGAGCCCCGCTGCCGCGCCTGCCCCACTCTCCCGGGGGTGCAGTGCTGAAGGCAGGGCCCCAGGCCGCAGCGAAGGGGGCCTGCCAGCCGCCCAAGGTGAGCGGGTCCCCCCAGACCCAGCTGCAGGAGGGAGACCACAGCGTGCAGGGTCCAGCCCAGGCCTGTCCAGAGCAGGGCACACACAAGCGTGTGCCTGCAGTGATGGTGGAAACAGCAGGGGGAGACCCCGGGGGTCCCCTCTTGTCATCTTCCTTTGGCGTCTCAGGTACAAGTAATCCTCCCTTCTCGGCAGAAGATTCTGTCTTAAAACTGAGCAGTGAGAGGCGCCTGAGTGTGGGGAGGGGGCTTTCGACCACTCGGAGTGTTTTCAAATAGACAAATGAATTCCACTGAGGACCATAAAATCCTGCGTTTGGTTCTGCTGCCTTTTCCCCTCCTCATTTTGAGTTTGGCTCAATCAGCAACCTGGATCCAAGGTCCCATGGGTTCCGTGCCTTTGAGCCATGGGTGCGATGCCCGCCTGTTGAAATCCGCCAGTGCACGTGTGATGCTGTGAGGGGCGTGGGGAGCCCAGCCCAGTGCCCGCAGGCCAGGCGCCCTCGCCAACAGTGCCTCCTCTGGTATTCTAGCCGCGCTGGTTTTGCTGGGTTGAGCCCCCGAGCGCAGGTCACTTCCGGCTGGTACTTGGGCCCAGTGAGCCTGCTGTGCTGGAACGGCCTCTCTGCTCGCCCGAGGGCCCCGTCTAAGGGCAGCGGCTCTGGACGCGGGCGGAATTGTCACGGGACGTGTGGCGCAGGCGGGGCTCCGGTTTCCATGGGGGGCGCCGAGGCTCCTGCAGAGTCGTGATTTCCTTTTCTTACTGAGTGGGAAGCGGGAACCGGCCCTGGGCGTGAGCGGGCGTGAGGGGGCGTGAGCGGGCGTGAGGGGGCGTGAGGGGGCGTGAGCGGAGCTGGGCCGTGACACGTGTGGCTGCCGCTGATCGTGTGACCCCCTCCCCTTCCCCAGGCTTCTCTGCCCGGCGCCCTTTCTCCTGACCCTTCACCTTCAGACCTTGGCTTCACCTCAGGGACCCGTCCCATCCCCTAGAGGAAGGACTCCTGCCACACGGTGACCGCACAGGTGGCCGGTGCTGGCCGGGGTCCTGATGGACCCTGGACTCGGCCAGGGAGGCGCTGCCCGCGGCTGGGCGCTCCATCCTTCTGTGTTTCCTCCCAGAGGTGGCAGCCCGGCCCCGTATCATCAGGATGTCGGGGCTGGTGGTACAGGACCCACGGCCACACGTCCTTGACCGTGAGTGAGAGGGGGCAGAGCCTGAGCAGGGACGTAGGCGCTCACTTCCTGGTCAGTAACAGCCCGAGGTCGTCCCCTGAGCAGCAGAGCTTTGAGGGCCAGACCGCGGAGGAGGGAGAGGGCTCTGCCCCGCGTACCGAGGGGCTGCCTGGTCTGTGGATCCACAGGGAGACCCCCGATGGGCGCATTGTTCTGAAGGCCACCCGGGGGCCCCAAGCGTCTCCAAGGACCAACAGCCTGAAGGTTCCAGGCCAAAAGCCTCGACATTTGGTGGACTGCCCAGGTTTTAATAAGTTCCTCTTCCTTCAGGAAAGTACAGGGGATCTTCGTTCTTGAGCGCTTTTCCAACTAATTAACTGACTTAGATAAGGAACTACAGGAAATGCTGTTTTTTGTAGGCAGTTCTCACAAACAGCTGATTTTTCAGGGAAGCGGAACTATGTGCACAAGCTTCCCCTCCTGGGCCCCTGCGGACCCCACCTTGGGCTCCCCGGCCCTCGGCTTCCCTTGGCCTGGCCGCCCCTGGACCTGCCCCCGGCCTTGGTGTCCCGCTGTCCGGGCAGCCGGTGAGCACACCTGGGAAGGGGTGGGGCACGGAGTGTCCGCCGCTTCCCTGTGTGGGCGGCTGTGTGTGAGGTCAGGTTCAGGGCAGCAGTCCTGCTGCTGGTAAGAGTCACAGGCGTTACGCATCTGTGTGGCCCCTCCCCCAGGAGGTCACTTCCTGAACAGTCAGTCATCTGTCTGCTCTAGGCATTTCCGTGTGCCTTCACCGCAAGCCCCTCGGACTGTGCTGGGGACCCCATGTCAGCAGTCCTGAGAGGTCAGAGGGACCCACGGCAGGGACGGGTCCTGGGCACACAAGGGCACACGAGGGCTGACCCAGGGGGGCAGGAAGCAGAGGCCCTCCGCCCCGCCAGCCCCGCCCACCCCACCCCGCGGTCTCGGGCCCGAGGAGGTCCCACTGCACCCCAAGGGGACGTGGTCGTTCTGAGCAGCAGCTCTTCCCAGCGGGCCTGCTGGTAGGCGTTGGGCTTGGCGGGGCGGGACGGCTCCAGGAGACCCCGTCCTCCGGGCACACGGAGTCTCCCTCGCGGAACCGGCGGCTTCACCCCGGGCTCCGTTCAGTCTCCTCGCAGCCTCTTCTGGGAGCCGCCCGGAGTGTGGCAGCGCATCTAAGCGGACCTGAATGCCACCAGGACACCCCGCACCCCCAAGCTCTGGGCTTGCCCACGACAGCTCGCTGGACACTGCCCCTGCCCCGCTGCTGCCAGGGAGTGTTTGCTCTGGCTGTGCACCCGCACACGTGAGAAAAGCGCTCCGTTGTCCAGGGCTGTGAAATTGGCACTTTCAAAGGAGGGAGGAATCAGTGGTGTTTAATTGAATTATTTGCTCGATGAATAAACAGATGTGTCTAAGATTCGTGCATTAATTTTTGGAGGGTTTTCTTGTGCACGTGGTTCTTTAAACCATACGGTCCATCTATCCTGTGGATAAATGGCTGTTCAGTTGACGAAAACGTACATCTCTGCACACAGTTTACTGTGTAAGTAAAGCAAACCAATGGGAAATGATTTTTATTCCCAGCACGTGGAGTATGATTTTTGGTATAGCGAGTTTTTAGGACCGTTTGGTCAAATGAAGACTTTAGCCCTAGGGGTTAAAGACCATCTTCTCACGCCTCATCAGCACAGTCATCAGCTGTTCACAAAGCATCCAGGCTGAGCAGGAAGCTGCCATGCAGTCCCGCGGCTGAGCGCCCTGGCGGCTGAGCGCCCTGGCGGAGAAGCAGGGACCCAACGGGGGAGTCGTAGGCGGATAGCGTAGCGCGTGACACCCGGACCCCACCCTTGCACCCGCGTGTCCCCTCCGGGTTGCCACGTCACCTTTGGCCCCAGACGTGTCCAGCTGATGAAGAAAATTGTAATGAACTTGGTATGTTCTGAAGTCCCCACGGAAGACACAGCTTGTGCCTGGTGGCACAGCTTGTGCCTGGTCGTGTTTCGTGTCCCCGGCCGGCGGCTGGGACACTGGTCTCAAGGCAGAAGTCTGAGGTCAGGGGGCTCCCTCCTGCCTCCTCGGCCCCGGTGGCCCAGGCGCCCCTGGGCTGTGGCCGCGTCATCACTGCCTCTGCTCCGGCCTCACGTGCCTCCTCCCTGCCTCACTGTCCTTGTGGGGACAGTCACTGCACTTGGGCCACCCTGAATCCAGGGTGAGCTCGGCTCGAGAACGTTGACCCGTCACATCTGCCAAGGCCCTGGTTGACAAAACAGTCGTGGGCTGAGGTCTGGGTGGACGTGAACTTGGGGACGCTCTGCAGCCCCCTTCCTGCCAGAGCCCCATTTCCTCTCCCACCGCTGGAGAGATCGATGCTAACTCAGAAGACATACTTGTGGGCAAAGCTAGATCTAAAAGTTTAACTGAAAGAGACCAAGTTTCTTTTGCTGCAGATTAATTTCAGTGGCGTTCATTAAGCTACCTGTTTACGTCTTGAATTTTAAAACACCATGGAAGCACCTCTTGGAACATCACAGTCTGCTGGCCCGCATGGCTTTTTGAAAGGGTTTCTAACTGTAGAAACAACTTACAGAAACTCTGTGGACACCAGAGGAGAGGTCTCCAAATTTTCCCGCAAGGTTGTTAGACCGAGTGGATGGCTTCTCGAGGCCTACCAGCCGTCCCAGCTCCCAGAATGTGCAGAGCAGCGTGAGGACGAGGCCGCCCGGGTGTTCCGTGGCTCCGGGACACCTCATCGGGGCTTTGCCTGTTACAGGAGAGCCGTGTATGGAGGTGAAGGTGGCCACTTCTTGGGACTTGCACAGCGGGGAGTCAGCGGGGCACATTTGGGGATGGGCCGCCTGGTGGACAAGGCCTGGCTGGGGCCACAGGGTCCTGCAGGTTCTCAGGCAGTGCTCGGGGGCATCACTGAGGGTGGCAGGCGGCCTCCAGGTGGGCACTGGGGCACCGGGAAGAGGGGGAGGGGGCTGGGATGCAGGCAGCTCATCCTCTGCCCCACCCCCTCCAAGGACTGTGCCCTTTCCTTCCAAACAACACGGCCCAGGAAAGAGCACCGGTCAGAGGCGCACCAAGGCTTGAGCCGGGGCCCAGGCCTCGAGCTGTCCCTTCCCTGGGTGAGCGGCTGCCCTCAGCGGTGACCCTGTAGAGACACCGCCGTTTCGTGCCTACAGACCGGGTCCTGGGGTGGGAGAGGCCATGCCGGCCCCGACCCGTATTCCTGGGGAGGCCGGTGTCCTCAGCTGGTGGGTCACCCCACAGACGGTTTCCAGATTGCCCAAGGTCAGCGTAGCACCCAAGGTGACCACGAGCGCCCCAGACAGCACTGCAGTCGTGCGGGTCAGAAGGTCCGAGGAGACGCAGGGATGGGGACGCGGGACCTCCGTCTGCCGGCGTCGTCTTGTCTGGAGGTGGCAGGTGACCCCCTTGAAGAGGGAAGTTGAGGTCATCCTTTGTGCCGGCTTGGCTGGGCTTTGGTGTTGGTTGCTGGTCCCCCACTAGAGTGGCAGGTACACCCTCCCCAGCCCTGGGCCCCTGAGATGCCCAGGGATGCCCTGCCTCTGGTGCTCACCCCGCCAAGCTCCTGGAAGCTCCCAGAGGGGAGTCAGGTCCTTCCGGAAACACGAGCATCCTGACCTGCAGGGAGAAAGAGGCTGCAGCGGGCAGGGGCTCCTGGAAGGACAAGTCGGCGAGGGGCTCCAGGGCAAGCTGGACACCCACCGGTCCTCTGCAGCAAGGGGTCTCGGGTATCTGGCTGGCACCAGCGTCGGAAAGAAGTGCTTTGTGCAAAGTGAACGGCTGCCCCTCCCACCCCCGGAATTAGAGCTTCGCGTTTCAGATGCAAATTAATACAAACATGCTTGCCTAGCAGAACTGAAAAGATGATCCTGCGATCAAACTTGGCACCTCTTAAGCCGTAATTAAAACAAACTATAAACACCACGATCGTGTGCCGTCTAACGGGCTGTGAGTCCCGAACGAATTAATGATGCAGCCTCCCACTCAGCTCCGCCGGCGGGATTGCTCAGAGAGTATGTTTCATGCCTTGCGCAGTGGCAACTGGCAGCTGGGCGCTCAGCTGGCCAGTGACAAAGGGTGACAGCGGTGCCAGGCGCTCCCATCTCCGCGCGCCCCAGCCGCACCCACCTGCCGTCCGTCACCGCGGACAGCCGTGGTGACGGACGCGTTTTTGGAGGCTGGCGGCTGTTTTGAAAAACCGGTTGCCGGTTGCTGACAGGTACAGGTTCAGGTGCCAGCAGGGCCTGAGAGGACCCTGGCTTCTCGGAGGAAGCAGCCGTCCCTACGCTCACGTTCGCGGGGCAGGGACAGGGCGGGGGGTGGGAGCCCAGGCGGTGCCCCAACAGCCGGGGTCGCAGCACTAACCGCGCCCGCCTTGGAAGAGGACCAGGGGCACCGCACAGCCCGCCCGCATCCCAGTGCGGCCAGGGAGACTCTGCAGGCTGCCCGGTGGCCTGAGCCCCTGCCCCGGACCACGGGCATTTCTGCCACCCAGCCTCCTGCCCTCTGGCTGCACGTGCGACCTGGCGAGGGTGGGTTCCCACTCAGCCAGGAGGGGGCATCGCACCTGGTCGTTACCTGTGCCGGCCCTTCGTAAGGCCCCGTGAACTGTCCCCAGCCTGTTTCTGCATTTTCTCACTTCTCTGATTCAAGTTATTCTTTGGAACTCAGGGAAGGCCTAGGAGGCTAAAGTTTTTCTGCAAACAGAGGCAGGCAGGGGACAGGGGCAGGGAGTCTGTCCCGGGGAGACAGAAGGAGGTGACAAGGGGTCCTGCTCTCCCCCCTGCCCCTTGTCCCCCACTGCCCGGCAGGTCTGAGCCCTGGTGTGTCTGTGGAAGGCTGGGGACGTTCTCAAGAGGCCAGACCAGGAGCGTGGCAGGTCCCCCGGCCGGATCCCCTGCGGGCAGGGAGACCCCCGAGCGGCAGTCCCATCCTGCTGGACAGGAGCCTAGAAAGAGCCCGCGCTGCTTCCTTCTAGAAAACTCAGTCAAGCTCCCCTGGTTTGCGCAGCCGGCCGCGGGCGGGCGCTGTCGCCCCTCCGTCAGCGGGTTGGGAGCTGGCGGGGCGTCTCGGGGAGGAGATGAAAGGGTCTTTATGGTGGTTGTTGTTCTCGTGAACAGCTGATGATACAGAACAAAAAGGACGAAGGCGCCTCTGACGCTGACACGGCCTCACAGCAGCGCCTCTCACGGACCCCGGCGCCGTCTGCGCCTTCAGGCACTCGGAGTCCATGTGCTCTCGGTCATCAAGGATGTCCCTCCTCCCGGGGGCTGGGGTTTGCCAGGAAAACCTCTGAAAAGCTGCACTTCTCCAGAAGGGTCTTCCTTGGGGAAGTCAGAGTAAACGGAATGGGGGTGTTCGGGGTCGCTCCCGCCCGATGCAGGACGACCTCCCCACGGTGCTTCCTGGTGAAAGCCCGACGCGGCCACCGCCCTGCTCAGCCTCAGGTCCTCGGCGCGCACCCAGCACGGTCCTTCTGTGTCAGGCAGGCCACTGGGACCCTGAAAACCGAGGAAGTTAGCGCTCTGCTGAGCTCCCCCGAGGGCAGGGTCCCTGCCAGGCCCCTCCTGCGGCCGAGGCAGCAGGGTGTGTGTTTCTTCATGGCTCTCGCGGGCGCCTGCTCTGGGCCCCACTTGGTGCAGCTGAGAGGCAAGACGCTGCCCAGTGGCCTCGTCTTAACTACACGAGCTCCCCGCCCCCCGACACCCAGGGACAGCCGTCACGGCCCGGCACCTGGCCGCAGACCTTCCCCCTAGAGCACGGTGACCTCCTGGGCCTCAGGCCGGCCTGGCCACCACTGGAGGGGCCCTGGAGCTGAGCACAGGCCAGGCAAACCAGGGTTCTTGCTCTCCAGAAGGGGTGTGTGTGTGTGTGTGTGTGTGTGTGTGTGTGTGTGTGCGCGCGCGCGCGCCGAGGGGCTGTGTGTGCGTGTGTGATAGGGAAGGAAGCTGAAGCTTAGGCTGGAGCTTGTTGGACCACATGTCCGTGCACTGGGAGGTGCTGTTCCTGTCGCAGGCTCAGTGGCCCCGGCTGTCCCCCGGGGGCTCCCACGGCAGCGTGTACCCTGAGGCCTGCTCACCCGGCCGCAGGCGGTGTGGGCGGCTCCGAGACGCATTTCTATCTGTCTGCCCAGCGCCTACTTTTCAGGCCGTGGCACGTGTCTGCCCCGAAGGGGATGGTCAGAGGGTTCGTGAAGACTTTTTCTGAGCACTTTCCTGCGGAGCCATGAGTTACCTGTGACCGAGGCAGGTTCTGAAGCCGCTGACTCTGCGTCCCTTCTTCTCTCTCCCTGGACGCCTTTAGGACTGAAATGACGTCTGTAGACGCTGGTGACCAAGGACTGGCCCATCCCTGGGACGGATGGTGCTTCTCTCCTGTTCCTGGCGGGTGGGTGGGTGTCCAGGGCACGGGGCTGGCTGGCTGACTCTCCGTGCCCACCTCACAGTGACCCAGCGTTGGACCCACACCTCCCACACGCTGGCTTGTGAGTGAGGTGCCAGAGGCAGCCTTTAACCCCTCGAGTCCAAGAGGTGGATCTGGGCAGCCCGGGTCGGGACCCCGTTCTCCTTCCAGAGCTGAGGCAGGTGTGGGGTTAAGGGGGTGCAGCACAGCAGGAGGCAGACCCGGGTTAACGTCCAGAGTCACGGGGGGAGTCACCGCAGAAAAGGTCACGTTTATCCTCTAGAGTGGGATCTGTTTTCCAGTCGTTTGAAATAACTCTAAATGTAAAAGGTAACGATTTTCCATTAACTTGTTCTGAAGAAAACCCACGTAAAGGACTCAGGTCTGTCTGCGCGCCACCGTTCAGAAATCCTTCTCTTTCTCTCTGTGGCCTGTGCTGCAGGAGGATGCAGACGGAACGTTGATTTGTGCGCCTGTTTATTTGTAGACATTTTTATGGCTAGAATTTAACCAAAAGTAACAGGATGACGAGAACAGCCGTGGGATGGGGTGAACTTGATGACGAGAACAGCCATGGGACGGGGTGAGCTTCTCCCTGACGCCTTTGGTTGGCTGGTGGTTTTCAGTGAAGGGTGTGCGTGCCGAGGCCCGGTTTCTCTGACGTCTCCGTGATATTCGGGGGGGACCCCAAGGACTCAGGGCCCTGCAGCCCAGCTGGGGCGGCAGCTCCATGCCGAGCTCCTCAGGTGCAAATTGCTGGCCTCGGCCTGGTTCCTGCTGGACGCACAGCACAGAGACGGCGAGGGTGTCCGAGTGCTTGGGGAGGAGATGGCCGCCCCCGCAGGAAGGAGAAGCTGCTTGTGGCTGCGGCTTGCTGGAACCAGGAGCTCACCCTGTTCCAGCTCCCCGACGGCTTCCGCTCCCGGAGCGCGGACCCCTCTGTGCAGAGGAACAGGAGCTGAGCGTGCGGGCCGGTGGGAAGCCGGGCTCAAGGCCGGCCGTGCGTGGCTGCAGGTGGGCGGGGCGTCTCTGGCCCCTGCTCCCGGGAGGTGCCGGCACCGGGGCTGCAGACACAGCTGATGAAGCACCTGCTCTGTTCCCTCTTCTGCTTCCAGCAGGTGGACCCAGAGCCAAGCCCCACGGGAGTGGCCAGAGCGGGGGCCACCGCCCGTCCCCGGGCCGTGGCGAGTGGAGGCTGGGCTCCCCACAGCGCCCCACCCCCGTCGGAGGTCTGGGCCTTTCTGGCCTCACGCCCTGCGTCTGAAACGCAACTCAGAGCAGCCAGCCACCCCCTCACGCGGGGCCTCCAGAGCAGGGTCACTGTCCTTTTGACGTTGCGCAGGAGATGAGGCCACGGATGCCGGGGGGTGGAGGGTCCTCGAGGGGCCGGGCGGGGCCAGGGCTCCCCCGCGTCTCCCCTGAGATGCCAGAGGCCAGCCCGGCGGCCCGGCCGAGCATCCTCACCCAGGGGCACGCACGTCCGCGCTGTGTTGAAGCCCTTGAGGACGTGTTTCTTTTACGTGCTTTTCCTTTCAGCTTCTTGGGGGTCGGTCGTATGCGCACGTTTGTGGCTGAAGAGAGAACCGGTGGCCACGGCCGGTTGGCCTCTTTGTGCCCCGGCTTTGTTTCCGATTTCACGCTATCAGAGGGTCCGCGTGTTTTCCTGCGTGAAGTTGTCAGGGGATGAAAGCTCCGGAGCGGGGTCGCACGCCAAGGGCCGGGCATGGGGCCCACCCGCCAGCCTCCCGCCCTCCCCCTGGGCCCTCCGCACAGTAACGGTGTCGAGCAGGCTGGCCCGGCCCTTCGCTGCAGAACCAGCGCTTCCGTCCAGACCAGCTCATTAGTCTCCCATGGGGCCAGAAGGAGCCTCGTCCAAGGCTAAAACAGGGCGGCCAGCTCACCCTCCCCAGCGGTGACCCACTGCGCAGGCGCAGACGGCCAAGCTGGGTCCCTGATGTGGTCAGGGGAGGGGGAGGTGAGGACGCTACCAGCTCCCTGTGTTTTCGGGAACATGTGGCTCTGTGACGGGGCAGGTGGAGTTCCCGCCCCGTCCTCACTCGGGAAGGACCCCAGCGGCGCAGAAGCTGTGTCCGGTCTGGTGGGACGCGGTGTGCAGCGGGCCTCACATTGGAGGCTGCTGGCTGTCCTTCCAGAGGGCCCACGTCCAAATAGAGGTGCTGGAAGCCAGGCCCCAGGCGGCAGGATGCCACCACGGGGACAGAGAGGACCCTGCGGGGCTGGGGGGGCTCCACAACGTCAGGAAGCTGCTCTTTGGGTTATTTTTCATTTCAAGGCTGTTGTATTTTCCACTTGATGGAAAAAAAGGTTAATCCAGCCCCCAAGGTCTGAGCGGGGGACGGGGGACCCCGTGTAGGTGCCGGCTCACCACCCACGCCCTTGACCGGAAGCGGCCTTGTCACTGGCAGGTGGGTGCCGCTGAGAGAATGCTGGACCTCCAGGGGGCTGGACGCCCTTGGTCCCGCTGGTTCCTGTTTCTGGGGGCCCGTTCCGTGGTGTGAGCTTCTCCTGGGGGCCCAGGCAGAAATGGGGGCTCCGCGTTCCGTCCTGCAGGGGGTCTGCGTTTCAATAAAAAGAGGAGTGCTGTCCTCTTACTCAGAATGAGCTAGAACGTTTCCAGTATCGGCTGGGAGTGTCTAAATTTGGGTGCCAGAGTGGCTTGGTGGTTCGTTTTGATTTTGTTTAAACCTCGCTGCTCCCCACGTGGAGGAGAAGAGCGCAGAGGGCTCTGAGGAGAGACGCACGGGGTCGGCCACTGCCTGTACCTGAGACGGCCGCAGTCATCTGGCCACACCGGTTTTCCTCGCTGCCTGAAATCAGGATTAAACCTGCCCCACCCTCTGTGCAGCCCCATGAGTGACGGCACGCCAGACAGTGACCCCGCTCACCGCTTCTGAGCTCAGGCCCTGACGAGCCCCCTTCCCCGGGTGCAGGTGTGTGGGGGAAACCAGAGCGGCAGGGGGCAGGAGGCCACAGGGATGGACTGCACGCGCGTCCCCTGCTGCCCACCACGCTCCGCAGCTTGGACTCCTGGTCACCTGTCTGGGCCCAGCCGTCCCGGGGACCCTGGCACTCCTCGGAGCCTCCTAGAAGCCAGGGCGTGAGGCCCGTCGCTGAGAACGGGGGTGCCTGCGGCTCTCGGGGACCCGGGGGGCTGGCTGCCGGAAGGGGGTCCGTGCCTCCACCAGCACCCAGTCTGTGTCCGACTCGTAAACAGCTGCCAGGATAACTCGGGAACGAGCGTCGTTGGGGCAGGAGGCGGCCCCCTGAGCCCGGCCCCTCATCTGCAGGCCCGAGCGTCCTGCGGGGCACGAGGGGAGGGCGCCACGTGCCAGGCTGGCAGGGAGCACCCTGGGGGGCGAGCCCCAGCGCCTGCTGACCCCTCCCCGTGCCCGCACCCTCCGCGGGGTCTAGAACCTGCAGGGCAGGGCCCACACTCGGGCTGTGGGCCAGTGGGCTTCTTCGGGGTCCCTCAGAGACCCCTGCACGCTCACATGTCGGGACTCTCGACTCCGGTGGAGAGAGACCCAGACGCAGTCCCCAGGCCACACCGGGCTTTGCAGACAGAAGCCAGACCAGCTATTCGTGTTCATTCGAAATATGCTTCCAATACCTGCGTCGCTTCCTATGTTTTCTCAGGTGGAGAAAATAGGTAGAATGGAAGTGTGTTTTGATTCTCTTTTTGCCTCTGAGGAGAGAACAAACCCGCTGGGCCGCTGGGCAGGCCTGTGACGATGGGGCAAGCCCCGAATTTCTGTCCTGGCCGCCTGGGAGCTCTGTAAGACAGGTTGCGTCCCCTCAGCTCTCCTCCACACCGTGTGGCCTGCCGGCCATTCCCTGCCTGCCCCCAGCCCCCCTCAGGCCCTGTCTCCACCTCTCACGCTGCCACCCCGGCCTTTGCCCCACCAGGGCCCTCCACCTGGAACCCGGCTCCATTAGCTCCGTTACACGGTCACCATCTCTCTAGTTACCCCGACACCCAGACCCAGGCGTGCCCCCCTGTATACACTGCACGTCCTGGACGCCGACCACAGGTGCCCGCCGACCACAGGTGCCCGCCGGCCCGGCCTACGCCGGGGTCCTTTGGAAACTTGGGGTGTGTGTCAGCTGGGGCTCCTGGGGGATCCCCTTCCTCCGGGCCCAGCGTGCTGGGTCCAGACAGAAGCCGGGTCTCTGGAATCACAATAACTGAGTCTGAAGCCTTGGCGAGCCATCAGTAAACGCAACTGAGACGCTTTTTTTAATGCCTGCTACCTCTCGAAGTGGATGCACAGAAGAGAGCCTTATGGCTTTTATTTACCATTTAGAAGCTTAGTAATTACAATGAGAAAACGACCGGTGTGCCTCTGACCTCCACAGACGGAAGCTTACCGCCCAAACTTTCCAGAAGGCGCGTCGTGACCCAGACTCTGAAACCCGCCGTATCCCCCAGGTCAGGCTTCTCAGACTCGAATGTTCCCGACCAGCTCCTGGCTGACCCCAGGGCCTGTCCTCGGGTGCGGGGCTGGCTGTCCCCCCACCCCCGCGCCAGTCTGGCAGAGAGCAGAGTGGGTTCTGTAAGGCCGCGTTCGTGGGCTTGCCTGTGGGGACCCCAGGGGCTCTGTCTGTATAGAAGTTGGACCCTGGTGGGGAGCGTTTGTGACGGCGGGATGGGGGCAGTAGGGGGGGGCAGCCCTGGGAGGAGCGGGGCCAGCTGCACAGGCGCCCTGAGCCCCAGGGGGCTGTGCGGATTCAGTGGCTGTAAGACTGCGGGACTCGCAGGAAACGCTGCACGCTGCGCCTCTGGGCTGACACCGGCGTGGGGTCCTGTGGGCACCGCCCCAGCAGCCTGTGCCCCTAAATTCCAAGTGAAACACCAGGGGCTCCGGGTGCCAGCAGGACAGTGCTGGGCCGCCTCTCCCGTGCCCTTCCTGCCGCTGCTGATCGTGAAATGAATCTTACGTGGCTCTTTAAGATAACATTTGGGAAATTGTTTTCTCCTTTCAAAAGAGGAAAATGCCCTCCTGTAAGCAGGCGAGCCGGAAAGGCCCTGGCCCAGGGGTTTCTGCATGAGTGGTCACGACTGCGATTGAAAGGCCCGCCCGGGAGGAGGCCTGGCGGGTGTGGGAGAGAGGCCCCTCCAAGGGCTGGGTCAGATGTTTATCCTCTGGGAGCCCGTCTGAAGTGGCGAGAGATAAAGCAATTTTTTAAAACGTTTCCAGCAGATGCCTTTGGGAGAAGACCATGAATTTCCTGAATCGTCGGGCGGCTACAATGCCGTCTGCCTGCCGGGCCTCCCCATTCACTGGGCTGAAGCCACTTAAGCGCATTAGCATCTGGATGGGGTGACCTCCTCACCGGGGGCTGGGCAGGGTGGCTGCGCTGGGCCGGATGGTCCAGGCGCTTGTTCTAATCCGGCCGTTTGAAGGCGGCCAGACTGATTTGTGACACATGAGTCCAGAAGCCACTGTGGGGGGCTTGACCTGAGTAGCTGTCTGTGCTCTGAATGTCAATGCCTGTCCTGGAACACGCGGCCCAAGGGGGATCGGCTTCCGGCTTCCGGCTTCCGGGCCTCCCCGGGCCCTGGGGCCTGTTGCGGGAGGATGTCCCGCAAAGCTGGCTGCTTTGAGCCTCTGAGCCCCGCGGCCTCTGAGCCCCGTGGCTCTGCCGTGAAGTGACCTCACGAGGGCTCCTTAGACAAAGAGGGTTTTTTTTAAGTCAACATTAGTTCAGTTGCGGTGGTCTTACTTTCTTTCTTTTTTTAATAAAAATCACCTAGTGCTTTTTCCAAAACAGCCCTATCGAGGTATAACTTACACACGAACTGAAATCCAGCTGTGACCTTCTCACCCCACCTGGCCTCCGCGGCCCCCGCTCTGTCCTTTCTGGACTCCGCGTGGATGGACTTTCCCGAAGGGAGGGGTGCGGGGCCTGGTCTCCGCACATGCTCGCCGGCACTTGCCGTACACCTGGGGTGTCTCTCAGCCCGTTTAGAGCTGCACTTCGTCTCTGCGGTGTTGGTGTGGTCAGCGCGGCCCTGCGGTGCCCCTAACTGCACCAGGCCTCGCGGCCTCTGCGCCAGCCTCCACCCTCGTCCTGACTGGGGAGCAACCCTGTTTAACCCCCATCCTGCTGCCTTTCCTCGCCCCACACCCAGGTTGGGACAGGGAGGATTTTCTAAAGGAGTCTGGATTTAATAGAGTTTTCAGCCTATCTGCAGTCAGCCTGTCACCCGTGCCCTTCCGTCTGCCCCGCCGCAGCTGGTGGGCGTCCCTGCCCAGGGCCCCCGGCGTGGCCTCTGTGTCCCCCGTGCTGCCCCCGGGGCCTGTCTGGCTGCCCTTCACTGTCCCTCCCGCTGTGGCTGTGGAGGACCGCCAGTCAGACTGTTCCCTGCCCAGCCTCCACAGGCCCCCTGGTCCCTGGTCCTCGGGGCAGCCTGGGGCGGCGGGCAGAGGGCCGGGTGTGCGGCCCCGCGTGTCTGGAGCCGCGGGTCCCTCCACGGGAGGTGTGAGCCCCTGAGCCGAGGTCGGGGAGCGGTGGAGGCGGGCAGCGGGCTGGCATGTCTCCGGGGACTGAGCTCCTTCCGTGTCTTTCCCAGACTCTCTGCACAAAGGCCACGATGCAGACCGTCCGGGCCGCCGACACCAACGAAGTCGTGAAGCTGATATTCCGAGAGTCGGACAACGACCGGAAGGTGAGCCCCTGCGCAGCTGTCTGTGCTCTGAATGTCAGTGCCTGTCCTAGGTGCGGGGGGTGCCGTGCCCGGTGGGCCCCGCGGCGGGAGAGGTGGGGCCCCGCCTGCTCTGACGGCCCTTCCCTTGGCAGGTGATGCTCCAGCTCGAGAAGAAGCTCTTCGACTACTTCAACCAGGAGGTCTTCCGGGACGACAACGGCACCGCGGTGAGCTGTGGCATCCGACGTGCGGCTGGTCCCCTAGCAGCTGCTGTGGGGTGGCGCTGGCCCCCGGCCCCTCCCAACGCCCCCGCTTCCCCAGAGCCATGCTTCCCGGTGCCGTCACAGCCTGTGGGTCGGCTCCTGAACCCTCACCCTCCCGTCACTTCTCCACTGGGCCCTTCCTGGGGGCGCGTCCTGCCGCCGGCTGGGCTGTGGCCACCCGCCTCGCTGCCTGTGCCGGCCAGTGTGGCTCTCAACACTGGGGTCCTCCCCGGTGAGAGGCAGAGGGCTAGGAGCTTTGGCTGCGGAACCCCTGGTTCAGGACCGGCCCACAGAGGCCTGGGCTTCCTTTGGAAAGAAGAGAACCACCGTGCAAATTGGCGGGGGCATCTCTGTGGCTGCGAACGCACATGTGTGCGTGTGTGTGTGTGCAGAGGGAAGTATTGGTATGTGCGAGCGGACGCCTGCCGTTCAGACCACCCGGCGGGCACGGCCCCTGCAGCGGGAGAGGCGACGGGGCCCTGCGCCTGCGGTGCCCTTTACTTCTTGTGCGCCAGTTGGGCCTGCTTTTGACGCATCGGCGCCTTAGGGCGGTCGGGACGCCTGCGGGAGCCTCACCGCACGCCCAGATGTGCACCTGTGCCTCCCCCTCCCGCCTCCTGGGGGCCTTTCTGGTCTTCCCGCCCTGGTAAGGGGCCGTCTGTGCCATTGTCCCCATTTTCAGTTCCCGGTTCACCGCACCCCGCCTGCTTGCCACCAAGGCCATTGTCACCCCCCAGGGGCGCCTTTACCCCAAAGGCCAGGGATGGGCTTGGATTTCAGGGCCTGCCTCCGAAGCGCCCCCCCGGGACCTCACCCCTCATGGGTCAGCTCCCTGGTCCCCCTCTGCCCCCAGCTCAGCTCTTGTGCCCTGGGCGCCCCTGAGTGGCCGGGTCACCCGTTGGGTCTTGAGTTTCCAGCTCTGGACGGTGCCTCTGTCTCGCGTCTGCCTCAGGCCCCTCCGAGCACCGGCTCCAGCCCGGCTGGGGGCTCCATGCCTCTGTGTGGGAGGACCCCTAGCTCTCGTGCCAGGCGCTCAGAAGAGGGCTCACGTCTAAGTGGAGAGGGGCTCTCCAGATGTCCAGCAGACTCTGCCAGCCCGTGAACCCGCCCTACCTTCCTGTCCTCCCCGGAAGCCCTCGTCCCCCGCCGGGCCTCCCTCGCCTTGCACGTCCGGCAGCTCCTGGGCCTGGACTCGCCACACGTCTGAGTCTGCCGCCCCCGGCCGTCGCCCCCCCGCCTTCTTCCCGACCCCTGCCCCTCTGTCCACCCCCAGCCTGGAGCCCGCCCGGGCCTGGTCACACGCCCACCCAGTCAGGCCCAGCTTTGGGCCTTGGCCACCTCCCACCGCCGTCGGGTAAAGCCCGGGACCCTGACCTCTCCTCCGAGGCGCGGATCATGTCCGGGGCCTCTGTGCTGACCCCCCCACCCCTCCTGCAGCCGCACGGGGGGCACCTCTGCCCCCGCGGATGCTCCGAGCCGCCTCACACACTTCCCCCTGCCTGTCGTGCTGCGTCCCCGCGTCCCCGCGGCCAGTTCCCAGCTCGGCTGTGCAGGGGGCCTCGGGTCCCGGTGCGGTGGGCTCCTGCTGTGTCCCGCAGCGCCTGGGCTCAGCACACGGCACTCACGGCTCAGCTGCGGCCCTGCTGGGCTGGACGGGAGGCTCTGTAGGGCGCGGCCGTGTCTGGCTGCCGTTCTGTGACTTCCCAGGCCCGGAACACGTGGGGCAGGTTTGGGGACACGACGCGTTCAGTGTGCCTGTGTGGGGTGAGGTGCCCAGGAGACTCGGGGTGCCGTCCGCTCCCTGGGCAGCCGTGCGACCCTCTGAGCTTGGAGTAGGGTGGGCGGGGTGGGCTTTGAGGGCCCCTAGCACAGAGACGGCCCCTCGAAGCCAGGGACAGTGTGGTTACCAGGACGAGCAGAAAGCGGAGACGCCCTGGGAGGGGAACGGTGGACACAGAGAGTGGCGCTGGGGTGGCCAGGGGGCCAGAACATTCTGGAAGGAGCCAGGACACTGGCGAGAAGGAAGGTCCACCGTGTGAGGGAGAAACAGGGTCCTGAGGCAGGTATGCGGGGCGGGGGGGAGGGGGCACGGGGATGTCACGGTGGGTCCAGAGTCCCCGCTGCCCTCGGTTAGCACTTAGAGAATGTGTCACCACCCTGGAAACTACAGATGTCACCGTTAGACATAAGATCTAGTTCTGTATTTATTCACCATGTGAAATTGTGCTCCTTTAAGGTGGAGCAAAGTTAGTTTGAGTATCTGGGAGAAGTTTGAGGCTGACTCAGATGAGAAGACGCAGTGGAGTCGAAGCAGAGACGAGGTCTACACGTGGGTCTGGAAGGCCCGTGGCCCCGCCTGTCGGGTCAGGAATCTCCGGGGAAGGGGGCGGCCTCGTGCGTCCCCGTGGTGCAGGGCCGAGGCTCCGCGGTAACTGCCCCGGCAGCTCGGCGTGTCAGTCCCACTTGGGAGGCGGGCGTCCAGACCCCCCTGGGGGACGATGCATGGCCTGCAGAGCCCTCAGAGGACATCTTACCTTCACGCGAGACGCCCACAGCAGGATGGATGTGCTGCTCCGGCCTCGGCCCCCAAATCCATCGCATCCTTGATCAACCACCAGCCTTGTTCCCATCTGACAGAAATTTAATTCAAGCTGGCTCTGAAAATAATTATTGTATTTTAAGAGTAGTAATCATTGGCCGGGACATGATTGAATGTGTCCATGCCTATTGACTTTTTCTATGATTTATAGCTTTGTTTAGTCGATATTCCCATCGAAATTGTATAATTAATTATAAGTGTGGCTGTCAGGGCTGCAGGATGGAGTGCCCTGGTGAGGATTTGGAGAGATTAAATTTTCTGCGGCTGTCCCAGGGCAGGGCGCGTGAGTTTCCACCGCGCTCGGCCTGTTGGATAGAGATGTTTTCTGGGTGTGTAGCAACTGCTCCAGCTCGGGGCGCATCGATTTTCCGGCTCTTTCCCTTTATCAGCGCGGCGTCTCTGCAGTAACTGAGGAATGTGTGCAGCCGGGACAGCGCCTGACAGATACGTACGATCAGCCACCGCTTAATCATCGTCTACACACGCCCTGCTCTGTTTTTCACTTTGTAATCAAGAAGAACGTTAAAGATACATGTGAAATTGGTTACCACTTGAGAAAAATCTCAGAGAGATACAGATTACCCTTTCAACAGAAATGCACTGTCATTTCTAATCAGAAACGCCTCACGCTGGCCTCCTGTGGCAGCAGCCGTGGCTCCATCCCCCATCGTTCCCGTGGACTCAGGGCGTGGAGCCGTGGGGGCCGTGGGGCAGCAGGAACAAAACACAGCCCCGGGTACAAAGCGTGTAGGAAGCACTCCACAGTAGAGTGAGTCCACAGACATCAGATAACTGAATACTTGATAAAAATTATAAGATGAGATTTAAAGGTATTGAAAACATGAAAGCATCAGAAACATAAACAGATACCATACCCTGAAAAAAGTAGGCAGATTAAAAGATATGAGAAGTGCTAGCAGCGGTCACTGAGGTGGAAGTCTCCACAGGTGAGTTAAGTGTCAGGACGGACGCAGCCGGACAGCGGAGCTGAGACCCCAGCGCGGCGCGCAGACCTCGCAGGTCGCTGGGAGGCAGCGCCTGGAGGCTCAAGGCGGGGCCGGAAGGCCTGGTCCTCAGGAGCTCGGCGAGTCCTGAGCCGAACGCCAAACGCGAAGACGGAGCGCAGCCCGAGCGCCAGGGCCCCACAGGAAGGACGCGGGCAGCGGGCCTTGTGGGAGCGACAGCCGCCGCCAACCGAGGGATCGGCGGGAGGCCCCGCGGCGGGGCCGGAGCCGCGGCACTGAGCGAGCGTGCGGGCTCTGCGGACACGCGCGTGCCCGTCGCGCACAGGACGGGGCGGCGAGCCCATCGGGACGCCTCGCGGACTTACCGTGTCCAGGATATTCCTCTTCTTCTCTCAAGGGTCTGAGAGAAGAAGTTGGGAGAAGCTGAAAGGCTTGGCCGCTCTCGGTGGGCGAGGCTCGGGCCGCTCAGCGCCTGCAGGTTCCCAGGTGCTGGACCGAGTCCTCTGGGTGGGGGAGGCTAGTCGTCAGGGGTGCCGTGGATGCACCTCTCCTGACGGTCGCGCCTGCCTGCAGCCGCCACGCAGCATCACGGCTGTCTTCCCGTCTGACCTGCGAAGGCCAGGAATTCACGCTTGGAGCGTTGTGGATGAGACATGCTCGCCGGCCTCCGCGGGGGGGTGTGTACCTGCGAGTGTGATGCGAGGGCATCTCTAGGCCCACATGCGTGCAAACACGTGTAAGCACAGGACTGGTCCAGGCCTCACGCTCATGCTTCACCACCCCCCTCACACACACACACACAGTTCTCCTCCATCCCCGGCACCCCTGAGGTGCTAACTCTGCAGCCTTCCAGAAGCTGTTTGGCCTGGGCTGCTCCCTGGAAGTGGGGTGTGTTTCTCCTCGATGCAGAGGCAGGGGCCACTGGGGCCGGGAAGCTGAGGGGCTCAGCCGTCCCCCCATGCCCGCCCCCGCCCTTCCCCTCCCGCACCCACAGCTCCTGCCCTGTGCCTCCCCTCCCCCATCCCAAAACCCTTCCCCCACCCCATGCCCCTCCCCATCCTGCATCCCCTCTCCTGGCCCTGCACCCCTAGGGCCCCCGGCATGGCCACCAGGGGGTGCTGAGTAGGGTGAGGTTTGCCACGGGTGCTTCTTCGCAGCAGATATGGGCTCACGAGTGTCACCTGTGGGGTCCAGTATCCAAGCCTCGCCAGGCAGGGTCCAAGGTTCTTTGTGCCCCCGTCTCCGGGTGTCCAGGATGCTGCAGGACCCTGTGTGAGACTGAAATCAGGCAGCTGTGTCTGAAGTGGTCCCGTCTATGCAAAAGGAGCTTTGGTTTATCCCCCCACGCAAACCACAGACGCCATCAAGGGCTCCTGCCGGGGGAGGTGTCAGCTCTGCCTCCCTCTGACCGGCCGATGGCTGGCCTGGTGCACGCAGGCTCAGCGGCGAGGGCCACGTGCAGGTGGCGTAGGTAGCAGCCTGGCGCCCGGTAATTGCTGTGGCACGGCACCGCTAACTGCACGCTCTGGGAGTGATGGGTGAGGTAGCAGAGGGAGAGGACGGGTGTGGCCTCGGGCTCCCGCACAGCTGCAGGGCACGTGAGTGATGACCGCGTCCCCAGGGTGTGCGTGGCCACGGTGGCCAGACACTGCCAGTGCCCTTCCCTCCTGGGGGCACGGTGCCCCGTGGGGTGTGGCTCTGAAGCGTCCCTCAGGGCCAGGTCTTATTTTTTATCTTCCCGTGTGAGGTCAGTGCTCTTACTCTCTTGACTTAGTTTGGGCAAAACGGTGTCCCCCCTGCTGGACACTGCCTGAGGGCACCTCGGAGGCGACGCCAGCGCCCGCGGCGGCTGCACCGCGTGGTCTCAGCAGGGCGAGGTGGCCCTGCGTGGCCAATCAGCACAGGTAGTGTGGGTCCAGCGCCGGCGGCAGAGGGGCTGAGTCCGGAGCAGGGCTCGCACAGGAGGGCCTGCAGGGTGCCCCGGTCTCTCCGGCCACACGCCCGGGGGGCCCGCCCTCGGGAGGCCTGCACGCGGCCCGGGTGATGTGCAGGGCAGGTGCTGGAGCAACACCTGTTTCCAGGAAGTTGCAGGTCCCTGCTGCAGACAGACCCTCCCCCAGGGCTTCTTGGTGCCCCCTGGGAGGCAAACCAAAGTGACCCTATATTTTTTCTGTTTCTTTCTTTCAGCTCTTAGAATTTGACAAAGAGCTGTCTGTCTTTAAGGACAGACTGTATGAACTGGACATCTCGTTCCCTCCCAGGTAAGGACCGCCGCTCGCTGGGCCAGCAGGTAACTGCCCTCCTGTCCGTGCATCTGTCTGTGCCCACCTGTGCCTCCTCCCCCTCCCCCACCCCCACTGAGCACAGCAGGGGTCTGTTCGCTCCTTTCTCCCAACATGGCCTCTCAGATTAGCCTACGAGGGACCCACACAGGCAGCTCTGTGTTCTGGATCTTTCTGGAACCGTCGTGGCGTGGGCTTTGGTTTGGTTTGTCCGTGTTTGTCTTTCTCGGGTATGTAAGCTTTTGCTGGGTTTTGCTCTGGTGTTCCCAGAGTCTTGAAATCTGCAGGAATAACAGTGCGTTCCCTCCCGACCAGCCCGGGGCTGCAGAGGGCCGGGGTGGGGGGAGAGAGACGATTACGAAGTGGCCAGGACACTGGGTGGGCGCTCGGCCTGCGGGCCCGTCTGGAAGGACACGGATGCCGCATCACGGGCTTCTCCCACCCATCTCTCTCCTTTCATGGATTCCAAGTACGAATTCTCATCACTTGGGAGAAAATGGGCCTTCGGCAGGTTCAGGGAAGCTTTCTTAGGTAGACGGGACCTGGTGAGCAAGTGGGGCCGAGAGCGCTGCCTGGCCCCCCCTCGTCTGCGTCGGGCCTGGCAGTAAACGCGTCAGATCCACGTCAGGGAACGGTTGGCATCAGAACGCGCTGGGGAGCCAGGTCCTCTCAGGCTCCCTCTGAAGGTCACCCCCTGCTTCCTGGGCCACACTCCAGTGGTCAAACGTGTGCAGGCTTGAAGGTTCCCCCACCATCCACTGGACATGGGACTCGCTACGGGTCCAGGCTCTGGCCAAGGCGGCCGGGCGCTCGCAGCTCAGGGTCGGCGCCCAGACCAGCGGTGCGAGGTTCAGGGGCCAGAGAAGCAGGGACCTGGGCCCTTGGGGTGCCTGGTAGCCTCCAGCAGCGGCTCCAACACCTGTGAACTCGTGACTCAGCGTTTCAGGATCAGAAGGGCGGCCCTCAGCAGCGCCGTCCAGGTGCTGACCACCACGTTGCCCTCAGTCTCTGACGCCACTTTAAACGCACACATCACGTGCGGTGAACCGTGCTCCCAGGTGCAGCTGAAGTCGAAAGACGTCCCGAGGGACTTGTTCAGCCGCGCCTCCTGAGGGTAGTGCCGGGGTCTGGAGCGCCCCTCCCGCTTGACCGGGGTCCAGCGCCTCTCTCAGGGCTGTGGAGCCGGCCAGGAGGGAGGGGGCCTGGGGCTGCCAAAGGCATAGCCCTGTGGACGTGTGCCCTGAGCTGGCGTCAGCCCCTCGAGCGTCTCCCAAAGGCCGCAGCCTTGAAGGTCACCCAGGTGCGAGGCGCAGAAGATGCAGGCAGGACCGGCCACAGGACCTCGTGGTCCGTGCTCAGGTGGCCGAGGGACGAGCCCCCACCCCTAGGCAGCAGAGAGACTGGCACGTCCAGAGTCGGGAGGGACAGGGCTGCGTGGTCCAGTCAGGCCCCGGCTGGCGGTCTCCAGGAAGCAAGGGCCGTGCCCCCGGAAGGCGGCCGTAGCCCCGGCCTCTGAGATCCCAGTGGTAGGTGGGGGTGGGCATGCTTTGGTGCCAAGCCGGAGGAACTCCAGGGAGAGCCTGGGGTTCGTCAGGGTACCTGGGGCTGCGGGCACCTCGAGGGCACCTGCGCTCAGTCTGGGGCACACCTGCCTCGGTGTTTGATGGACTCGTGTGGCAGGAGAATGACCCCGAGAGGTCCCGCCCTCGTCTGGGAACCTGTGGACGTCCTGTGACTTTGCAGGTGCGTTAGGAATGTGCCCTGCTGTAGGGGTGGCGTCCTGGGCCGCGGGGCCCCCCGCAAGCCCATCACAGCAGAGGCCCCCGTCCTCCTGGAGGTGGCGGCCGCCACCCGAGGGAGGTGGCCTGGGCGGGGCAGGCCGCCGGGGGCACTGGGAGGACCATCAATTTAGGGGCCGGATTTTCTCCCTTTAACTGGGAAGTAGCATTCGAAGTCTTCTGAGGTGGGAAAAATCGTGGTTTACAGACTGAGTCATCAGCTCCCAAAGCTGGGGGTCCAGCTCACGGTAGGAAATATACCTGGCCTGTCAGCCCTGTCACAGCCAGTGGTGCAAGACCCAGCAAAGGCTCCTGAGGCCTTTCCGGCCACTGCCTGGCTCAGCCATCCCCCCCCCCCACTGCCCAGGTCATCTCCCCGCACTGTCCAAGTCACCCACCCCTCCCCCGCTTCCTCCCGCACTGCCCATCTTCCCCTCCTCTGGTGCCTGGGTCACACCCATCCCCCTCCCTTGGCTCTGTTGCATTTTAAAAGCATGTTTGTGACCATCGGGCAGAGCTCACAGCCCCCCTGGGTTGCCACGTGGGGTCTGGAGGGCTGTTCCAGACGTGGGACAATGTCAGCGGAAGCAGAAGCGGGACAGCAGGAGGGACTTGGTTAGAAACGGTGGCTGTGTGGTTTGGTACCCAGATGTGGTCTCTGACTGTGCCGGAAAATAAGTGATCTCAGGCGTGCTGTGTGTGTGTGTGTGTGTGTGCAGGAGCGTGAGCTCCTTGCACACGTGTGTAGTGTGTGCACAGGATTGTGCATGAGTGTATTCACCTGTGCACACTGGAGGCACGTGTGGGTGTGGCAGCGCATGGGGGTGGGTGCATGTGTGTGCACGGTATGTGCACGTGTGTGCAGGGGTGTGTGTGTACCTGTGGGTGTGTTGCAGGACGTATGCGATCGGATTATAGGCTGATTGCGTGTGTCTGTGCAGTGCATGGGCTTGCGTGTGTGCATATAGTATCCACACGTGCACAGATATGGGTGTGCACACGGAGTGTACGTACATGGTGTGGGTGTACACGTGTGCATGCAGAGTTGTACGCATACATGGTTGTGTGTGCAGACGTGTGGTATGTGGGTGTATGTGCATGGGTGTGTGCAGTATGTCTTGGGGTGGGGGTGGGTTGTGTATGCACATGTGCACGGTGTGTGTACGCATGGACCTGTTTGTGGTGTGGGTGTGTGTGCGTGCGTGCAAGTACATGGCTGTGTACAGGTGTGCATTGCACAGTGTGGGTATTGTGTGCATGAGCCGTGTTTGCACATGTACATGGTATGTGCACATATGAGCGAATAGGTGTTTGCATGTACATGGGTATCTACATGGTGTGTGTGCATGTGCATGGTGTGTGCCTGAGCTTGTGTGCAGTTCGCGCATGTGGTGCAAAACTCGTGTGTATACGTGTATGCACGTGTACTTCCTGGGTGTATGCACTGCACGGGTGGGGGTGTTGCTGGGGCATGCAGGGGGTGTCCTCTGTGCACAGCTACCAGCCTAGGGCCATCTCCCGCTCTTGGAAGCTGTCGGGGGCATCTGGCCTGGAGCGGTTTCCGGCCTGGAGCGGTTTCCTTGCAGACCGTCCATCTATCGCTTCTCTCCGAGCTGAGGGGTGGGAGCCACTGAGGAGCCGCCTGAGGAGCCTGGCACCCGGGCTGCCCTGGTCCTGCGCGGGGAGGGGCAGGCGGGGGCAGGTGGGCAGGGGAGGCGCCCTGGAAGGAGGCAGGAGTCTGCGGGGGTGCCCGCCCGCTGCACGTCCTGCCCACAGGGCCGTCCTGCGTCCAGGCTCCACCACGCTGCCCTCTTTGAGGTGGAAAGGCGGAACCTCCCGCTTCTGTTTCTTCTGGTGTGGCTGAGCCCGTGGGGACCTCTCCGGAAGCCGCGCTGATCAGTGAGGGACACCACGTCTGCGTTTGTCTGCGTGGCCTCGGGCAGGGCGGGGTGTGCATGTGGCAGCCCCTCAGTCACAGAGAAGGGCCACGCCAGCCCCTTCCCACGCTCCCGAGGCCCGTGTCATCCTCACGACTGCGTTCTGTGAAAACGGCCCTTCCCTCCCACGTGGCCAGGCGGTCGGGACAGAGGCGCGTGGGCTCCGAGGCCGTGGGCCCTCGCGCGTGGCTCTGGGCGTTTGTGGGGACGGTCTGTGCTTCACTGGCTGCCGGACTCTGGCCCCTCCTGGGGGCGGGGCCGGGGGGTGTGGGCAGTGTCCGTTCAGGGGGTAGTGGGCACCCCAGGCCGTCGTGCCTGTCCTCACCCAGCTCTCCTCTCTGTGAGGCCTGTTTGCCAGCTTGTCAGCCAGGGAATTAGCGAGAGCCATGGGCATCCCTGGTGCCAGCGGGCAGTGCCGCGGGAGCAGGGTGTCCTGAGCGGCATCCTCTGGCCGTCGCGCCTGGTTTTCAGAACCTTTCTGCGCCTTTTGCCTTTGTTATCCAAGCAGTGGACTCACCGCAAACTGGCTGCGGAGTCCTGTTCCCCGTTCTGGTGGAGGCGAGCACCCAGCTGCTGGGGGCCAGGGGCTGGGGGCGGGGTCAGTGCAGAGCCTGGAGTGGAGGCCACCGGGGCCCCCGTGGCTCCAGGCTGTGGCTAATCGCATACCCGGGACAGTCCTCAGAGATGCTCGAGCAGACAGGTCTCCTAAGGAGAGCGAGGGGGCGGGGGCGAGTTTCTCGAGCAGAGGCGTTCGTGACTGTTCTCCGCGGGCTCACAGAACTCCACTCCTAATGGATCGTAACTCAGTGCTGTGTGTCACTTTGCTGGAAGAGGTGCTAATATTTCAGGCGTTTGTAGAGCCTTCAATTCTCGTTCTTCTCAGCCTCGGGGACAGTTTTGCACCTTCGTGAGGGACAACCACGAAGTGACCGGCGGGGTGGGGTAGAGGCAGGGAGCGCGGCCAGGCCAGGCTAGTGGGCGCACGGGGTGCCCGCCATGGAGACCCTCCGGGGCCCACCCTGCGCTCCAGATGCCCGCCAACCCCAAGTGGCCAGGGACGGCACTCGGGGCCAGGCCAAATGAAGGCCTTTAAGGCCACGTGGTGTTTCCACGTGCTGGTGACGTAAAAGGCTTTAAGTTCGTGCTCAGAATAACTGGTGGGCAAAGAGTGTGACGCTGGCGCTGGCATGAGCCGTGCCCACCTGGTCTGTCTGTGTGACCGGCCTCGAGGCCGGTTGTTTGCAGTGGACGAGGCGACAGTCAGCTTTCCGCGTCCTGCGTTGTCATCCTGTCCACCCTCCCTGCTCTCCGGCCCAGCGTCCGCTTGCGGCTCCCACTCTCAACCCGGATTTGGGCCGATCGCGGGAGCCCCCCTTTCCTCTCCCCAGGATGGCCCGGCGTGAGTGGCAGTGCTTTGGGACGCCCCAGAGGTGACCGCCAAAGCCTGCCCTGTGCACCCAGCAGGGAGTTTCTAACTTAGAGTGTCTTTCTGAGTTACTGTCGTTGGTTTTAAAATAAAGAGATCAAAGTATGAATATGAGATGGCTTAGCTGCCTTTTCCACTAATGTGGTGGCAGCAGGCTTCCCGTGGTGTGGAATCCTCCCGCGGCCCTGCACGCAGCCCTGCCCTGGACCCAAGTCCCTGTGGAGCGCTGCTGCCCACCTGTGCCCTCAGAACCGCCCCTGCCGCAGGAAGCCTCCCGTCACTGAGGCTCGAGAATTCCCAGAGGTGGCGGGATGCGCCCCACACGCTCCCCTCTCGTCCCACTGACTCCTAAACTGTGTCTCCCAGGCCTGAGATTCAATCAAGGAAGTATTCGCGTGGCTTCGCCTGGGTGGGGCTGAGGAGGGGACCGCCCCCAACACCATGACAACAGCAAGCAGCGTCTCCGTGTAATCGCAAACATAGAGCTTACCTTCCAGCCCCTGACAGGGTCTCGGGGCCCCTGGGGGTCCACACGTCACGGCCGAGAACTCCCCAAACCTGGAAGTAACCAAAACGCCGCCTTTAGCGGATAGATGTCGGCCGCTGAAGCGGCCGGACCGCTGCTCCCTGCGGGCCTGGGAGCAGCGGGAACCAAGGGGCCGGGCGCTGCTGTCTGTGGCGCGGGAGCCGCCGGGGTGTGGAGGGGTGCTGCGGCCCCTGCGCTTGTGGCCCTGCGTGACACGTGTGCCTCAGAGTGAAGCTGACCGGGGAGGTGGACAGACGCACAGAGTACACACCTCGCCAGAGAAAAGTCACACCTTCCCAAGGACGGACAAGAACGCTCCACGGTGGGAAAGAGGTTTTTACTGGGCAAGTTACTTACAGAGAAAGATCCAGTGAGAGCTTTCGAAAAAGACAAAAATATACACAACACGGGGATGAGATATATCACACGGCAAAACTATATACAACACAGGGATGAAGTACACCACACGGCAAAACTATACACAACACGGGGATGAGATATAGCACACGGCTCTGGCCAGAGGAGGCCGTCTCTCTTCAGTGGATACATTTATTTTTATATTAAAGATTCGGAGGCACTTTTCAGACTTCTTTTTGGGCCATAATTCAACTTTGGACCATCTGTAGATTCCTGTCTGTAACCATAAATATAAGATGGTGACATTTGGACAAAAAGGCTGAGCTCCCTGCTGTGTGCCCGGCCTGGTTCTTGGGAAGGGAGCCAGGAAGCTTGTCCAGCTGGTCACCGAGCCCCGGGTGGACACGGCCCACACCGAGGCACGGGGACCAGCGCTGAGGGGCGAAGGGCCAGGGCACCGGTTACTCGGGAAGCCGCCGGTCACCCCACGGGGATGCTGCGGGCACCTGTGTCCACAGAGCCGGGTCAGCTCTGTGGCTCTGACCACGGGCCCCTCCTCCCCACGGCAGTGTGAATGTTATTGCCCAGTTCAGGGGCAGCTTCCTTCCACCTCCTTTTCTTTCCCAGGAGTCTCAGGTGTTTGGAAACTGGGTTCCTGCGCGGCCACTGCCTGCCAGCCTCCGGGGCTGCCAGGCACGGGTGGACGGTCTGCCGATTCGCTGGCCGCGCGGGCCCGTCTGCCCTCAGCAGGGCCATGACTTGGGAACACTCACGTTCTCCCCGAGCGAGAAGCCCAGGAGGGTCTCCCCCAGCACCCCCAATTCTCCGCCTCCCGCTTCGGTGAGAACTGGGCCTGTCTGGCCAGGTGCAGGGGCCCCCGCCCCCTCCACCCTCAGGGTCCTCCTGAGCCCGCGTCTCTCGCGCACGGCGGCCGGCCCTGAGGAGTCGGGCGGCCGACACAGTGGGCCTTTGTGCCTCCGCGGCCTGGCTGCTGGCCTCGGGCCCTGGTGACACCACCCGCCTGCCCGCCGCTCAGATGCAGGCCGAGCCTTGTCGGCAGCGCCCTGGCAAGGGGGCCGCTTGCCCACATCCTGCATCCTGCGGGAAGGAGCCCGAGGGGCTGGGCGGACAGGTGGGCGATTGTTAGCTTTATCGCAGGGCCATTCGTTGTGGCGTCACTCCCCACCGTGCGGGGCCAGGCCAGCGGCTCCGTCCCACGTCCCCGCCCTGCGCAGCGTTTGCTTTCAGATAAGTCCGCGTGTGCAGCGAGCATTAATCATCGGCAGCCCCGGCAGGCAGCGCTGGGCCATCCTCGGAGTGGCCTGGGCAGGGCCCCCCTCTCGGGCCCATGCCGGCCTTGCCCGGCCTGTCTGCACCGGCACCGCCCTGCTCACTCCTGGCCTGGCTCTGGGAGTGGCTGGCCCCTTCCGGGAGTCTGTCCACAGCAAGGGCCCCCGGTCCGTGGGGTGAGGGTGCCGCCCCCAACCGCCCTGCCCGTCCTGGCCAGGGCGCCCCTCACGGCCGGCTTCTTTTGCCTGCTGAATCACACGTGGGCAGGCCCCACGGCAGCAGCAAGGTTGAGGACACAGACTGAAGGCCCGGGGGGAAGCTTGCCACGGCTCCGGGCCTCCCGGGCCCTTCCCTGTTACTCCTCACCAGGCTGACTGTCCCCGTGATGGCCCGTCAGTCAGCTCCTGGCGGTGGACGGGGGGCTGGACTTGGGACCGGACACCCTGTGACGATGGCTTTGCGGTGTGCGTGGGGACTGTCCGTCACGTACCTGCGTGGGCTTTTCGTGCTGTTTCTAATGCAGGACGCTTGCCCTGGGCAGGTCCCCAGGGGGCTCTGTGGGCATTGGGGCGCAGCCTCAGTGGGACCCCTGATGGCCAGGGCTCCCGAGGGCTTTCCCGTAGCAACAACATCATAGGTGCAGCTGAGGGTCACGTGGTGGTTCCTGAAGCCCCCGGGACTCGATCCCACTCCCGTCTGCGCTGCGTCTCTGAGGGATGCTTTGAGCCGGCCCGTTCAGCACTCCTGGAGCAGCGTGCGTCTGCGTGGCTCCTGCCTGGCAGGGAACGTGGGCGAGGCCCGGGGTGGCCGGCTCCACCTCCCAGACCTCCTGTTGACTGCAGATGTCCCACCGGGTGAACCTGGCCTGCCCCGCCTCACGGTCAAGGACCAGTTTGGGTGGGCTCAGAGCACACAACCTTCCTAGCCCTGGCCACAGCCCTGCCGGCCACTCTCTCCCCTGACCTTGGCCTCCAGTGGAGGGGGCTGGGGGCTTGCTCTGTGCTCAGCACATCCTGCTCTGGACACTCAGGGTCGGCCCGTGCGGACCCCGATTCCTGCAGCTCCCGGGAGGATGGGGTGGGCAAGCGTCGCTCCTTCAGGACCACAGCCAAGCTAGGCTGGGATGTGCCTGGACAAGCCCGCCGTTGGTCCCCCTTTTCCCTGAAGGACGTTGTAGGGTGGTCAGCGCTCTGTGCCGTCAGCAAGGGTGATGCTGTTAGAAGCAGAGATGAGGGACGTTATGTTTGGAGCCATGATGCTGCTTTGGGTCTGCAATGAACTAAATTCCTGCAGGGCCTGGGGCCGGAAGTCGCCGTTTCTGGCGAGAGTGTGTGGAACACTCTGGAGGATGGAGTAGGCTGAGAGCCGTTAACTCAGGTTCTGCGGACCCTGACCACGGGCCACAGAGGGAGGGAGGAGGGGCAGAGGCCCCATGCGAGCAGGTGCCCAGGACAGAGCAGCTCAGGGAGACGGTGGCATTTTTCTCCTCCAGCTGAAAGCACAGGAAAATTTAACAGAGAGTACAGTGCCATTCACAGCAAATACCATGTGGTATTTTGGAGCTGGTCTAAAAAGCACATTAGACCTTGGCAAGGAAAAAATTTAGACTGTATTGAAGGCCATAGGAGATGCACCGCGAGAAGGCAGACCCGCCATCCTCGTGGGTGTGCAGGGAGCACGGCTGAGGGTCCCCCACAGCCCGTTAGTTCATTCTGGGTAAATGCACCTGCTGTTAGTTCAGTGCAACCCAATCAAAATGCCCACAGTGGGCAGTGCAGAGCCCGGAGCCGGAGGTTCCGGTGAGTTCTGGGCCTCAGCCAGGCGGCTAATGTCGGGGTGTCAGGGGCTCAGCTGGTGGTCACAGGCCCCACCTGCTTCTCGCCATGTCAGTCGGTCGGCTGCGGTGGCCCCATTCCCAAGGGGCCCCAGGCGTCTCCCCGCTGCCGCACCGGGCCGGTGGGCGGGAAGAAGGGCCCATGCGGCCAGGGCGGTAAGTCAGGGCCAGGCACACACTCCGCCGCAGCGAAGGTCCAAGGCCACGGCCCCGGGCACCTGGGCGCTTCCGAGGTGGACGCCTCGGTGGGACAAGGGTGTGCGTCATTCTGGGCCCAGGCGTCCGTAGGCTTCTGGGCAGGTTTTCGTTGGGCTGTAGGCCGCATCCAGAAATAAAACCAAGTTTAATAGACGTGTCCATGTCCTTGGGGAGGGTTCATCTGAAGTGCTGGGGGGGACAGTCCTTTGACTTTATTCTGGAAACTTCCATCTGCCTGTTCTCACCCTGGACAGGCTTGGCCTTTCTGAGGTGCGTGGGGCAGAGCCCACACCACCCTCCCCCGGGCACGGAGGAGGGGCTGGAGGAGGGGCCCCGTGGCTGCTGACCGGTGCCTTCCTGTCCTGTCTCCCCAGCTACCCATACAGTGAGGACTCCAGCCAGGGCAGGCAGTACATGAACACCCGGTGCCCCGCCTGGTGTGACCGTGTCCTTATGTCCCCGTCCGCCAAGGAGCTGATTCTGAGGGTAAGTGTCAGGGCTGCGCGGGCCAGAGCCCGGGCGGGTGGGGAGCCTCGGGCCAGGGGACCTGCCCTCCTGCCGGCCCGGATGAGCCCTGACCCCGTTCTCGGGGCTGGGATGGAGCCCGACCTCCAGTGTCTTTCTGGATTCAAAATAGGCATAAACTGTCACCAGTGCTTTAGGAATCGTTTTAGTTTATTGTGTCCTCGGGGGAGTCAATGAGCTCTTGTCTTCGAAAGAGCTTGGGAGCTATGAAGTCCGTCCTTATTTTCCTAAGTTGTAAATCAGAGCCAGAGTCACACTGGGGCTTGAGAAGTTGCAGATGCACGGCCAGCGCTCAGGAGGCAGCCCCGTGAGACCGGCACGGCCAGCGCTCAGGAGGCAGCCCCGTGAGACCGGGTGCGGGGAGAGTTTGAGTTTCCTGGAGTTTCTTGATTTCCCGGGGTTTTTCAATGCCCACATTTAACACAAGAGGACTGCTCTAGAGAATCAATATCTGCATTGGTTTTGTCAACCCCGTCAGTGAAAAAATATAATAACGAGGTGCATTGATTCATCAGGGCAGCGGTCTGGCCTCTGCGTGATGTGGGCCGCCAGTTAGGAGGGGGCAGGAGGTCCCCACGGCCCAGGCCATCCCCCAACCTCAACCCAGTACGTTTTGGGCTCCAGTCACCACCCTCCACAGCCCCCGAGGCTGCTGCAAGGAGCCCTGTCTGCGCCACTGGGCCCCGGGGCCCTTTACCCAGAGACGCAGCCAGGAGGGCAGAGCCCCCTTGGCCTGCCCAGGTGCACTGCCCAGGTGCTGCCCAGGTGCAGCAGCCCCTGCAGCCCCCCTCCAGGAGGCCCCGCTGCTGGCCTTTCCGGGGTGGGCCGGCCCTCCACGCTCTGCCTTGAGCCAGAGCCCCCGGGTGCGTGGGGAGGGAGGCCGCTGGGCCCGGGTTGGAGGTGGGGACGCATCGGGTCTGCGGTGAGCTTGCTCTGACGGGGCCTGGGGGCAAGGGCCTGCGCCCGGCTGTGACACACCCGCCCCCAGAGCACATCACAGAGGACAGGCGCTGGCTGGGCTACTCCCACAAGCAGCCCTCCCGAAGGGAGCTGCACGGGACGTTGGCCCTGACCACACAGACCCGGGCAAGCATGCCTGGTGCCGGGCCCCGGATGCAGCCCTGCCCTCTCCGCTGGGCCTGCCCTTGGGGCCCTGAGATGCCATGTGAGGACATAACGGCTCACACCAGCAGGCGAGCTGAGCACAGGGCTGCGTCCAGAGAGGGTGCCTCAGGGGCCTCGGGGCGCAGAGAAGAGGTGAGTGTCCTCTTCCAGGGAAAAAGACATCCTGCAGTAAACCCACCAAGACAGCAGGAGTGCGTAGGATGGTGAGGGGGTTGCCCAGGGCTGCAGACGCGTCCAGCAGAAGGCGGCACTGCAGGCTGTGTTACCTGCGTTCACATCATGGCAGCCTCGGGGCCCGAGATTTGATGCTGCAGACACAGCGGGGACAGAGCTCGGCTGGGTGGCCCAGTGTGGGGAGGGCCCAGCGCCTTCCTTGTGGGGGGGAGCCCCGGCAGGCCCTCCCCTGGGGGCTGCCCAGCGGGCGGCAGGCGTTACCAGCCCCCTGGCCGTGGCACGAGCAGCTTCCGCGGTGTCATCCATCATGCCACGCTCGGTCACCTCGGCATCATGTTCGTTCTGCCTCCCGGCCCCGGAACACGGAGGTGGCGGGCGTGCTGATGAACGCGCAGCGAGGTGTGCGGCGCCTGCTAATTTGTTTATCTGTCTCACGATTATGCACTTGGAGATCACAGTTTTATGCTGCCTTTGTAAATTACCACGCTGCGCTTGAGCGTTTCCCCACTCCGGGGAGGTGCCGTGATGGCGAAGGATGCGCAGAGGGGCCTGTCTTTATGCCTTCTGGCAGCGACCATGCTGGGAAGTAAATCTGACCTTAAGCTTCCCGCTGCATTAAAGATGATTCAGTTATAGTCTCAGTCGCTTCAGCCGAGGGTGTGAAATCGTGGCCCAGCTGGAGCCACAGCCGACCGACTGCGGGAACACACCCTTGGCCGCACACCTGGAGTTGAGGTGCCTGTAGGCCGGCAGAGGAGGGAGGGCACCCTGTGCACACAGCCCTGCGTCACTGGGCGCAGACCGCTGGGTGCGGCAGCGTGGCGTTCGGGGAGTCTGTTCTCGTTTGAACAGGGAGTTCTGGGTCACAAACAAATGGCAACAGGACAAACAGGAACCGGTGGGCTTCCTCAGTGCCGGGGGCACGGCTGGAAAGAAAGCTCACAGCTGCCCCGACTGCGGCGAGCATAGTCCAGGGCCCGGCCCAGAGGCAGAGGGGAGCTCGGGCTCCACACCAGCGGCCCGTGTCGCCACCTCCCAAGGCCGGAGCCCTCCCACCTGGGACAGCCGGGTGCCGAGGTGCTGCCCGGACTGCCCGGACCTCCCTCCTAGGGTCCAGAGGCACACTGGCGGCTCTGAGCCGGCCGGAGCCCCACGGAGACGTGGGCGGGGTGGCCACGGGCGGAGCATCGCTGGGCTGCCTCCCGCTCGCTGCTCTCCCAGGAAACCCCACCATTTCCGCCTCCCATGCCTCTCCCTCTGTTTGCTTTTCCCAGTCGGAGAGCGAGGAGAAGGTTGTCACCTACGACCACATCGGGCCCAGTGTCTGCATGGGAGACCACAAGGTGACAGAGCCGTGCCGCGGTCTGGGGGCTGGGCCCGAGGGGCGGGCCGTGGGGGGCTTTCCAGGCTGGGGGCCGTTTCTGCTTCTACTGCCCCTCTTCTCCGCCTCCTTCGTCTGCTTCACAGAGGAGGCCAAGTTGGTCTGTTTTTATTTAACTTTAATAAAATACCAGAAGGGAGGCAGGTAGGGGCTAGACAGGCAGGTAGATGAGAAGGCAGAAGTGACTGGTCACAGGAGGATAAAGTACGCAGTGTTACTGTTTGTAGAAGGAGGCTGTGTCACGCTGGCCGGTCCTGGGGGCCGTTTCCTGCACTCAAGTACCTTCCTGGCTCCTGATGGCGACCGCCCACCGCCAGTGCGGGCGGGACACGGGCGTGCCACCGACCCAGTGCCTCGGGGGCAACACCGAGGATTTGTTCCGGGACTAACTTTGTACGGGCCCCTCCGAGGGGCATGTGGTGACGGGTCGTGTGTCACCATCAGCCACGTGAGAGACGTTCACCGTTTCCCATTTTCAGGGCCTCTGGGCGGGTCGCCCACACTGCCCAGTGGGCCGGATCCCAGGACGGGCTCTGTCCTTCCCCGTGTTCTTTGGGCCTGAAATCAGCTCTCACGTTGTCTTTATCTGGAAACAACACCGTCTTTAGAGAACGCGAAGGCCCTTTGCCTCTAGCCTCTGGTCGCCCAGTCCCACCAGCTCCTCGGGAACTGGGGCCCGGCGCTGGGCCTGCGGGCCGCGGCCGGGAAGCCCGGGAGCGGGGTCTGGGCGCCCGGTTCTGACAGCCTCTCTTCTCCCGCTGCAGCCCGTGTTCCTGGCCTTCCGCATGGCGCCCGGGGCAGGTAAACCTCACGCACGTGTGCACAAGTGTTGTGTGGTGCAGTGAACTGGTGGTAAATATGCCTCCTCCCTCGAGTTCACCTTTCTGAGCTTTTTGTGGTGTGTCTGTCCCCTTAACAAATGGCTGATTCCACGGCAGGGAAGCGATGCCAGCGCCACGAGGGGACCCCCGGCGAGACCTCCCTGCAGCACGAGGAGCCACGTGCTCCGACAGCTGCATCGACAGACCCGCCTGAGCGCCACTGCTAGACGGCCGGCCCCACACGTCGCTTCAGCCCGGACGGCGCTCCGGACAAGCCTCACATACCTCACTGTCGTGTCTGCTCGTGTGACATCAAGTAGAAACATTGGGATTTTTTAAATAAGTCACAGTCCTGTTGCCAAAACTCTAATAGACAGCAAAGAGATTCTGCATTTTAGACTTCACGGTTTTCGATTTTTAATCATTGTCAGCGTGGAGGAGCTTCTCCGGCGTAGAAACCCCACAGGGCTCGGAGTCCCCTCCGTGGCGGGGCGGCCGGGGCTCTGCCGGCCAGCGGCGTGGCCTCGCTCTCACTTCTGGGGGCCCCTGTTCCCTGTTAGTCACATGGTTTCTGAATCACACTGCGGCTGCTTTCCATTTTTATATATATAAATATATATAAATATATACTTTTTAAAAATAATTTATAAACCTTACCAAAACTTACGCTAAATATACTTTCCAGTATGAACGCTTGAGTGTCATATCAGCAGGTAGAATTGGTGTCTAGGGGTTTGGTTACATGCACGTCAACACACAAAGCTATAAAACAAGTACTACGACCCAGCAGAGACGTCAGGGGTCAGACCGACCACAGCACGTCCATACGAGCAGCTGGAGACTCCTAGGCCTTTTTCTGTCTCATATTAAGAACTGAATGTGAAGTTTATAGCTCGCTCGGGTGTACCTTTTAAGAATTTTGTAAACCGTTTTGTCTGTCTTTTGTTACTGTTCTATGGTGCCAAGTATTCTACATAAAACAATAATATCATGGGAGAAATAAAAATAGCTAGTCTGCTTCCGATAGAAACTGCTTGTAACGTGGCCTGTGTATAAAAATATCCAGAGAAACAAGCTGTACGCGTCCTTGGACGCTGAACCTCTAACGACCTGTCGTAACCCTGCTGCACGTACTTGCTCCTGGCACCCGGCGGAGCCGTGAGAGGTGGTCCCAGGGCCCATGGATGAAACACAAACGAATGTTTTATTAACTTGCTTTAACACTACAGAACTCCTGGGCGGGGTGAAGGCGCTGGGTAGAAGCTTGCTTTAGATAAATCACAACCGTTGCAAGTGAGCTGGCGTCCACGTGCCGAACCTGTGTCCTTGACCGTACCGTCGGCGTCTGTGTCGAGCTGTGGTCGCCCTGCTCTGGCCGACTCACGGCGATTCTGTGCAGCGGGGTTTCAGCTGTTGGTCACTCAGGAGGCCTTTGGAAATGACCGCTCCGGTCCCTAAGCAATAAAATCGATCGTGGTGAAAATATCCCGTCTGCTTTGCGTTTCCTCCTCCCGTGCTCCGGCCCGTTGTAGCCTGCGGTGCAGGCTACGCTCGTGGCTCTCGGCGGTCCTGGACTCCACTGTCGGATACTGTTGCAGAGCTGAGCTCTGGCGTGAGCGCAGAGAGATCATCTTTCGGATTTTACTGCAGAGGTTACTGCTGGGACTTACCCCTCAGCGTTGTTTAAATGCGATTACATAAATGTGTGGCTTTCCTCAAACTTTAAAACTGGAAATTCCTTTGCTCTTGAGCTGAAAGAAGAGTTCACTCACGTAAATTTTGAAAAAAAATTAATGCTCCCTTAGAAAACCAGCCAGTGAAAAACGTCTGTTTTTTAAATTGATGCAGCCATGTAGCAAAAAACACCCAAAAAACAAAACTTCAGCCTTTTACATTTCTCTTTAACATTTTCAGTAATGCCTTCCAAGAAGAATCTTTCTTACCGTAATACAACCCTTTATATTCAGTTTTTAAAATTAACACAACAGTTATGCAGCCACGTGGAGCGTCCAGAGTCTGCACGGATGGGGTGGTCTTCTGTGAACCAGAGCAGACGCTGTTAGCTGGAATCCTGGCCCTTGGATTCCGGGGTGAGGGACAGGCCAGAGAGAGGGCTTCCGGGACCTCCGCGGGGCTGGGGGGCTGGGTCGGTCTGGCCGATCCAGGGAGGTGCCCCGGGTGGAGGCCGGAGCTGCCCAGGAGGAGGACAAGGTCCAAGCACTGGCCAGACGTGCTTCGCCCGCATCCCAGGGTCAAACGGGCAAAGAAAACTCCAGGGCCCCTGAGAGAACTGACGCCGGGGCAGCAAAATTACCTTGGATGTCTCTTTGTAGTCCCGGTTTGAATTAAACCCCGCTTTCTACCGATGAAAACAATCTATTAAACCGCAGGAGAAGTGCTACGGTGCTGATGAATTTAAAACCTGATTTACTTCAAATTATGTAGCTACTAAGGCTGGGCACGTTCCAACCTACATAATCATGGCAAAGCACGTCAGCAGGACAGCAGGAGCTAGGGCCCAGCGGCGCCCCTCACCGCCCCCGCACCCACCAAAGGGGAAAGGCGCCACTCCGGGTGGGGCAGGAGCGGGGGTTCACCTGCCCTTTCCGGCAACCCCAAATGTGTCTAAATCCGCCCACACCTCACCCACCTAAGCCTCCAGAGCCCTGGGGAGGGCGCCCCGGGCTGGCGCCGGTGCAGTTGCGGGGAGGGACGGGACAAGGGGTCCTACCTGCTGCTCCGCGCGAGATACAGCTGCCTGCGCCGGAGGAGCCGCCGCCGCCGAGCGCCCAGCGCCCCGCTCCATCCCCCCGCCGTCGGCTCCGCTCCCGCTCGCTGAGTCCTGGCTCTTCCCGGCCCTCGGCCCCGGGCGGCCCCTTCCCTTGGCCGGCAGCGCGAGGGTTCTCGGGCGGGGCCGCCTTCCCCGCGCCGGGCCTCGCGGTGCCCTCGGTCCTGCGAGCTGCTGCCGCCCGGGCAACCCGGGGCGCGAGGCGACCGGGACTCCATCGCACCCCGATTCTGAGCCGGACCTGCGCCAGACCCAGGCGCCCCTTCGGCCGAAGGCGCGGACCCCGCGGCACTGAAGACTGGACAAGGGGACCCGGGACAGAGGGCCCGGCAGAGGGCCGCGCCACCGCGCCTCGCCCGCGGTTTTCGATAAGGAAGAAACACGCGGTGCAGCCTCGGGAGCCACGGCTCCGACGGGGAACGTGTTAAATAATTTATTGATTATACAACGTGATTCCTCTCAGGACGCGCGGCAGCGGCGGTCCCGATCCCGCCCACGCCGAGGACAGGGACGCGGGCGCTCTCGGGTCCCCGCACGCCGAGCCCGAGCCAGGCCGCTTTATAACTTATTCTGTAAAAATATATATACACACTCCGGCGCGGGCGGCTGGCGAGGGGCGCCGGCCCGCGTCCCGTACCCTGGTTGTCCGGCCTTGCCGCCGCGTCCTCACGAGGCGTCCCCCGCGCCGCCGCCGCACGGGCTGACCAGCGCCAAGTTCGAGGGTTTGTGCTTCTTGAGCAGCCGCGTGATCTTCTCATCGTCCGAGTTGGGGTCCAGGGGCCGGTTGTACTCGTCGTCGTCCTCCGCGTCCGAGCCGCCCACCTTCAGCTTCTCGGCGTCCGAGTCCTGCTTCTTCTTAGCCGACGCCATCTCCGCGGCGTGCCGCTTGCGCCACTTTGTCCGCCGGTTCTGGAACCACACCTGGGGTGGAGGATGCCCATCAGGCGGCGCCTCCCGAAGCACCCGGCCCGCGGCAGCTTGGCCCCTCGGCGGCCCGGCCGGAGACGCCGCCGGCCGCGCGGACGCAGAGGGACGCCCGAGGCCACCCCTCTGCCCGGGCCGGGCCGCAGGGCTGGGCGCCCTCGGGACCGAGGCCAAGGCCGACGGCCGCTCGCAGACCGTTCGCAGGACGCGGGGGAGCGGGTGGGCCTCGGCGCAGCGGGACCCGCGGGGGGCCGCCCAGGCCGCAGACGCCTCACCTTGACTTGGCTCTCGGTCATACCCAGGGAGTAGGCGAGGCGCGCGCGCTCCGGCCCCGCCAGGTACTTGGTCTGCTCGAAAGTCTTCTCCAGCGCGAAGATCTGCTGGCCCGAGAAGGTCGGCCGCGAGTGCTTCTTCTTGCCGTCCTTGTCCAGGACCCCGCTGGCCTGGGCTGCAAAGGAGGGCGGGTGAGCGCGGCCGGCGGCCCCGCGCCCCCGGCCGCCGCGCCGCCCCACGCCGAATCCGCGGGTGGGCCACTTACCCGGGCCGGCCAGGCGCGGGTCCCTCCAGGGCGAGCCCTGCACCACGCCAGGCCAGAAGATTGGCGGGCGCCCGGGCAACTCGGCCAGAGGCTTGGGGTAGCCGCGCGCCACGGCGGCCGCGGGCCCGAAGTAGACGCCGGCCGACGAGGCGAGCCCACTGAGACGGGGCAGGCCGCCCAGGAGGCCGCCGCCCGCCGCGCCCACGGGCCGCCCCAGGATGTCGCTGATGCCGTGCGGGGTGCCGAGCGGCAGCTGCGCGCCGAGGCCGCCCAGCGCGGGCGCCTTGAAGCCGGCCGGGCCCTGCAGCGCGTACGGGAACAGCGACGTCTTCATCTCGGCCATGTTGTGTAGCGCGGCCAGCGGCGCACTGCTCAGCACGAACGCGCCCGGGCGGTTAGCGTCCATGGGCGCCGCCGCCGCCGGCCCGGGCGCCCATCCGGGCCCCGCCGCCGCCGCCCGCGCCCGCCGGCCCGGGAAGTTTGCGCGAGACCCCGGCGGGCGCCGGCTGCAGCGGGGGCTCGGGGTGCGGGCGCCGACGGCGCGGATGGCGGGCGCGAGGGAGGGCGGCGGCTGCGGCGCGGGGTGGGCGGCGGCGGGGGTACTCCGCGCTGCGGCGGTGGCGGCTCCGGGGCCGGTCGGAGCGGCGCCGCGCCGCGCGGGCTGGACGCGCTGATAACCGCGGGGCCCCCAGGCGGCGCGCGTGCTGATTGGCTGCCGGCGACCGCGGCCCGGCCATTGGCCAGCGCCCCCGCCGTCTGCGCGCGCCCCCGCTGGCCGCGCACTCCGTGAAGGGCCCATTAGCCCGGCAGGTGCCTCCCGGGCTGTAAATTTGCCCCCTGATTTATCTCCCCGGGGACGAAATAAATCCCGTTGGATGGGAGTTTAGTTAGGCAAAGATTTTAGTGGGAAATCAGGAAAAAATACGAGAACATATTTTATCACCGAAAGAATGCAGATTTGAGGATCCACTTGGCACACTCCGTGCGCCCCATTCGGTGAAGAGGCACAGGCGGGAGGGCGCGGGGATTCAGCAGGCACCTTCGGGGTCACAGTCCGCGCCCCGCCTTGCGGCTTCCCGGCCGCCCCGGTCTCAGGTTTGAGGGAGGAACGAAAACATTTCCGGGAACATTCTCCTCTGGGATGCAGAAGGGCGGAAGACGCGGGACGTCAGAGTCCACGGGCCGAATGCTAGACTTGGCCCGCGAGAATCTGCTCTGGTTTCACCAACCAATGGCTGGCGCCGTGGCGAGGCCTGTCCCGGGGCCACACGCGAGGCTACCGAGTTGCGCGCGCTGCCGGAGGGGCGGTTCCCGGTCCCCTCCCTGCCCGCGGGACTGTACAGTGTCGGGTCAGGGCGCGGGGACCGCCCGGGCCTCCCGGTCAGTCGTTTCCCGGCCGCGAAGTCGCAGCTTGTTCCCGGGGGGCAACCCGAGTCCGGAGCTTGGACCTGGGCGCCCCGACCTAGGGCACAGCCGTTCCCTTGTGAAGCGCCGCCCGAGCCGGCGGTCGGGGACCCTGGCAGGCTCAGAGTCCGGGTGCCAAGGCGTGCGGGGCCACGCTCAGGGCCTTAACGTGGGCGTGCGCCCGAAGTGCAGCCAGCGGGCAGAAGCGTGGCCGTTTGACGGGCACGCAGGGCCCATGGTGTCCTCCTCTGGGTGGAAAAGCCTCCCACCCCGTGGAATTGCTGTGCGGGTTCAAATAAGATCGCAGTGGACAGCGGGCGCCGGCAGAGAGCCAGTGCTGAGTACAGTTCTGGACGTCGCCTCCTTGGTTCTCTTGGCTGGTGTCACAGCAATTACTAAGTGGCGTCTATTATTATTATTCTGTGCCTGCTGGGAACGTGACGGGAACGTGTGCGAAGCGACGGCTGCAGTTTCGTGGCTGGGCGGCGGTGTGCGCCAGGCCGGCCTCTCTCGGGCCTGGTGTGGTCGGTTAGCAACGACGTTCCCGTTTCACCCCGGCCGCCAGGGTTTCTGTGGCGCGGACGAAGGCGACCCTCTCGGCTCTGTGCAGGGACCCAGCGTCCGCTGGCACTGAGACCTTTGGGGGGATCCATTTTCGTTTTGTGCAGTTAGCTTTCGGGTCTTGGCGCTGCGAGTCCTTACGCCAGATCGCCGCTCAGAAAGCCATTGGCCGCCGGGGCTGGGCGGACGTTCGGTGGCCGCCCCTGCCCACGTGTGCGCGCACCGTGCTGTCCCGGGCGGCGCGCCGTGGCGCGTGTTGGCCCCGGCTTCAGGCGCGGTGCAGTCCGCGCGCATGGGAATTTCTCTCTTCCCGCCTCCTCGGTCGGGGCCGCACTCGCGGGATCCGGGTGTGGCTGCCCCGCAGGCGATCGGCACCTGCGGAGCCAGGCCCGGGATACCTAACGAGCGCTCACCTCTCGCATTCCCGCGCTACCTACGGGCGGCCAGGCCCCGAGACCCGCCCCGGGCCTCACTTGAGCCCCACCGCCTCGGGCACAGCGTAGGTGCTCCCCGAGAGCCCAGCCGCAGGGAGGATCCTTCCCAGCAGGGTTTGGGGCCCTCTGGGCTCCTCGGAGGCGGCTAACGGGGTGGCCAAGGTTCGGGCTCTGAGGGCGTGGCAGTTACTGGCTTGGGGGCGGGGCCAGAGGCGGAGGGGCGGGGCCAAGCCAGAGGGGTGGGGCCGGGTCCCTGCTCCCGGCACCGAGGAGCCGACTCTGGGCAGCTGTGGCCCGACAGTTCTCTGGGGCGGGCCGGGAGTGGCGCGCCCGGACGGGGCGACAGGGCGCACTATCCTCCCTGCGACTCTGGCTCGGTGGCTGGAGGAACACCGCAGCTCTGGGTGCCGCGCTGTGGCTCCTCGAGCACCCGGGCTGGGGCCTCCGCAGCCCTTTTGACCGCTGAGGAAACAGACACCCCGAGTCGCTGCCCTGAGTCCCGGGTCTGTCTACGCCGCCGGGCCCTCCCTGGACTGCGGCCGGAATGCTTGGGGTCGCGAGTGGGGCTGCTTCTCTCCTGGCCGCAGAGTGCTCGGCTCTCCAGGGAGCCAGTGGCCCTGGGTGCCGGATGGGGGGCCGGAGTGCGGTTTGGAAGGCCCAGAGAGCATTGGGGGCGCCCGGGGTGCGGGGTGAGGGCGGCCTCTTCTCCATGCTCTCTGGCGGTGGGTGTCTCGGTGCCCTCCCCATGCGTCCTGTCCTGCCCGGCGCGCGGGGGTTCCCAAGCCCCGGACGCAGCCCCCCAACCCCCCAGGACGCCACGGCACGGGACACCCTCCCCCAGTACCCCAGTCCCGGGTGTGTAGGTTTGATAACTTGCTCAACTTGCCTGCCCGCCGTCTCTGCGCGCTCCGAGGCTGCGCCCCTCCACCTTCTACGCGGCTCCCACGCCACGCCCTCCTCCTGCGCTCCCGGGAGCCGCCCCCTGGGTAGGATCAAGGGAAACGCCCCTCCTCCGGGGAAAGTGCCGTGGCCGCCGGCGGGGAAGGAGCGCCTCTCGGCCTCCGCCGCTCGTGCTGGTTGCCGCCGGGGTGGAGAGGTTCGCGAATGCCACCTCCTGGTGCTGAAGGAAAAGTCCTGCCTGGGAAGGCGGCGGGCACTTCGGCGCTCACGCTTAGACGCTGTGGGAACACGCAGAGCGCGCGTTTGACAGAGACCTTTACTTAGTCAACGCTGATTTATTGGGCACCTACTAGGTGCCAGGCGTGCTCTGGGAGAGCCACGTGAAGGCAGCGAACTCCACCTCTGCACCCTGCTCTGCCCCCAGGGGAGGAGTGGGTAATAAACAATAAACAAAAAAACTTCCGGAAGTCCCTGCAGGAGGGGAACAGGACCGATGATCGCTGGGAAGGGGGAGGTCAGGGAAGGTGGTCCTCCTGGAGGGCCAGCCAGGGCCAACAGGTGTCCAAGCCCAGGGTGGGTCAGAGCCCGGCCGGCAAGGGGGGGAGGGAGGGGGGGCGGAGAGGGAGGTGGGTAAGGGCGCTTGCACCTAGAAGGAGCTTGGATTCTATCTCCAACCACACAGATACCCCTGGAGTTGGCAAAAAACCTTGTCAAAGGAAAGAGTTGTCATTTTGCGGGGCTGGTAAGTCGTGGAGCTCCCTGCTCGTGGCTGCTCGGTGGCTTCCTGCAAAGGGCAAAGGGCCCGGGTTTGTCCTCCCATGTGTGAGCAGTTCTCAGCCTCTGGGAGCTTGAGGAGGTGACCACACCTGGGGGCGGATTCAGGGGGCTGCTGACCCAGGGTTGGTAGGTCAAGAGAACCAAGTGCCGCCCGCAGCTCTGGGATGAAGGGGCAGAGGCGCGGTCACCTGGGCCCTGGAGCTGCAGGAACTCCCAGGTTCTGGAGATGCTGAAGGAGCCCTGCTGGCGCAAATCCCACCCGCTCCCAGCAAACGCCCGGGCCGCAGGGAAAGACCAGACCCCTGCCCATCCCGCTGGGCGCCCTCCACTGGCTGGCCCCCGGAAAGGCGGCTGGCGGACACCCGTCACTGCGTAGGGGCGCGAGTGGAGGCTGCCCTGCTCACTCCCAGTGCCACCAGGGCAGTGACTCTCGCTGTCTGAAGGCAGCGAGAGCACTGAGTGCTGAGGGTGTGCGGGGCCTGGGGTGAGGGGCACGGGTGGCTGGTAGGGGAGACCCAGCTGGTCACCGGGCCCCGCCTCACCCCTCTCCCACCTGCATTAGGGCCCAGTGCCGCGCACCACGCTGCAACTCGGTCTAATCCCCACGTAGTGACCCGTGTGCCTCTGACTGAGCCCCCTGTGGCCTCGCATCTCTCTGACCCCCACACTGGTCCGTTTGCTGCCGCCCTGCCTTCCGCCGGCCCCCGGACCACTGTCCCCCGCCTTCCTGTGGCTCACTTCCTGCTCCCTCGGCTCTGGGCTGGACCCTCGCCCCCAGCCCCCGCCAGGCTGGCCTGCCCGTCTGCGCGGCAGCACCTTCCAGAGAGGCAGCACCTGGGTGCAGGGCCCCCGTGCTCCGGCCACCTGGAGGGCTGAGGAAGTGCTGCCGAGCCAAGGAGCGAACGTGCCCCCAGGCCCGGGCTTCGGAGGGTTTCCCGGAGCCCGTGCTGCCCCAGGGAGATGGCGCCGCTGAGAGGCTCCAGACACCCTGAGCCGAAGGGCACCATGGGCACGTGGGCCCCGGAGGGACGCCCGTGGGAAGATCCCGGCAAGACCCTGGGAGGCGGGGACTGTTGGTGGGTGGGAGGGGCCTGGGAGCCGGCAGGCCGAGGGGCCCCAGCTGCCCCCCTCCCCGATCTCTGGGGGCCTCCTATCCCTCCCCCATCCTCTGTGATGCTCTGGCTTCACTGGACTTGAAGCTCCTCCCCCAGCCTGGGCCGGGTGGGCGTCTCCCACCTTGCAGAGCCCCTCCCCACACCCCCAGCTCCTTCACTTCTTTAAAGGTTATGTATTTTGATAAATGTAATAGCCCTAGAGGAGTGTACAGAGCTATACTACGCGTTCTTGTCACAAACCTGAGTCTCTTTTACCATTTAGCTGTGCTGGCCTCACCTTTCTCCTCCTGAAGGAAGAGCTCGTCCGCCAGGTTGGGATCTGACACAGAGGCTGGCCGTCCACCAACACGCTGGTCTCCCAGGACCTGTGGCTGTGCAAGCCACCGGTACTGGGCGACTCGGCCTCACGACTCTCTTTGGGGCACGTGGCCACAGGCCTCTCGTGGCTGCTGGGAGGTACCCACATATGAACGAACCCCTCTGTTGATTTAGGTCCAATTATTTTCATTCTCTTCTCAGGCAGCTTCTTAAGAGGGTGGCACACTCCACCCTCCCTGGCCAGTGCTTCTGGGCTCAGCGGGGCTGCCCTGTCTGATGGGCAGCCTCGGGGTTCAGGCGCCTGGCCTCTGCACTGGGGGCGGCACTGGCCATACTCCCACGGCTGCCGGAGTCCGCGTGCCTGGTCCTCCTCCCTCCTCCTTCTTCTCCTTCCAGGGTCCCTCCCCCAGGTCTGCTACCCTCCACTCATCTCGCATTCGCCACGTGAATGTCCAACAGGCATCAAGGCTGTGCTGCCTCTTCCCTTCCAGGTGTCCTGCAGGGTCCCTGGTGCAGGACAGGCTCCAACCCACCAGGGGCCCAGGCTGCTAAGAGCTTGAGTGAAGGAATGGCTGGATGAATAACTCCCTGGCAGAGAGGATTTGGGGCTGAAGAGGGAAACGTCCGTCCGTGTGGGTCTGGTCCAGGCCAAAGGGGCGGGCGGACCCGCCCCCCAGTCCCCCCTCGCCCCGCCCCCAGGCCCGCCTGGCCCCAGCTCTCGGGCACCTTTCCTGGGTCGCCGTTTTGCTCTGCTTTCCTGCTTCTGGGTGGCGCCTGGCTCTGGGTTGGAGAGTGTGGCCACCTTCCCCTCAGCCACACCCAAGCTGGGCCTGGCGAGGGCTCTGGCCCCCTCTCCACACCCGGGAGCGGGGCCACCACTCCCTCCGGCTGCGGAGGGCCGGGCTGGGGCGTGCGCCCCCAGATGTTCTCACCCGAGCTGGAAAGCGTCCCCCAGCCCGTGGCTGTGGAAACGGGAGCCAGGCGAGGGGCCCCGGGAGGAGGTGGCCTCTGCCCTGACGGCAGGTGGCAGGCACCTGGCGCCTCGGAAGCACTCTTCTGGGGTCCCAAGACTCTTGTCTCCCTCAGGAAAGGACAAAAAGCGGCAGCAGTGCATCCGCCCCCGAGCTCAGCCCTGGGGCCTCGCGGCACCAGATGCGCTGTCGTGGGTAATGAGCTCTCTCCCGAGGCTGCTCTCCCGGGGGTCTGACCGCGTGCCAAACGCGCTAATTGGGCGCCAAGTACACGATCTGTGTTAGGGCGTCTGCTCCAGCGCCTGTGCTGTGCTCCCAGGATGGGCTCGGACAGCACTGGCCAAGGAGACGCTTCCGGAAGGGCTCCTGGCTACACTCCAGGCCGCTCCGGCCCCAGGGTGGGGCTTCCTGGTGGGTGAGGGATCCAGCTGTGCCGTGGCCAGTGCCCTCCCATCACCCCCCACCCCGCCGTGCGGGGTCTGGGCTTGGGCCTCGACGTCTTTGTCCTCGTACCCCCAGGTCTTTATTAAGTGCCTTCATGGCGGAGAGGGGCAGACGGCAGGCAGATTAATAACCGAGCCTGACAGACGCAGGGCAGCATTGCTGACAGGGCGACCCCTGCACTGCTGCTGAGGGCGCTTGCGGCTACCTGGGGGAGGGGCAGCTTCCCTGGAGACCCGCCCAGGAAGTGGGGTTCAATCTTCAGGGGAGGAGCTGCCTATGGTGGGAACCAATTTGCACTTTTAAAGGGCCACTGGGTGGCGGATGGAGGGTTGGACCAGGCGGGGTTTCAGGTAAGAGTGATGGGGTCCCCTCCCCGGGCCGGCACACAGGGGGCCTTGGTCTAAGGAAAGCTTTACAGCCGGTGCACAGGTCAGGGCTACTGTTTGCCCTGACTGGGCAGCCTGTCCTGTAGGCTCCTATACACGAGGAACAGCCAGGCTGTGAATAACGCCCCTGACTTCGAGGCAGAGAACACCCCTGGCAACACACGAGGGGCTCCGGCTCCCAGCCCAGGCTGCCCGCTGCCCGGGCAGTGCATCCGGCACGGTTGGGGAGGGGAGTGAACTGGGCCCGGGAGCTGGTCCGGCACATGACCCCCAAAGGCTCAGAGGCTGTGTGCGGCTGCCCGGCCACTAAACCCCTCTGCCACGGGGGTAGGGGGTATGGGCACCCCCAGGCGCTGGTGGCCTGTGGCATCAGTATGTGGCTTGGTCTGCAGGGGCCCAGTGAGCTGCCTCTTCCTACAAAGGGTCCAGGAGAGGTTGTTCAGCTAAGGAAGTTAATCCATCCTGCCCGGCCCAGGGGACTGGCTCTGCTTCTCCTGGGAAGACCCCACTCTCTCTCCTGATGACCAGCTGATGACCAGCTTGGCCATGGGATCGCTGTGGCCGGGGAAAGGTGGGCAGGACGGACGCCAGCCCAAGTGGAATCTTAGGATCCCTCGTGTCCACCAGTTTCCTCGCTCTTTGTCTCAGCATGAGAATGGCGTGTCCCAGACCTGCCCCAGGTGGGAAGAGCGAGATCTGGTGGTGTGGGTGTTTCTTATACAGCGTTACTGAGCAGAAGCTGGCTAACATATGAGCAGAGGGTAACATGGAGCTCTTTCCAGACCCCCAAGTGAGGAGGACAATTTATGCTTTGAAGTCTCTAGTTGGGACAAGCGTTTATTTGGGTGACACTGGAGGGATCCTCGTGGTTTCCTCACTGTCACTTTACCTGGTTTATGGGGCAGACAAGGAGTGTGTCCCAGTGCCCGTCTCCAGGTCGTGCACGGAGACTTGAGGGGCAGAGACTGAATGCAAGCCCCTGCCCTCCAGTGGCAGGGACAAGCTGGCGGGAAAGGCCTCTGGGCACTTACTCAGGGTCCTGGGACAAGGAGGGGCCTAGGGACTCCCAGAGGCTCCCTGAGGAAGGGACGGAGAGCTGAGCCTCCGGGAGGGTAGGAATTGAGGCTGGTTTCTCCTGCTCTCAAGGGAAGACTTACAAACCCAGGAGAGAGGCCCGCACGGGCAGGCCGGACCCCAGCCACCACACGGCTGTCCTCACAGGTCTCTGGGAGCCCACGTGGCGGCCTCACCTGACACCCTGGGATTGCCACCCCTGGAAAGACCCCAGGAAGCCCCCAAGGGAGCAGTAGGCAGGGGCTGGAAACATCCAGCTGCCTAAAGAGACGGAGGCCAGGGCAGAGGGCAGATGTCACCGAAGGGGACTTGGGCCAGACCACGGAGGCCAAGCCCTGCATCCCTGCCCGGCCCAAAGGCAGAAGGCAGGCGGCTGCCGGGTCCCCGACTCAGTCTGTGTGCGGTGTCCCTGCGGCTCCCCCTAGAGGCACAAATGTGAGCATGGATATTCCCCAAGGCCCCGCCCCTCCCCAAGGCCCCGTCCCTCCCCAAGGCCCCACCCCAGAGGGTCGCCAAGATTTCCCCTGCAGCCCCTGCCCTGCCACCCGAGGGCCAAGGGAGAGCCTCCACCCAGCCTGGGCCTGGACATTCAGGGGCCTCTGGGCACACGGGGTGGGGGGTCTTGGGCACATAGAGGGGAGTCCCGGGCACACAGGGGTGCGGACTGGGACTCCATGTGCTTTGTGGGCTCCAGCCATGGTGCAGACCGACTGACTGCAGAGTTTGGATTGTGGTTCCACCAGCGGGAGCCCTTGCTGGCCCCAGGCCGGGGCCGCATTCTTGACATCTCTGGAGAGATGACCGCTGTCAGAGATTTGGGTGGAGAGAAATTGCATTTTCAAACAAAACTTTTTTTCTGGTTATGGTGACAGACACCAGGTGTGAAACATCGAACACAATGAAGAAAGTAACTGTCTGCCGCGTCTCAGCCCTCAGCCCCAGGTGGCGGTGTGGCCAGCGTCCTTTCCACCTCTGTCCACTCACCCTCCTTCACTCGTTCATACGACTGCTGAGTGAGCACCTGCTGGGGGGAAGACACTGCCCCCGGCCCCGGGGACAGCGACCCCCAAGGACAGAACGCACAAAAGACCCCGCATGTGGGAGGTCTCACTCTCTATAAGATCCGCCCCCCACAGAACTAACACACACGCTCACACACACACACTCCTGTCTGTGCGCCTTTTCCCACGGGGCCTGTGTCACGGCATCTTCATAGAACCGCTGTTCAGGGCCCGGAATTGCTCAGTCCTGCAGACCAGGTTTGTGGGTGTCCCGTAACGGGTGTCATCTTTAGCAGTTATACTGGGAAGACCACGGGGTACACATGCAAAACCTCTGATATCCTTGTTAGGACAAATTGCTGCAGGCCCCTGACCGGACCTGGAGGTTTCTGTGTTAATCCTGCTGGTGTGTGGCGCTGCGGCAGGTGTCTTCGGCCTTCGTGATCTCACTTTGTCTTGCTTTCCTTCTCGCCTGCGGCTCCCCCGTTTCTCATCCTTTGTCACCCGGTCTGCTTTTTAGTCTCCTTTGGCTGGGGCACAACGTGGGGACCCAGGAGCTCCCCCGGGAGTCCTGGGCCGTCCAGGCGAGGAAGGTAGGGCTGTCCCTGCCGGACAAACACAGTTTGTGGCTGACGTACAGACACCTGTGAGCAGAAACCGTGGGCCAGACAGTAAAACCTCTGTCATCTCGAGACAAAGCTACAGTTGACAACAGTGGAAGCTACAAGCTGTTCTGAAGACAAACCTGGCACCAAAATCCTTAAAAATGACAGAAATGCACAAAGAAGCAAAAAGAGACGCAGTTGTGGTCATGAACTTTAACTCACCTTCCCCATCCATGAAGGCCCAAGTCAGCTGCGGGACGGGAAGGATAAACGATCAATGCTGGGGTCTAATAAATGTATCCAGTTCTCCGTCCTGAACGCGGAGGCATGACAGAGTTACGTGAGTTGACCATACATTACTCACAAAGAAGACATCAATAGTTTCACCAAAATAAACAGACTGCTTGTATCCTGGGAGCACAGTAACCCGGGGTGCGGCCGTGTATGAAGTGCGAGACGCCCACGAAGACATGCAAAGTGGGGGGACCCCGCTATGACAGCACTTCTAATATACTAACACTTTGGGAAAATCTGCGTGTCATTTCATCATTAAATATATGGACACTCACCCAGAGAAAAGTCCTGGAAGTACCCGTGGCACCAAACCCTGCCCTGGGGAGGAGCCTGGGGAGGACGGGCGGGGCTTGGAGTGGAAGGGGCGGGCAGATCTTGCCTTCCTTCCTATAGCCTCTGCTAAGCTCTTCGGTTTTTTCTATGAGCAGGGATTACTTTTATTTATTTATTTATTTTTTGCGGTACGCGGGCCTCTCACTTTTGCGGCCTCTCCCGTTGCGGAGCACAGGCTCCGGACACGCAGGCCCAGCGGCCTTGGCTCACGGGCCCAGGCGCTCCGCGGCATGTGGGATCTTCCCGGACCGGGGCACGAACCCGTGTCCCCTGCATCGGCAGGCGGACCCCCAACCAC